>NC_091990.1:160531113-161140307 GCF_044704955.1 Pristiophorus japonicus | reverse complement strand
GAGAGAGAGGAGGTGGGAGAGAGAGAGAGAGGAGGTGGGAGAGAGAGAGAGGAGGTGGGAGAGAGAGAGAGGAGGTGGGGGGGAGAGAGAGAGAGAGAGGAGGAGGGGGGGAGAGAGAGAGAGGAGGAGGGGGGGAGAGAGAGAGAGAGGAGGAGGGGGGAGAGAGAGAGAGAGAGGAGGAGGGGGGGAGAGAGAGAGAGAGGAGGAGGGGGGAGAGAGAGAGAGAGAGAGAGAGAGAGGAGGAGGGGGGAGAGAGAGAGAGAGGAGGAGGGGGGAGAGAGAGAGAGAGAGGAGAGGAGGAGGGGGGAGAGAGAGAGAGAGAGAGAGAGAGGAGGAGGGGGGAGAGAGAGAGAGAGAGAGAGAGGAGGGAGGGGGGGAGAGAGAGAGAGGAGGAGGGGGGAGAGAGAGAGAGAGAGAGAGGAGGAGGGGGAGAGAGAGAGAGAGAGAGAGAGGAGGAGGGGGGGGGAGAGAGAGAGAGGAGGAGGGGGGGGGGAGAGAGAGAGAGGAGGAGGGGGGGGGGAGAGAGAGAGAGGAGGAGGGGGGGGGAGGAGAGAGAGGAGGAGGGGGGAGAGAGAGAGGAGGAGGGGGGAGAGAGAGAGGAGGAGGGGGGAGAGAGAGGAGGAGGGGGGGAGAGAGAGAGAGAGAGGAGGAGGGGGGGAGAGAGAGAGAGAGAGGAGGAGGAGGGGGGGAGAGAGAGGAGAGAGGAGGAGGGGGGGAGAGAGAGAGAGAGAGGAGGAGGGGGGGGAGAGAGAGAGAGAGAGGAGGAGGGGGGGAGAGAGAGAGAGGAGGAGGGGGGGAGAGAGAGGAGGAGGGGGGGAGAGAGAGAGAGGAGGAGGAGGGGGGAGAGAGAGAGGAGGAGGAGAGAGAGAGAGGAGGAGGAGGAGAGAGAGAGGAGGAGGGGAGGGGGAGAGAGAGAGAAGAGAGAGAGAGGAGGAGGGAGGGGGGGAGAGAGAGAGAGGAGGAGGGAGGGGGGAGAGAGAGAGGAGGAGGGGGGGAGAGAGAGAGAGAGGAGAGAGGGGGAGAGGAGGAGAGAGAGAGAGGAGGGGGTGAAGGGGGGAGAGAGAAGAGAGAGAGAGAGAGAGAGGGGGAGGAGAGGGAGAGAGAGAGAGAGAGGAGGGGGTGATGAAGGGAGAGGAGGAGAGGAGGAGGGGGGAGAGAGAGAGAGAGAGAGAGAGAGAGAGAGGGGGGAGAGGGAGAGAGAGAGAGAGAGAGAGAGAGGGGGGGGAGGAGAGGGGAGAGAGAGAGGGAGGGGTGATGAAGGGAGAGGAGGAGGGGGAGAGAGAGAGAGGGAGAGAGAGAGAGGGAGAGAGAGAGGGGGAGAGAGAGGAAGGGGGGAGAGAGAGAGAGAGAGGGGAGAGAGAGAGAGAGAGAGGGGGGGGAGGGGGAGAGAGAGGAAGGGGGGGAGAGAGGAGTGGGGGGAGAGAGAGAGAGAGAGAGAGAGGGGGGTGAGGGGGGGAGAGAGAGAGAGAGGAGGAGGGGGTGAAGGGAGAGAGGAGGGGGGATGAGAGAGAGAGAGAGGGGGAGGAAGGGGGATGAAGGGAGAGAAAGGAGGGGGTGAAGGGGGAGGAGAGAGGGGGAGGGTGAAGCGGGGGAGAGAGGGGTGTGAAGCTGGGGGGAGAGAGGGGTGTGAAGCTGGGGGGAAGAAGGGTGTGAAGCTGGGGGAGAGAGGGGTGTGAAGCTGGGGGGAGAGAAGGGTGTGAAGCTGGGGGGAGAGAGGGGTGTGAAGCTGGGGGGAGAGAGGGGTGTGAAGCTGGGGGGAGAGAGGGGTGTGAAGCTGGGGGGAGAGAGGGGTGTGAAGCTGGGGGGAGAGAGGGGTGTGAAGCTGGGGGGAGAGAGGGGTGTGAAGCTGGGGGGAGAGAGGGGTGTGAAGCTGGGGGGAGAGAGGGGTGTGAAGCTGGGGGGAGAGAGGGGTGTGAAGCTGGGGGGAGAGAGGGGTGTGAAGCTGGGGGGAGAGAGGGGTGTGAAGCTGGGGGGAGAGAGGGGTGTGAAGCTGGGGGGAGAGAGGGGTGTGAAGCTGGGGGGAGAGAGGGGTGTGAAGCTGGGGGGAGAGAGGGGTGTGAAGCTGGGGGGAGAGAGGGGTGTGAAGCTGGGGGGAGAGAGGGGTGTGAAGCTGGGGGGAGAGAGGGGTGTGAAGCTGGGGGAGAGAGGGGTGTGAAGCTGGGGGGAGAGAGGGGTGTGAAGCTGGGGGAGAGAGGGGTGTGAAGCTGGGGGAGAGAGGGTGTGAAGCTGGGGGGAGAGAGGGGTGTGAAGCTGGGGGGAGAGAGGGGTGTGAAGCTGGGGGAGAGAGGGGTGTGAAGCTGGGGGGAGAGAGGGGTGTGAAGCTGGGGGGAGAGAGGGGTGTGAAGCTGGGGGGAGAGAGGGGTGTGAAGCTGGGGGAGAGAGGGGTGTGAAGCTGGGGGAGAGAGGGGGTGAAGGGGGGGAAGAGAAGGGTGTGAAGGGGGGGAGAGAGAGAGATGGAGGGGGTGTGAAGGGGGGGGAGAGGGGTGTGAAGGGGGGGGAGAGGGGGTGTGAAGGGGGGGGAGAGAGGGGTGAAGGGGGGGAGAGAGGGGTGAAGGGGGGGGGAGAGAGGGTTGGGGGGGAGAGGGGGGGTGAAGGGGGAGAGAGAGAGAGAGAGGGGGTGAAGGGGGAGAGAGAGAGAGAGAGGGGGTGAAGGGGAGAGAGAGAGAGAGGGGGTGAAGGGGGGGAGAGAGAGGGGGGGAGAGGAAGGGGGGAGAGAGAGGGGGTGAAGGGGGGGAGAGAGAGGGGGTGAAGGGGGAGAGAGAGGGGGCGAAGGGGGGAGAGAGGGGGCGAAGGGGGGGAGAGAGGGGGTGAAGGGGGGGAGAGAGAGGGGGTAAAGGGGGGGGAGAGAGAGAGAGAGAGAGAGAGAGGTCAAGGGGTGAGCAGAGAGAGGGTTGTGGGGGAAGGGGAGGAGAGAGAGTGTGGAGGGAGGGGGGTGGAGAGAGAAGGGGGTGGGAGAGGCGGGGGCAGGGTCTGAAGGTGGCGGGGGGAGAGGGGAGAGAGAGAGAGAGAGAGAGAGAGAGAGAGACACACACTATCCCTTGTGACATGTCTAGTTCTTATCTTGGAATGTTATTAAGTAACCAGGAACTATTATCTGCCCGACTTGCATGCTGACTTTCATTGGGGCAACTGCACAAAAGTAATTCCTTCTGTTCATGTGTGTGCCTGCTTTGATGCTGCATATATATGTCTGGTCCTATGGGGAGTGACCCGGGTCCTGTATGCTTTATGTGCTTGTTCGATTCATTATATGTGCTGGGAAAAGTGGTACTGAAACAGTCGCAGACCTGGCTATAATATTTCTACTGTCTATGTACTGGCACTGCTATAACGGCTATCCCAGACTTGGGTTACTTGATTGCTAGTCCAATCCATTCTGCAGGATTTGACAAACACTGACGAACAATGGTCAATTTTATCCTCTGTTATACTTGATTTTAGTAGCCACGATGTAATTGCAAATGTGGCACTTGGAAGTGAGCATTGACCTGTTGGCACAGTACTGCTGTTAACTGCTGCCAGGAGTGAAACTCGCCCTCAGTGGTGGCAAAATCAGCTCCAGTCCTAACAGCCAGAGCCAACACGCATCTCCTTTGTATTGTGGCATGTAACAGTACTACTACTCTGCCATATCGGTTTGAGTCTGACTTGTTCGGCTGGCGAATGATGAGTCAGTGGCAAGCGTAAGTGCTCGGGGCTTTTAATACTGACCACGTGCTGAAATTTGGTTTTCCTCTAAATTGCAGAGCAGCAGTTCTCAGCATAAAGATGTTTTCCATTCACGTGCTGTATGCTGGCAGGACTGTTAAGTGGTTTGACGGAAGGAATGTGTGCAGATGTAGGTTATGGTAGCATAGTGAACTCACCTGGTTCACTAATGCCCTTTAGGAAAGGAAATCTGCCTTCCTTGCCTGGACTGGCCTACATGTGACTCTAGACCCACAGCAATGTGGTTGCCTCTGAACTGCCCTCTGAAATGGCCCAGCAAGCCACTGCGTTCTACCAAACCGCTACAAAGAAGTGTGCTCCTTCATTGTCACCAGGGTCAAAATCCTGGAACTCCCTCGCTAACAGCACTGTGGGAATACCTTCACCACACGGACTGCAGCGGCTCAAGAAGGCGGCTCACCACCACCTTCTCAAGGGCAATTGGGGATGGGCAATAAATGCTGGCCTTGGCCGCGATGCCCATACCTCATGAACAATTTTTTTAAAAGAGCATTGATAACCTGTATAGTTGGGCGCCAAGTACCACGGTTGCTTTTGAGTCGGCACTTGAGCCAAAAGGTAACTACATAACCACAGCAGCAAGGGACGTCAACTCGTTTAGCCATTCACTGCCAGATCTGGCTGCACTACATAAAGCATTCTTAGGTTTGCACTTGTCTGCCAAAACTGCTCACTATTCCAGGATCATTCTGGAATGCAAACATAACCCCCGGCTTCTATTTCCTACCGCGCACATTCTTCTTAAACCCCTCTCCCCTGTCTCTTCCACACTTGCCTCCAACAACAAGCGTGAGGAACTCGTGGACTTCTTGGTCTCAAGTGCCCTAAATGTAGTAGAACATCGCATGCCGTATCACAGGAACGTTGTAAAACAAAATTTGATGCCGAGCCATATAAAGAGATATTGGAGCAGCTGATCAAAAAGGTAGGTTTTAAGGAGCATTTTAAAGGAGGAAAGAGAGGGATGGTGGGAGTTTTAGGGAGGTAATTCCAGAGCATAGGGCCTTGGCAGCTGAAGGCACGGCCACCAATGGTGGAGTGGTTGAAATCGGGATACTCGAGGCCAGAATTAGAGGAGCAAAGGGAGGTGTTGTGGGGCCGGAGGAGTGAGGCCACGGAGGGATTTGAAAACCAGGATGAGAATTTTTAAATTGAGGTGTTGCTTAACCGGGAGCCAATGTAAGTCAGTGAACACAGGGGTGGTGGGTGACCGGGACTTGGGTGCGAGTTAAGACATAGAAACATAGAAAATGGGCAACCGAGGTTTGGATGAACTCAAGTTTAGAGAGCAGCAGATGGAAGGCCGAGCAGGAGTGCGTTGTAGTCCAGTCTAGAGGTAGCAAAAGCATGGATGAGAGTTTCAGCAGCATATGAGCTGAGGCAGGGATGGAGTCTGGCGATGATTCAGAGGGCTCTTGGCGATAGTGTGGCTAAGTGGTTTGAAGCTCACCTCGGGGTCAAATATAACACCAAGGTTGCGAACCGTTTGGTTCAGCCTCAGACGGTTGCCAGGGAGAGGGATGGAGTCGGTGGCTAGGGAATGGGAGTTTGCGTCGAGGATCAAGGGCTTTGGTTGGTGGAAATTTCTGCTCATTCAGTACTGGATGTCAGACAAGCAGTTTGACAATTTAGAGACAGTGGAGGGATCGAGAGAAGTGATGGTGAGGTTGAGCTGGGTGTCGTCAGCATACATATGGAAACTGACGCTGTGTTTTCGGATGATGTCGCCAAGGGGCAGCATGTAGATGAGAAATACATCTACACGCTGCCACAAGGGGCCAAGGATAGATCGTTGGGGGGGGACGACACCAGAGGTAATGGTGCGGGAGCGAGAAGAGAAGCCATTGCAGGTGATTCTTTGGCTATGATTAGATAAGAATGGAACCAGGTGAGTGCCTCATGACATCCCAAAGTGCTTTACAGTCAATGAAGTACTTTTGAAGTGTAGTCACTGTTGTAACATGCTGCTGTTGTAGGCATTGTACATTTTGCCTGCTGTTTCATACCAGTATAGTAAAAACACGTTGCCAAATGAGCCATGGTAAAGTGCAGTGGTGTATTTTAAACAGGGTGAAGGAGGCCTTATGCTATCAGCGTGAATAACATGGAATACAACAGAAATTGAGCCCATTAACAGCCTCTTTTTGTAAAAGTTTCCTTCTTCACAGCTCACATCCCACTTCCCTTTCTTCTCCCCCTCCTTGGGGCAGATTCTGAATCATGTGCAATGTGTCATAACAGAGAGAAGTGTCTCTGCATTCTCTTTGGAACAAATCAGAAGAAACCCAAGATCTGCCAGAAATGCCATTAAGTAATCACTTTTTGTCCTCATTAAATGTTTCCTTTTGAAATGCTTCCCTTTTCTAAGCAGTCCTGATTAGTGAAGACAAAGGGTCGAACACATAGCACTGAGCAGAGTACTGTAGGTGGCCGGGTTTGAGTTCTGTGGCTGTTAACTGAACCCTCCGACCGAAAATCGATCAGTACAATGATTTGGGAAGGAAGGATGAACTACAGAGGGAACAACAAACGACAAAACCCGATCAAATACACTCAAGCAGGAAGGCTTTGAATTTCATCAGTTTTTTAAATTAAATTGACAAATATTTTCTTCCTCCTCGAGAGGAAATTGCTGATGTAAAAAGTGCACAGTATCAGCCCATTGATGACTCCCGGTAATGATTCCCACCCTTTCTGTGGGATAGTCTGTGAGTGAGCCAGTTAGAAGTTGTAAATTAAATTTTTTTTTTCATTCGCTCACGGGATGTGGGCATCGCTGACAAGGCCGGCATTTATTGCCCATCTCTAATTGCCCTTGAGAAGGTGGTGGTGAGTCACCCTCTTGACAAATGCGCGGCTTGCTCTGCTGTTTTAGAGGGCAGTTAAAAATCAGCCACAATGCTGTGGGTCTGGAGTCACATGTAGGCCAGACTGGGTAAGGGCGGCAGATTTCCTTCCCTAAAGCCTTCACTGGCAGTGATTCAGGTCAGTGCCTTTTTGATATGCTGCTGTGTATCTGGAGCAGTGCTAGTAATGTCAGGTTTCATCGGCAGTGTTTATGCGCATCATGATTTTGTCTTTAAATTTTGTGCCCGTCAGTGTGACAGATGTGGGTGGCAAGTCGGGTATAGCACAGCCAGATGCAGAGTCAAGCGCCCTCTGCCCAGCCTTGGAGGAGCATCCCATACTGTGCCAGTGTGAAACCTGGGAAGAGCACCAGGCACCAGAAACCAGGTACACGCAGTGACAGGCTGGTTTCTAACCCACCTACCCAGATCTTAATACAGGTTATGATCATTGATTGTATTGGCTCTCGTGTAAAATGAGAAGCCAGCAGAATGATAACCTGCCATCGACTAACACGCTAGGTAGCTCTTGATGGAACAGGTCACACATTTAGCAGTGGTAATTCCAGAAATTTGCACCAGGAGCATTGGGATAACTCCTCGTAGCTGCATGAATACAGCATAAAAGTCCTACTAGAAAAAAAGGTATAACTTTGACATTTATCCTGACCCAGCTATTGTGGAAGTGCTGAAACTTTCTGAATTTTAGAATTTGGAGAATGAATAAGACGAAGCCTTGGGTTTCAATTGAACAACTCTCTACTTATCTGGTTACTTCAAGTTTGTCATCCACTAAAATATTCTGTCAGATGATAACCATCTAATTGGCAACCACAATGATCTGCTTATATTGCAGGGCTGCCAAAGTTGTGAATAATAACTGTGCCTTTATTTTCACATAAGCCAACCCTGAGCTGTCTGTCCTTTTGTAACAGAGCACCATGACTGCCACACAGGCCTCGGGAGCTGTAAAACGACAAAGCAAGAGTTCTGCAAATGGAGTTGGTCCGAGTGAGAAGCAACAACTTGGGCAATGGGGCAGAGCCTGGTAAGAAAATGAATATAACAGACAAACATATTGAGATTGTTGTGGGCTGGCAATGTGTGTGGAATTTATATTATATATTTACCTGTGTAAAAATCATAACTAATTTCTAAGTAATTTGTTCGTGGTGAAGTGCTTTGGTACGTTTCAGAGAAATGTGATGAGGCTCCATGGAAGTGTAATTTCTTTTGTCCATTTATTTTTCCTATTCATTTTCTTCATCATAGGCAGCCCCTTGAAATCAAGGAAGACTTACTTCCACTCCAAAAGTGAGTTCTCAGGTGACTGTACAGTCCAATACGGGACTTACAGACCCCTGTCACAGGTGGGACAGACAGTGGTTGAAGGAAAGGGTGGGTGGGGAGTCTGGTTTGCCACACGCTCCTTCCGCTGTCTGCACTTGGTTTCTGCATGCTCTCGGCGACGAGACTTGAGGAGCTCAGTGCCCTCCCGGATGTTCTTCCTTCACTTTGGGCAGTCTTGGGCCAATGATTCCCAGATGCCGGCGGGGATGGTGCATTTTATCAAGAAGCCTTTGAGGGTGTCCTTGAAGCGTTTCCTCTGTCCACCTGGGGCTCGCTTGCCCTGTAGGAGTTCCAAATAGAGCACTTGCTTAGGGAGTCTTGTGTCGGGCATGTGGACGATGTGGCCCGCCCAATGGAGCTGGTCAAGTGTGGTCAGTGCTTCAATGCTGGGGATGTTGGCCTGAGCGAGAACACTGATGTTGGTGCGTCTGTCCTCCCAGGGGATTTGCAGGATCTTGCAGAGGCAGCACTGGTGGTGCTTCTCCAGCGCTTTGAGGTGTCTGTTGTATAGGTACCTCTTCATATTCTTACTGTGTTGTCAAGTGTATTGAGTGACTTTTGGAAAATGTACTGCTGGAGGAAAACCTGCAAGTATGGTTCAAATTCATTTTGGCAACCAGGATGTGAGCCAAATTACAACAACAACCACCACTGGCGCTTTTTTAAAAAGTCCCAAGGCGCTTCACAGGAGCGTTGTCAAACATAATTTGACACCGAGCCACATAAGGAGATATTAGGGCAGGTGACCAAAAGCTTGATCAAAGAGGTAGGTGTTAAGGAGTGTCGTGAAGGAGGTGGCGAGGCAGAGAGGTTGAGGGAGGGAATTCCGGAGTTTCGGGCCTTGGCAACAGCAGGCGCTGATTGCACTAATAAAACTAGCGGAAACTCTACCCCACTTTACCATATATCTTTTTCCTGCACAATTGCATAATGCCGGCAGCAACTTGTCCATTCAAGTGCGAGGAACTGCATGTGACTAGTTGTGCAACTTTTGTAGTTCTTTGAACACTGTAGTAAAGATTTCTGCACCCAAATCAAAAGTGTTTATTTCAAGAATCGTTTGAATTGGAGGTGTGAGATTCTATTCAACTTATCAAAAATGAGTTGAATCCCAGAGGACTGGTTGACAGTTGAGGTGGCCTGTAGCTAAAGAAACACGTTGAAAACTTGCCTGTGGGGAAACTGAGCAAATGCAACTGAATACAGTATGATCAAAAATCTTCCGTGTGCTGCAGGTTCCTTTTCCGCTCCTGTGTTGAGACACGAGTCTGTTACCACACAGAACAACTGTACAAAGTTCATCCGTGCAGGCTCGAAGGGCCGAATGGCCTACTCCTGCACCTATTTTCTATGTTTTTATCCCAACTCCAACATTTCTTTCCACCTCCCATCCATGCTAGATTAAAGAAAGATAGATTTGTATTTATATTGCGCCTTTCATGACCACCAGATGTCTGAAAGCGCTTTACAGCCAATGAAATACTTTTTGAAGTGCAGTCATTGTTGTAATGTCGGAAACGTGGCAGCCAATTTGCACACAGCAAGCTCCCACAAACAGCAATGTGATAATGACCAGATAATCTGTCTTTGTTATGTTGATTTGAGGGATAAATATTGGCCAGGACACTGGGGATAACTCCCCTCCTCTACTTCGAAATAGTGCCAGGGGATCTTTTACGTCCACTTGAGAGAGCAGACGAGGTCCCGGTTTAACGTCTCATCTGAAAGACGGCACCTCCGACAGTGCAGCACTCCCTCAGCACTGCATTGGAGTGTTAGCCTCGATCTTGTGTTCAAGTCCCTGGAATGGGACTTGAACCCACAACCTCCTGTCTCAGAGGCAAGAGTGCTACCCACTGAGCCACAGCTGACATTAACAACCATATCCCTGTGTATAACTTTCCCTACCAGCAGGCAGCATAGAACCTGCTGCACTCCTTTATTCCAAGCATCCGCCAACTCGGGCCCAGCCTCCAATGTGCAGCAGTCCAAAGGATTCTTTAGGCTTCTGGCTCTGGCTTCTTTCCACAGCTCAGTCTCTGCTGCAGATGCACCTCACTCCCTTGTTCACTCCCATGTATCAGGAAGAGGGTTAAAAAAAAGATTCAGAGAAAGAGAATTAGAGAGACACCAAGGCGGATAAACCAAATGGCACAGAGAACGTGGGCTGGGAGCAGGGATATTGGATAGCTGAATGGAAGGAGAGGGTAATTGAGAGAGACCGAGAATCACGTAGACACGGGAAGACCACAGAGGAACTCTTCCAGTGTGCCTCCAAGTCTGTTGGAATGGTGCTGAATATTGAGCACATCCTGTGGCCACAACGTCTCGTCCAACCCCCAAATGTTCATTGTCCAGAAAGCACAAAACCCACCACAGACAGCAGTAATGAAACCACTGCTACCTCAACCTCACAGGCCTGAAGTCTATCTGAAGTGTTTTCGGATCCTATGGCTTTCTGGATGAATGAATTGGCCTCCTGAGAGTCGACTGCAAGAGCACAATGAGGAACAAAGTGCAAGTACGGACAACAAATACAGAGAAAGACTTTCATTTATATAGTGCCTTTCATGACCTCTGGAGGTGCCAAAGCACTTTTTTGAAGTGTACTCACTGTTGTAATGCAGCAGCCAATGTTGGCATAGCAGGGTCCCCCAAACAGCAATGAGATAATGACCAGATAATCTGTTTTAGTGATGTTGGTTGAGGGCTAAATATTGGCCAGGTCATCGGGGATAACTCCCTCGCTCTTCATCAAATAGTGCCATGGGATTTTTTACGCCTACCTGAGAGGTTAGACGGGGGCCTCGGTTTATCATCTCATCCTAAAGACGGCACCTCCGACAGTGCAGCTCTCCCTCAGTACTACACTAGAGTGTCGGCGTAGATTTTGTGCTCGAGTCTCTGGAGTGGGACTTGAACCCACAACCTGCTGACTCAGAGGCGAGAGTGCATGCCTTAAACTAACCATGATCAACACAGGAGGTTTATTCATAGATAATTAATGTTTTATCTGAACATTCAAGTATTTAAGTAAGCCATTTTTTTACTTTTTAAAAAAAAAAAATTAATATCTTCCAATTCATAATCCTTTTTTCTCTGGAAGTGACTGTTGGAAAAACCTCTTTATAAACAGGCCTTCCATGTGCAGTATGCACATTAATTTGGTTTAACAAGCTGAATAGGGTTTGGTATTTATCCAGTAACTTGCCTATTGAGTAATCATCATAGGCAGTCCCTCGAAATCGAGGAAGACTTGCTTCCACTCTAAAAGTGAGTTCTCAGGTGACTGAACAGCCCAATAGGGGAATTACAGTCTCTGTCACAGGTGGGACAGACAGTCGTTGGAGGAAAGGGTGGGTGGGGAGTCTGGTTTGCCGTACGCTCTTTCCGCTGCCTGCGCTTGCTTTCTGCATACTCTCGGCGATGAGACTCGAGGTGCTCAGTGCCCTCCCAGATGCTCTTCCTTCAGGCAAATCCCCTGGGAGGACAGAAGCACCTATTGAGTAAACAGTATAACACTTGTTTTGATCTGTGGTGAGTTGACTGAATCATCTCAAATCCATTACCTTCTGCATAAATGCCAGGAGCCTTAATTTTTTTTTAAAAAGAAGAGATTTTTTTAAAGCAGTAGTTCAGGAACTTTGCAGTTCTACCCTGAGGTTGCGTAACATCATTTGTTACATTACAGTCTGCGTGGCTAGGAGCCTTTGGCACTGTGCTAACAAATGTACGCTGTAATGAATGTTCTATAACACCACTTCTGCTCGATAAAAACATTTGACCTGGCTGAATTATAAATTGAATCTTCTGATGGCAATGGTATATGTTTTCTATTTGCCCTTTTCCCCCCTACACACTATTTGAGGATTTATTTGTGGTTCCACTGTAGTACGATCAGTTGTTAGATCCTGACTGACAAAGAATAGAGATGCAATTGTATGTTAAAAACATAAGAAATAAGAAATAAAAAAGAAGACTATCGACCCTGCTCTGCCATTCAATAAGATCATGGCTGATCTGATCATGGACTCAGTTCCACTTCCCTGCCCGCTCCCCATACTCCCTTATCGCTCAAAAATCTGTCTATCTCCGCTATATTCAAATATATTCAAAGATATATTGTGAAGGTGTCAGCTGTGGCTCAGCACACTCGCCTCTGAGTCAGCAGGTTGCAGGTTCAAGTCCCACTCCAGGGACTTGAGCACAAAAATCTAGGTTGACACTCTAGTGCAGTGCTGAGGGAGCGTTGCACTATCGGTGGTGCCATCTTTCGGATGAGATGTTAAACCGAGGCCCTGTCTGCCCCCTCAGGTGGACGTAAAAGATCCCATGGCACTATTTCGAAGAAGAACAGGGAAGTTATCCACGGTGTCCCTGGCCAATATTTATCCCTCAATCAACATAATGACCAGATAATCTGTTTCTGTTATCACCTTGCTGTTTGTGGGAGCTTGCTTGTGCGCAAATTGGCTGACACGTTTTCCACATTACAATAGTGACTACACTTCAAAAAGTGTCTCTAAAGCGCTTTGAGGCATCCGGTGGTCGTGAAAGGCGCGATATAAATGCAAGTCTTTTTAAAGTGCTTTGATTTTTACCAATCGAAGCTTCTGCTTTTCTCTATAATTCGCTGACTTTGCTAAGTTGGTAACACTCTTACTTTTGAGTCAGCAAGTTGTGGGTACAAGTCCCACTCCAGGATCTAAGCTAATATTCTGTGCTGGTACTCCACTGCAGGACAGAGAGAGTGCTATCAGTGGTGTTGTCTTTCGGACAAGACGTGAAGTCCCAACTGCTTGAGGTGGACAACAAATTCCAGCACAGTACAGAGCAGAGAGCTCTCGAAGTCTCCTGGCTAAGATTCATCTCTAAACAATTTTTTTTTTTTTTAAAGATGAGCTGCTCATTTGTCTCATTCGCTGTTTGTGGAAGCTCGGTGTGTAAGCTGGCTGCTGCTTTTGCCTACGTAACAGTGATTACACTTAGCAGCAAATCATTGGTTGCGAGACGGTTTGGGACAACCTGAGTACATGTAACACACTACATACAAATTTGTTCTTTCAAATGGCTCCTTTGAAATTAATCTCACACTGTCTCACAAAGGCCCAGCATCCAGCTCATTCCTTTTTTCCATCTTTGTAAAGCTTTGGGATATTTTTCGATGTTAAATGCACAAATGTATAAATACAATTTCTTAATTATTCCCCCCCCTACCTAAAGTTATAAGTCGAAAAGATACTGTAAAGGATATAAACCTTTTAATGACCATAATCACTGGAATGCATTGGCTGAAAAAAGTGGTGGAAGCAGATTCAGTTGTAACTTTCAAAAAGGGAATCTAATATAAACATGAAAAGGAAACATTTACAGGGCTATGAAGAAGGAGGGGGACTGATTAGATGGCTCTTTCAGAGAGCCAGCACAGGCACAACGGGGCCGAATGACCTCTTTCTATGCTATATGATTATGTGATCACCTCTGAACACTGGAGGTGTTACAGTCAGAGTACATTGTGAATAATGCCTAATGAATGGGAGCTTAATTCAAGGACTGAGTTGAGGAGAAATTATTCACTCGGATGGTGGTGAATCTTTGAATTTTCTACCCCAGAGGGCTGTGGAGGCTCAGTCGTTGTGTCTCAAGAAGAGATCGATAGATTTTTGAATATTACGGGAATCAAGGGCTATGAGGATAGTGAAGGAAAGTGGAGTTGAGGTCGAAGTTCAACCATGATCTTATTGAATGGCAGAGTAGACTCGAAGGGCCGAATGGCCTACTCCTGCTCCTAATTCTTATGTTCCAATTGCTGAACAAATTCAGTAATTCAGTTCCCACAATGAACAAGGCAAATTTGGACCATTGGGTATAAAGAAAATCCCAAGGTTTTCATTCATTCAAAAATTCTGTAAATTTATGAAGAGGCTGTTCGAATCCACTTTTAATTCACCACTGCCTTGCAACTTTACACTATCCCTGCAGTGTTTCCTCCATCCACCTGCACAATGAAGTGTGCACAAACCCTCATGTATAGGTGCAGGCATACACTTTAACACTTTGTCCTGGCTTTATTTTTGAACTGTTTGAATATTTGTCACACTTTTGGTTACCCTCTCTCTTTTTTTCGCTCATCATTCATCTTTGTCTGGCATCAGTGAGGGGCCTTGGAATGTGTTTACTGTCCCAAAGATACTGTATAAATGCCAGTTGTTTTGCAGGCATAATTAATAGGTCCCATGAAAGCCATTTGCCCAGAACAGAAGCAGGAGGCAGATGAAAGGATGCACATGTTTTTGTTGCCAACACCTGCAACTCCTCGCCAGTTCATCCCACGGCATAATGTGTAAGCTGTGGCTCAGTGGGTAGCATACTCGCCTCTGAGTCAGAAGGTTGTGAGTTCAAGTCCCACTCCAGGAACTTGAGCACAAACACATCTAGCACTGAGGGAGCACTGCACTGTCGGAGCTGCTGTCTTTCGGATGAGGCGTTCAACCGAGGCCCCGTCTGCTCTCTCAAGTGGACGTAAAAGGATCCCTATTTCGAAGGGCACTATTTCAAAGAAGAACAAGGAAATTATTGCCAGTGTCCTAGCCAATATTTATCGCTCAATGAACATCACAAAAAAAAAACAGATTATCTGGTCATTATCACATTGCTGTTTGTGGGAGCTTGCTGTGCACAAATTGGCTGCCGCATTTCCCACATCACAGTAGTGACTACACTCCAAAAAAAAGTACTTCATTGGCTGTAAAGCACTTTGTGACCTCTGGTGGACTTTAAAGGGCTGGTAGCATAAACATGCATTGCACTTTGTATGTCTGTTTGCTGATCAATTCAAATATTTGGTTTGCATGTCAACAGAAAGCTTTCATACCATCCTGCCAGCTGTGGACATAAGGCACTATAATCAACAGAGGGAATTAAAAATCAGGAGCATAAGCTCAACCTGATGACCCACTTATTTACAGCAGTGATTAGCTGAGCCGTAGGGAACAGGAAGTCAGCAGATTCGATTCCCCAGTCTATATTGAGTTAGTTAACCTCAAATAGGATGGCAATAGGGCTTTTATTAATGGCCTCGCTGTCCTTGCATCAAGGGTATGGTGGCATAGTGGTCATGTTACTGGACTAGTAATCCAGAGGCCTGGACTAATGATCTAGAGATGCGAGTTCAAATCCCATCACGGCAGCTGGGGAATTTAAATTCAGTTAATTAAATAAATAATTTTAAAAGCTAGTACAGGTGTGACGTCCGAAATCTGGAAACCTCGGGACTGAGGCCATTCCGGATTCCGGATATTTCCAGATTTTGGAATGTCTTTGCCTGGGCCTCGGGAGGGGAAGGGAGGGGGGTCGGTCGGCCGCTGGAGATGGGGGCAGGGGAGGTGGTGCGGGTGGGTAGGTCGGGCCGCCAGAGATCGGATGGGGGGGTCGGGAGGGTCGCCGGAGGTCAGTTGGGCAGAGTCCGGCCGAGGTGGGGGGAGGTCGGGCAGCTGAGGCGGGGTGCCGAGGCAGGGGAGTCCGGATTCCAGAACATTTTCCGGTTTCCGGACGATTCCACCACGGATCAGCCTGGTGTCCGGATTCCGGAACTCCGGGTGTTGGACGTTGCACCTGTGCTGGCGACCATGAAACTATCTGGTTCACTAATGTACTTTTACGGAAGAACATCTGCCGCCCTTACCCGGTCTGGCTTACGTGTGACTCCAGACCAACAGCAATGTGATTGACTCTTTGCTGCCCTCTGCAGTTCAAGAAGGCGGCTCAGGGGCAATTCGGGATAGGCAATAAATGCTGGCCTTGCGACGCCCCGTGAACTAATATTAAAAAAAGAGGCAAGAAAATCCGACAGTGTTTAGTTTGAGTTGCATGTCTATATCTGTTAAGTTCTGACATATACAGGTACGATCTCCCAAATCCACAATTCCAAAATTTGGAATGTTCTGAAATCTGGACATCGGCGGATTGGTGGAGGGGTCATCCAAAATCCGTGTAAATATTCCAAAATCCGGACATTTGTTTCACAACAGTAAATAATCCCCCACCACCACCACATGCACAGACACGCACACCAAAAAAGAAATTTCAAAAAATAAAAAATCACAATTATCGAATCGCTGCAAAAGAATTAAAAACTATAAACTTTAACTTGCCTTTTTTTGCAGGTCTTCGTACCTACTGCTGTCCCAAGGGCTGCAATGCAGGTTTTTCCCGGGCGTTTTTTATCTTATTAACTATGGGTCACCGCTGAGCCAAATAGGTTTCCGGATTCGGGACATTGGAAATATATTCCGAAATCTGGAAATACCCCGAATCCAGAACGGCCTCTGTCCCAGGGTTTCCGGATTTGGGAGGTCATACCTGTACCAGAGGATCACTAGTTTATATAATGTTATGTATTCACATTTTTGAAGATTTATTGATTTCATAAATCTAACTTGTTCATTTCTTGCTGTGAAATGGAGGCTCTCAAAATACCTTTCCACTGAAAACTAAACTGTAATGGCTACCTGTCTTTTTTTTTTACAGGGAAGTAGATTGGTTTTCCCTTGTGTCAGTTATCGTGCTCCTCCTGTGCGCTCCATTACTTGTATTTTACTTTGTGATGTCGTGTGACCAGTACCAGTGTGCTCTATCTGGTCCTCTTCTCGATTTGTACTCCGGAAAGTCAAGTATCGGTGACATCTGGAGCCGAGCCCCGAACTTCAGCTGGACTGCTGCTAAAATCTATGCCGCGTGGGTCTGTTTTCAAGTAAGTTTCTGTTTTGTTGGCCTGCAGGCTGCTAATTTTGCACAAAAATGTTGATACGGACTGTGTACTTGATTCCACGGGTAGATTCCAAGCTAGAGCAAGGTATTCCCATTCCCCTTTTTAGCGCTCGGCTTTCTTGCTTTCCCCCGTTTCTTTTGATGGCCTGACCAAGTCCGGCCCCATTATTCAGTGGAGAATGAATGGCCTATGTATGGGGTAAGAGACAGTTCTTTATATCTGTGTGTAACTACACTTAATGAGTGTGTAATTACAAAGCAATCTCCGTACAATGCAACTTTAAAGGAATGAAGGGGCATAAAAGGATACCTGAAGCACAGATTATTTAAAAAAAACCTCCCCGGGTGCCTTTTGAACATCTTGCAGCAAGATTCTACCAGGACTTTGTGTATACTTAAAAGCTTTTCAGAAAATCTTTTAAATTTAAGAACAAACAAACAAAGAGCATCTATAGAATGAGTAAAAATCTATGAGCAGTGAAAAAGAAAATTCTGGAAGCACTCAGTGGGTCAGGCAGCATGTGTGGAGAGAGAAGCCAATGACCGTTCATCTGTTGCCATGGCAACAGCTCACAGCCCCAATGGGAGAAAGCCCCAACCAAAACCAGGAGAGTGAAAGAGGGTTATCCAAACATTTCTCAAACCAGACAACAAATCCTTTCATCAAAGTTCAGTGTCATCTGTGGCTCAGTGGGGTAGCACACTCGCCTCTGAGTCAAAAGCTTGTGAGCTCAATTTGCGAACAAGTCTTGGCTGACACTCCAGTACAGTGCTGAGGGACTGCTGCACTGTCAGAAGTGCCGTCTTTCGGATGAGATGTTCAACCGAGGCCCCGTCTGCGCTCTCGGGTGGGCATAAAAGATCCCATGGCACTATTTAGAAGAAGAGCAGGGGAGCTATCCCCGGTCATGGCCAATATTTATCCCTCAATCAACATCACAAAAACAGATTATCTGGTTGCTGGTTTCCCACATTACAACAGTGACTACACTCCAAAAAAAAAAGTACTTAATTGGCTGTAAAGCTCTTTGAGACGTCCAGTGATCGTGAAAGGCACTATAGAAATGCAAGTCAGTCTTTCTTTTCTTAAGGTGCAAGCATAAGGACTGTGAAAGAAAGGACCCAGGTTAGGAAGTGGGGCCCATTAGCCAGCAAGCTGTTTGCCCATTTGACTTTCTCTGGACAGCAGAAATGATTTATGAGCTGTTAACAAAATGGCAGGCACCAATTCTGATTGTGAAGTGTAATAAAAGACAAAACAGGTCTCCTTCCTTATAAAAATGCATGTTAGTGGGTCATGAGACTGAGTGAAGGACTCTGAGGAATTCAGATCGTGACTTTGTGAGATGGTGTAAAAGAGGAGGTCGGGAGTCTGCAGTCCGTTTTACGTCTCACCCGATTTCTATTTCCGTTCACTGGAAATAAAAGTGGGGAGGATGTAAAAGGGGCTCCTGACTCACTGTCACCCAGTTTACACTATCGCACAAAGTCAAGATCTATCCACACATCAGAATCTAAGGCATTCCTACAGTGTAGAGCAGAACAGGTACGCCTTCTTCACATCTTCCACAGCAACCAACTGATCATGTGCATCCAAAAAGCTGCATATGGGCCTGTATACCCTATTAAGAGTTTTGTATTGAATAACATTTAGCCTCCCACAGGAAGAAGTGTGCAGATCCATGTTACATGCAAGTACCCATCTGAAATGGCATGTCCCAGGGTCTCTGTCCATGCAACGAGCTTATCCAGTGAGTCGGTGATTCACAAAGATCAGGAAGATGCCAGGGACATGGATTGGTTTACCCTTGTGCCACTCATCTCTCTCTTCCTATGTACTCCATGAATTGTATTTTAATTTGTGTTGTCATGTGATCTCTGGTCTATACTGACTTGGCCACTATCGGCTGTGGGTCCTGCAATTCGCCCCACCTCCCATAGGTTCAGGGACAGGAAATCCAGGCAGGGTTGTCTCTCCTGACTGCTATCCAGCAGCCCCTGGTGGGAGTGTGTGGGCGTCGGGTAGAGGCCACAATCACTCCCTTTCAAGGCACGCACATGAACATTGGCTATTTGGATAAAGCAATGGAAAGTGCCCGGTGTTTGTTCATTTCTACAGGACTAGAACACCAAACACTTGGTTCACCCACACTTGGAATACTGTGTGCAGTTCTAGTATCCGTACTATAATAAGGATATTGAAGCACTGGAGGAAGTGCCAGAAAAGATTTAAGAGGTTGTTTCCAGAATTGAGAAGACTCAACTATTGAGTGGGCTGGGGTACTTTTCTCTGGACTGAGAAGAGACCCGCTAAGAGGTCTTTAAAATGATGAAGTGTTTTGAATGTGGAGAAACTGTGGTCATTAATACAAGATAGCCACCAATGGATCCAATAAAGAATTTAGGAGAAAATTCATTGCACAGAGCGTGATGAGAGTGTGTTACTCATTGCCACATGGAGAGGCTGAAGCCAATAAGGGAAGCCTGATGCACACGTGAGGGTGAAGGGAATAGAAGATACAGGGAGGCAGAGTGACAACAGGTCATTGGAGTCAGCAGAGTCTTGTGTGGAGTATAAACACTGGCATAGACCCGTTGGGTCGAATGGCCTGTATCTGTGCTGTACATTCTATGTTTAACATTGGGTTCAAATATAATGTACAACACAGAAACAAACCATTCAGCCCAACTGGTCTAGTCAGGAAAAGTGTGGGAGGAAAAGTTTCTGGAGGTGAAATCAAAAGCACAAAAATTAATTTCAAGAGGCTTGAGGTCAGAGGCCCAAGCTCCCTCTGAACGATTGTAAGAGGCCGGTCTAACGGTCAGTATACAAGTCCGAAGGTCTGCCTCCAACACACAATTTCCTGACCGATTTAAATAAATTATTAAGGGAGGGTCTTTCAGTTGGACGAGAGGTGTTGCAATGAATGAGTGCCTTGATTTTTTTTTTTAAAAGGAGTCTTGCATATCTTCTCGTGATAAGTTCTGTCTGTGGAGTTCGGAGCACTGGGCAACCGAGTGGAGCTGTTGGTTGTGAGGTTTGTGGTCCCTACTGAGTGGAGACAAGCTGTGTGTGTGAGAAAGAGCAAGAGCTTGGAAGGTAAATTGGTGCGTGCTTTTAAAATAATCTTCCCTTCCAAGCTGTGTGAAGAATAGAGAACGAAGTCCAGACTGTATCTATCTGTACAGTACTTGGAACACCGACTCCCACCCCGCACCCCTGCCTCTGGGCCCCCGTCAGTCCAAGTGTTGATATCTAACCCAGATTGCTGAGCAAAAGCTTCTTTCACATTGATTTGGATCCTCTTGAATCGCTTGAGCTGGCCCACCACAGAAACCACATCCTCTGGAGCTAAACTATTTTTTTAGAAATCATGTTTTTAATTGATTCCTTTTCCTTCAGTGAAAGCAAGCTTGTAATTACCAAAGGTGTTTTCAGTTTTTACATTTGTGAAGCTGAAGTGATAAAAGGGTTCTCTGTTTGCTTTAATCTTTTGAAAGCCTCCATTTGAGAGTCCGCCATATTTCTGAGAGCTCCGACACAGCAGTGTGGAACTACTTCCTCACGGGGCCTGTCCTCGAGTCACATGGTGGACCATGTCACCTGGTATCACGATGCTGCTGCCATTCTTTGTTTACATTTTAAAAGACAAAAGCACAAGAAAAATGCTACATTTAAAAAAAAAACTCAACGGGGCCGAAATTGTCCCTTTCTCGAAGGCCTCTGGCTGCCTGAAAGTGGCGCGAATCGGCCGCTGCATCTACGCGGAGGGGCCGCCATTTTGAAAATTACCCTTACTCAGTTTTGGAGCGGTGTCCGGGACTGCTCCACCCGTTTTCCCGCCGCGGCGTGCACACGCTGACCCTTTACTGTCTGGTGGGGACTCCCTCATGAAATTGCCCCTTTCCTGGAATTGCCCCGCGGGAGCAGCCCCGCCGCTGGTCAGTACACTCTCTGTGACATGGCGGCCTAGCCGCCCTTAAAGGGGCAGTGGCGCTGCTGTCGATGCCTTGTTTTTTTTTTTGGTGGCCGACTGCCAAGTCAGGCCGACAATTATGGCCGCGGGTTCGGCTGAGCCGCCAGCAGGCAAGCCTGGCACCCCCTCTTGGGTGCCAGACCGCTGGCCCGGCTGAAACCCTCCCTGGTGGCCCAGTGCTTGCCACTGAAGTGGCTGCAGAGTTCGCAGCGGCCCTCCCCTTTAACTGAAGGGGAGAAACGTTGTGACGCACCAGCGCGATGACGTCATCAGCCACTCCAAAACTTGTAAAAATATAATTAAAATAATCCCTCACAAAGCCCCGCATGAGCTACAGTCAGACACTCCAGCACATGAATCGGCATAGTCATAGCGTGTAACAGCTGCACTACTTATCCATTCGTGTGAATGTAACATTTGTCTTTTTTTTTTAATCTTGTATTTAAGCAACATTTTTACAGCTGAAATCCAATAGACCCTCGCGTGGGTTCTAATCCAGCACATTTAATCAAAGCATGGGTGTTCCGCATGCCACAGTCGTGGCTTTTAGTACTGTGCTGGGTCCCATGTGGAATTCTGTAGGGTTGAACCTACGCTCCCAATGGGAAGCTGTGCCCACAGCTGCTGAAAGCACCGGTTTGCAGAATGACCCTTTCTGCGTCTTGTGCTCACCAAACTTTATCCACTTGCCCAGCAAGGAGGGGGGAGGGTTAATTTAATTCCACTTATGCTCCCACGAGTGAAATCTTCCCATCCTGTCTAGTCACGTGTCACCGTCAATAGTGCTTCGTAGGCAACTGATAGGAGTGTAGATGGAGCAGGGCAATGTTAAACCTTTCTGTTTTTAATAAACCGGAATTTTGGTAAGGAAGCTTAATTGTCCCCAGTAGAATGGGGGCACACATTAAATGCATGATATAATGGAATTCTTTGTCGAATGAGAGCTGCTGTTTAGGTTGTTTGATCAGGAAGAACTGCAGTGGGATTGACTGGTACAGATAATCAGTCTTATTGTGGGCTTATCACTGAACCCCTAAGGGCCTAGATATTTGAATGCGCAGAGCCCATTTTCTGGACGCTAAACATCCTCCTAAGCATCCAATATGACGGGCAGGAAGTGCACGCTCATTACATTACAAGCCGGAAGTGCATTGTGGCCATTTTAGCGAAGGCCCCAGAAAAAATCAGCATGCAGTGCTCATGCCTTAACTAGGCAATGGGGCCTTTTCAATATGCAAGTAAGGGGCTTGAACACCTTGTTTGAGGCCCCCACTGCAAGATCGCTTTGCCCTGAGGAGGCCAGTGCTGATTGAACTCGGGAAAACCATGCCTATATGTGACCTTAAAGGGGTCCCTGTTAGGCCGCAGCTAAGATTTTAAATTACAGTTCCCAGAACGTACAGCCCACACATTGAGAATTCTGCCAGCATGCTGATACCCTCATGCTGATCGCTGATGCTCCCTCTCTGCTCCCCTGCTGATCTCTGGCACTTCCCCCACATCACATCGCCTGTGTTGCCCCCCGACCTGGCTGACCCTCGTTCACTGGATGAACTTGATGTAAATGAGGCCCGAGACCCAATATCGGGGGCAGGGACTGGTCCCGCCCAAATTTCTGTGCCAAGCGTTCTTCCAACCAAGCTGTCATAATGTGCCGCTGTCATGACAACAATCTGAATAGAAAAACTAGGAAGCAGTGAGATGTTATGTAGACTATACAGGCCATTCGACCCAACTGGTCTGTGCTGGTGTTTATATTCCACGCGAGTCTATGTGGCAATAACTGAGTGATGTCCGGGACGCACTGCTGCATATTTTCACAAAGTTGTACTTTTTCCCAGGTCAGTTATTTATATCATAGTTTGGTATCGGACCATACAAAATAAAGAAAAAACAGTGATGTTTATGACTATGAATGAGCCAGTGTGATTACCAGGATATACAGCACAGAAACAGGCGATTTAGCCCATCCCAGTCATGCCGGCGTTTATGCTCCACTTAAGCCTCCTTCTGTCTTTATCAGCATAATCCTCTATTCCCTTCTCCCTCATTTTTAAAAAAAATTCCCAAACATCAGAAATGACGTGACTGTAGATTAGCAATTATTGAACCGCTTTGTGGGATGTGGGGGCCTGGGTTCTTCTAACAAATTGCAATCGTTTTTGAAGCTGATTTGATGCAGAATTAAATTAATGTATATACAGGATAGTAATCAAATTTGCCAGCCCCCCCCCAATACATAAGAACATAAGAAATAGGAGAAGGAGTAGACCATACGGCCCCTCGAGCTTGCTCCACCATTTAATATGATCATGGCTGATCCGATCATGGACTCGTGTCCACTTTCCTGCCCGCTCCCCATAACCCCTTATTCCCTTATCAGTTAAGAATACCAGTGGAACTAAACGACTAGCATATTGATTTCAAAGGTGGTAAAAGGCGTTGGTGTAGGTTTGAAATTCAGTCTCATCTGAATATGTACTTCACTTGTATCTATGAAGTCAAGAATTTTTGCCAGCTATCTAAAGTTATGAGGTGAAAGGATTGGAAACATTGTCCTCTTTCTGCGTCACTGAAACACACTCCTGAATTGGTCAAAAGAGCAGTGCTGAGAGCATTACATAGGATTACATAGGATACACGGCACAGAAACAGGCCATTCGGCCCAACCAGTCCATGATAGATTTAGATGAGGGAGGCTCATGCCTCCTCCCGTCTCACTCATCCAAATGTATCCGCATTACCCTCTATTCCCTTCTCCCTCATATGCTTGTCTAGCCTCCCCTTAAATGCATCAATACTATTTGTTTCAAACAGTCCCTGCTGTAGCGAGTTCCACATTCTCACCCCTCTTTGGGTAAAGAAATTTCTTCTGAATTCCCTTTGGGATTTCTCGGTGACTATCTTCTATTGATGGCTTCTAGTTATGCTCTTCCCCACAAGTGGAAACATTCTCTCTCTATCCACTATCAAAACGTTTAATAATTTTAAAAACCTCTATTAGGTCACCTCCTCAGACTTTTTTCAAGAGAAAAGAGACCCAGCCTGTTGATCCTTTCCTGATATGTATATCCTCACATTTCTGGTATTATTCTTGTAAATCTTCTCTGCAAGCTCTCCAGTGCCTCTATATCCTTTTTATATTATGGCAACCAGAACTGTGCGCAGTATTCTAAGTGTGGTCTAACCAAGGTTCGATGCAGGTTTAGCATAACTTCCCTATTTTTCAATTCTATCCCTCCAGAAATAAAGCCTAGTGCTGGGTTTACTTTTTTATGGCCTTGTTAACCTGTGTTGCAACTTTTAGTGATTTGTATATTTGTACTCCGAGATCCCATTGTTCCTTGACCCCACCCAGACTTGCACCTTCCAAGTAATAAGTGACCTCCCTATTCTTCCTACCAAAATGTACTACTTCACATTTATCTGTGTTGAACTTTATTTGCCCATTCTGCAAGTTTATTAATGTCCTCCTGTAATTTGTTGCGGCCTTCCTCAGACTAACCCCCCGCCCCCCAAAGTTTGTTACAATTCTTGCTGTTTGAGTGATTACGTTCTGTTAATATCCCTCCTTCCCTTCCACCATGTTATGCTGAGGAGACTTCCAGGCAGTACAATTAAATCTTCCTAAATTACCCATTCCAACTGGTTTCTTGCCAATTGTGAAGACTTTTTTCTGTCCATGAATTGCAGGTGTTTCTGTACATGTGTGTGCCTGATGTTTGTCACAAGTTCCTACCTGGCTACGTTGGTGGCGTACAGGACGGCGCGCTTACTCCTGCAGGTAAGATTAATCTCTCATTTTGTTTTATCAGGGAATTTTAAAAAAAACATCCAAGCCACATTGCTTTGATAGATTGTGGATTGCTATAAAGACAAGAGAGATGGTCATTGTGGTGCAAAAGGAGGCAACTTGCTCAGGGATAATGCTGAAGGATTTTTTTAAATTCAAAGTATGTGGCTTGACTGCATTGAACATGCACTTCCACTTGGCCTTGTAGTACAAAGTTTGGTTTTGTTAACATCTGTTAATCATTTTGGGCGTGAAAGAGATTGTTTCTGTTCTAAAGTATGTCCTGTTTTCTTTATATCGAAATCTCAAAGTACAACCATGTAAAGAAAAAAAGAAAGATTTGCAATTGTATAGCGCCTTTCATGACCACCAGATTTCTCAAAGCGCTTTACAGCCAATGAAATACTTTTGGAGTGTAGTCACTGTTGTAATGTGGGAAACGCGACAGCCAATTCACACACAGCAAGCTCCCACAAACAACAATGTGATAATGACCAGATAATCTGTTTTAGTGATGTTGATTTGAGGGATAAATATTGGCCAGGTCACCGGGGATAACTCCCCTGCTCTTCTTCGAAATAGCTCCATGGGATCTTTTACATCCACCTGAGAGGACAGGCGGGGCCTCGGTTTAACATCTCATCCGAAACACGGCACCTCCGACAGTGCAGCACTCCTTCAGCACTGCACTGGAGTAGTTCTGGATATATGTTCTGAACTCATTTAGATTGCATGGTGGTTGCACGAGGAGCGCATTGATACATCCAGGTTCCTTGGCACGCTTGTGGCTGTGCCACAGTGCCGATCTAGAAATTAATGCAGGCAGCTTGTTTGGTCTTGGGTTTTTGAGGAATAATCTGGCCTGCGGAGGAGAGGGCAGGGAGGGGCTGGGGGCGGGGAGAAGCTCAGCTTAGTCATGTGAGTGGGTCACTGTGATGTGGGGGGTAATTTTGTGTTGAGTGAGCCTTCAAGAAGTGGCACCAGACTGCTTGGTATTTTCCTAGTTCCCGGTACAAGCTGCCGATACGAATTCTCCATCTTCCCAAGTCAGAATTATTTCAAGAGACACTTCATAATGAAAGAAATCCGGTTTGATTGATTATATTTGAGTTTGTCTTTGCACTCCATTCATTCAGTGGTGCAGTTCAGCATGCACTATTGCAATGTGTTTTGATGAGACGTAAATGGCCCCTTGAGATCACACGATGACCTGCAACAGCTCCACATTCATTTTTTTGGGGTATGGGACCCTTAATCTCACATATTGTCAGCTTTAGCTCAGTGGGTAGCACTCTCACCTCTGAGTCAGAAGGTTGTGGGTTCAAGTCCCACTCCAACGACTTAAGCACACAAATCTAGGCTGGCACTCCAGTGCAGTGCTGAGGAAGTGCTGCACTGTCAGGGGTGCCGTCTTTCAGATGAGACGATACACCGAGGCTGGTCTGCTCTCTCGGGTGGACGTAAAAGATCCCATGGCACTATTTCGAAGAAGAGCGGGGAAGTTATTCCCAGCGTCCTGGCCAATATTTATCCCTCAATCAACGTAACAAAAACAGATTATTTGGTCATTATCACATTGCTGTTTGTGGGAGCTTGCTGTGCGCAAATTGGCTGCCACATTTCCTACATTACAATAGTACTTCAAAAGGTATTGAATTGGCTGTAAAGGGATGTCCTGAGGTTGTGAAAGGCGCTATATGAATGCAAGTCTTGACTCTTTTTTTCTTTCGAACAGCTGACTTGCGCAGAAACGTCTGCCAATGATGCTTTTGAACTGGCAGCTCATAACTGTGCATGAATGGTCTAAGGTACCTGCAAGGTTCCCATTCAGCCACATGCCTGTACTGCGATCTGCATGTCCCATGCAGCCCGCTCCATGGCATTCCAATGGCAAAAACCACGCATGCACAGTAATTTGAAGGGGGCCGCACACCCAGAAAAAAATTACGGGGAACGTTGCATAACTCCCAATTTTTGGCCGCATTAGAGAAAGTTTGCTTTTAAAAGTACATATCTTGTGGCAGGATTTAGTTACAGGTTCCCTCCAACCTTTTCAAGGCAAGTGAGCTCATTAAACAGATAATATCCAATCTGCATTTTGAGCTGTACTTGATAGAACTTCTGTGTAGGAACTGCGGCCAAACCAGACTCCTAATATTGGAGGTATGACAGCAGATCTTATTGGTTAATGGAGAAGTAACCCATCCTTCAATCAGAGTCTGTTCGGGAAGGTGGTGAGGGGATATTCTGAATTGTTTTTCAAAAGAACATGAACCCTAAATTAGTGCCTTTACTCTGCAGGTCTGATCAATAAATATGAGGTCAATGGTCTACAGGCGTGGATCATTACTCATGTTGTCTGGTTTGCTAATGCCAATTACCTTCATTGGTTCTCTCCCACCATCATATTTGATAATTGGATATCACTGTTGTGGTGCGTCAACATCCTGGGCTACACTGTGGCAACATTTGCAATGCTGAAGGCATACCTGTTTCCCACTAATGCAAAAGACTGGTAAGAATTTAATCTGCAACATGTATTGAAGAATTGTTTAATGACGACCTGTTCTCGGCTTGTAGCCATCATGGGTTGCCCCTCCAATGCTGTGTTTTAAAAGCTGACCATGCAGCTTTATTGAAGCAGTTTACAGAATAATAATGAAACGTGTATGTGCTCGTTGACATTGTAAATGGTTCCCTCTCCTTGGTCACTGTCTCCCATCCCTTTCAAAACTACTGTTATCGGCCCATATTTTATATCCATTTTTTAAAAGCACCCTTGGTCGATGTGTCCTTTCAAACTACTGCCTCATCTCCAAACTCCCATTCCTCTCCAAAGTCCTTGAACATATAGTTGCCTCCGATATCCATGCACATGTCCCCACGTTGTCAGCTGTGGCTCAGTGGGTAGCACTCTCTCCTCTGAGTCAGAAGGTTGTGGGTTCAAGACCCACTCCAAGGACTTGCGCATAAAAACCTAAGCTGACTCTCCACTGCAGTGCTGAGGTGCTGTCTTTTGGATGAGATGTTAAACCGGGGCCCCGTTTGCGCTCTCAAGTGGACGTAAAAGATCCCGTGGCACCATTTCGAAGAAGAGCAGGGGAGTTATCCCCGGTGTCCTGGCCAATATTTATCCTTCAATCTACATAACAAAAAAACAGATTATCTGGTCTTTATCACACTGCTGTTTGTGGGAGTTTGCTGTGTGCAAATTGACTGCCGCGTTTCCACATTACAACAGTGACTATACTTCAAAAGTACTTCATTGGCTGTAAAGTGCATTGAGATGTCTGGTGGTAGTGAAAGGCGCTATATAAATCCAAGTTTATCTTTCTTTCATAAATGCATGTCTTTCTTTTTCTTTCTCTCTTGCTCTCTTGCTCTCTCTCTCGCACGCTCTTGTTCTCTATCTATCTATCTATCTATCTATCTATCGGCTCCCAGTCACCCAATGATTCAAATTTAAATTGCTCCTCTATGTGTAGGAATCAATCCATAGCCTTACCCCTCCCTATGTCTAAGATTTTCCAGCACTGCAACCTTCCACCCACCTCTGCTTCCTGCCCTTGAACACTCCATTCCTCTGACTCTGGTCTCTTGTGTATCCCCTTCCCAGACCCTTCGCCCCACCTTTGGTAGCCGTGCCTTCAATCACTGGCTGCACACTCTGCAGTTCGCTCCCTAAACCCTATACTTTCCCAGCTCCCTTTCTTCCTTTAAGTCCCTCCTTAAAACCCATCTCTGACCAAACCTTTAATCGCCTCCTCCTAATATTCCCCCCTTTGACTAGGCATCCACATTTCTCCTTGTACCTCTGTGAAGCACTTTGTGGCATTTTTCTACGTTAAAAGCACTATTTAAATGCTATCTTTGCTGTTGCACCTGTTGTTATTGCAAACTGTGAATCAGTGGCCTTGGTCTTGAGCAGAAGCCTGGTAGATACATCCACCCCCTCTGATATGGAATCGTCAACAGACACTTGATTTTTAAAAAAAAAGGGAAGAAAATACAGTATTAAAAATACTCTGTGTTACATTGCTGCGTCTATTAAGGTGGAGGTACAATTTTAACTGGTATATTCCCTTCCTTCAGCAAATTCACTGGCAATTTGTTCTACGACTACATGATGGGAATTGAATTTAACCCACGGATAGGAAAGTGGTTTGACTTCAAGCTGTTCTTCAATGGTCGTCCTGGTATTGTGGCATGGACCCTTATTAACCTTTCCTTTGCTGCCAAACAGCAAGAGCTCTACGGCCAAGTGACCAATTCCATGATCTTGGTGAATGTGTTGCAGGTATAGTATTCTGTTTCCTCAGAAATATTTCAAACACTTGTTGGAAAGAGTTTCGGAATGCTGTAATGGATGACAATATTGGCAGGCACCAATGGGTGGAAGTAACTGTTCTTATAAATGTTCCAATTTCAATGAGGGCACCAACGTAACAAAAGGAGAGGTTTGGCTTTATTTTTCCATGGAAGAATGTCCTACCACACAGGGCTGGAAACAGAATCCATGGTAGCTTTTAAAAGGGAAGTAGATTCGTGTTTGGTTTGAGGAAGGCGCAGGGGAAATCCTATTTCTCATTTACTTGCTACCCCTCAGAGCACTATTTGAAAACACAATGTCAGGTTCCACATGTACACTGACGACACCCAGCTCTACCTCACCGCCATCTCTGTCAATCCTTCCACCCGGAGGAATTTAAGGCCAAAACACAGTTTGGTTGGGGTCAAGTCGTGTTTTTTAAAAATTAAAAAAAAAAAAAATCTGAACCCCAACCCACCCATCTCCGGTTTTAACGGAGGCAGGATGGGAATCGGACAGCCAGCCTACTCTCGGGAAGGGGGTCGCCCCATTAAATATTATAACCAGGCTGGCTTGCCTGATGGTGATCCACCGTTACAAATTTAACTCTGGCTGGGCCTCGGTGAACCCGCCAGCTAAAGGAAGGCAAGGACTGCAGGTAAGTGCCATTCCGTATAACTGTTGGATCCAGCGACCCGCCTCACCCACCCATGTGATTAGACATCGTTCCCCACCCACCCCCCCACACGAGGGCTCCAATCTCCTGCTGACCACCTCTCCAGCCCTGTTGCTTCTCCGGCTCCCAACCCCCCCCCCCATGATGCTCCCTGGCCTCAAACCACCCATGTCCCCCCCTCCATGATGCTCCCTGGCCTCAAACCACCCATGTTCCCCCTCCCATGATGCTCCCTGGCCTCAAACCACCCATGTTCCCCCTCCCATGATGCTCCCTGGCCTCAAACCACCCATGTCCCCCCTCCCATGATGCTCCCTGGCCTCAAACCACCCATGTCCCCCCCCCCCTCCCCCCTCCCAATCATCCTCCAGCCCCAACCATATCCCCCGAGCATCCTCCAGCCCTGATTTTCCCCCCCATCCCCCCCGATCCCTACTACAAATCTCCGTTTCTTAGCCCACGGGGACCGTTCGCAACCTTGGTGTCTTATTCAATCCCGTGATGATTTTCCGACCTTATATCCACTCGATCACCAAAACTGCCTACTTCCACCTAAGTAACATTGCCCGACTGTGTTAGTCTGCAGCTGCAACCCTCATCCATGCCTTTGTTACCTCGGGACTTGACTATTCCAGTGCTTCTCTGGCCAGTCTCCCATCTTCCACCCTCGATGAACTTGAGCTCCCACCTTCTACTCTCTGTAAACTTGAGCTCATCCAAAACTCTGCTGCCTGTGTCCTAACTCACACCAAGTCCTGTTCAACCATCACCCTGTGCTCGCTGACCTACTTTAGCTCCCGGTCCGACAATGCCGCGATTTAAAAATTCTCATACTTGTTTTCAAATCCATCCACGCCCTCACCCCTCCCCATCTCTGTAACCTCCTGCAGTCCGACAAACCCCTGAGATCTCTGCTAATTCTGGCCTCTTGCGCATCCCCAATTTTAATTGCTCCACCATTGACAGCCTTGCCTTCAGCTGCCTAGGCCCTAAGCTCTGGAATTCCTTCCCTAAATCTCTCCGCCTCTCTATCTCTCTCTCCCCTCCTTTTAAGACAGTCCTTGAAACCGACCTCTTTGACAAAGCTTTTGGTCACCTTTCTAATATTTCCTTATGTGGCTTGGTGTCAAATAGTGATAATCGCGCCTGTGAAGATATAATATTACGTTAAAGGTGCTATATAAATGTAAGTTGTTGCATGAAACATTTACAATATGTGGCTTCAAATTTTGATTAGCGATTCATGTGATCACTATGAAGTGACTGACTGACTGTATTTTCAGGCAATTTATGTGGTGGATTTCTTCTGGAATGAAGCTTGGTATCTGAAGACGATCGATATTTGCCATGACCATTTTGGCTGGTACCTGGGTTGGGGTGACTGCGTGTGGCTGCCATACCTTTACACTCTGCAGGTAAAACCATTTTAAACTGTGATATCAATAAATACTTTGCTGTCAGATTCATTCTCTGTTCCACTTTGATGGGGGAATGGTGATGGTATGGTTTATTTCTTAAGCAGAATAATAGTATGAAGCAGAAGAAAGCTCAACACGAGGAGAGATTTTCTGCTCCCATACACTGGCGGCACAAGTAGTAATGCATGTGAGGGTGGAAAATTAGATGTTGCGTGCCGGAAATCCACCTGTCCATATTTTCCAACCAGGCTACATGGGGTGGGGCGGGGGGGGGAAATCAGTGGGGAGCAAGAGGTGTGACACTGGGATACACCAGCATCAATAGACCGTCAAAAAATATGTAATTGAAAGGCCTTCCTGCCCTCCATTTCCCAGTAGTTTGTTCTAATAGCACAATGTCATAAATGGGCATACCGTCAAGAGAAATGACTTCCTGGTCTTCTTGAAGCTGTGGGTCCCAGGCCTGGACAAGACTTCACGAAATGGCAGTGCTAGCATGGCACTTAACCCAATATAAGGAGAGTTATGGGAATTGGATGTTAAGACACAGGCGCGCATTTATATAGCAAATTATCGCATCGCTCAAACATCTCGGAGCTTCATGTGCAACAAATTCTGGTACAAGATCAGCACTGAGCGAAATCACCGGTTTATCTGTTTTTTGAGGCGTTGAGTGAGGGACGAATGTTGTTCAGCACTGGGGAAGCTTGCTGCTCTTTTTAGGTAGCACCATTCAATCTTTAGCATCCAGCTCAACCACTAGAACAGGCTGATGGAGCCTCCGTTTATTTATCCTCTCCTCCAAAAAAGGCACCTCCAACAGTTTGGCCACCCTCAGTGCTGCACTGTGAGTATCAGCCTAGTTTAGTTGTTCAAGTCCTTCAGTGAGCCTTGGATCCACAATTTTCTGACTGAGGCACGAGCGCTACCAACTTTGTGCATCAGATTTTCCGACGTGCAGAGATCACAATTTGCTGCCCAACTGAGGGAGGCTCCATAATTCACCTACATGGAATGGGTGTCAGGAAGTATCTCACCCCAGGGTGTCAGAATCCTCATCAATTTGAAGGCAGAATGAGAACTGTAGAGTGATCCATTTATTTCAATTCTGAGAAAGCCCTTTTACAACCCATTCATGGAGGAGAAAAAAGATGTATTTCACACTTTAAGTCTGAACACATAGGTCCCTTGCAGTCAGATTCAGGTGAATTTATAATGGGGGACAAAGAAATGGCAGACCAGTTGAACAAATACTTTGGTTCTGTCTTCATGAAAGAAGACACAAATAATCTTCCGGAAGTACTAGGGACTGAGGGTCTAGAGAGAAGGAGGAACTGAAGGATATCCTTATTAGGCGGGAAATTGTGTTAGGGAAATTGATGGGATTGAAGGCCGATAAATCTCCGGAGCCAGCTAGTCTGCATCCCAGAGTAATTAAGGAAGTGGTCCTCGAAATAGTGGATGCATTGGTAATCATTTTCCAACAGTCTATCGATTCTGGATCAGTTCCTATGGACTGGAGGGTAGCTAATGTAACACCACTTTTTAAAAAAGGAGAGAGAAAATGGGTAATTATAGACCGGTTAGCCTGACATCAGTAGTGGGGAAAATGTTGGAATCAATTAATAAAGATGAAATAACAGCGTATTTGGAAAGCAGTGACTGGATCGGTCCAAGTCAACATGGATTTATGAAAGGGAAATCATGCTTGACAAATCTTCTGGAATTTTTTGAGGATGTAACTAGTAGAGTGGACAAGGGAGAACCAGTGGATGTGGTGTATTTGGACTTTCAAAAGGCTTTTGACAAGATCCCACACAAGAGATTGGTGTGCAAAATCAAAGCGCATGGTATTGGGGTAATGTACTGACGTGGATAGAGAACTGGTTGGCAGACAGGAAGCAGAGAGTCGGGATAAACGGGTCCTTTTCAGAATGGCAGGCAGTGACTAGTGGGGTGCAACAGGGCTCAGTGGTGGGACCCCAGCTATTTATAATATACATTAATGATTTTAGATGAAGGAATTGAGTGTAATAACACCCAAGTTTGCAGATGACACTAAACTGGGTGGCAGTGTGAGCTGTGAGGAGGATGCTAAGAGGCTGCAGGGTGACTTGGACAGGTTAGGTGAGCGGGCAAATGCATGGCAGATGCGGTATAATGTGATAAATGTGAGGTTATCCACTTTGGGGGCAAAAACACGAAGGCGGACTATTATCTGAATGGCAGCAGATTAGGAAAAGGGGAAGTGCAACGAGACCTGGGTGTCATGGTACATCAGTCATTGAAAGTTGGCATGCAGGTACAGCAGGCGGTGAAGAAGGCAAATGGTATGTTGGCCTTCATAGCTAGCGGTTTTGAGTATAGGAGCAGGGAGGTCTTACTGCAGTTGTTACAGGGCCTTGGTGAGGCCTCACCTGGAATATTGTGTTCAGTTTTGGTCTCCTAATCTGAGGAAGGACGTTCTTGCTATTGAGGGAGTGCAGCGAAGGTTCACCAGACTGATTCCCGGGATGGCTGGACTGACATATGAGGAGAGACAGGATCGACTGGGCCTTTATTCACTGGAGTTTAGAAGGATGAGAGGGGATCTCATAGAAACATATAAGATTCTGATGGAACTGAACAGGTTAGATGCGGGAAGAATGTTCCCGGTGTTGGGGAAGTCCAGAACCAGGGGACACAGTCTAAGGATAAGGGGTAAGCCATTTAGGACTGAGATGAGGAGAAACTTCTTCACTCAGAGAGTTGTTAACCTGTGGAATTCCCTACCGCAGAGAGTTGTTGATGCCAGTTTGTTGGATATATTCAAGAGGGAGTTAGATGTGGCCCTTATGGCTAAAGGGATCAAAGGGTATGGAGAGAAAGCAGGAAAGGGGTACTGAGGTGAATGATCAGCCATGATCTATTTGAATGGTGGTGCAGGCTCGAAGGGCCGAATGGCCTACTCCTGCACCTATTTTCTATGTTTCTCATTGTACAGAATATTATTTTTGCAAATATATTATGATTAGAAAGATGGCTATTAAATATTCATGACCTTGCCATTCTTAAGTTGGAAGCTAATGTTCTCTCCAATTTCACAGGGTCTGTACCTTGTCTACAACCCAGTAAAACTATCGGCAGCTAATGTTGTTGGTGTCCTTCTCTTGGGTCTGGTTGGCTACTACATCTTCAGAATGACAAACCACCAGAAAGACCTCTTCCGGCGCACAGATGGAAACTGCAAGATCTGGGGCAAGAAGCCCGAATGCATTGAATGTTCCTACTTGTCCGCTGATGGCAAAAAGCACCACAGTAAGCTGATGATCTCTGGATTCTGGGGGCTGGCACGCCATTTTAACTACACTGGGGATCTTATGGGCTCCCTGTCCTACTGCCTGGCCTGTGGATTCGGACACCTCCTGCCATACTTCTACATCATCTACATGTCGATCTTGCTGGTCCATCGCTGTGTCAGGGATGAGCATCGTTGCTCAAGCAAATATGGCAAGGACTGGAGACGTTACACAGATGCTGTTCCTTCCCGTCTTCTACCTGGACTATTTTAGGATGGTTTATATCCTCAATGTACTGTTTTCAGAGGCTTCATTTTCTTCAAAGAAAATTAGCCATTACAAATTCTGATTTGGAAGTAAATGTTTTTACAGTACATTCTACTACAAAGAAGAGGAGGCCTTATGGGTTCTAAATATGACAAGAATATGGTCACGATTACAAAACTGAGACATCCATTTTTTAAAAAATGCCTGGGATTTCTGTGCAAGCTGGCCAAAGTTAATAGACTGTCGAAGGCAAGCGATTTCCATTGAATCAGTCAGAAAGGTGGCAGCTTTCATTTAAATTAAATTTCTTCAAATTGATTGCGATGAAAGTGATTAATACCAGCATATTCCTGCTGGAGTTAACATATTGCATACAATGGCATTTATTAATCTGTGAGTCTCTGACTATTATGTGCCCAACTGTCCCAAATATATATTATTTCATTTTTAAAATGCTTCTTTGCGTATGATTCCCAAACAGGACTGTGGTGGTTCACTTTCTGCTCGATGTGTATGTGTGAAGTTTCTTCCTGTGCTATTCTAATGCCGTTGTGAAATCATTTGTTTTAAATGAGTTACTGACTGTGCAAAGAAGAAATTTCTATAGCGTCTTTCACAACTTCAGGACGTCAAAATGGCTTTGCAGCTAGTGAACTGCTTTTGGAGTGTAGTCACTGTTGTAATGTGGGAAATGCAGCAGCCAATTTGCGCACAGCAAGCTCCTACAAACAGCAATGTGATAATGACCAGATAATCGGTTATTAGTGATGTTGACTGCTGGATAAATAGGATACTGGGGATAACTCCCCTGTTCTTCATAATAAATGTAGCACATGGTGGACTTTTACATTAAAAGAAGTCAAGCACCTGTGTGACTGTGCAGTGGAAGATCTGATATGGACACGTTCATTAAGCCAAGCATTTAAAAGTAGTTTGCTGGATTTTTGTTCTGTTATTCGTTCAACCATCACTTTATTTGTGATTTTGAGAGTTGTAGGCCAAACTAAGAAGGAAATGGTCTTGAGGTGCATTTACACTTCCTTTACCAGCCTGCGACCAGTTACAGCAGCTCGGGTTCCAGCCAAGCAGAACTCTGTTTACATTGCCTGGCTGGAACTGTAACAGACTTGCACATGAGAGCTGTGGCTATGCCTGGATACAGGATGGGAAATCGCTTTGCATTGATGTTGAACTTGCAGTGTTAATGCCACCTTGGTGTTAAATATTATGTACCAGAATTTCCTCAATCTGACTAGCGCCAAAATTACACTGACATTTTACGGGCGGTTTCTACGCCAATCTTGCCAACTGTAACCTAAACAAAATTTCCCGAGAATCCGTGTTAACTATTGAGGCCCGAGGAAAGTGCAGGACATACACCAGCTTCCTTCTTTAACTCCCCTGTTATCTTATTGATGGCATCAGGATCTGTTTTTTTATTAAATGGCATCAGACCAAGACTTGTGCACATTAAAAAAAATTTAATTAAAAAATAGGAGCAGGAGTAGGCCATACAGCCCATTGAGCCTGCTCCGCCATTCAATAAGATCATGGCTGATCTTATTCCCGCCTGGTTCCCATTTCCCTTGACTCCTTTCGAGTCCAAAAATCTGTTGATCTCATTCTTGAATTTACTCGGGGGCAGATAATTCCTAAGATTCCCAGCCCTCTGAGTGAAGCAATTTCTCATCATCGCCATCTTAAATGGCCGACCCCTTATCCTGAGACTGTGCCCCCTGGTTCTAGACTCTCCAGTCAGGGGAAACAGCCTCTCAATATCTACCCTGCCAAGCCCGCGAAGAATTTTATACATTTCAATGAGATCACCTCTGATTCTTCTAAACTTCAGAGAATATAGGCCCATTCTATTTAATCTCTCCTCATAAGACAGCCCTCTCATCCCAGAAATCAATCTAGTGAACCTTCGTCGCACCCCCTCTAAGGCAAGTATATCCTCCCTTAGCTAAGGAGGCAAAAACTCTATATAGCACTCCAGGTCTGGTCTCACCAAAGCCCTATATAATTGCTGCAAGATGTCCTTATTCTTATACTCCAACCCCTTTGCCATAAAGGCTAACATAACATTTGCCTTCCTAATTACTTGCTGTAGCTGCTTGTTAACTTTCTGTGATTCATGTGCAAGGATATCTGCTTACCAACATTTACTAGCCTCTCACCATTTAAAAAAAATATTCAGCTTTTGTGTCGGCTGTGGCTCCGTGGGTAGCATTTGTGTCTCTAATTCAGAAGGTTGTGGGTTCAAGGCCCACTCCGGGAACTTGAACACAAACCAAGGCTGACACTCCATTGCAGTGCTGAGGGAGTGCTGCACTGTCTGAGGTGTCGTCTTTCAGATGAGACATTGAACCAAGGCCCCGTCTGTTCTCTCAAGTGGACGTAAAAGTGGAACTGAGCCCAAGATCAGATCAGCCATGATCTTATTGAATGGCGTAGCAGGCTCAAGGGGCCAAATGACCTACTCCTGCTCCTATTTCTGATGTTCTTATGTAAAAGATCCTGTGGCATTATTTCGAAGAGCAGGAGAGTTATTCCCAGTGTCCAGGCCGAAATTTATCCCTCAATCAACATAACACAAAAAAAAAAAAGATTTTCTGGTTATTATCACATTACTGTTTGTGGGAGCTTGCTTGTGCGCAAGTTGCTTGCTGCGTTTCCCACATTACAACAGTGACTACACTCCAAAAGTATTTCATTGGCTGTAAAGTGCTTTGAGACATCCGGTGATCATGAAAGACGCTACATAAATCGGAGTCTTTTTTTTTCTATTCTTTCTATCATCTGCCACCTTGCCCACTCACTTAACATCTCTTTGCAGCCTCTTTGTGTCCTCCTCACAGCATACTTTCCACCTAGCTTTTTATCATCAACAAACTTGAATATATTGCACTCAATCCCCTCATTTAAGATTTAAGTCATTGATATAGATTGTAAATATCTGAGGCCTAACTACTGATCTTTGCGGTAACCCATTAGTTTCAACTTGCCAACCTGAAAATGACCCTTTTATTCCTACTTTCTGTTTTCTGTCCGTGAACCAATCCTCAATCCCAGCTAATGTATTGCCCCCAATCCCATGAGTCCTGGGTTCTGAATCTGGAATTCTCTACCCCACAGGGCTGTGGATGCTGAATTGTTGATTATATTCAAGACAGAGATGGATAGATTTTTGGACTCTAGGGGAATTGAGGGATATGGGGACCGGGCTAGAAAGTGGAGTTGAGGTCGAAGTTCAGCCATGATCTCATTGAATGGTGGAGCAGGCTCGAGGGGCCGAATGGCCTACTCCTGCTCCTATTTCTTATGTTCTTGACTTATGTAACCAGCTGTTGTGTAGTACCTTATCAAATTGCAGTAGCTTTTTCTTTTTAATGTAACAAGTTCTGATGGAACACACAAAATTCCAAAATACAGTGCAGATTCCACGAAGGCGAATTTCTTTTTTAAAACATCACCCAACAACACCAGAAACGGTGACTGATTCCAGCAGCACATAAAATGTGGGTCTAAATTTATACCTATTCAGAACTGGAAATATTGCTAGAAACTTTCATACTTTGGTCAGTTGCATGGGGTACCCAGGCTATGTCAGTGAGCGAAGTGGGGTTTCGGAGGATATGAGACAAGAATGGTTGAAAATATTTGAGGAATTTTGCACGTAGCACTGATTCAGTGTAAAACCAGCATAAATCAGTTACATGTGAATTTCCTCAGGAAAATAAAGCTCAACTCCACCAAAACATTCCAAGAAATTCTGAGTTTATTTATTCGTGAATAGCACATTATTTCAGGGAATGTTTCTGGACATTCCGCAGAATAAAACCTATCTCTCGCTGTCCTGTGGGTAGGGTGGGGGTAGGTTGCTAAAGAAGCTTAAAACTGCCTTAATAAGTTTTAAGAACATGAGAACATAAGAATTAGGAACAGGAGTAGGCCATCTAGCCCCTCGAGCCTGCTCCGCCATTCAATAAGATCATGGCTGATCTGGCCGTGGACTCAGCTCCACTTACCCGCCCTCTCCCCGTAACCCTTAATTCCCTTATTGGTTAAAAATCTATCTATCTTTGACTTGAAAACATTCAATGAGCCAGCCTCAACTGCTTCCTTGGGCAGAGAATTCCACAGATTCACAACCCTCTGGGAGAAGAAATTCTTTCTCAACTCGGTTTTAAATTGGCTCCCCCGTATTTTGAGGCTGTGCCCCCTAGTTCTAGTCTCCCCCACCAATGGAAACAACCTCTCTGCCTCGATCTTGTCTATCCCTTTCATGATTTTAAATGTTTCTATAAGATCACCCCTCATCCTTCTGAACTCCAACGAGTAAAGACCCAGTCTACTCAATCTATCATCAGAAGGTAACCCCCTCATTTCTGGAATCAGCCTAGTGAATCGTCTCTGTACCCCTTCCAAAGCTAGTATATCCTTCCTTAAGTAAGGTGACCAAAACTGCACGCAGTACTCCAGGTGCGGCCTTACCAATACCTTATACAGTTGCAGCAAGACCTCCCTGCTTTTGAATTCCCTCCCTCTCGCAATGAAGGCCAACATTCCATTTGCCTTCCTGATTACCTGCTGCACCTGCAAACTAACCTTTTGGGATTCATGCACAAGGACCCCCCCAGGTCCCTCTGCACCACAGCATGTTGTAATTTCTCCCAATTCAAATAATATTCCCTTTTACTGTTTTTTTTTTTTTTCCCCAAGGTGGATGACCTCACACTTTCCGACATTGTATTCCATCTGCCAAACCTTAGCCCATTCGCTTAACCTATCCAAATCTCCTTGCAGCCTCTCTGAGTCCTCTACACAACCCGCTTTCCCACTAATCTTCGTGTCATCTGCAAATTTTGTTGCACTACACTCTGTCCCCTCTTCTAGGTCATCTATGTATATTGTAAACAGTTGTGGTCCCAGCACTGATCACTGTGGCACACCACTAACCACTGATTTCCAACCGGAAAAGGACCCATTTATCCCGACTCTCTGCTTTCTGTTCGCCAGCCAATTCTCTATCCATGCTAATATATTTCCTCTGACTCCGCGTACCTTTATCTTCTGCAGTAACCTTTTGTGTGGCACCTTATCGAATGCCTTTTGGAAATCTAAATACACCACATCCATCGGTACACCTCTATCCACCACGCTCGTTATATCCTCAAAGAATTCCAGTAAGTTAGTTAAACATGATTTCCCTTTCATGAATCCATGCTGCGTCTGCTTGATTGCACTATTCCTATCTAGATGTCCCGCTATTTCTTCCTTAATGATAGTTTCAAGCATTTTCCCCACTACAGATGTTAAACTAACCGGCCTATAGTTACCTGCCTTTTGCCTGCCCCCTTTTTTAAACAGAGGTGTTACATTAGCTGCTTTCCAATCCGCTGGTACCTCCCCAGAGTCCAGAGAATTTTGGTAGATTATAACGAATGCATCTGCTATAACTTCCGCCATCTCTTTTAATACCCTAGGATGCATTTCATCAGGACCAGGGGACTTGTCTACCTTCAGTCCCATTAGCCTGTCCAGCACTACCCCCCTAGTGATAGTGATTGTCTCAAAGTCCTCCCTTCCCACATTCCTGTGGCCTGCAAATTTTGCCATGGTTTTTGTGTCTTCCACTGTGAAGACTGAAGCAAAATAATTGTTTAAGGTCTCAGCCATTTCCACATTTCCCATTATTAAATCCCCCTTCTCATCTTCTAAGGGACCAACATTTACTTTAGTCCCTCTTTTCCGTTTTATATATCTGTAAAAGCTTTTAATATCTGTTTTTATGTTTTGCGCAAGTTTACCTTCGTAATCTATCTTCCCTTTCTTTATTGCTTTTTTCGTCATTCTTTGCTGTTGCTTAAAATTTTCCCAATCCTCTAGTTTCCCACTAACCTTGGCCACCTTATACGCATTGGTCTTTGATTTGATACTTTCCTTTATTTCCTTGGTTATCCACGGCTGGTTATCCCTTCTCTTGCCGCCCTTCTTTTTCACTGGAATATATTTTTGTTGTGCACTATGAAAGAGCTCCTTAAAAGTCCTCCACTGTTCCTCAATTGTGCCACCGTTTAGTCCTTGTTTCCAGTCTACGTTAGCCAACTCTGTCCTCATCCCACTGTAGTCCCCTTTGTTTAAGCATAGTACGCTCATTTCTGACACAACTTCCTCATCCTCAATCTGTATTACAAATTCAACCATATTGTGATCACTCATTCCGAGAGGATCTTTTACGAGGAGATTGTTTATTTTTCCTGTCTCATTGCATAGGACCAGATCTAAGATGGCTTGCTCTCTTGTAGGTTCTGTTACATACTGTTCTAAGAAACAATCCCGTATGCATTCTATGAATTCCTCCTCCAGGCTACCCCGTGCGATTTGATTTGACCAATCGATATGTAGGTTAAAATCCCCCATGACTACTGCCGTTCCTTTTTCACATGCCTCCATTATTCCCTTGATTATTGCCCGCCCCACCTTGAAGTTATTATTTGGGAACCTATAAACTACGCCGACCAGTGACTTTTTCCCCTTACTATCTCTAATCTCCACCCACAATGATTCAACATTTTGTTCATTGGAGCCAATATCATCCCTCACAACTGCCCTGATATCATCTTTTATTAACAGAGCTACCCCACCTCCTTTCCCTTCTTGCCTATCTTTCTGAATCGTCAGATACCCCTGTATGTTTAATTCCCAGTCTTGGCCACCTTGCAACTATGTTTCTGTAATGGCCACCAAATCATACCCATTTGTAATGATTTGTGCCGTCAACTCATTTACTTTATTTTGAATGCTGCGTGCATTTAGGTAGAGTGTTTTCATCCTAGTTTTTAAACCATGATTTTTAGTTTTGACCCTTCCTGCAGCCCCTTTATGTTCAGTGCCCCTTTTTGGTTTTTGCCTTGGGTTTCTCTGCCCTCCACTTTTACTCATCTCCTTTCTTTCTTTTGCTTTTGTCTCCTTTTTGTTTCCCTCTGTCTCTCTGCATTGGTTCCCATCCCCCTGCCATATTAGTTTAACTCCTCACCAACAGCACTAGCAAACACTCCCCCTAGGACATTGGTTCCGGTCCTGCCCAAGTGCAGACCGTCCAGTTTGTACTGGTCCCACCTCCCCCAGAACCTGTTCCAATGCCCCACGAATTTGAATCCCTCCCTGCTGCACCACTGTTCAAGCCACGTATTCATCTGTGCTATCCTGTGATTCCTACTCTGACTAGCACGTGGCACTGGTAGCAATCCCGAGATTACTACTTTTGAGGTCCTACTTTTTAATTTAGCTCCTAGCTCCTTAAATTCGTCTCGTAGGACCTCATCCCTTTTTTTTTTTACCTATGTCGTTGGTACCAATGCGCAACACGACAACTGGCTGTTCTCCCTCCCTTTTTAGAATGTCCTGCACTCACTCGGAGACATCCTTGACCCTTGCACCAGGGAGGCAACATACCATCCTGGAGTCTCGATTGCGGCTGCAGAAACGCCTATCTATTCCCCTTATGATTGAATCCCCTATCACTATCGCTCTCCCACTCTTTTTTATGCCCTCCTGTACAACAGAGCCAGCCACGGTGCCATGAACTTGGCTGCTGCTGCTCTCCCCTGATGAGTTACCTCCCTCAACAGCACTCGAAGCAGTGTATCTGTTTTGCAGGGGGATGACCAGATGGGACTCCTGCACTACCTTCTTTGTACTACTCTTCCTGCTGGTCTTCCATTCCCTAGCTGGCTGTGGATCCTTCTCATGCGGTAAGACCAACTCACTACATGTGCCACTTATGTCATTCTCAGCATCGTGGACGCTCCAGAGTGAATCCACCCTCGGCTCCAAATCCGTAACATGGTCCGTCAGGAGATGGAGGCGGATACACTTCTCACACATGTAGTCGTCAGGGACACCAGAAGTGTCCCTGAGTTCCCACATGGTACAGGAGGAGCATATCACGTGATTGAGCTCTCCTGCCACGCCTTAACCCTTAGATACACTTAAATTGGTAATAACAATGTTACAGTTTACTTACTGATATAAAAATAAAAAGAAAAGCTACTCACCAATCACCAGCCAACCACTTACCCCATTGGCCGTGACATCACCTTTTGATTCCTTTCTACTTTTTTGCTTTCTCTCCCGCTGTAGCTGCACAAGTACCCCTTTTATAGGCCGCTCCGACGCTGCTCCCGCCTCTCACCAACTGCCGCTGCCTGTGGAACACCTGCTGGGCCTTTTATAGGCCGCTCCGACGCTGCTCCCGCCTCTCACCGGGAAAACTTCTAAACAATTTACTGGCCACATGCACCAGTTGATAGCTGTAACATTTTCACATGGGATCAGATACCCTCGGTGTTCCAGTATGTCACACTGTTGGGTTTATTTTTAGGATTTGAATTAAATTTGTATGTCATATCCAAGCAAATACAGACACCAGATTTTACATAGTGACTACAAAGTTAACTTATTAAAAAGGATCAGCCTAAAATTCAAAGAAATACTGTCAAAAATAAATTACAAAGTATTGTGTATGTTTATTAAATTTGTAGTTTGTTTGTGATATTTATAATTCCTGGAAAATGTTGGTCTTGATTTCAAACTATGATACTCTTTTTGATGTAAATACTCAATCTGGCACCCCTCTCTCTAAAAGTACAGAGGAGAAAAAATAGAAAGCTAAAATTTCCAGTTTTTGATAGACTGCTAAAGTTCATATGTTAGCATTCTGTACAAATACCTTTATGCAAATTAATAAAGGTGTAATAAACTGCCTAAATATATTAGTACAGTGCAAATTAGTACTGTCTTGTTCTTCACTTCTGACATGTTTTTATTCTCTGTTGAATAGCTGTGTGCAGTAAATAAAACGTGTGCTTTGCAGACATGAGTAAGATGGGATTCTGTTTAATTACATCATACTTTCCATGGATGACATTTACTTCAAAAGATTCTGGTTATACTTCAGCCCTGTGTTTCATCACAATAGATAAATGTGTCTATTAGGTCTATCCGGGTGTAGTCCCTCAGTGGTATCATGACCTTTTAGAAGTTTTTTTGTTTGTTTTTTTTTAAGTGAAGAAGGTTTGTTTTGTAATATACTTGCAACACTATTTCCAGCCTTTAAAATATTTTAAAAAGAAATATTAGTAAAGCACTACTTCAAAAATATATATATATTGACCCAATGAAATCTGCTGATTTTACATATGCCTGCACAAACTCGTGGGCCGAATGTCCTCCTTCCGTGCCATAAATTTCTGAGATACTGTGATGTGAAATTACATGAAAAACCAGGGTATGTAAAGGAGTTCTCGACAGTTTTTCATTGCCACTTTTTCTTCAAGGTGAACACTTAGTAATATGAAACATTAAATGGAATAAAGTCCTGTTTCTTGGTAATATGCAGATACTTTGGTATTCAATGTGCAAGTCAAATAAGTCCTGTTAAAATTCCACAGTCCACCAAATGCTGTTGGTGAAAGTATCCAGTCCTTTTAGTCAAAGAGGTGGGAAGGGGAGCCTTTGATTTGAAGCAAATCCTCCCGATCTTCTGTACCTCTGGGAAAGTGCATCACCTCAGTTTACACTGCACTCTGGTAGGTAAACTTAACACAACATTGGCAGGGGTGAGGCCACCTGACCACTCTGTTAGCAAGTAATAGTGCATTGCAAGAGGTGAGGAAAGTTTTTTTGAAGAGGAAGGAAATTTACAATAACAATGTATACAAAGTGTGTTATTTGTCAGGGATCACCTGTCCATTACCACTTGATAATTTTGCAAGGATGATGACATAGTTGTTGTTCCAGTGTGGATATTATTAAACATCAATTGTGCATGAATGCACTGACTGTTGCCATCTGTTCTAGTATCCACCGCAGGGTAAAATGATAGATGCAAGCTGAATGATATCTCCTCAAGGAACACCACAGCATATATTATTGAATAAATGGAGATGAAATTTCAATAAAATTTGCAGATAAAACTTTACCAAGTATTCTCTATAAGGCAGCGGAAAAAGTGATAGAGCCGTTTCTTTGAAAGTTGATATAGTCTACAGGCATCTCTCATGACTACATAAGAAATAGGAGCAGGTGTAGGCCATTTGGCTGCTTCAATAAGATCATGGCTGATCTGATCTTGGCTTCAACTCCACTTCACTGCCCGCTCTCCATAACCCTTGACACCCTTATCGTTCAAAGATCTGACGATCTCCACCTTAAATATATTCAATGACTCCGCCTCTACAGCTCTCTCGGGTAGAGAATTCCAAAGATTCACGACCCTCTGAGAAAAAATTCCTCCTCACCTCCATTTTAAATGGGTGGCCCCTTATTCTAAAACTATGCCTCCTAGTTCTCGATTTCCCCATGAGAGGAAACATCCTCTCTGCATCTACCGTGTCAAGCCCCCTCAGAATCTTAAACGTTTGAATAAGATCACCTCCCATTCTTCTAAACTCCAATGAGTATAGGCTCAACCTTTCTTCATAAGATAACTCCTTCATCTCGGGAATCAACCAAGTGAACCTTCTCTGAACTGCCTCCAATGCAAGTATATCCCTCCTTAAATGAGACCAAACCTGTACGCAGTATTCCAGCTATGGTCTCACCAACATCCAGTTGACCTTGGATTTTATAAATCCTTTGATCTCTTGTCTTTTGGGATACAAAATTTACTTTGGCATCATTGAGGGTAATTTTAACCTAATTCGTCCTAATCCAACCCTTGCCTTGAACAATGTTATAATTACTTCTTTACTTTTCTACTCTGCCTCTGTTTATAAAATCCAAAATACTGTTGGCTATTTTTATGGCTTTATCTGTCTGCACGTGCACAATGGAATTATACATTTGAACCCACCATTTGTGCCTTTCCATAGAGTGGAACCCCCCCCTCCATTCTTGTTTCTTGTTTTTTCCTTCCAAGATGTATTGCCTTACACTGATCCACATTAAACTACATCTGTTATCTGTCTGCCCATTCTGCTAACCTCTGTCTTCCTATGGTTTTTTTTACAGTCCTCATCACTGTTTGCCTATGTTTTCTCCACACCCAAGTCAAAATCATCTATATATACCTAGGTGAATGCATCACTGACATTGGAATACACCACTTCAAACCTTTCTCCAAACCAATCAACACTCATTAACCCGAACCCCTTGTTTTCCTGTATGTCAACCAACGTTCTATCGATGCTGCTACATTTCCTCAAACAATACATCTGAATTTAAACCTCCTGTGAGATATCTATGCTTTCTGAAAATCTATAAACACCGCATCTACTACTTTCTCTTTATCCAATTGCTCATCTCTTCAAAAAATAACTTTATTGAATGAGTGGTCTCCACACCAACACCTTACTTCAGAAATGTAACCCTTATTTGATGATTTAGCTACAGATTAATTTCACACTTTACTGAAGGTATACAAACTGGTCTTAATGACACATCAGAAAGAAATAGAAAATCCCTTTCATAAATAATTCACAGTTTGAAACATTAGCAGAATAAGTTCATGGCTGAGAGGCTGGATGGTTACATTTAAATTAGCAACTACCTTCACCACAGTCTGGTTTGTCTTCCAGTCTCCACATTACTGATCCCAGAGTTCACTTTCCTACTTAAGTTTGAGGTTTCAGAGAGCACTCAGTTCAGGAGACATTCGTTTACCATTTTGGTGATCAAAGCTCCCAATATAGCCCTGCTACTGGGCTCTTAGTTGGTTCATGTTATCTTACATTTGGCTTTTTTTATGACTTTATCTGCCAGTTTGCTTAAAACTTGTTTTTCTTATCTTGTATTTCAATTCCATTTGCATTTCTACTTATAGCCATTCATGCTGTTTAATTTGATTCCTGTCAATCATTCCCTTTCCCTGTTTTACACGATTATGTTGTACTTCAGTTTGAAACTTGTTTCTACAATTTGTGCCTCTTCATTTAATGATGTTGCAAACCATTAATCTCCAGAGAAAAAGAGGGAAATCACTCAACCAAAATATGGAGCTGAAGGTCAGAAATTCTTGGTCGCAGCAGAGGGAAGGCACAGTAAATGTCAAACCTGTAGGCAATTAAACAGATATTTGACTAAACTATTTTATTTGGAGTAAAGAATAGTCTCAGTATATAATGAATGCTTATTATTTATTTAAAGCAGATGAGGGTGTTTGCCTATCATGTAATACATATTAAATGAAGTGCCTGTTTCATTGAAAATTTCAGTCAACTGTACTCAGATGGAAAAAACAATTATAAATATCTATGTAGATCGTGCTGTGATATGAGTTTTCAATGTTGTAGGTGTTGTGCCTTGCCTGTCACAGAATTATTCATGTTTGTATGAATAGGATATAGGGGCACTGGAGAAGGTGCAGAAAATGATTTACAAGGATGCTACCAGGAATGTGAGGGTATGCCTATCCGGAAAGGATGAATAGGTTGGGTCTCTTTTCTCTTGAAAAGAGAAGGCTGAGGGATGATGTAACAGAGGTCTTTAAAATTATGAAAGGTTTTGATAGAGTAGATAGAGGATGTTTCCACTTGTAGGGAAGAGCATAACTAGAGGCCATCAATATAAGATAGTCACCAAGAAATCCAATAGGGAATTCAGAAGGAACTTCTTTACCCAGAGAGTGATGAGAATGTGGAACTCGCTAGCACAGGCAGTGGTTGAAGCGAATAGTGTAGATGCATTTAATGGTAGGTTAGATAAGCGCATGAGGAAGAAGGGAGTAAAGGGTTATGCTGACAGAGTTAGATGAGGAAAGACAGGAGGAGGCTCAAGTGGAGCATCAACACCAGTATGGATTGGTTGGGCCGAATGGTCTGTTTCTGTGCTGTATATTCTATGTAATTTTATGTATGGCCTGCACAATAGGTGTTAATGTACAGGTATCTATTTGGTCAGTTTGTTGAACTGTAGTTAGTCTCGGTTGGATTTGTGCCATTTCTGTGATCCTTTTCAATTGCTAAATTTTTAAACTTTTATTGTGAATTTATTTTTGCATTAAAATAAAGTCTGCCTGTTTTTTTCATGTCTTCCTGTAGGTATGTAGAATATAATTTTAAATGGTACCTTCACCTACTTTAGGGAGACTGTTCTGTTCACACTCACATAAGAACATAAGAATTGGAGCAGGAATAGGCCATTCAGCCCCTTGAGTTTGCTCCGCCATTCAATGAGATCATGGCTGATCTTTGACCTCAACTCCACTTTCCTGCACCATCCCCATATCCCTTAACATCCAAAACTCTATCGATCGCTGTCTTGAATATACTCAAAGACTGAGTCTCCACCGCCCTCTGGGCTAGAGAATTCCAAATATTCACCACACCCTGAGTGAAGAAGTTTCTCCTCATCTCAGTCCTAAATGGTCGACCCCTTATTCTGAGACTGTGACCCATGGTTCTAAACTCCTCAGCCAGAGGAAACCTCCTCCCTGCCTCTACTCTGTCAAGCTCTGTAAGAATTGTGTATGTTTCAATGAAATCACCTCTCATTCTTCTGAACTTTTGAGAATATAGGCCTTGTCTACTCACTTTCTCCTCACAGGTCAATCCCCCCATTCCAGGAATCAGTCTGGTGAACCTTCATTGCACTCCCTCCTTAGGTAAGGAGACCAAAACTGCCCTGCTTTCTTTTTTTCTTTTTAATACTAAATTGAAACATTTTTAATGTTTCAGTTCCTTCCTGTAAGTGGTTTTATAAAGAATATATATATTTAGGTAGATTAATCTGAGGAAGGACATTCTTGCTATTGAGGAAATGCAGCGAAGGTTCACCAGACTGATTCCCGGGATGGCCGGACTGACATGAAGAAAGATTGGATCGACTAGGCTTATATTCACTGGAATTTAGAAGAATGAGAGGGGATCTCATTGAAACATAGAAAATTCTGATGGGATTGGACAGCTTAGATGCAGGAAGAATGTTCCCGATGTTGGGGAAGTCTAGAACCAGGGGTCACAGTCTAAGGATAAGTAAGTCATTTAGGACCGAGGTGAGGAGAAACTTCTTCACTCAGAGAGTTGTGAACCTGTGGAATTCTCTATCACAAAGTTGTTGAGGCCAGTTCGTTAGATATATTCAAAAGGGAGTTAGATGTGGCACTTACGGCTAAAGGGATCAAGGGGTATGGAGAGAAAGCAGGAATGGGGTACTGAGGTTGCATGATCGGATATGGTGGTGCAGGCTCGAAGGCCCAAATGACCTACTCCTGAACCTATTTTCTAAGTTTCTAAACTTTTAACTTTTCGGCCCTTGGTCAATCTCCCCACCATTGCCATCCTGCATACAGTTCCATTTTCAGCTGGCTGAAGCTGCCCCTCTCCCTACTGATTGCCATCTCTGTGTTACCCTCAGCCTTTCCCTTACTCTCCTGATGCTTCATCTTGCTACGGGTTGGAGCTTTGGCAGGTCTGATGCTGTACCACTCACCTTCGCACTGCACGCCACGATGCGGAACATAAAAAGAATATATCTCATACAATAAATTAATAAAATATTGGAGCGTGAAAAGGGGACTGAGACATAAATATAACATTATATATTAATAATATAACATTATATATTGATAATATAACATTATATATTGATAATATAAGCTACATATATAAATAAACAAAACTGGAGAGTGAAAAGCATCTAAGATATAAATATAATATTTAAGTACAACACATAGAAGGTATTTCAAGGCAGCACAATAAATATATACTATCGCAAAATGCAGGGGGCTGAATGTAGGTACCTAATGGGTCTGAGACATAATTAGGAATATAAATACTGCACAACTATGAATATAAATATCGAAAATGATGTTCAAATTTTGAATATAGTAATAAAGTGATGAAAAGTTAAAAGGGACTGAGCGTGGATACAAAGTAAGTCATTGATAAGAAATACTTTCACAACCTCAGGATGTCACAAAGCGCTTTACAGCCATTGATATACTTTTGAAGTGTTCCCACAGACAGCAATGTGATAATGACCAGATAATCTGTTTTTGTTATGTTGATTGGAGGATAGATATTTGCCAGGACACCAGGGGTAACCAACCTGCTCTTCTTCAAAATTGTGCCATGGGATCCTTTACGTGCACCTGAGAGAGCAGACGGGGCCTCGGTTTAACGTCTCATCCGAAAGACGGCACCTCCGACAGTGCAGCATCCCCTCAGCACTGCACTGAAGTGTCAGCCTCGATTTTTGTGCTCATATCTCTGTACATGAACCCACAATCCTTGTGACTCAGAGGCAAGAGTGTTGCCAACTGAGCGACGGCTGACACTATATATATAAAGATGTCAATATAAATAGAAGTGTAAATATTAAATGAATGAAAGCTGAGAGGGTCTGAGTGCAGGCACACAATACATCTGAGACGTAATAATATATGAAACTTATATAAATAAATATAGCAATTAGAAATTATACCTGCATATAAAAAAATGAGAAAAAATATAAATGCAGCCAAAATATAAAACTAAAATAATAGAAGCGAAGCAGCACCGTGAAAGTACACAGCTGATTGGAGACATAAATATATATAAATATAACACATCATAAAAACAGAAATTTCTGGAAATACTCAGCATCTGTGGAGAGAGAGAAACCTGATGTTTTTCACAATTATGCAAGTTTGGCCAATTTAAATTTCTTCTAGGCCAGCATATGTGACCACTCTTGAGAAACCATCTGGGCACTTAAGGAAAACCAGCGCACATTAAAAAATCGACGCAGAATGACGCCATTGTTTTTAGGCGAAGTTTTGGAGGGAATCAAGAACACATAAATATGCATAATCAAGCTTACATTTTTAAAACTTAAAATGCAGGAAATCGAAGTTTAATGGAATTCTTTAAGTTTTGATTTTTTTTAAACTGACACGCCACGACCGAACGTCTCCAAACCAGGCTCGAGGGTCGGAGCATCGGCTGGCAGAATCAGTCCCTCGCCTGGACACAGGGACTCAGGGCTCGGCTTGAAAAAAAGCCCGGGGCGGGGGGGGCGTGGGAGGCTGCGGAAGGCGAACGGAAGGCATGAGAAGCCTATACCCATGTATCAAATGAAGCCCGGGGGGGGGCGATTCCCGATCATTGCGCCTGCGTTAACCTTGGGGAGAGAGAACAAAGGACATTGTCCTGCCTACCGTTTTGAACTTCTTGCAAAGGTACAATTTAATCATGGGGTCAATACTGCCAATGCCATACCTTGTGCAAGCCTTCTGCATGATGGTGCTGTGGAGGAGACAATTGATTCACATGAGAACCTCAGAGCACGTAGGGTGATGGGCTGGAGGCCTTACCCACATTGGGTATATCGAGACAGGCGTTCATACCTGCACCTGAGTGATGCAGACTGTGTCAGAAGGCTGCGTTTCTGCAAAGAAGTTGTAACTGAGATCTGTGAGTTAGTAAAAACAGACCTGCAACCTAGAAGCATCAGTTGCAGTGAAGGTTACAGCTGCACTTTCATTCTATGCATCTGGATCATTCCAGGCTACAACTGGGGATGTGTGCGCCATTTCTCAACATGCAACACATGTCTGCATTTGGCAGGTGACTGATGCACTATATGCCCAAAGGAATGACTGTATAAAGTTCCCCATAACCGCCCAGGCAATGTGTGAAAGGGCTGTGGGCTTCTCCAGGATTGCTGGCTTCCCAAAGGTACATGGCTACATTGACTGTACCCATATCACCTTGCGAGCACCTTTGGAGGATTCCGAGATGTACAGGAACAGAAAAGACTTCCACTTCGTTAATGTGCAGCTCATGTGTGACGACATGCATCGCATCATGCCAGTTGATGCAAAATATCCTGGGAGCATCCATGATGCGTTCATCCTATGTGAGAGCATTATATCTGCCATGTTTCAGCAGCAGCCAGAAGGGAAGAGCTGGCTACTAGGAGACAAAGGGTACAGCCTCGCCACTTGACTCATGATGCCCTTATGCGTAACCCGGACGGAAGCTGACCGGGAATGTAACATGTCGCACATTGTGACGTGCAGCATAATAGAGAGGGCCATTGGCATCTTGAAGCAACGTTTCCGATGCCGGGACCATTCCGGAGGTTACTTGCAATACACCCCTGAGATTGTCGGTCAGTTTGCTGTTGTGTGCTGCATGCTGATTAACTTAGCCATCATGAGGCAGCAGCAGCTGGTAATAGAAGGCCCACCTGAGGTGAGAGTGGCTGATGATGATGAGGAAGAGGCAAATGACGAGGAGGAGATCAAGGAAGCCATGCAAGTACCTGAACCCGGAGCACGACGGCAGAGGAAGGCGGGCCGTCGTGCCTCTTTAATGATTGCTCAAGGCTTGCGCCAGCAGCTCATCCATGACGCTTTGCTGCCTGAAGGCTCAGCGGCAACTATTCCACATGGACCGCGTTTACTGTTCGGACCTGTTCCGTAATGTTGTGTTGTGTTGATGGAACAAATGATGGAAATGATTCTTGTTTACTTCAAAAAGTTGTGTTAATAATGGAACAAATAATGGAAATGATTCAGTTATAATTTAAAATATATTTTATTCAAATGTTTAACAAACATTTGTTTGTACTTAAGTTAACTTTAGTAAAAATATTCTTGTATCAAACTTTAAAGTTTACAGTTATGATCACTTCCAAACCTTAAGGTCACTTACAAACTTTTAAACTTGTAAATTTACATAACTTACAAAAAACCTAATTTGAGAACAGTTACAATAGTAACAACAATAATAATAATAACAACAGCAGCAGCAAAGAAAGGCTGCATCCATCTCTCCTCCACCTTATTCTAAGACCACCCGCTGTGCTTGGTGTTGGTGACTCCACCTCTGCCCGCAGGCAGTGGCATAGCATTTCTCGAGATGGTACCAAGCTTATTCTTTCGAACATCTCGGGTAATGTGCACTTCTTGATGGGGTGGGGGGGGGGGGGCGGGTGTGGGCAGGCGGTAGTGTGGAGGGCCCGACTTGGGCCCACAATTCAGTTCTGGCTAAGTACCTGGTGAATGGAGAAGCATGGTTTTATTTAAAGTAACTGGGTCTCAGAGTAAGGTGACTGCATTATCTAAGCATTGTAAATGATTTATATAAGGAATTCCACTATGGCATAAGCAACCTGTTAAAACACTGAGGAGAAAAGACTGGAGCAACAGGGAGAAGTGATGGGCAGCGAAGAGGAGGATGGGAGTAGGTTCGTGGCTGTATAACATCCTAAATGGAAGAAGTGGCCACAGAATGCTGATCATGGATGGCCTGGTCCAGGTAGCAGATGGAGCAGTGGTGGGTGCATGGTTCTAGTTGTAGCAAACGTTTCTTCAGTCTGCATCATTCAAACAAGTTAAAGCAATATTTGGAAAGATTATAATCATTGCTCCTATTTATTTTTGGACAGCGGGTGCTGGTAATGGTTCTGCTGTTATAGAAACATAGAAAATAGGTGCAGGAGTAGGCCATTCAGCCCTTCCAGCCTGCACCGCCATTCAATGAGTTCATGGCTGAACATGAAACTTCAGTACCCCATTCCTGCTTTCTCGCCATAACCCTTGATCCCCTGAGTAGTAAGGACTTCATCTAACTCCCTTTTGAATATATTTAGTGAATTGGCCTCAACTACTTTCTGTGGTAGAGAATTCCACAGGTTCACCACTCTCTGGGTGAAGAAGTTTCTCCTCATCTCGGTCCTAAATGGCTTACCCCTTATCCTTAGACTGTGACCCCTGGTTCTGGACTTCCCCAACATTGGGAACATTCTTCCTGCATCCAACCTGTCCAAACCCGTCAGAATTTTAAACGTTTCTATGAGGTCCCCTCTCACTCTTCTGAACTCCAGTGAATACAAGCCCAGTTGATCCAGTCTTTCTTGATAGGTCAGTCCCACCATCCCGGGAATCAGTCTGGTGAATCTTCGCTGCACTCCCTCAATAGCAAGAATGTTCTTCCTCAAGTTAGGAGACCAAAACTGTACACAATACTCCAGGTGTGGCCTCACCAAGGCCCTATACAACTGTAGCAACACCTTCCTGCCCCTGTACTCAAATCCCCTCGCTATGAAGGCCAACATGCCATTTGCTTTCTTAACCGCCTGCTGTACCTGCATGCCAACCTTCAATGACTGATGTACCATGACACCCAGGTCTCATTGCACCTTCCCTTTTCCTAATCTGTCACCATTCAGATAATAGTCTGTCTCTCTGTTTTTACCACCAAAGTGGATAACCTCACATTTATCCACATTATACTTCATCTGCCACGCATTTGCCCACTCACCTAACCTATCCAAGTCACTCTGCAGCCTCATAGCATCCTCCTCGCAGCTCACACTGCCACCCAACTTAGTGTCATCCGCAAATTTGGAGATACTACATTTAATCCCCTCGTCTAAATCATTAATGTACAATGTAAACAGCTGGGGCCCCAGCACAGAACCCTGTGGTACCCCACTAGTCACTGCCTGCCATTCCTAAAAGTATCCATTTACTCCTACTCTTTGCTTCCTGTCTGACAACCAGTTCTCAATCCACGTCAGCACACTACCCCCAATCCCATGTGCTCTAACTTTGCACATTAATCTCCTGTGTGGGACCTTGTCGAAAGCCTTCTGAAAGTCCAAATATACCACATCAACTGGTACTCCTTTGTCCACTTTATTGGAAACATCCTCAAAAAATTCCAGAAGATTTGTCAAGCATGATCTCCCTTTCACAAATCCATGCTGACTTGGACCTATCATGTCACCATTTTCCAAATGCGCTGCTATGACATCCTTAATAATTGATTCCATCATTTTACCCACTACTGAGGTCAGGCTGACCGGTCTATAATTCCCTGCTTTCTCTCTCCCTCCTTTTTTAAAAAGTGGGGTTACATTGGCTACCCTCCACTCGATAGGAACTGATCCAGAGTCAATGGAATGTTGGAAAATGACTGTCAATGCATCCGCTATTTCCAAGGCCACCTCCTTAAGTACTCTGGGATGCAGTCCATCAGGCCCTGGGGATTTATCGGCCTTCAATCCCATCAATTTCCCCAACACAATTTCCCGACTAATAAAGATTTCCCTCAGTTCCTCCTCCTTACGAGACCCTCTGACCCCTTTTATACCCGGAAGGTTGTTTGTGTCCTCCTTAGTGAATACTGAACCAAAGTACTTGTTCAATTGGTCTGCCATTTCTTTGTTCCCCGTTATGACTTCCCCTGATTCTGACTGCAGGGGACCTACGTTTGTCTTTACTAACCTTTTTCTCTTTACATACCTATAGAAACTTTTGCAATCCGCCTTAATGTTCCCTGCAAGCTTCTTCTCGTACTCCATTTTCCCTGCCCTAATCAAACCCTTTGTCCTCCTCTGCTGAGTTCTAAATTTCTCCCAGTCCCCAGGTTCACTGCTATTTCTGGCCAATTTGTATGCCATTTCCTTGGCTTTAATACTATCCCTGATTTCCCTAGATAGCCACGGTTGAGCCACCTTCCCTTTTTTATTTTTACGCCAGACAGGAATGTACAATTGTTGTAATTCATCCATGCGGTCTCTAAATGTCTGCCATTGCCCATCCACAGTCAACCCCTTAAGTATCATTAGCCAATCTATCTTAGCCAATTCATGCCTCATACCTTCAAAGTTACCCTTCTTTAAGTTCTGGACCATGGTCTCTGAATTAACTGTTTCATTCTCCATCCTAATGCAGAATTCCACCATATTATGGTCACTCTTCCCTAAGGGGCCTCGCACAATGAGATTGCTAATTAATCCTCTCTCATTACACAACACCCAGTCTAAGATGGCCTCCCCCCTAGTTGGTTCCTCGACATATTGGTCTAGAAAACCATCCCTTATGCACTCCAGGAAATCCTCCTCCAGCGTATTGCTTCCAGTTTGGCTAGCCCAATCTATGTGCATAATAAAGTCACCCATTATAACTGCTGCACCTTTATTGCACGCACCCCTAATTTCCTGTTTGATGCCCTCCCCAACATCACTACTACTGTTTGGAGGTCTGTACACAACTCCCACTAACGATTTTTGCCCTTTAGTGTTCTGCAGCTCTACCCATATAGATTCCACATCATCCAAGCTAATGTCTTTCCTAACTATTGCATTAATCTCCTCTTTAACCAGCAATGCTACCCCACCTCCTTTTCCTTTTATTCTATCCTTCCTGAATGTTGAATACCCCTGGATGTTGAGTTCCCAGCCCTGATCATCCTGGAGCCACGTCTCCATAATCCCAATCACATCATATTTGTTAACATCTATTTGCACAGTTAATTCATCCATCTTATTGCGGATACTCCTTGCATTAAGACACAAAGCTGTTGCCATTTACACCTTCTCTTGACCCATCTTTTGTTTCTTGACTTTACTCATTCCAATCTCCTTTTGCCTAGCACCATTATCCCTTTTGTTATTTAATCTCTCCTGCCTTCCACCCTTTCACAGACCTTCTCTTTTGTTCTCCGCCCCCCCCACCGGCCCCCCCTTTCCCTGCCTCTGTACTTGCTTAAAACCTGTTACATCTCTAACTTTCTCCAGTTCTGACAAAAGATCATTGATCTGAAACATTAACTCTGTTTCTCTCTCCACAGATACGGCATAACCCTCTGAGTATTTCACCAACAACTTATATTTATAATAAAAACAGAAAATGCTGGAAATACTCAGATCAGCAGCAACTGCAGAGAGAGAAACAGAGTTAACATTTCAGGTCGATGACCTTTCGTCAGAACTGGCATGCGTCGAGAACCGGCTTTTCCGATTTGTCAAAAATTTTTTAGACACATCCAATGCATTCCCGCAGAAAGGACATCCGCGGGGCAGAGATTGGGCAACTTGCCCAGCGAATGTCCTTCAAACTCTTAGGCCTGGTAAAAGCAGGTGCATAGCTTACTTTTACCACCGTAAGAGTTTCAAAACATAGAAAAATAAAATGTAATCACTCATTTTTATATTAAAAACCCTGTCCATTAAGGTAAGTTTATTTTTAACTCTATTAAAACACATTGGGCCGAAAATTCCTGCCCTGCCAGGTCCATACGAAGTGCTCACGGATCCAGCGAGGCCTCGCAAAAGGCAGTTTTCGGGGCGCGATGCTCATGCGCCAAGAAACAACTTTTACAATCTGTCAAGATTTCTGTTGACAGATCCTCCGCATGCCAGGGAGAAGGACATCCGTGCGGGAAAGATTGGGCTATTTTCCCAACTTATGCCCAGCGAATGTCCTTCAACCTTTTATACCTGGTAAAAGCAAGCGCATAGCTTACTTTTACCAGCATAAGAGTTTTGAAACAAATACAGATTTAATTTAATCATTCACCCTGTCCATTAAGGCAAGTTTATTTTTAACCCTATTGAAATACATTTAAAAAAATCCAAAAAATATACATTTTTTTCGAAAACATTTAATTGCAATTAATTTCAATTTTAAATATGTGAGGTGTTTTTTTGACTTAATGTTTTTCTTGTTTTAGGAGGGTTTTCTCATTGATAGTAATGGGAACTCTCATAAATATTCTCATTTTAATCAATGAGAATACTACTTAGTGATTGTGACAAATTGTGGCTTACGACAGATACTGAGAGCTAAATACTGCAGAATCTCTCGAGGAGTAAGAAAGTGCAGGGGTGAAATTAAAAAGGATATTAGGAAAGCAAAGAAAGAGCATGAAAAATTATTGGCAAATAAAATCAAGGAAAACCCAAAGATGCCTTATAATATATTAAGGTCAAGAGGATAACTAAAGAAAGGGTAGGGCCTATTAGAGACCATGAGGGTAATCTGTGTGTGGAGGCGGAAGATGTGGGTATGGTTCTTAATGAATACTTTGTGTCTGTTTTCATAAAAGAGAGGGGCGATGCAGACACTACTATCGAGGAGGAGGTGCGAAATATTAGATGAAATAAACATAATGAGAGAGGAGATATTAAGAGGTTTAGCAGCTTTGAAGGTGGATGTCCCCAGGCCCAGATGAAATGTATCCCAGGCTGTTAAGTGAAGCAAAAGAGGAAATAGCACAGACTTTGACGATCATTTTCCAGTCCTCTCTGGCTTCAGGTGTGGTGCCAGAAGACTGGAGGGCTGCTAATGTGGTACCTTTGTTTAAGAAGGGAAAAAGGGACAGACCGAGTAATTACAGGTCAGTTAACCCAACCTCAGTGGTGGGAAAATTATCGGAAAAAGTCCTGAAGGACAGGATAAATCTTCACTTAGAAAGACACGGATTAATCAAGGACAGTCAGCACGGATTTGTTAAGGTCGTGTCTGACTAACTTGATTTAATTTTTCGAGGAGGTAACCAGGAGGGTCGATGAAGGCAAAGCATATGATGTAGTGTATATGGATTTTAGCAAAGCTTTTGATAAGGTCCCACATGGCAGACTGGTCACAAATTAAAAGCCCATGAGATCCAGGGCAAAGTGGCAAGTTGGATCCAAAATTGGCTCAGAGGCAGGAAGCAAAGGGTAATGGTTGATGGGTGCTTTTGCGACTGGAATAATGTTTCCAGTGGGGTTCCGCAGGGCTCAGTGCTGGGTCCCTTGCTTTTTGTGATAAAACATGAATGATCTAGACTCGAATATAGGGGGTATGATTAAGAAGTTTGCAGATACTAAAATCGGCTTTGTGGTAGATAATGAAGAACAAAGCTGCAAACTGCAGGAAAATATCAATCAATCAATCAACTGGTCAGTGGGCAGAACAGTAGCAAATGGAATTTAATCCAGAGAAGTGTGATGGGAGGGTTAACGAGGAAAGGGAATACATATTAAATGGTGGGAAACTGAGAAGTGTAGAGGAACAAAGGGACCTTCGAGTACATGTCCACAGATCCCTGAAAGTAGCAGGCCAGGTAGATAAGGTGGTTGAGAAGGCTAACGGAATGCTTGCTTTTATTAGCCGAGGCATAGAGTACAAGAGCAGAGGGCTTATGCTTGAACTGTATAAAACACACTGGTTATACACTGGCACAGCTGGAGTACTGCGTGCAGTTCTGGTCACCGCATTACAGGAAGGATGTGATTGCACTGGAGAAGGTACAGAGGAGATTTACGAGGATGTTGCCGAGAGTGGACAGATTAGATAGGCTGGATTTGTTTTCATTGGAACAGCGGAGGCTGAGAGACCTCATTGAGGTGTATAAAATTATGAGGGGTCTAGGTATAGTGGATAGAAAGGGCCTATTTCGCTTAGCAGAGGGGTCAACAACCAGGGAGCATAAATTTAAAGTAATTGGTAGAAGGTTTAAAGGGGATTTGAGGGGAAATGTCTTCACACAGAGAGTGATGGGGGTCTGGAACTCACTGCCTGTAAGGGTGGTCGAGGCAGAAACCCTCACCGCATTTAAAGAGTACTTGGATGTGCATTTGAAGTGCCGTAATCTGCAGGGTTACGGCCTAGAGCTAGAAAGTGGGATTAGGCTGGGTAGCCTTTTGTTGGCTGGCATCGACATGATGGGCCGCAATGGCCTCCTTCCGTGCTGTAAACTTCGATGATCCTTTCATTCTACGATTGGTGGTCCAGGCCCACGTGAATCCAGCATTTCCGTACGCCCTCCGGAGCTGCACAGTGAATAAAGGCCTTCGACCACAATCATAGGTGCCTCTGTGACCACCAGGTATTTTCGTAGAATTTCTTTCGGGTCGTGAGGCCTTGGCAATTTTCGGCCCGTTGATATTTTCAACATTTAATCTTTTTTTTTATTTCCGACCTCTCCCCACCATCCGCAGCTAATTGGCCCTAAAAAAAATACAATTACTTGTTGCAGCTGCTGCAGTACTTCCAGGAACGGTGCAGTGTCTCTAGGCCTTTTGGCTAAGAGCATTGGCGCAGAGTGATCCTTGAATGGGCCCAAGGTGACCTCTGGCGTTTGTGATTTGACAAAGAATTGGAACGATTGGCTACGAATTTAAAAAAAAAACAGGGAACACCTTTAAAATACCCCTCCCCTTTACAGAAAAAGAGGAAAGCATCGATTTTATCCGGCCGCCTGCCAGCTCCCGGCCCGGCGCCAGGTGTTGGGCACTTACAGAGCCCCGCCAGGCGCCTGCGCGGTGCTCGCCATCTGGGGGGGGGGGGGGAGAGGGGGCGTGTCCTGGCCGCTCTCGCCTTTCCCAGCGCGCATGCGGGTGGGCAGAGCGCGGGCGCGCGCTCTCGCCGGCGGACGTCAGGTCACGTTACGTCGGGCGGAACGTCAAAGGGTTGCAGGCGCCTGGGACGGCTGGACGGCGGCTGGGAGCCGGGAGCCGGGGCGGTGACGTCGTGGTTCCCCGCCTTTGGTTGGCCCGCGCGCATGTCACAGAGGCGGTTGGATCAGCGCAGGCAGGTGACGTATGGCGCGCCCACCTTCGGTGTGTGTCGGTGTGTGATTGACAGGAGGCCCTGTCGTGCAGCAGCTGGGCCGCTGAGCTGCTCAATCCCCTTGGGGTAGGATTTGTGTGCAGGAGGAGATGCTGGTAGTCCTCCTCCTCCTATGTGTGGAGCTGTGCTCTTTTTGTTTCTTGGTTTGTCCACTGGCTACTCACTGTGATTGGACGAACAAGGACCTCCGAGGGTCATTGAGCGACCTCTCAAGATGGGCAAGGCCACGGGTGGAGGATTGCAGAACCACCACATTGTGGAGATTTGAGATCCTATCCCCCCCGCCCCAAAAAAAAGAAAGACACATTTCCAACAGCGCCTTTAACTGCTAACCAGATGATCTGAAGTGCATTGCAGCCAATGGCTCACTTTTTGCAGTGTAGTAATGTAGGAAACTTTGATCAGATCACCCCTTAACCGTCTAAACTCCAGGGAATACAACCTTGTTTGCGTAATCTCTCCTTGTAACTTATCATTCAGATAAACCTATGCTGTGCTCAGTTGGTAGCTGGCCTCCCACATTCTACCCTACGAAAACTTGAGGTCGTCCAAAACTAGACTGCCCGACTCCTCTACCTCCCACCAAGTCCCGCTCGCCCATCACCCCTGTGCTCGCTGACCTACATTGGCTCCCGGTTAAGCAACGTCTCGATTTCAAAATTCTCATCCTTGTTTTCAAATCCCTCCACGGCCTTGCCCCTCCCTATCTCTGTAATCTCCTTCAGCCTCACAACCTTCTGAGGTATCTGCACTCCTCAAATTCTGCCTTCTTGAGCATCCCTGATTTTAACTGCTCAGCTATCGGTGACCATGGCTTCAGCTGCCGAGGCCCTAAGCTCTCTAAAACCCCTCCCCAAACGTCTCTGCCTCTCTCCTTCTCTTTCCTCCTTTAAAACCTACCTCTTTGACCAAGCTTTTGGTCAGCTGCCGTGATTTCTTATGTGGCTCGGTGTCGATGTTTTGTCTTGTAACATTCCTGTGAAACACCTTGGGACGTTTTACTATGTTAAAGGTGCTATATAGATACAAGTTGTTGTTGAAATGTGGCAACCAGATTACGCACAGCAATCTCCCTCAGACAGCAATGTGATAATGACCAGATAATCTGTGTTTTAATGATGTTGATCGAGGGATAAATATTAGCCCAAACACTGTGGAGAAATAGTGCCATAGGATATTTTACGTCCACCTGAGAGGGCAGTCGCCCGGGGTCTCAGTTTTAACGTCTCATCGAAAACATAGCACCTCCGACAGTGCAGCACTCCCTCAGTACTGCACTGAGTGTCAGCCTAGATTTTTGAGCTCGAGTCCCTGGAGTGGGACTTGAACTCACAAACTACTGACTCGGAAGCCAGAGTACTACCAACTGAGCACAGCATAGGTTTATCTGAATGATATGCGGACTCCAAGGGTTAAGTTACAAGGAGAGATTACGCAAACAAGGTTGTATTCCCTGGAGTTTAGAAGGTTAAGGGGTGATCTGATCAAAGTTTTCAAGATTTAAGGGGAACAGATAAAGAGAAACTATTTCTGCTGGTTGGGAAGTCTAGACTAGGGCCATAGTGTAAAAATTAGAGCCAGATCTTTCAGGAGTGAAATTAGGAAACACTTCTACACACACAGAGTGGTAGAAGTTTGGAACTCTCTTCCCCAAATGGGAATTGATGGTAGATCAATTGTTAATTTTAAATGTGAGATTGATAGCTTTTTGTTAACCAAAGGTATTAAGCGATATGGGCCAAAGGCAGATATATGGAGTTAGGTCACAGATCAGCCAAGATCTCATTATTGGTGGAATAGACTCGAGGGGCTGAATGTCTTACTCCTGTTTCTATTTTCCTAAGTTACTGTGATTGATGGGCAAGGACATCAGAATTAGGAGCAGGATATACGAGAGAAACTGGGGTTGTTCTCCTTGGAGCAGAGAAAAGTTGAGAGGAAATTTGATAGAGGTGTTCAAAATCATGATTGGTCTAGACAGAGTAGATAGAGAGAAACTGTTCCCATTGGCAGAAGGGTCGAGAACAAGAGGACTCAAATTTAAGGTGATTGGCAGGAGAACCAAAGGTGGCATGAGAAAAACTTTTTTATGCAGCGAGTGGTTATTTTTTTTTTATTCGTTCAGTGGGTGTGGGCATCGCTGGCAAGGCCAGCATTTATTGCCCATCCCTAATTGCCCTTGAGAAGATGGTGGAGAGCCGCCTTCTTGAATTGCCGCAGTCCGTGTGGTGAAGGTACTCCACAGTGCTGTCAGCGAGGGAGTAGCAGGATTTTGACCCAGCGACCATGAAGGAATGGTGTGTGACTGAGAATGTGGAGGATCTGGAGTTCTCATGCTGCTATTGTCCTTCTAGGTGGTGGAGGTCGTGGGTTTGGGAGGTGCTGCCGAAGAAGCCTTGGTGAGTTGCTGCAGTGCATCTTGTAGATGGTACACATTGCAGCCACGGTATGTTGGTGATGAAGGGAGTGAATGTTTAAGATTATGATTTAGAATGCACTGCCTAAAGGGATGGTGGGGGCAGATTCAATCATGGCTTTCAAAAGGGAATTAGATAACTACCTGAAGGAAAAGAAATTGCTGGGCTACAGGGAAAGGGTGGGGGAGTGGGACCAGCTGAAGAGTTCTTGCAGAGAGCCAGCATGGGCTCCTTCTGTGCTGTGACCATTCTATAGTTCTATAAGAACATAAGAATTAGGAGCAGGAGTAGGCCATCTGGCCCCTTCGAGCCTGCACTGCCATTCAATAAGATCATGGCTGATCTTCGACTTCAACTCCACTTTCTTATCCGATCCCCATAGAGCCCAAGGACCTCAGGATTATTGAGGGACCTCAGGAGGAGCAAGGCCAGGTGTGGAGGAGTACAGAGCCATATAGTGTATTTCACGACATCCCAATTACAGCCAATGAAGTACTTCTGATGATAGATTGAATAGACTGGGTCTTTACTCGTTGGAGTTCAGAAGGATGAGGGGTGATCTTATAGAAACATTTAAAATAATGAAAGGGATAGACAAGATAGAGGCAGAGAGGTTATTTCCACTGGTCGGGGAGATTAGAACTAGGGGGCACAGCCTCAAAATACGAGGTAGCCAATTTAAAACCGAGTTGAGAAGGAATTTCTTCTCCCAGAGAGTTGTGAATCTGTGGAATTCTCTGCCCAAGGAAGCAGTTGAGGCTAGCTCATTGAATATATTCAAATCACAGATAGATAGATTTTTAACCAATAAGGGAATTAAGGGTTGCGGGGAGCAGGCGGGTAAGTGGAGCTGAGTCCACGGCCAGATCAGCCATGATCTTGTTGGGTGGCGGAGCAGGCTCGAGGGGCTAGATGGCCTACTCCTGTTCCTAATTCTCATGTTCTTATGTTCTTATTAATGTTGGGGAAGTCCAGAACCAGGGGTCACAGTCTAAGGATAAGGGGTAAGCCATTTAGGACTGAGATGAGGAGAAACTTCTTCACCCAGAGAGTGGTGAACCTGTGGAATTCTCTACCACAGAAAGTTGTTGAGGCCAATTCACTAACTATATTCAAAAAGGAGTTAGATGAAGTCCTTACTACTAGGGGGATCAAGGGGTATGGCGAGAAAGCAGGAATGGGGTACTGAAGTTGCATGTTCAGCCATGAACTCATTGAATGGTGGTGCAGGCTCGAAGGGCTGAATGGCCTTCTCCTGCACCTATTTTCTATGTATCTATGAAGTGTAGTCACTGTTGTAATGTAGGAAATGCAGACAGCCAATTTACACACAGCAAGCTCCTACAAAGAGCAATGTGATAATGATTAGATAATCTGTTAGTTGAGGGATAAATAGTGGTCTAGACACTGGGGATAACCCCCCTGCTCTTCTTCAAATAGTGCCATGAGATCTTTTACATCTGGCTGAGAGGGCAGATGGGGCCTCAGTTTAACATCTCATCCAAGAGACAGCGCCTCAGACTGTGCAGCACTTCCTCAGTGCTGCATTGGAGTGTTAGCCTAGATTTTTGTGCTCAAGTCTCTGGAGTGGGATTTAAACGCACAACTGTCTGTGTCAGAGGCGAGAGTGCTACCCACTGAGCCACAACTGACACAAAAGGAAAGAGCTGCAGATTCATGGAACAGGATTAGGCCATTTAGCCCCTCCAGCCTGCTCCGTCATTCAATGAGATCGTGGCTGATCCGCTCCTCAACCTAGGGTTTCCAAGTCTGGTTGGATGCATTCCTGGAGGTTTTATCAGATGACAGTCCCCATTCAGTCAAACAGCTTTTTTTCCCTCATCGAAAATATTTTTATAATGAATAATCAAAAGATTTCAAAGAAAATGCTAAAAAAAAATGCACGAGTTTTTTAATGCCCCTATGATTTTTCGCCCAGTTTGCTTGCAGCACTGTCCAGGACAATTGTGGAGGCTTGCCAATGCCACTAAAACCCCATTAACCCACCTTTGCTCCATGTCCCTTATCTAAAAAAAATCTTAATCGTTCTCCATCTTGAAAACAACAATTCTCCCTCAGTATCCACAACCTTTTGGGGGTGAGAGTATGTAGTCTTTTTGATGAGGTTGGGTATCTTAGCCCAACTCGACCCTTGGTATCCACATGTGCACCTTCCCAGTAAGGATCAAGGCTACCATTCTGTCTAAAAAGAGTGAGATTTGACAGGTCTTAATTTTTTTTAAATTAGGCTTTTGGATGTCACTCATATCTCAATCTGAAGGTTCTGGGATCAAGCCCTACTCCAGAACTTGAGCATGCAATGTAGGCTGATACTCTACTGCAGTACCAAGGGAGTGATGCATTGTCAAGAGTTGTCATTATTCAGATGAAATGTTAAATTAAGGCCCTGTCTGGCTGTTTACTTGGATAGAATCATGGAAATTTACGGCACAGAAGGAGGTCATTTGGCTCATTATGTCTGTGCCGACCAAAAAAAGTTATCCAGCCTAATCCCACTTTCCAGCTCTTGGTCCGCAGCCTTGTAAATGACAGCACTTCAAGTGCATATCCAAGTACTTTTTAAATGCAATGAGGGTTTCTGCCTCTAGCACCCTTTCATAGAAACATAGAAAATAGGTGCAGGAGCAGGCCATTCAGCCCTTCTAGCCTGCACCGCCATTCAATGAGTTCATGGCTGAACATGAAACTTCAGTACCCCATTCCTGCTTTCTCGCCATAACCCTTGATCCCCCGAGTAGTAAGGACTTCATCTAACTCCCTTTTGAATATATTTAGTGAATTGGCCTCAACTACTTTCTGTGGTAGAGAATTCCACAGGTTCACCACTCTCTGGGTGAAGAAGTTTCTCCTCATCTCGGTCCTAAATGGCTTACCCCTTATCCTCAGACTGTGACCCCTGGTTCTGGACTTCCCCAACATTGGGAACATTCTTCCTGCATCTAACCTGTCTAAACCCGTCAGAATTTTAAACGTTTCTATGAGGTCCCCTCTCATTCTTCTGAACTCCAGTGAATACAAGCCCAGTTGATCCAGTCTTTCTTGATAGGTCAGTCCCGCCATCCCGGGAATCAGTCTGGTGAATCTTCGCTGCACTCCCTCAATAGCAAGAATGTCCTTCCTCAAGTTAGGAGACCAAAACTGTACACAATACTCCAGGTGTGGCCTCACCAAGGCCCTGTACAACTGTAGCAACACCTCCCTGCCCCTGTATTCAAATCCCCTCGCTATGAAGGCCAACATGCCATTTGCTTTCTTAACCGCCTGCTGTACCTGCATGCTAACCTTCAATGACTGATGTACCATGACACCCAGGCCTCGTTGCATCTTCCCTTTTCCTAATCTGTCACCATTCAGATAATAGTCTATCTCTCTGTTTTTACCACCAAAGTGGATAACCTCACATTTATCCACATTATACTTCATCTGCCATGCATTTGCCCACTCACCTAACCTATCCAAGTCACTCTGCAGCCTAATAGCATCCTCCTCGCAGCTCACACTGCCACCCAACTTAGTGTCATCCGCAAATTTGGAGATACTGCATTTAATCCCCTCGTCTAAATCATTAATGTACAATGTAAACAGCTGGGGCCCCAGCACAGAACCTTGCGGCACCCCACTAGTCACTGCCTGCCATTCTGAAAAGTACCCGTTTACTCCTACTCTTTGCTTCCTGTCTGACAACCAGTTCTCAATCCACGTCAGCACACTACCCCCAATCCCATGTGCTTTAACTTTGCACATTAATCTCTTGTGTGGGACCTTGTCGAAAGCCTTCTGAAAGTCCAAATATACCACATCAACTGGTTCTCCTTTGTCCACTTTACTGGAAACATCCTCAAAAAATTCCAGAAGATTTGTCAAGGATGATTTCCCTTTCACAAATCCATGCTGACTTGGACCTATCATGTCACCATTTTCCAGATGCACTGCTATGACATCCTTAATAATTGATTCCATCATTTTACCCACTACTGAGGTCAGGCTGACCGGTCTATAATTCCCTGTTTTCTCTCCCTCCTTTTTTAAAAAGTGGGGTTACATTGGCTACCCTCCACTCCATAGGAACTGATCCAGAGTCAATGGAAGTGAGATCCAGACCCTCGCCATCCTCTGGGTGAAAATAGTTCTCAACTCCCCTCTAAATCACCTACTGATTACTTGGATGTAAAAGATCCCATGACACTATTTGAAGAGGGCAGCGAGTTTTCTCACTGACCTAGTCAACATTTTTTCTTGAAAAACAGATCGCATTAGCCACTCATCTTTTTGAAGTTTGCTGCAAGTTAGCGTCCATATTTAGCTAACATAACAGTAATGAATTAATTAGATGTGAAGTGTTTTGCAATGTCCTTATGGCATTAGGTGACGCTGCATGAATGCAGATCCTCTTTCACTTCAGCCCATTGAAGTTGCATTTAAATGCAATAACATCTGTTGTATGTCACTGGCAAAATAAGCAGAACTCCATAATTTAGATACATTTCTGACTTTTACTTTTTCATATATTTCATGTCACTCTGGTAATTTAATTTTTCATGGTTTCCCACTGGAGTGAGAAACAACTTGTATGGTAATAGCTCATTTTTTTTTACAACATCCTTTGAAACATTTGCATAGTTTGGCTTGACAATAAACATGAGAAGCTTGTAATATTTTGTAGTTTTGTGTGGTAAATTTACTACCATTGTACAATGAAGTGCATGTAAGCACTTCAAAAAATCTACACACTGTACAGAATGTTTAGTGAAAGACATGAAATACTGTAGATGTGTGACATAGTGAATTTTGAGGTGTGTGTGAGAATGGGGTTTGTGCGGGGTTCAGTGGAAGTTACAGAATTTTTGCCAATCATAATACCAAACAAAAATATGTTTTTAATATTTCATGAATTTCTTTGGGGATTATGACTGTATAAGTAATCACAGGTACCTAATATTGGCTCTGCAAACTTAGCAAGAGATCAATATTTTTATTTATTCGTACCATGTTATACATCCTTTTGAATAATGTTTAAAATATATGGTCTTTGAACAAAGAATGTAATTTAACAAAATTGTTACCAGAACATTGGAAGATGTAATACTAGAAGTTGGCCTTTATTTATGCAATTATAATTCCCGCTGTCATTTACTGACATCAAAAGTTAAGTGTAACCTATAGTGTTGCACACAATAAATCTGTTCTCCCAGATACCAGGCAAATTTAATAAATGAGTAAGTTGCTTTTCTTTTATATCTCCTGAATTCCCAATTGGGAAAACCATTGATTCTGATTTCAGAGAGTGAGCATCATTGCTGTTGTGGCGTGGAATATATACATCCAAATACCCTAAATACTGATCTCGTTCGGTTTCCACCATACTGACCTGGAATATTTGTTACCCCCAATCCACAAATAGTGATATCAGAATGATTAATCTTACTAGTGCTAAGATGCTTCTCGTGTGGGATGTGTTTACAATCGAGTCTATAAATTTCCCTAAATATGTGATTAACACTTTGCATCTTGCTTGTGGACTTCACCAGAATGTTCTTTTTTCCCTCCTACTCTTCCTGGATTCTATCTTCTCCAGTGCCAATGTTTCACTTATGATTGTGCTGGGATAATAGCTATACAATCTATTGTTAGTGGACGGGCCCATTCACCGATCAATGCTGACTGGTTTGCCATATGTCTAAGTAAATGATAGAAATTTACAGCACGGAAGGAGGTCATTTTGGTCCATAATGTCCGCGCCGACCAACAAAGAGCTATCCAGTCTAATCCCACTTTTCAGCTCTTGGTCCGTAGCCCGGTAGGCTACTGAACTTCAAGTGCATATCCAGATGCTTTTTAAATGCGGTAAGGGTTTCTGCCTCTACCACCCTTTCAGGCAGTGAGTTCCAGACCTCCACCACCCTCTGGATGAAGACATTTACCCTCAAATCCCCTCTAAACCTCCTACCAATGACTTTAAATCTATGCCCTCTAACGTTTATTTGTTGCAGATGGAATGTATAACCTCCAAGGTCTAATTTGTACCACTGCCAAGCCCATGCACTGACTATGATATAGACATCCACAAGATGCACTGCAGCAATTCACTATGGCTTCTTTGACAGTGCCTCCCAAATCCGCGACCTCTATCACCTAGAAGGACAAGGGCAGCAGGTGCATGGGAACACCATCACTTGCAAGTTCCCCTCCAAGTCACGTACCATCCTGACTTGGAAATATATTTCCGTTCCTTCATTGTGTGTGTCAAAATCCTTGCTCCCTCTCTAATCGCACTATGGGTACCTTCACCTCACGGACTGCAGCAGTTCAAGAAAGCAGCTCATCTTCTCAAATGCAATTAGGGATGAATAATAAATGCTGGTTCTGCCAGTGAAGTCCACATCCCGTGAATGAATGAATAAAAAAAAGTATCATAGAATCATATATCACAGAAGGAGGCCATTCAGACCATCGTGCCTGTGCTGGCTCTTTGAAAGAGCGACCAGTTAGTCCCACTACCTTGCTCTTTCCCCATAGCCCTGTAAATGTTTCATTTTTAAGTGGAGATCCAATTACCTTTTGAAAGTTACCATTGAATCCGCTTCCACCACATTATTGGCAATGCATTCCAGCTCATAACAACTCGCTGATTTAAAAAAAATGTCCTCATCTCCCCAGCTAGCTTTTTTTTTGCCAAGTTTCTTATAATCTGCATCCACTGGTTACTGACCATCCTACCAGTCATCATCATAGGCGGTACCTCGAACGAGGATGACTTGCTTCCACACCAAAAGGAATGAGTTCACAGATGTTTCAATGGAGAACCCTATATTTTAGTCCTGAACTCCAGAGATGGAAGATGCCTGTGCGTGGATTTTTTTAACGTGTGGTGACCATTCCACATCAGCCACCACACGGGCTTGACAGAGCTCGGCCTTTATCCAGTGGCAAGGGCAAACCAGGACGACTGGAGACCTACTCTTCTGCATGGACCTAGTGTGCACACACATCGCAGTGTGGGCTGGCCCGTGCTGCCCCAGGGCCCTCGGCTCTTCTGGGCCCCGCACCCTCATTTGCCGCACCTCCGCCACGATCACTTGTCGCTCCTCCACCACAAACATTCGCTGCACCTCCGCCTTGACCTCTCAACCTTCCTCCGCCATGATCTCTCGCTGCTACTCCACCAGAAAACATTCGCCACACTTCGGCCACGATCACTTACCGCTCCCCCGCCTCAATCATTCGCCATACCTTCGCCACGATCTCTTGCCGCTCCTCTGCCCGACCTTCCCGCTCCTCTGCCCCGACCTTCCCGCTCCTTCGTTGTGCCTGGGCCCCGCTGATACACCTGCCCACGCTCTAACCGGCAACCTGGGCCTTGATGACGTCACCCAGTCAGTCGCTCACCTAGAAGTCGTCGCACACTTGGGACAACTCGCGCTGGAAGTTGTGGTGGTATGCCCTCAATGTTGAAGGGCCCGCGCTCGCTCTTTTATCCTCCCGATCTGCGATGGTGTCCTCTCGCAGGTCAGGGCGGCCATCCTGCCAGTGGAGGGTCGCTAACTGTAGATGAGGCTATATATCTACAATCACAATCACTAAGGAGGTGGTACTCAGTAAGATAATGGGACTAAAGGCAGATAAATCCCCTGGACCTGATGGCTTGCATCCAAGGGTCTTTAAGAGAAGTAGCAGCAGGGATTGTGGATGCATTGGTTGTAATTTACCAAAATTCCCTGGATTCTGGGGCGGTCCCAGCAGATTGGAAAACTGCAAATGTAATGCCCCTATTTTAAAAAAAAGGAGGCACACAAAAAGCAGGAAACCATAGACCAGTTAGCCTAACATCTGTGGTTGGGAAAATGTTGGAATCCATTATTAAAGAAGCTGTAGCAGAACATTGGGAAAAGCAAAATTCAGTCAGGCAGAGTCAGCATGGATTTATGAAGGGGAAGTCACGTTTGACAAATTTGCTGGAGTTCTTTGAAGATGTAACGAACAGGATGGATAAAGGGGAATCAATGGATGTGGTGTATTTGGACTTCCAGAAGGCATTTGATAAAGTGCCACATAAAAGGTTACTGCACAAGATAAAAGTTCACGGGGTTGGGGGTAATATATTAGCATGGATAAAGGATTGGCTAACTAACAGAAAACAAAGAGTCAGGATAAATGGTTCATTCTCTGGTTGGCAACCAATAACTAGTGGGGTACCGCAGGGATCAGTGCTGGGACCCCAACTATTTGCAATCTATATTAACGACTTGGAAGAAAGGACCAAGTGTAATGTAGCCAAGTTTGCTGACGATACAAAGATGGGAGGAAAAGCAATGTGTGAGGAGAACACAAAAAATTTGCAAAAGGATATAAACTAGCTAAGTGAGTGAGCAAAAATTTGGCAGCTGGAGTGTAATGTTGGAAAGTGTGAGGTCATGCACTTTGGCAGAAAATAAATCAAAGAGCAAGTTATTATTTAAATGGAGAAAGATTGCAAAGTGCTGCAGTACAGCAGGACCTGGGGGTACTTGTGCATGAAACACAAAAGGATAGTATGCAGGTACAGCAAGTGATCAGGAAAGCCAATGGAATCTTGGCCTTTATTGCAAAGGGGATGGAGTATAAAAGCAGGGAAGTCTTGCTACAATTGTACAGGGTATTGGTGAGGCCACACCTGGAATACTGCGTGCAGTTTTGGTTTCCATATTTACGAAAGGATATACTTGTTTTGGAAGCAGTTCAGAGAAGGTTCACTAGTTGATTCCAGAGATGAAGGGGTTGACGTATGAGGAAAGGTTGAGTAGGTTGGGCCTCGACTCATTGGAATTCAGAAGAATGAGAGGTGATCTTATCGAAACGTATAAGATTGGGGGCCCAAGTTTCCACAAGAAAAAAAACGGGCGCCCCTCCGAGCTGGGCGCCCGTTTTTCGCGCCTAAAACGGCGCCTAAAAAAATCCTCGGTATTCTGCACCAACTTACAGGTCCTCTGGCCCTCGGCGCAGCCAGCACGAGCTGTGGGGGGGCGGAGCCAGGACCCGGCGCTGAAAACAGTGCCGGGACCTCTGCACATGCGCGCTACAGTCGGCACGCAAGTGCAGTAGCTCCAGGCGCCGAACTGTGTGGGAGGGGCCCGAAGCACGCAGCCCCTAGCCCTGGCCCAATGGCCTCACTGGGGCTCCTCCCACGGCCAGCTCCTGCTCCCCGCCTGACCAGACCCGACACTCGCTCCCCCCCCACCGCTGACCAGACCTGACCCGACACCCGCTCCGACCCGACACCCGCTTCCCCCCCCCGCCCCGACCCGACACCTGCTCCCCCCCCACCCCCGCCCCGCCCCGAGACCCGACCCCCGTTCCCCCAACGACCCGACCCGACCTGAGACCCGCTACCCCCGCCCCCGACTGACCCGACCCGCGCTCCTGTTCCCCGACCCGATGCCCCCCCCTCCCTCCCCCTCTCCCTCCCTCCCTCCCCCCTCTCTCTCCTCCCTCCCCCTCTCTCTCTCTCTCTCCCTCCCCCTCCCCCTCTCTCTCTCCCTCCCCTTCTCTCTCTCCCTCCCTCCCTCCCTCCCCCCCCTCTCTCCCTCTCTCCCTCTCTCCCTCTCTCCCTCTCTCCCTCTCTCCCTCTCTCCCTCTCTCCCTCTCTCCCTCTCTCTCCTGCTCAGCGGCACGAATGGCTGCAGAATTCTCCGTGCCTGAAGCACTTTCACACAGGTAGGAAGATGGTTTATTTAATATTTTCTTGGCTTATAAATGTTTATTCAGGTTGGATTTATTTGTATAATATTTGTAGAAGTATAAATAAGGATTTATTGTCGAATTTAATGAGTTCCCTTCCCCCCCCCCCCCCCTCCACCTCGTTCTGGACGCCTAATTTGTAACCTGCGCCTGATTTTTTAACGTGTAGAACAGGTTTTTTCAGTTCTACAAAAATCTTCACTGGCTCCATTCTACTTTAGTTTGGAGTACGTTTTCACTGTGGAAACTTTCAAATCAGGCGTCAGTGGCCGGACACGCCCCCTTTTGAAGAAAAAATTCTGTTCTAAACTAGAACTGCTCTACCTGACTAGAACTGCAGAAAAAAAAATGTGGAGAATTGCGATTTCTAAAATAGTCCGTTCTCCATCAGGTGCGAATCATGTGGAAACTTGGGCCCTATGAGGGGGCTTGACAAGGTGGATGCAGAGAGGATGTTTCCACTGATGGAGGAGACTGGAACTAGAGGGCATGATCTTAGAATAAGTGGTCGCCCATTTAAAACTGAGATGAGAAATTTCTTCTCTGAGGTTTGCAAATCTGTGGAATTCGCTGCCTCAGAGAGCTGTGGAAGCTGGGACATTGAATAAATTTAAGACAGAAATAGATAGTTTCTTAAACGATAAGAGAATAAGGGGTTATGGGGAGCGGTCAGAGAAGTGGAGCTGAGTCCATGATCAGATCAGCCATGATCTTATTGAATGGTGGAGTAGGCTCGAGGGGCCGTATGACCTACTCCTGCTCCTATTTCTTATGTTCTTATATGTTGCAGAATTTGCAGCCATTCGGTTTTGAGAGTGATTGCCTCCCCTGCAGAATATTCATACACTGACAGTAATAGAGCAGGGGAATGGACGGGCAATTTCTTTTCCTGATGCACGAACTAACACACAGCAAGGAGCAAACATACTTAGTTCTACTCAGAACTAAGTAAATTTAGAGCTATTTGCTCCATGTGATAAACCTCAGTACAATGGAATCTTTTTGTTAAATGAGATTTATCAAAACACATATATAAATACTTACTTTAATCCATCTACTTAAGAGCAGCCTCCTTGTCACTTAGCCGACAGATTCAGATGTTTCTGACTCCTATACTCGTTCAAAATGGTTAGTTCTGCGTCAAAAAGCTTTGAAGGTGATGGTGATGAATACTTTCCATCTGGAAAAATTGTAACCGGAAGTACCCCCTGATACGTAAAAACATCTTTTACATAGAAACGTGGACATTTACAGCGCAATAGGAGGCCATTTCGGCCCATCGTGTCCGCGATGGCTGACAAAGAGCCACACGGCCCTTGGTCAGCAGCCTCAAAGGTTAAATGGCGGAGCAGACTCGAGGGGCCGTATGGCCTACTCCTGCTCCTATTTCTTATGTTCTTAATTTCCAGTTTATTTAAAGAGCAGTCTGCTGGAGAACTGGTACGTTGTGGAAAACAAGCATTGTGATGACATGGCAGGTCTGTGATTGGCTAGCAATCATATGTCCAGCAGAGAATCAGTATTGTTTCACAATCCTGGCTGGATCCCAGCCCTGTACTCCAGGACAGTCTGTCAACAAAATAAGGTCTTAATCAGCCAGGCCGCCACACTGCTTTACAGCCACAGACATTAAAATTCATTGACGCAAACATTCCTGTAACCGGTCAGTGAACGGCGCTGGCCGTTTGTGAGACCTTCCCTTGCCCGTTTAATCTCCATGATATTTTGCCTGGCAAGTTGCTGTAAGTGGGAGATGGAAACAGCACTGCGCCCTCTACAGAGCACCTGGGACCTGAGCAAGCAGGCCAAGCAACTGTGTATCTCCTTAACCAATCAATTTGAAGGATTGTGAAATTAACAGCGCAAGGTCTGAACAAGGCAGTGTAATTTAGAATGGTGAATTCAATTTGAAATCAAGTACAGAAAGAGAAATAAAGAGAGAGAAAGAAAGATAAGAGAGAAAAAAGTGATGAAGAAAAAGTTAAAAATAAAATTATTTAATTTTTTAATATCTCTAACAACAGTTACATTTTGAACTAGTGAGACTCCACACTTGTAATAGTTAATTTTCAGTGCCAAAGAGGTTGACTGGCAGTAATTAACACTTATCATATCATTGAAAGGGTACTTGGACTTGAAATGCCTTGACTTAACTTTATGTGGTGAGTTTACTTCATATCCACTGAGCAAATACAGCAACTTCACCCTACTCAATTCTTTTGAATGGGGAGCCAGACAGCGAGGGGTCTATCGAAGCTCATGGTGGAATGGCACATCTCTAACAGCATCATTTCGATTTCTGCGTTTTAAGTGCGCATCTGCCCTTGCCTGAAATTGCTGTGGCATTTGCACAACAGTGACTTCACTCCAAGGGCCCTAGAACGGCGCAGTCTCGACCTGGACGCCCGTTTTTCGCGCCACAAAGTGCACCTAAAAAAAACTTCCGTATTCTCCACCTCCCTGCAGGTCCTCTGGCCCTCGGCGCAGCGCAGCAGGAGCTGTAGGGGGCGGAGCCAGGTCCATGCGCTGAAAACAGTGCCGGGACCTCTGCACATGCGCGCTACAGTGGGCGCGCATGTGCAGTAGCTCCAGGCGCCCGAAACTGTGTGGGAGGGGCCGAAGCACGCAGACCCTAGTCCTGGCCCAATGGCCTCACTGGGGCTGCGTGAATAAGGCTCCTCCCACGGCCAGCTCCTGCTTCCTCCCGACCCGACTCGACTCCCGCTTCCCGCCCCCGCCTCCCTCTCCCCCCCCCCCTCCCCCCCGGACTGGACCCGACCCGACTCTCACTCCCACCCCCGACTCCCGCTCCCCCCCCATCTCCTTTCTCCCCCTCTCTTCCCCCCCCCCCCCTTCTCCCCATCGCTCCCCCCCCTCTCTCCCTCTACCCCCCTCCCCTCGCTGTCAGAAACACAGACACTGACAGACAGAGAATGAGAGACATACACAGACAGAGACACTGACAGAGACACACTGGGGGGGCATCCCAGCATGCTGTTGGAGGGCTCCCGGTGCTGCAGTCGGTAAGTAGAAAATGTTTTATTTTTTGATTTAAAAAAAAATGATTTCTTATTAATTTTTTTTGATTGATTTATTGGTTGATTTATTGATGTATTTATCATTTATTATTGATGATGCCTCTTTATTTGTAAAACTGAAGTGTTTAATGTTTGTAAACTTCCCTTTAAACCCCCCCCCCACCATTCCCTACGCCTGATTTGTAACCTGCGCCTGATTTTCTAAAGTGTAGACAAGGTTTTTTCGAGCGTACAAAAATCTTCACTTACTCCATTCTAAGTTAGTTTGGAGTAAGTTTTCACTGACGAAACTTTGAAAATAGGTGTAAGTGGCCGGACACACCCCCTTTTGAAAAGAAAATTCTGTTCCAAAGTGAAACTGTTCTAACTGACTAGAACTGGAGCAAACTAAATGACGAGAATTCCGATTTCTAAGATACTGCGTTCTACACCAGTTGCTCCTAAAAGTCAGGAGCAAATCATGTGGAAACTTGGGGCCCAAAAGTACGTCATTGGCTGTAAAGCGCTTTGAGATGTCCGGTGGTCGTGAAAAGCGCTATATAAATCCAAGTCTTTCTTAAATAACGGCGAGTGCTGTTAGCCCTGCCATTACTTTGACAACAATTTTTGGGTCATTAATTATCTTTTTTGTGTGTGGTTGCTGATTTATCAACTGGTGGTTGAGTTTTTGAAAATGTGCCCATTTTGTCTAACTACTATGAGATGTACATGCCTCTTTCCCTTTTTATTAAACAACCTCAATTTGTTCTTGTAGGAACTGATGCTTGATGGAAATATGAACTCAAGCCAGTCTGTGGAGATGCAAGCACCATCTCTGAGGGAGTTAACAAAAGACAGCAGCATTCCTCAAGAAAGCAGTGGTGAAAATGCTAACTCGTGTAAGTAAATCTTCAGTTTGGATAATTGGAGTATTAAATTGAGTTCAGTTTTTGTTACATCATTAGGATTTTTAAAAAATCTCCATAATTAAGGTCTTCCTTCTCATGTGCATCCCGAGTGCAAAACTACTACAGGTATCCAAAACGCTCAAATACAGACAGGCAGGAAAAGCTACTAATCACGAACGAGCAACCCAGTAATCAATTAAATCGCTCAAAGTTTTCTTTCAGCACCCCTGGGTGAATGCTGCCAGGATCAGCAGCCCAACCTGTTTTGAGACACTTTTATTCAGTCCAGGATTATATCTGCATCTACTTTGACACTTACTTACAATTTAAATAACCAACTGAGCATAGTCTACTGGAGTGAGGATTGATGTGAAGCAGTCATTTAAAATATGTGTTATGTCCTAGGACTTGGGAAGATAGGAACAGGAGTAGGCCATTCATCCCTTCAAGTCTGTTCTGCCATTTAATTAGATCATGACTGATCTGTATCTTAACTCCATCTACCCGCCTGGGTTTCGTAACCAAAGATTTTGTTTTTACCTTTGGTTAAAGACTTCACCTGAATCTGCTGACAGCCCTATTCTCCCACCTTTTACCCATATATATCCTGTTAAAAATGTTCTCTTGCAATATGTTATTACAGGTGCAGCATCGAAAATCCGGAATCTGGAATGATCCTGACTCCGAACGATCGATGGCAGCGTCGTCCAGAATCCGTAAAATGTTCCGGAATCCGGACCCGCTGATGCTGCCGACCTCGGGGGGGCCCCACTGCTGTCCGAACTCTGGATCGCCTCGCCACTGCCCGCCTCGTCCCACCGCCGCTGCCCTTACCTCGGGCCTCTTTGCCGGCCCGCCCGAACACCTCCTCAGCGGGGCCCCGGCCGGCTCGAACACATCCTCGGCGGGGCCCTCTCTCTTTGGCGGGGTCCTGCCCCCGTCTTTTTGTCGTTCCGAAATCCGGAAACACCCGAACCTGGGCTCGGGTGTTTCCGGATTTGTGACGTCGGAAACACGTTCGAAAGTACGGAAAAACACGAACTCCGGAACGGCCTAGGTCCCGAAGGTTCCGCATTTTAGGTGCTGCGCCTGTACAAATATTAGATCTGTGAGTTCTGTATCTTTGAGTATCCACAAGCTGCATAATATTTTTACTTTGTGTCAGTCGCATGATGTATTGCTTTAGTACATTTGTGCTGGTCCAGTGGTGAGTGAAATGTTACGTGTTTAAGCTGCAGCAGGATCGCAATAAACATCCGAAACTGTATCACAGGTCCCTCACTACATGTAAGCAGCACCACACAAATGGATACTTTATTTGTAATTACTGCATATCCTGCTTTTCCTCTTTAATCTGTCTCCCGAAACTGTTAATTTCCACATGGTATTTGTAGTAGCAAAATATGGCTCAGGCTCTAAAAAGAAGGACTTGCATTTATATAGCGCTGTTCACAACATCCCAAAGCGCTTTGCAGCCAATGAAGTATTTTTGAAGTGTAGTCACTGTTGTAATGTAATAAACACAGCAGCCAATTTGCGCACAGCAAGTTCCCACAAACCGCAATGTGATAATGACCAGATAATCTGTTTTTGTGATGTTGATTGAGGGATAAATATTGACCAGGACATTGGGAATAATGCCCCTGCGCTTCTAAATAGTGTCATGGGATCTTTTACGTCCATCTGGGAGAGCTGTACTAATGTCCCATGCGAAAGACGGCACCACTGTACTGCATTGGAGAGTCAGCCTGGATTTTTGTGCTCATGTCTCTGGACTGGGATTTCAACCCATAAACTTCCGACTCAGAGGCGAGAGTGCTATTAACTGAGCCACAGTAGGCATTCCAGTTTTAATGGAGGTGCCCCTTGAGTTTAAGCCGATATGTAATTTATGACTATTTCTGTGCAGGTTAAATCAACAGATTTCTTTATAAAAGCAAAACACTGTGGATGCTGGAAATCATAAATAAAAACAGAAAATGCTGGAAATACTCAGCAGGTCAGGCAGCATCTCTGGAGAGAGAAACAGAGTTAATGTTTCAGGTGAAAGACCTTTCGTCGGAACATCTTGGGGCCAAAATTGCCCTCCGCCCGAAGCAGGACATTTCATGGGCGGACAATCCGGGGAAATTCAGCTCTTTGTTTTTTTTTGGAGCGGGCGCGGATGTGGTGTCATCATCGGGCGGGTGGTTCGGAGCAGCTGTGGTCAGAGGGGCGGAACTGTGGGCGGGTTGGAGCGGCTGTCGCTTCGAGTCATCAGCGCCGTGCTGAAGCGTCACAATGTCCCTCCCCTTAATTTAAAGGTGAGGGCCGCTGCGAACTCTGCAGCCACTTTAGTGGCACACATGGGCCATCAGAGAGGGTTTCGGTCGGGCCAGTGGCCCGATACCCAAGAAGGGGTGCTGGACTGCCTGTTGGCAGCCCGGCCTAACCCGTGGCCACCATTTTCGGAGCAACGTAGCAGTCGGCCGACAATTAAAATAAAATGGCAGCCGCGGAAGTGCGCCCTCCCCCCTTTAAGGGCGGACGCGCCGCCCAGCCGCAAGTAGCTTCCCACCGGGAAAAGCTGTCAGTGTCATCGACCGGCAGCCGATCCGCTCCTGCGGGGCAATTTCCCACACGGGGTGGAAAGGTGGTCGCTGCCTGTCAACGGGCGGCAACACGGGCGGAGCAGAGACATTTTCCACTGGGAAAATCCACGAGGGCAATTTTCAAAATGACGGCTCCTCCACACCGACCGAGCGGTGACTGCTTACCGACCCGTGGCCACCTCTTTGAGGCGGTCACGGCTCTTATAGAAAGGGGGAATTTCGGCCCTTTTATCTTTACATTTGGTTAAAAGTTTGTTATTTAGTTCTTGCTCAGAAGCTCCTTCGTAAGGTAAAGTTTTTTTTTTCTGTTTTTCTTAGTCTGTGAAGACAGTCAGGAATATTTTGGGAGTGGCTGCTTTGTTCATGGGCCACCTATGTTTGTCATGGACACACCTGTTGAGGTTGACACCCCTTCGAGAGCATTTTACACCATTCCCCATGGGCTTGCAGTGGGACCATCGGGAAATCGAGAGGGAGGGCTTGGAGTTTGGTGCACTGCGAAGACCATACCTAAAGGGGTCCTATTTGGACCGTACGAAGGCCAGATTGCAGTTGACCAAGGTTCTATGGAAAAGCGATATTCCCAGCTGGTATGTATAGTTTCCTCTTGTTAATATTTTTATTATTGCTAATTCCCCATCTCCCTCCAATAGAAACTTTTCATCCGCAAACATGTTTCTTTGGCTGGTAGAGTGCCAATGAGCTTGATGCATTATGATGGCCGTTTTATTCAGCAGCAGCTCATAAGCAATGAACAGAATGCGTGCAGTAAGCAGCCAGATGTTGCTTTTGAAATTGAATGATGTTTTATATATTATGGTCATTTGGTTAAGCTAAAGACTTGTTTTGTCAAGGCCAGGAACTCCTACCATGTTCATTATAAAAAGCGCCCGAGATACATTATGTTCTTCAAAGCGTATATCTTCCATTATAAATACATCGGTACAAAAAGCAATTTTCAATTCACAGGTGCAGGAGAGAAATTTGGTCAAACCAGGAGCCTTTGATGAATCTAAATCCAACTGGATGAGGTGAGTTGTCAGTTAGTCCCTCTATCACACAGTCCATTTAATGCTTTGTTTTGTAGTTGCAATTTTCTGCTTATTGTCCCAGAAATAATATGGATTTTCCCAAAAGCATGATCTCCATTTTTACATCTCTAGTTGTATTGCTCTAGGGGAGAGTATATTTCTTGACTTTACTGAGTAACTGTTGTGAGTTGCTGGTTTATTCTGCTTTTCGCTTAAATTTTCCAAAGATAAACAGTGTTAACTTCAGCCCATAAATATGTTCACAGCTGCCTTTAAATTCTGCTAGATTTGATAAATATTCCTCTTTTTTTTCTTCTGCAATTTTCTACCCTTCCCTCTTCTAAAGATGTTGATTTCTTTCTGGTTGTTGGCCAGTACCTCACCCACGTGACCATTATGAATGTGCAAGTCTTGAAAGTAGTGCGTCCACAATCATTGGGAGCCAATCACAATTCAGCGCAACCCTGTCCTAACCCAGTGTGCACACGCACCATTCTAGGAGTGAGTCAGTGGCAACCTTTGTCAACTTTCCTTTCTCTAATCTAGAGACTTTTTTTAATTTCAAAATATACTTTATTCATAAAAAAAATCTGTACAGTACATTCAAAGGCATTTCAGTACCTTTAGCTGCGGTCAGCAATCCCATACACTATTATTTGGGTGCTGACGACAGTTCCGTTCGTTACATTTCCTTGTTTTCCAGTTCAAGTGCAATTCGGTCCAATACGGGATACCTTGTAGTACATGCAAACAAATTACATTTCATGTGTCACTATACAGTCTCTAATCTAGAGACACTCAGACCAATGGTAGCACCCCACAGATGCCCCTGCTTATATCAGAAAGCTTGGCACGAACCAGGGATTGAATCACAAACTTTACAGTTTTATGGCTCAGCTGCTCACTAGAAAGACTTCACAAATCTTTGAAGAAGTAATTAAAAAAAAATATATTTTTTATAAATGCTGGAAGACCAGCATGTATTGCCCATCCCTAATTGCCGTTGAGAAGGTGGTGGTGCGCTGCCTTAGAATGATAGAAATTTACAGCATGGAAGGAGGCCGTTTCGGCCTATTGTGTTCGTGCCGTCCGACTAAGAGCTATCCAGCCTAATCCCACTTTCCAACTCTTGGTCCGTAGCCTTGTAGGTTAGGGCACTTCAAATGCCTTCTTGAACTACTGCAGTCCATGATTTTTTGTCGCAGTTTGGTACAACAGAGGGCATTTAAGAGTGAACATATAGGCCAGACCGGGTAAGGATGGCAGCTTTCCTTCATGGACATCAATGAACCAGATGGGTTTTTATGACAATCCGGTAGTGTTATGGTCACCATTACTGATACTAGCTTTTTATTCTAGTTGTATTTAATTAAATTTTCCAGCTGCCGTAGTGGGATTTGAACTCACATCTCCAGATCATCGGTCCAGACCTCTGGATTACAAGTCAAGTAACATAACCACTGTGCTACTGTCGCCTCTGTAGTAACAGTCTTATTGTTTAATTAATAAAAATGAAGTTCTACTTTTTAATAGCAACTGTGGTTTCAGTGGTGGCATGCATTTCAAGTTCACACCTGTAATGTGTTCGCTTCATGGGTTCTTTGCTTAAGAATTCATAGCAACATATTGCTATTTAGAACTAGTTAGTTTATTAGCAAAAGGTTTGACAATCACACTACACATTACAAGTTCACCCACCAGGCTCATAACCACATACCTCATCGTGGATCCCCGAACGCAACTGGCTGGGGTTTTATTGAGTCTTGTGAACATCACGTGACTGGCTAAGCCACTCCCAACTCAACAGCTCTACAACTATTTTAAACTAAACTTTAAATCAAATGCCCCCTTTTGGCAAGGGCACTACAACCCATAAATTTAAAAATTAAAGTTCAAAGGAAACATAGCTCCAATTAAAATTTGGTTGCCGGGTGTAATGATACACTCCAGTCCCTTCGGTGCCCACCCCTTGTGGAAGGCCGCGAGCGTACCAGTGGACACCATGTGCTCCATCTCCAGGGACACCCTGGCGCGAACATAGCCACGGAAGAGAGGCAGATAGTTGGGCTGAACGACCCCCTCGACCGCCCGCTGCCTGGACCGGTTAATGGCCACCTTGGCCAGGCCCAGGAGCAGTCCTACAAGGAGGCCCTCCGACCTACCCGCTCCCCTTTGCACCGGGTGCCCACCAACAGCTCTATAGGTGCGTACATTACAATGCCTGACCAAGTTTTTATTCTCAGCAATTTGGTAGGAAAATAGTTGAGAGTAAGGTTGGTGCATCCCCTACGAACAGGAGGGAAAAGGGGAGGGAGAGTCATACCTCAACTGCTCTTAACACAATTCCTGTCACCCTGCTGAGGCCAAGGAATAGTGAGGAGCTCACTGGCTCCACCTTGTCAGCTGCAGATGGTATGATTTTTTAAAAAAATGTTGGCATTTTGATCCCGAACCAGGCCAGCCCACACAGCACTGTACTGGTGTACTTGGGTCTTGTCATGCTTAGTAAGTTATTTACATATTGTTGCAGCCTCCAGTAGCCAAATTATTGTTGCACCATGAATTCACCAAGCGTACCAACAGACTTTTCATTGATTATTTTCTTCCCATTTCCCTGCTGAAGAAAAGGAGCAGGTAAGATTTTCAGCTCCTCGTATCTAAATAACAAGCCTCTCGTTATTATGTCAAAAGCAAAATACTGCAGATGTTGGAACCTGAAATAAAAATAGAAAATGTTGGAAGATCAGGCCACCTTCTTGCACTTTACAGCCTTCTGGACTCAACATCGAGTTCAACAATTTCAGAGTGTAACCTCTGCCCATCTTTGGCTCCCTTTCCCCACCCACCCAACCCCCATCTTATGTTTTTTTTCTCTTTGTCTCCAATGGCAGCTGGTCATTACTCTGCCATTCACACCCTATCTAGACTATCCTTTTTCTAACTCCGACCATTACCATTTCAATTCGGCCCATCGTCTCTTTTGTCTCTCTAATCTCTCCTGCCTTCCACCCGATCACAGATCTTCCCTTTTGTTCTTTCTTCCCCTCCCCCTTTCAGTGCTCCTTAAAAATCAGTTCTTTCCGAACATTTGCCAGCACTGATGAAGGGTCATCGATCTGAAATGTTAACTGTTTTTCTCTCCACAGATGCTGCCTGACCCACTGAGATTTCCAGCATTTTCTGTTTTTATCTCGTTATTATGTGTTTGTTGGGTAAATGTTAGTCAAAAAAATAACCGCACTTGCACAGCAGGTAGTGTAATGTATGCACTTGAGTATGTTCACAGGTTTGTAGAGCTGTTGCAATGTGAATGGCTTAGCCAGTCACGTGATGTTCACGAGACTCAGTTGGGTCTAGTTGTGAGCCTAGTGGATGAACTGGTAATGTGTAGTGTGATTGTTAAACGTTTGTTAATAAACCAACTAATTCTTAATAACAATGTGTTGCTATGAATTCTTAAGCAAAGAACCCATGAAGCAAATACATTACAAGTAGATTATAAAACAGGTAGAATAGTGTTCTGATGACCAGAGGAAACATTGAAATGTGACCCATGTGATATAAAAAAATCTGTACTTTATCCAGGTTTGTGAATCTTGCCAAGACACCAGAAGAGAAAAATCTGACCCTTTCCCAGTGTAGTGGAAAGATCTATTACAGAGTGAGTCGCTCAATTGAACCAGCGCATGAACTGTTCATCTGGCATGGGCATGATGAAGTAAACAGGCCTATGCATGAAAGGAGACCACTCACAGGGATACATGGAAATGTTTGCACTTACAGCAGAATACAGGTGGCTGGGAAATATTCTGTGCAACAGATACAACAAGGAATAAAAACTGAGGAAGAGACAGACCAAGGTGGGTGAAAAAAGTTGTCCCTGATTTCCTTTCTTATCTTGTCATAATTTTCTCATTTTTAAAATTGTATTCTCTAACTTTTGAACCCTTCACCATAATGAATTGGTTGCCGACATTAGTTTTGCCAATTCACTTCATAATCTCAAAAACTTTCAATTCTATAGAACCTCTGTTATTTTAATCTTTCTCCGTAACTTGCATTCCTGAGACCCAGAATCATCTTTGTTGCCTGTCTCCGTTCTCCCTTGAGCAATAATACATTCCCCATGGAGACCAGAACTGCACACGATAATCCAGATGAGATCTGATTAACACTTTATAAAGTAAAAATAATCATCTTTAGATTTATACTCCCATCACCCTACAACCGAGTATCTTACTTTTTAAAATTAAGGAATATTGCTCACCAATGTTCCTTTTAACTTTTCTGTGAGGTCCATTTCAAATACCGCGCATGTGCGGTTTTTCCCATTTAACAGCCAGTGAGCCAGCTCCAGAGCACTGCGTGGCCATGCAGCTTAAAGGGAACATTGTTGCTGCAATTGTATAGATTTATCTGCTATAGATCTCTTCTGATCAGCACGCTGTTTCATTTACCACATACTCTTTTGATTCCTTGATCCAATAATAATTATTTTACACCTTTCTAAATTAAACTGTATCAACCCCTCCCAAGGCCTAGTTACTTAAAAGGTCAAAATCTTTATGAATCTGATTGCATTGGTCCTCATTATTTTCCCTGTGTTACCATGCTGGTAGTGAGAGACCACAAGTTTAACATAACCAGAAAAAGAACTAAAGGGATAGATAAAAAGGAATAGAGGATAGGAAGGGCCCATTTCCCTTAGCAGAGAGATCAATAACCAGGGGACATAGATTTAAAGAGATTGGTAGAAGGATTAGAGGGATGTTGAAAACTTTTTTCACCCAGAGGGTGAAACTCACCTGGAACTCACTGCCTGAAAGGGCGGAAGAGGCAGAAACCCTCATCGCGTTTAAAAAGTACTTGGATATGCACTTGAAGTGCTGTAACCTACAGGACTGCGGACCAAGAGCTGGAAAGTGGGAGTAGGCTGCATAGTTCTTTTCTGGCCAGCATGGACACGATGGGCTGAAGGGCCTCCTTCTGTGCTGTAAACTTCCATGTTTCTATCAGGGGAAGTTAGAAAAAAGGTCATAGATTGCATTATACATAGAAGTTACAAATGGAAATGGGCCATTCAACTTATCCAGTTTGTGCAGTTTAGTCTCCATGCGAGTATATAGTCATACTCATATTCACCCACCCTGTTGCCATATCCAGTCTAATCTGAAACCCTTCTTGGAGACCTCTTACTTACTGGAAACAGTCTACCTTGTCCCATCCTTTCAGGATTGTAAATACTTAGATTGCCCCATAATCTGCATTAATATAATAAACAAATATCTAATTTTTCAAGTCTTTGTATTTGTACTTCCTCATATCTGGCATCATCCTAGTGAAGCTGCATTGTACTCTCTAAAACTTCAATATCCTTAGTGTGGAGACCAAGGGGCCAAAGTTGCCCCTCTCTTTAAGGTAGAGGCGGTAATGGAGCAGTAAGGCCTTTCCAACCGGGGCCAGGTGGATGGGCTGACCCATCCAAAATTGCCCCCGGGTCGGGAGCGGTGGAAACAGGTTTCCGCTCCACCCGTGTTCCTGCCCCGTTGGGCATGCGCCAACCCCTTACCGCCCGGCGGTGACTCCTTCCCACCCCGGCGGGAAGCTGCCAGTGGCTTGGTAGCGCGTCTGCCCTTAAAGGAGAGGGCACACCGCTGCGGCTACTATTATACTTTAATTGTCGGCCGACTCTGAAATTGGCCCGACATGGTGGCCACGGGTTCGGCATGGCCGCCAACAGGCAGCCCGATACCCCCTCTTGGGTACTGGGCCACTGGCCCGGCTGAAAACCTGACTGGTGGTCCAATGGGCACCACTAAAATGGCTGCAGAGCTCACAGCGGCCCTCCTCTTTAACTGACCCAGCACTTCCGTGTCGCGCTGATGACACCACTCGCCTTCCTCCCCGCTACCAAAGCACTTCCCCGCCCCAAACACCACCCGGACAAATAAAAACATTTCAAGAGGCCAATTTCCCTCTATTCCCCGCCCCCACGGATTCGAGCGGCGAGTATTCATTTCATTTGAATTATCCTCCCCGTTTGGGGCGGAGGGCAATTTTGGCCCCCAATACTGCACACAATACTCTGACTGAGGTCTTAAGGTTTTATATCGGTTCACCGTTACCTCTTGGCTTTAATATTCAGTTCTGCTTCTGATTAAACCTAGAATTCCATTATATTTTTTATGGTCTCATTAACTTGAGGTGTGGCCTTTAATGTCCCATGAACCTGTACCACCAAATCCCTCTGCTCTTCCACAAACTCTAGCCTACTTCCATTTAGAGCAAGATTACTGCTTTTATTATTTAGCAAAGTGCATCACCTCACGCTTACTGACATTGAATTCCATCTGCCACTTTTTAGCCCATTTCCCCCATCTTATCAATAGCACTTTCCTACATTACAATAGTGACTACACTTCAAAAGTACTTCATTGGTTGTAAAGCGCTTTGGGACATCCTGGGGTCGTGAAAAGCACCATATAAATGCAAGTCGTTCATTTGCAGTTTCCTTTGGTTTTCTAAATAATGAACTACACCTATTTTTTGGTATCATCTGGAAATTTTGACACCATTCCTTCTTGACCTATATCCATTGATGGACACTGAACAGAATTAGTCCCAGAACTGAACCCTATGGGACACCATTGTCCATTTCCGACCTCTGTAGAAAAACTGCCTCCTACTCTCTGTTTACTCCCTTCTAACCAATTTTTAATCCAGTTTGCTATCCTCTTTCTAATTCTGTACTCGTTACATAGAGTGTGGTTCGAATTCAGAATCCTCTACCACAAACTGTTGTTGAAGTATAAATGGTTGAAAAAGGGAATTAGATTATTACTTGTAAAAAAGGAGAAACACAAAAGGGCATGAGAGCAAGCAGATGAGTGGGATTAAACTAAATGCCTCATCGGAGAGAAAGCATCAACGCAGAATTAAAGGGTTGAGTGGTGTGCTGTAACATTCTACAATTCATTCTATGAAATACAGTATACCCCCTCTGTAACCTCTTTTCAGCTTGTAAAGCTCCTATTTAACTGAATTTTCTGTGCACGTTTTATTTTAGCCGTTACTTGTCAAAAATCTGCTGAAAATGTTAATATATTAGCAACTGTGTTTCACTGTCAACCATGTCCATCTTTTTTTTTATTCGTTCTGGGTGTGGGTGTCGCTGGCAAGGCCGGCATTTATTGCCCATCCCTAACTTCCCTTGAGAAGATGGTGGTGAGCCACCTTCTTGAACCGCTGCAGTCCTTGTGGTGAAGGAACTCCCACAGTGCTGATGGGGAGGGAGATGCAGGATTTTGACCCAGCGACGATGAAGGAACGCCGCTATATTTCCAAGATAGGATGGTGTGTAACTTGGAAGGGAATTTGCAGGTGGTGGTGTTCCCCTGCGCCTGCTGCCCTTGTCCTTCTAGGTGGAAGTGTCGCAGGTTTGTGAGGTGCTGCTGAGGAAGTTGCTGCAGTGCAGCCACAGGGCACCGGTGGTGAAGTGAGTGAATGTTGAAAGTGGTGGATGGGGTGCCAATCCAGCGGGCTGCTTTGTCCTGTTTGTTAATTACAGGGAACGTTGCCCTGCATGTGTCCTATGTCCGTCTTCAGAAAAGCTCAGCAGGTAGGTTAAACCTGACCTGCCTGGTCTAAATCCATGGTATCTATCCTTTCAGAAGTTCTGCTTTTCACCTGTTAGATCTCAAGATTTTTTTTAAAATTCCCAACAACAGAGGTCAAATTTGCTTGTCTAGAATTTGTAGATTTGGCCTTTCAACCTTTTTTTTTTTAGACCTCATGAATCTCTATTGAATTCAAGGAGCCTACAAAATTTCAGTTAAAGCTTCACAAATTCCAGTCCATGTTTCAGCTCTAGTGACTTAAGATCGCTGTATGAAATTGCTGCCAAAGACACTTTGTTTGAACTATTTTGTATCACTCATATTTTTAGCTATTGTTTCATTTTCTAGATTTCAAAAAATTATCTTGTGGTGACCCAGTTGAAGAGGAGCCAGACCATGGGAATACTGCGCAAATTCAGTCGCATCATAATGTTGACCAGACGACGGCACCCTCGGGAGGTAGGAGACCACTTTATAGTTTAAATGATCTTGCCAGTGGCAGTTTAGAAAGTGAAGAAAATCTCATTCACCCCATAGGATTTCTGTAGTTCCAGAAGCTAACGTGTGCAACAAGATAAATCCCTGTAAAAGGACACATGGGAATGGAGAGGGACTTGGTGAAAATGACCAAAAGCAATTTAAATGTGAATATTGTAGGGAAATCTTTTTTCTTTCCAAGAGAATCACTTGATGCTCACACACTGGCAAGATACCCTATAGATATAATGAACGTGGATAAGCTTTATCGAAAGAAGTTGGGCTTAAGTGGACATTTGTTGCATTGACACGGATGAGTACCGCTGCATCAATGTTCTCACAGCGCTCCAGGGGTCTCCCACAGTCGGTGAGAAAAAAACACAGACGTGCGGAATTTTGAACCATCCAACCCGTTAAAGGGGCCGTGCGGACCCCAGTAATACAGGGAACATTGCCCTGCATGTGTAGTATTTTTGATGAAAGCATTTCATCGCAACACTCAGAGGTGCAAATCTGCTCAGACAAGGGAGAAGCACCGTTTAAAACGTGATGACTGTGATAAAATATTTCTGAATTCCTCACCTAGAAAGACCCTTCTTGTAAGGTACCTGACTCCTTAAAATGGGATTTTATTCTTGGAGTTTTTGTAATGACTAGTGACATTTTAACGGTTAAATGACAAATTACTACTAAGTTACAATATGAATGTTTTTTGCTTGGAAGAAATAAATTTCTGAGACAGCTAATATTTCTCTGACTTCCAAATCTTGGTATACATTGATTAGGCAAGTTTTTCATCAGTGGATCTTTGAGTTTTTTTTTTACTACACAGGTTCAGTTAATAGAGTTCTTCCAGAAAGTGAAGTTTGTGATCCTCAAAAGTCTTGGCTTGAGAATGACCGTCGAGATAATGAAGGAGAGACTCTGCCTGGGGATGTTTTGGTTAATAGTTTGAAGCAGATGGACAGTAATCTATCCCAAGATAAACCGGACACATTTAAGCACCTGTTAAACTTTGGGAGAATAAGTGTATTCGGCGGTAAGAATAAAAGGACGCCGAATGCCAGCTCACTGGTCCGTGATAAAGAGAAGCGTTTTAACTGTGACTATTGTGAAAGGAGATTTTTTCGTAAAGAGCAGTTAACGATGCACCGCCGGACACACACCGGGGAGAAGCCCTTTGCATGTGAGGATTGTGGAAGGGCATTTGCAGAGAAGTCGAATCTCAACGAGCACCGCCGCACTCACACAGGGATACGGCCTTACTCGTGCAACTTCTGCGGCAAAGCATTTTATCGCAGTTCCCACCTCAAGGTGCACCTCCGTCGCCATACTGGAGAGAAACCCTATAAATGTGACAACTGCCATCACTCATTCGTGGATTCTTCCTCACTTCAGAGGCACAGGCGTTTACCTTCAGGTACGGTGCTGACTGTGGGAAATACACTGTAGATGCTGAGGTGTAATTCCAGTGGAATTTGTAATCTCTGCAGGTAGTTTCTGAAACTATGCTTGTATTTATTTAGAATCTCCTTTCCACATTAATATTGTTATTCGATTTGATTGAACTTTTCATCCGTTCGTTTTCCAACATTTAACGTTTGAAAGTGAGAGTGAAATAGCTTAGAATGTGACATGACGTGTCACTAATGTCAGTCAAGTTCATAGCACTTTGTGCATTGTTAGAGGAGTGGAAGATGCCTGTGTGTGAGTTCTTTTAACGTGGGGTGGTCGTTGCACACCGGCTACCACACGGGCTGAGCAAGGTCTTGATCCAGTGGTAAGGGGGTCCAAGACGACTGAAGACCAGCTGGTAAATGGCGTATTGATTGAGTAGACTAGGCCTATATTCCCTAGGGTTTGGATGAATGAGAGGTGATCTCATTGAAACACACAAAATTCTTACAGGGCTTTACAGGGTAGATGCTGGGAGAATATTTTCCCTAGCTGAGGAGTCTAGAACCAGGGGTCACAGTCTCAGAATAAGGGATCGGTCATTTAGGACTGAGACGAGGAGAAATTTCTTCATTCAGAGAGTGGCGAATCTCTGGAACTCTCTACCCCAGAGGGCTGTAGATGCTCAGTCGTTGAGTCTTTTTAAGACAGAGATTGATAGATTTTTGGATATTAAGGGAATCAAGGGATCTGGGGATAGTGCAGGAAAGTGAAGTTGAGGTAGAAGATCTGCCATGATCTTATTGAATGGCGGAGCAGTCTAGAGGGGCCGAATGGCCTACTCCTGCTCCTATTTCTTATGTTCTTTTGTATGAATCTTCAGAAAGCAATTTGGATAAAACTTGCTCTGAACATTGCATCCTCTAATGTGGCTGCTCTGGATATCTGTAATATTTGCTGCTAAGAGTTAAGTATGCAGTAGCCGTATCTTTCCATCTTAACTGGCCAAGTTTGATGCGCGGTGTGTAACTGTGAACATCGTACAGGCTTAATTAGGATCTGGAATGCAGTGCTTGAAAGGGTAGTGGAGGCGGATTCAATCGTGGCTTTCAAAAATAAATTGGATAAGTACCGGAAGGAAAAAAAAAATTACAGGGCCACGGGGAAAGGGTGGGGGAGTGGGAGTAGCCGAACTGCTCTTGCAGAGAACCGACACAAGCTCAGCGGGCCGAATGGCCTCCTTCTGTGCTGCAACCATTCTATGATTCTTCTAATTCAGTTTGTGTGTTTTTCCTAGTGTGCTGTAAACCAGTTATTACAATGTTGATACATTCAGAGAGGACGGTACCAACGGAAAAACCAGAGTCAGGCAATTGTGATGGAACTAGCATTGGTGACAGGCAGTTAAACCCAGCAGAAAATAAAGGTAACGATCTTTCGGTAAACTGAATTATTTGAGTGCTACGCAGTAAATCCCGTGCTTTGCTACATGTTTATGGTAAAGGATTCAAAGAATGATTTCATTGACGAAATTGCAAATAAATTGTCCATTGTATATTTTTTCTCCCTTCTCTCCTGAAGATGTAGTTCAATCCCATGGGCGCGGAAGACTGCTGATGTGTTCCCCCAGTTAACCTTTCTACATATGTGAACCTAGGCAGCACGTGTCAGCAGCCTATTTCGGCCTCATGGTTGAGTGCGATCCTGTGCTCCTCTAACATCCAAACATGCACATTTTTAGCAGAGGTCAGTGGATAGTGATCAGCAGTGATCCCTTCTTTGCTTAGGCGCCAGTTGAGCCTTTTGCAGTGCCCCAGCATCACACTGGCTGAGATCTGCTTAATCAGCGCCGTCCATGGCTCAAACCTGATAATGCCAGGCTCAGTGCTGTAACACATGTCATTTACTCACTCGGCCATTAACGGGAGGTCCAATTTTAACCTTTCAAAAGAAAATCACTGGAGTTAGAACTTGGGGGGAGGGGCGGTTGGGGAAAGCTGTTATTTTCCTGTCTATATCAAACAAAAACTATAAGAACAAACATTAGGTTGGTGCAAGTAATATTGGCTTGTAATGTGATAAACCTGATTTAGAATAATACACTATAGAAAAGTAAAGTGATATTTGGAATAGCATAAATACTCAAGAGGCCACTTCACGCAGGTCAAGGCAATATGATGAGATGACTGTAGCTCATAAATGAAAAAAACTGCAAACTGTCTTTGACCAGCCTCACACATGGGGACATTTTTAAGCCGTCTCCTTAGCCCCGCCCCAATTTTCACCGCTCTTTACAAAATAATACAAAGTATTTACAGCCCAGAAACAGGCCATTTGGCCCAACAGGTCCATGCCGGTGTTTAAACTCCACATGAGCCTTCTCCCACACCTCTTCATCATATCCTTCTATTCCTTTTTCCCTCATATGCTTATCTCGCTTCCTCTTAAGAACATAAGAACATAAGAATTAGGAACAGGAGTAGGCCATCTAGCCCCTCGAGCCTGCTCCGCCATTCAACAAGATCATGGCTGACCTGGCCGTGGACTCAGCTCCACTTACCCGCCCGCTCCCCATAATCCTTAATTCCCTTATTGGTTAAAAATCTATCTATCTGTGACTTGAATAAATTCAATGAGCTAGCCTCAACTGCTTCCTTGCGCAGAGAATTCCACAGATTCACAACCCTCTGGGAGAAGAAATTCCTTCTCAACTCGGTTTTAAATTGGCTCCCCCGTATTTTGAGGCTGTGCCCCCTAGTTCTAGTCTCCCCGACCAGTGGAAACAACCTCTCTGCCTCTATCTTGTCTATGCCTTTCATTATTTTATATATGATGTTTATATAAGATCACCCCTCATCCTTCTGAACTCCAACGAGTAAAGACCCAGTCTACTCAATCTATCATAAGGTAACCCCCTCATCTCTGGAATCAGCCTAGTGAATCGTCTCTGTACTCCCTCCAAAGCTAGTATATCCTTCCTTAAGTAAGATGACCAAAACTGCATGCAGTACTCCAGGTGCAGCCTCACCAATACCCTATACAGTTGCAGAAGGACCTCCCTGCTTTTGTACTCCATCCCTCTCGCAATGAAGGCCAACATTCCATTCGCCTTCCTGATTACCTGCTGCACCTGCAAACTAACTTTTTGGGATTCATGCACAAGGACCCCCAGGTCCCTCTGCACCTCAGCATGTTGTAATTTCTCCCCATTCAAATAATGTTCCCTTTTATTGTTTTTTCCCCCCCCCCAAGGTGGATGACTTGAGCAGGAAACTCTAATGCACCACCCAGTTTTGAGTTCCAAATTTCTAGAAGTTTTGCTATTTAAAAATATAAAATCAAAAGTATTATATAAAAATAAGTACAGAATGTATGACTTTAAAATAGGGACTGAATTACACCATGGCCCAATTATTCCCTGCCCTTTAACCCTTCACCTGAAGCCAAAATTGGTCTTGACTCATGTGGAACACCACAAAGATATTTATCCTACAACAAACACTGCAAAGGATAGTCAGGATAAAAGCAATATATTTACTTGGATCAATGTATCAATACCATTTGCATCAACTGTGCTTTTCCCCATTTAAAAAAATATTTACATACTTTACTTAACAATTTTCTTCTTCATTTGATATCTTATTTACAATTCTAAACTCCTGCTGCACATTAGATACATACACATCGAGCTGTGATACCCCCGTAGTCCATTAGTTTGCCAATGCTCGCACATGAGGAATGACCGTTGGATGAGGTATCTGAAGCTGCCAGCCCCTTTACATGATACCCCAACATAGGCACTGGCTTATGAGGGATTATGTGGCTAGTAGTTGACTTTAGGATCTTCATAAAGTGCCCTTTTTTCTAGTGTGAGCATTGGCAAGGTACTCGATCATAACTCTGTTGTCTCACAACCCTGCCCAATTCTGTCTCTGTCTAATGTTCATACGTATATTTTCCAGCAGGGAATGATGGATAGCCATAAGTGGCAAATACCTGGCTGATTTCCTCTTCCTCCTCAGCATACATGCAATCCAATGGGCCTGAGACCTGTATTATCACTCTGGGGTGGCATCTGATCACTCGGATGACAGCAGATTTGAAAGGGAGGGGTGACCAACATGTCCTCTAAGCTGCGCGTCCGTCTGGGACCGGCTTTTTCAATGTTAAGTTTCACACACGCGAAACTGTGAATGGGCCAAGTAGAATTAGGGGGAACTTTTAGGGGTCAGTACTTGAGAAGTGGGAACTGTTTACAATGTCAGCTGGCATGGGAGGCCAGGAAGGGAAGTTAGCTGGGCAGCAGGTTAGTGGAAATAGAATCAGAGAATGGTTGCAGCATAGAATAGGCTGTTTGGACCATTGGGCCTGTGCCGGCTCTCTGCAAGAGCACCTCAGCTAGTCCACTTCCCCGCCCTTTCCCCGCAGCCCTGAAAAATTTTTTCTTTCAGGTATTTCTCCAATTCCCTTTTGAAAGCTACGATTGAATCTGCCTCCACCACCCTTTCAGGCAGTGCACTCCAGATCCTAACCACTCGCTGCGTAAAAAAGTTTTATCATATCGTATTTGGTTCTTTTGCCAGTCACCTTAAATCTGTGTCCTCTAGTTCTCGACCCTTCTGCCAATGGGAACAGTTTCTCTCTATCTACTCTGTCTGGACCCCTCATAATTTTGAACACCACTATCAAATTTCCTCTCCATCTTCTCTGCTCTAAGGAGAACAACCCTAGTTTCCCCAGTTTATCCAGGTAGCTCAAGTCCCTCATCCCTGGAATCATTAATAGGGTCAAGGGAGGGGTAGATGGGTCTTACGGATAGGATTTTCTTGGAGGGGGCATGATGGGATAGGAACTAGAGAAAGAAATGCGATCAAGGCTTGGACAGGGGAGAGCCTGAGGGTAGGTTTAGCTTGTTGGGGCAAGGACAAGGGGGTTGGGATGCAACAGTGGCAGCTGAAGGGGTGGCCCCAATCTTCGCGACAAAATCTATGAGCGCATCACGCTTTTTGTTGGAGGTGCGGGTAGAGTGGGCAGGACAGTGGGGTTTAAGGAGATGGTTGTGGTGGAGGAAAGAAACCAGAGGTTATCTTTGCTCCCCAGAATGATTCCCGAGTACTGATCACTTTTTGTGTTAAGAAGACTTCATGATGCCAGTCCAAAATGTGTCTTGTACTAGTTGGAACCTACTTTTCCCTTGTCCTCCTCTTGCATTTCAGTTTGAAGTAATTTTCCAAGTCTCCGTTTTCCGTACCATTTTCAATAACTCCTGTGCATTGGATGCATGAGCAAGTTACAGCACCAGCTGTCAAGTGTTGTGCCAGGAGTTCTTGATATACCATATAAATATTTTAATAATTGTAAAATACCTTTTCAAAGAAATTAGCACACGGATGCCATCTACTGGCCACTGTGTTTTCATTTTCCTGCCTGAAGGCTTCTCCCGAGTCAACACAATCATTTTAAATTACATCCTTCCCTTCGTCTTGCTTGCTCTTTTTCTCTAACCACATATATCATCGCCAGTGGAGAAAGTGGGTGGACAGTGTGCTTCCATGCCTCTGTCAAGGCCATTCTGAAACTGCCTAGTTTTGTTGAGATCCGACAAGTATTCTCTTGGCACTCCACCTGGCCTTTGCTTAATGTTTCCGTACTATGGTAAGGTTGAGATGAAAACAAAAAGTCGTATTATGTGCACTTCATCTCTGGTGGAACGTATAAGGGAGATATGAAACATAATGGGGTCAAGTTTCGGCCGCGCCTAGAACGGCGCAGCCCCGTGAGCCACCCCTGATTTCCGTGCTCAGAATCACGCCTAAAACTTACCTCAGTATTCTCCCCGCTGCTGGAACGGGAACGTTCCAGGCCTTTGGTGCAGCGCAGCACAAGCTGTGGGGTGCAGAGCCAGGTCCCGGCGCTGAAAACAGTGCCGGGACCTCTGCACATGCACGCTAGAGTGCGCGCGCATGTGCAGTAGCTCCAGGCCACCGAGGATGCGTGGGAGGGGCCTGAAGCACGCCACCCTTGGCTCTGCTGGCCGAATGGGCTCACTGGGGCGGCGAAGATCGGACTTGGGCCTCCCTCCTCTTCATCTTCAGCCCCGCCCCCCGTTGAGGTCCGCTGCCTGCTGCTCCCCCCCCACCGCTCCCGCTCAGGTCTGCTGCCTGCCGCGCGCCCCCCCCCCGGTTCAGGTCCGCTGCCTGCCGCGCCCCACCCGCCCCAGTTAAGGTCTACTACCTGCCACTCTCACCTCCCCCGCCCCCCCCATTCCCGTTCAGGTCCGCTGCGGCTTCCCCCTCTCCTCTCCTCTCCTCCCTCCCCTCCCTCTCGCCTCTTTTCCCTCCTCTCCTCCCCTCCCTCCTCTCCTCCTCTCCTCCCCTCCCTCCTCTCCTCCCCTCCCTCCTCTCCTCCCCTCCCTCCTCTCCTCTCCTCCCCTCCCTCCTCCCCTCCCTCCTCTCCTCCCCTCCCTCCTCTCCTCCCCTCCCTCCTCTCCTCCCCTCCCTCCTCTCCTCCCCTCCCTCCTCTCCTCCCCTCCCTCCTCTCCTCCCCTCCCTCCTCTCCTCCCCTCCCTCCTCTCCTCCCCTCCCTCCTCTCCTCCCCTCCCCTCCCTCCTCTCCTCCCCTCCACCTCCCTCCTCTCCTCTCCTCTCCCTTCTCTTCCCTCCCCCCTCCTCTTCCCTCCCTCCCCTCCCCAGTTCCCTTCCTCTCCCTCCTTCCCCCCCCCTTCCTCCCACCACCCCTCGCTGTCAGAAACACAGAGAGAGAGAGAGAGACACTGACGGACAGAGAGAGAGACACTGTGGGGGGGAGGGGGGGCCATCCCAGCTGTTGGAGGGCTCCCGGTGCTGCAGCCGGTGAGTAGAAACGTAATTTTTTATTTATTGATTTTTTTAAAATTATTTTTTTATTAATTTTTTGATTGATTTATTGGTTGATTTATTGATCATTTATTATTGATGATGGCTCTTTATTTGTAAAAGTGACGTGTTTCATGTTTGTCCACTTCCCTCACCCCGCCCCCCCCCCCCCCCATCACTCGTTCCCTACGCCTGATTTCTAAGTGTAGGCAAGGTTTTTCTGAGCTTACAAAAATCTACAATTACTCCATTCTAAGTTAGTTTGGAGTAAGTTTTTGCCGTCTAAACTTGCAAAACAGGCATGTGGCCGGACACGCCCCCTTTGGAAAAAAAAAATCTGTTCTAAAATGAAACTATTTGAACTCACTAGAACTGGAGCAAACTAAATGCCGAGAATTGCAATTTCTAAGATACTCCATTCTAAACAAGTTGCTCCAAAAAAATAGGAGCAACTCAGGCCGAAACTTGACCCCAAAGTATTGAATGTGTTAAGACCAATGTTGCCTCTTTTTTTTTTTGGTGTGTGGGCCGTTTAACTGGCTGCGCGGCCCATTTAAATTGCCGCGCATGCGTGGTTTTTCCCCCTACAAAAGCCAATGACTGGCCTGTGCGGGACCTCAAAACCACTGCAAGGCCACACAGCTTAATGGGAACATTGGTTAAGGCCATTTGACTCATCTATCCTGTTTTTTCTTGGATAGTTATAACTGTCGAAATCTCGACCTCCGAAAAGAATGACTCCGACACTTACAGCTCCGGTAGAAGTTTCTTTTCTTTACTTGCTCGCAAGGGGTAGGTCACACTCAGTCAAGGGCTAAGTGAACACCTCCGAAATGGTTCAGTTTAACAAGATATTTATACAGTAAAACCAAAGTTCTGGCCTCTCCCTGTGTATTGCTCTGTCTCACAGTCAGTGAATACAGATAAAGAGTTAATTACTATATCCTGGTCCTGACATGGTATCCAGATATTTCCTTTTGTCAGGGTTATCAGAAAGCCAAACGGCCATTACTCCATGAGTCACAGGTAATGGGCTATCACCTGTCTTGTATTGTGTCAGGATTGTTTCAATTTCCTGGTCAGTTTATCTGTTTGCATCAAATGGATGAGGTCTCGGAAAGAGATAATGGCTAGAAGATAAGGGTGGGGTGACATGGAATTCCTGTAGTGTAGACAATAGGAGAGCACCATGGGGGGTTACTTGTCTCAGCATGACTTGTCTCCTAGCTGTCTGATGGCCACAAGCCATCTAACAGCAGGTTTAGCTGTTTATGCAAGTTGACTGCTAAAATGCAGAAAGTTCTGGAAGGGCCAGGACTCCATTTTAATCAAAAGGCACACAAATACCGTATGGTATCAGCTTAGATAAAAATACTTTCCACAAGTTTACCCTCTGTAGACTCGATAATTTAATCTCCAGAGGGCGGTGAATAATAACTGGTGAAACTTCCAAGAAGATAAACCTCTGAAATTTCTTTTAAACTATAAAGTAGTAGATCAAATATTTCAGGAATTAGTCATTAAAATTAAAAGTATGTAGCATCCTAATTCCAGACATCGTCAATATTTTCTAAGTTCTATAATTTAACCACAGTATTATATCCTGGATTGTTGCTTTAAATTATGTAAGAGGTTGGCCTGCTGAGAGCGTGTGATTCTTTAGATTTCTGACAATGGATTGGCTCAAGAATTAGGTACTTTTTGAAGTTTAGTCACTGTTGTAATGCAGCAACCAATTTGTGCGTAAGCAAGCTCCCACAAACATGATGATAATGTGATAATGACCAGTGATGTTGATTGAGGATAAATATATATATATTTTTTTTAATTATTCGTAGCCAATTTTTCCAATTCTTTGTCAAATCACAAACGCCAGAGGTCACCTTGCACACATCAAGGATCACTCTGCGCCAATGCTCTTAGCCAAAAGGCCGAGAGCCACTGCACCATTCCTGGAAGTACTGCAATACCAGGTTCGTGCCATGGAGGCGGATGGGTCAGCAACCCCACACACCTTCGTGGAGGTGGATGGGTCAATCCACCCCACCCACCTCCTATTTCCAAAAAGCATAGGAGAACCACCTTCCTGATCCAGGGAGAACCACTTTGGGGTCATGGTTACTCCCCTGTCAGGTCAGTTACGCATGATCTTAGCCAAAAGGCCGAGATTGAGGATAAATATTGGCCAGGACACTGGGGGGGATCTCCCCTGCTCTTCTTCGAAATAGTGCCATGGGATCTTTTATATCTACCTGAGAGAGCAGGCGGAGCCTCGGTTTAACGTCTCATCTGAAAGACATCACCTCCAACAGTGCAGCGCTCCCTCAGCAGTGTCAGCCCAGATTTTTGTGCTCCAGTCCTTGGAGTGGCACTTGAACCCTCAACCTTCTGACTCGGAGGCAAAGGGGCGACTAACTGAGCTACAGCCACAGCTAAGGAACTGTCCTTTGGAGACTGTTTCTTGTCAGCCATAATCAGTGGTCAATTTTCTTTTTATGGTTTCCACCTCTAAAATAGACAGTGGGATCAAAGAGATTTGGATAAGAAAAACTGTTCAAAAATGTTTTGTTTTAAAGTTTCAGTGAGAGAAAGAAACAGTGTGGGGTGTGCAGTGAGGTGAAGGAAGAATCATCATTAAATGTGCTTCGGCTACCCTGACAAGCCAGAGGAGAAAGAAACCAAGTTACAGAAAACTGAGAGGGGAAAGAACAAAAATTGGAAGCAATAGAGAGACACTAGATTTAAAGTAATGGGGGAAGGTTTATAGGAGATATGAGGGGAAATTTCTTCACCCAGAGGGTGGTGGGGGTCTGGAACTCACTGCCTGAAAGGGTGATAGAGGCAGAAAGCCTCACCACATTTAAAAAATACTTGGATGTGCTCCTGAAGTGGCATCACCTACAGGCTATGGACGAAGAGCTGGAAGATGGGATTAGGCTGGATAGCTCTTGGTCGGCCGGTGAGGATACGATGGGCCGAAATGGCCTCCTCCCATGCTGTAAATTTCTATGATTCTATGAAATACAATACTGAAACGAACAAGAGAGCAAGGAATACTAAAAGCCATGGAGGATTGAAACTGAGGGTCAGCACATTAGTGCTCCAGTCCAGTGTGCTGGAGTTACAGGTTTTCCTTGGCTGGTAAGTTCCCAGTTTTAGCTATGAGTTTGAGAAGTGAGTGTATTTCCTTACAGATAGTGGGTGTGGATGGGAAAATCACGTTGAGCTGTCTCACCTATGCTCAATCATCTCCTAACATGATTTTGAATAGAACACACAAGATGGATACATGATCATTTCTGTAGTTGAGGAGGTTGTGCATTCTCCTGCTATACCACAGGAGGTCGAATCTTACCACACCATTTCACTACACTGTGAGTTCTCAGTCAGAGTTGGCCTGGCTGGTGAGAAGTGAAGGCCACATTCACGTCAACTTCCTATTGGCTTGCAGAGTGATAGAGGCCCAATTGGTAAAGAAAGAAAGATTTGCATTTATATAGCACCTTTCATGACCACTGGACATTCCAAAGTGCTTTACAGCCAATTAAGTACTTTTTGAAGTGTAGTCACTGTTATAATGTAGGAAACGCAGCAGCCAATTTGTGCACAGCAAGGTCCCACAGACAGTAATGTGATACTGATCAGATATCCTATTTTAGTGTTGTTGATTGAGGGATAAATGTTGGCTAAGACATCGGGGATAACTCCCCTGCTCTTCTTCGAAATAGTGCCATGGGATCTTTTACATCCACCTGAGAAGGCAGACGGGACCTCGGTTTAACATCGTATCCGAAAATGGCACCTCCGACAGTGCAGCACTCCATCAGTACTGCATTGGAGTGTTGGCAGGGATCTCTGCAGGTAGCTTCTGAAACTATGTTGGTATTTATTTGGAATCTCCTTTACACATTATTGTACATGGTACAAGTGGAGAATCTGGAAGGAGAAGGAATATAATTTAGTTTTAAGAGAATGAGAAGGTAGACTTTGAACTCTTTAAAAGCTGAACCAGGCTGCTGCAGCAGGCTACCATAATTGACGTCAAATAAGTAATCACTGATGATACAAACCATTTGAAATCTTCCTATCATCCATTAATAAGCAGATTATTCTCCAATTCTATCTATGGATTTCTGTCGGGATTGTTGATCATATCTTTTTCTTTTGTTGTCTCATTATCCAGTTTCAGTCAGTGGAGCTTTACCAGAAAATGGAGGCTGTGATCCAAAGCCTCGACTGGAGAATGAAGGAGAGACTCTGCCTGGGGATGTTTTGGTTAATGGTTTGAAACGGTTGGACAGTAATCTATCCCAAGAAAAAACAGACACCTTTAAGCACCTGTTAAGCTTTGGGAGCTATAAAGTACAAAGTGTATTCGGCGGTAAGAATAAAAGGACGCCGAATGCCAGCTCACTGGTCCGTGATAAAGAGAAGCGTTTTAACTGTGACTATTGTGAAAGGAGATTTTTTCGTAAAGAGCAGTTAACGATGCACCGCCGGACACACACCGGGGAGAAGCCCTTTGCATGTGAGGAGTGTGGAAGGGCATTTGCAGAGAAGTCGAACCTCAACGAGCACCGCCGCACTCACACAGGGATACGGCCTTACTCGTGCAACTTCTGCGGCAAAGCATTTTATCGCAGTTCCCACCTCAAGGTGCACCTCCGTCGCCATACTGGAGAGAAACCCTATAAATGTGACAACTGCCATCACTCATTCGTGGATTCTTCCTCTCTTCAGAGGCACAGGCGTTTACCTTCAGGTACGGTGCTGACTGTGGGAAATACACTGTAGATGCTGAGGTGTAATTCCAGTGGAATTTGTAATCTCTGCAGGTAGTTTCTGAAACTATGCTTGTATTTATTTAGAATCTCTTTTGCACATTAATATTGTTAATTGATTTGATTGAATTTTTCATCCTTTAGTTTTCCAACATTTAACGTTTGAAAGTGAGAGTGAAATGGCTTTGAATGTGAAACTGATAACCGCATTCATGTTATCTGGTTATCGTGGACCTCACGTGAAGAATTTTAAATAGAGATTTCCTTATATTTTGACAAAATGAAACATTTTTGTCCCTGGCTTTTTTATTTCTGTCACAGTACATGGAGTTAAAAACCAGGTTCATTCACAGAAAATGGGCCACCTTGTTTTGAAACATAGTAACCCCAGAATATAAATGTTATACTTGCGTAAGCTTTTTGAAAGATTGGCCAAGTAATTCAATTTAAATACAAGCATTTTGTGGATTTGTTTATATATGTCTTTGGTCCCCGACACAATCTGCGTTCCCTGGCCACCGACTCCATCCCTCACCCCAGCATCTGCCTGAGGCTGAATCAGACTGTTTGCAACCTAGGTGTCCTATTTGACTCAGAAATGAGCTTCCGGCCACATATGCACAGCATAACTAAAACCGCCTATTTCCACCTCCGTAAAATTGCCTGTCTCTGCCCCTGCCTCAGCTCATCTGCTGCTGAAGTCCTCATCCATGCCGTTGTTACCTCTAGACTTGACTACTCCAATGCACACCTGGCTGGCCTCCCACATTCTACCCTGTTAGCGCGAATGTTTTCCTGGAAGAATCACTCGCCACACTGGGTCAGTTCCAATTTCAAAACGGTCTTTATTACGCCGGCGAGGAGGAAGCCTCTGGGTTACTCCAGGCACTTCTCTCCACTGAACAAAGCAATTCTTTGATACTTATATGTTTTACAACAGTTTGCTACATTTACACAGCTTACTTCGGCTGGACACAATCCAATCATAATGAATATAGATTACAAATCGATTCCTCTGGACCAATGGAATTGGCCCCCCAGTCACCAGGGGACTGGGTAATCATCTCATGCCCTCGTGATGTTCTCCAGACCCCCTTATCTCTACTGTCCTTGGGTTCTGCTTGAGCCTAGCTTTCTTATCTTATTACAATTACAGAGTTCCATTCTGTACCATTGGGCAGAGACATCTGGTCTGGGTTTCGGAATGTACTGATTTGGACTTAATTGTGTGTGCCTGTGTGAGAAACAGTTGTTTCAGTTACCTAGGAATGTGGCCAGATCAGCCAGTTGAGTTCCCCTGATGCTTTGCAAAATCTCTGGCAGCCATTTTATATCTAGCAGCCATTTTACATAGATATGCCCTGCAGGTGCCTTTGCCTTCAGAAGCGCCCTACAACAATTCCCCCCTTTCGGTAGGGACTAGTCCTAGTCCCCTTTAACCGACAACATTGATTATAATTTATTACCCCATTTATATCTTTACGTACTACCCGGTACTCCCTGCCTCAGTGTGCTGGCCAGTCACGTGGTTTCAGGAGTTCCCGTTGCTTAGATCAAATTGATATAGTTCACATTCCCCTGTCGCTCTGTTGGACAGATCTCTTTATTCGCATGAGCTCTGGTTCTGATTCTCCATAATGCCTGCAGGTCCGACAGGCCATAACACCCCATGTCAGTGCTAAGATCAGCTGTACCCCGATCAGTATGTGCGATATTATTCGAATCCAGGGGTGTAAATTTACATTCATCCCCCAGTTCCAAATCCTCCTCCACCAACTCTCATCCTGTAACTCTGTGTCGGTATCCTTCTTCAGTATGTCAATATTTATCTGTAGTTGGTGGTAGAGCTTGATAGACTGGCCCATTCTGAGTCTTAGTTCCCTTAGTACCTCAGCTAGATGTGGGATAGGGACCTGTTCTGGCTTGTCATAATCCTGTAGGTGATCGTGAAGCTGATCGATGGTGTTAACCATTTCGGTACCTCTGCGTCTAACCTGGATAATGCGGGCTTGTCCAAAAGTAACAGGTCGTAGAGGGGTAAAGCAAAAGTTTGGCTGCGGGATCTGGCATTGTAAACCTTTATACTGGTAAGAGCGTTCCGTAGTCGAGACACAGTATTTCCCTTTGCCCCCGTAACCTGCCCTGGCAAAGTATGTGTGGGCCGGTACTATCTCTTAATACGCATCCATCAGTTCGATTGAACCCGCACTCGTCTAGTTCTCCTTGTCCCATTGGGTGAGGGCACACCGTGATGTCACCCCTTTGCTTGCATTCCATTAAGGAGATCCCCTAGAGTGTGTTGTTTCTGCGGACAGCAGAGGTCGTGGTCACATAGTAATGGAGGGAGGAGTTTTCCCGTATTACCCCGATATTTTCCAGCTGGTACACAGGAAACGGTCACGAGTCATGTGTGACTATGGGGATCATCATGACTATTCCCACTCCGGTAGCTTTGCCCATCTGGCAGTCGGGGATCACCGGGTGTACTCTGGTTAGTCCCTTCAGGGTACAGTTATCCAGTGCCCCTTTTCGTTTTGCCAGTCGAGCCAGATGTGAGCTATCTATCCATTCGGGCACCTCTCCCCCCCCCCCCCCCCCCCGCCTTTGGATCTGATCGAGGTTGTAGCGTATCTGCCCCACCATCCATAATCCATAAGCGTGACAGAGTTGTCCCTGTCTAAGCCTTCCAGCATCTTCCTTTTCTCTGTCGATAAGGCTATTAATTGTTTTGGCATGAGCTTCTAGGACTGAAATTCCATCCAGTTGAATTTCTGCGCCCTCACTTCCTAGCTTGGCTTGATCTTCCTGATTCTGCTCTGCCTTTCATCACCCCGTTAAATTGTTCCACCTTTTCGTTTAGCCCATGTATATCCAGTGAGTTTACTATGGAGGTTCCGGTGTTAAAACCGGCAGCAGCATCATTAACTATTCCCCTTTTGGTCCTATGAACTTGCTTCTGTCCTTGGAATCTACTGGCGTCCATGGCATCGGCAGCCTGCTGCATTACAACCTTACTTAATACACTATACATATTTCTTGCTTGTTCCGTACAATATTCCGGCATTCGTATGCCTGAGATATTGATCAGAACAGGCACAATTTCATGCTTAACATTATGCGTTAAAATAAGTTCTGTCCTTGCTCCAGTCTTTGGCTGCTGGGATGCATATTCCGTTAGTTAAATTAAACAAAGCCCCATAGTTCATGTAGTGGTGTCTTTCCTGCGTGTGCTATATCTCTCGTAGTCCGTCTGTATTATCCAGTGCTTGCGTGAGCCTTAAGATTCCCAGTATCATGAGTCTCCAGAGTCGAAGTAGCCGCAGGGGTCCCATCTCGGTGAGTGTTTTATCTGCAAATTTTAAACCGATAGCCTGGTCGTCACCAGGTGTTAGGCTCTGGTCTACTCATCTTTTATCCATGCATGTCGAGGTCACTCTACTCCGCACTAGTTATCCCAGTCTGGTTTACTGTTAAATTGGGTTTGTGGACTACACTTACCCACCGTGGGGTACATTGGCTCTATTACCATAGGTGATGGTGCTATGGCTGCGAACTGCACTATCCGTCTGGTCCCGTTTAAAAAAAATCTCTTCCAGCTTATTTTAGCTTTAACTCTTGAATTTGTTTTGTTTGAGTATCTATTTCTTTTATCTGTATCAGGCGAGTATTATTATTTATTTTTTATTCTATCTCCCCATTTCCTCTGTCTGTCAGGTGAGTCTTTATTCTATTAAGAAATCCAAATTAATAATGTCCAATATAAAACAGCTGTCAATGGAAAGGGTTAACTCTTTTACAGGTTTGTAAGAAGGCCTGATGTCTTCGCGTAATCATCCGAAATTTTTTCCAAGTCTTTGTGCCTTCAAAACTTGCTTAGAAATTAGAAATCATTAGTAAAGTCGTCATAATAAAAATCTTCTCATCGGGAAAGACAGCATTTTAGATTAAACTCCAATTCTTTCTAAACTTCTAATTCAAGTACTTGCCAAAGATTTTTTAAATTGATTTAAAACGAGACCACACATTTTTAATAGCTATTTTGTTTACTGAAATCCAATTTTCACACAAGCTGTATACATTCCAACATTGCGGTTTTTTTTACGGTCCCGTTCACTGGGCAAATCTTGTGTTTTATTTCTCTCTCGGCACAAAATCTAAACTTCCGTGCCAGTTCCATTTTCTATAAGAATTTTAAAATTCAGTAAGATTTTCTAATTCCCAGTGTTTTCTTTCTGTGCTGAATTCACATATCTTAGATCTTTTCTCCTCGTTATTTTCAAAACCCTCTTGCTTGTTTAGACTGTTCGGGACTTTTCTTGATAGACAACGTCCATTTTGGAAATCTTTTCAAACTGCAGTGAAACTTTCTTGTAATTTAAAATCATTATCAATGTAGAGTGTCTTTTACCACCTCCAATTTTTTTTCTTCCTTTTCCCAATTAAACCAATATCTTTTTCACAGCCAGTATCAACTAGTATTTAGTAAGTTATGTCTTTTTCCATCGCAAACACTTTTTTTTTCCAGCACTTATTTAGTACGTTACGTCTTTTTTTCATTTAGATCTCCTTTCTTCAAATTAGGTTTTGTATTTTACACAGAGGGCTTGTGGCTCCATAAATTTGTTAATTTAAAATCATCAGACAATCGAAAACACTTTTTTTCTTTCAAATTTGTTCAATTTATTTTCTTTCAAGGTTGCGTCTTTATCTTTTTTCGTCTTTTCCATAACTAGAACAGAGTCTAGCACGTTGGCTTTGAAAGCTGCTTTCCGTTATCTCAAATGTTCCAGTTTCAAGGCCATTACAATGTCTTTTGTTCTAAACTGCTAAAGCCTGCCGTTTTAACATTTTAATTTTTCCAAAGTCCCTTTTACATTTTCGCAGATAGCTCCACACTTGCCCAGGAGTTTGACCTGATCCCTGTAGGTATTTCTAGATTGTTTCCAAACCTTTTAGTTTTTATTTCTTTTTTTTTTTATAAAAGAGATCAGATTTAATTTTTTAGTTTGAATCTATCTCAGTATTTTGCTGTGCCTTCTCTTAATATCTCAAAATCCCAATTCAAATATTGTACTGCCAATTTAAAACTCTTTTTACTGAGCTAGAAGCTTTGGCGTCAAGGTTTTACACAAAGGAAAATGGGGGCGTACTTTCCCAGCCCACAGCCTCGAGAGACCCACGCAGACTTTTTTTAAAGGCATTACAACTTCCCTTCTCCATTCTTTATCTCATTCCTAGATTAAATTTATGTCTTTCAACCCAATGTAATCAATGATTGCGTGTTTTCTTTTGACAAGTAAGTGAGTGTGTCAAAAAACCATCGGGACCATGTATTTTTTTATCTTTTGCTCAACAAACCTATCCTTTGTGCATTTCCTTGCTCCATAACTTATCATCCGAATAAATACGCACCTGTGTTTCTAACTTAAAATGTAATTCAATTCTAGGTTCACACTTTCTTAAAACTTCCCACATACAGGACAACACTGCAAAGGGTTAAAAAAACTTTCACACTGTCTGAAAAAGTGGGTGGAGCTAAAACAAACACAGCTCTACCATTTTTTTTCAAATAGGCTTTCAAATACATGAAAAATTCATTAATTCCTACCTCTCATATTTGGCAGCCAAAAATCACACAAGCACTCTCATTCAAAGTCAGATATTCACAAACGTCTCTCTTCATTCAACAAAGCTTATTGTTTGGCCGGCTCTATTTTTGGATCCATATATCACTTAAGATAGTCACTATCAGGTTTTTTAAAAATAAATTAATACATGATGATAGATTAATACATGATTGATTTACTTTCTCTGTTAATTTTACGTGGGCTCGAAGAACCAGAACCCAGGCCTTTTCTATTACTTTCTTTTGTTCCTCCGCCAGGTGGCAGGTAAGGGACCTTTCTGGCCCCCACTTGAGTTTTGTTGGTACATTGGCCATTTCAGGGTAGGATTAGAACCGTTAGGAATCTACTCTGAGGTCCGCTTTCAGCAAACGCGACTTGTAGTAGACCGTCTCTTGGCTTACTGCCGGGTCACAAGTCTGTGATAATTTCTTACAACAGGCTTATAATACAATCCTTAAATACTTTAAGCAATTCCTGACAGCGCTCTACGCCTCCCTAACGAACTACCTACCACCGTTTTGCCTATTGGTCCGACCCCGTTCACAGATTTGGTATTCATTAGTCGCTGTGCACCACCTGGCCCCCGGGGCAAGGTCTATACTCACCCGGTTCTTCCAAGGGTGTCCAGCGACTTCGGAATCCTGTTCGTGACGCCACTATTAGCGCAAATATTTTCTTGGAAGAATCACTCGCCACTCTGGGTCGGTTCCAATTTCAAAACGGTCTTTATTACGCCGGCGAGGAGAAAGCCTCTGGGTTACTCCAGGCACTTCTCTCCACTGAACAAAGGAATTCTTTGATACTTAGATGTTTTACAACAGTTTGCTACAGTTACACAGCTTACTTCGGCTGGACACAATCCAATCATAATGAGTATAGATTACAAATCGATTCCTCTGGACCAATGGAATTGGCCCCCCAGTCACCAGGGGACTGGGTGATCATCTCATGCCCTCGTGATGTTCTCCAAACCCCCTTATCTCTACTGTCCTTGGGTTCTGCCTGAGCCGAGCTTTCTTATCTTAATACAATTACAGAGTTCCATTCTGTACCATTGGGCAGAGACATCTGGTCTGGGTTTCAGAATGTGCTGATTTGGACTTAATTGTGTGTGCCTGTGTGAGAAACACAAATGTTTCAGTTACCTAGGAATGTGGCCAGATCAGCCACAGTTGAATTCCCCTGATGCTTTGCAAAATCTCTGCAGCCATTTTATACACATGTACATACATATGCCCTGCAGGTGCCTTTGCCTTCGGAAGCGCCCTACAACAACCCTATGTAAACTTGAGGTCATCCAAAACTCAGCAGCCCATGTACTAATAACTCGCACCAAATCCCGCTCATCCATCACCCCTGTGCTCGCCGATCTACATTAGCTCCCGGTTAAGTAACGCCTTGATTTCAAAACTCTCATCCTTGTTTACAAGTTCCTCCATGGACTCGCCCCTTCCTATCTCTATAATCTCCTTCAGCCTCACAATCCTCCGTGATGTCTGCGCTACTCAAATTCTGCCCTCTTGAGCATCCCTGATTATAACTGCTCAACCATTGGTGGCCGTGCCTTCAGCTGCTTGGGCCCCAAGCTCTGTAACTCCCTCCCTAAACCTCTCTGCTCTCGAACACTCTTTCCTCCTTGAAGGCGCTCCTTAAAACCTACCTCTTTGACCAAGCTTTTGGTCATCTGACTTCATTTCTTTTTATGTGGCTCGGTGTCAAATATATTTGTTTTGTCTCAAAACACTGCTATGAAACGTCTTGGGACGTTTTACTACGTTAAAGGTGCTATATAAATACAAGTTGTTATATATAGAAGCATAGAAAATTGGTACAGGAGTAGGCCATTCAGCCCTTCAAGCCTGCACCACCATTCAATGAGATCATGGCTGATCATTCACCAAAGTACCCCTTTCCTGCTTTCTCTCCATACCCCTTGATCCCTTTAGCCGAAAGGGCCATATCTAACTCCCTCTTGAATATATCTAACGAACTGGCCTCAACAACTCTCTGCGGTAGAGAATTCCACAGGGTAACAACTCTCTGAATGAAGAAGTTTCTCCTCATCTCGGTCCTAAATGGCTTACCCCTTATCCTTAGACTGTGACCCCTGGTTCTGGACTCCCCCCAACATCGGGAACATTCTTCCTGCATCTAACCTGTCCAGTCCCGTCAGAATTTTATGTTTCTATGAGATCCCCTCTCATCCTTCTAAACTCCAGTAAATACAGGCCCAGGTCGATCCAGTCTCTCCTCGTATGTCAGTCCTGCCATCCCGGGCATCAATCTGGTGAACCTTCGCTGCACTCCCTCAATAGCAAGAACGTCCTTCCTCAGATTAGGAGATCAAAACTGAATACAATAGTCCAGGTGAGGCCTCACCAAGGCCCTGTACAGCTGCAGCAAGACCTCCCTGCTCCTATATTCAAATCCTCTAGCTATGAAGGCCAACATGCCATTTGCCGCCTTCACCGCCTGCTGCACCTGCATGCCAACCTTCAATGACTGATGTACCATGACACCCAGGTCTCGTTGCACCTCCCCTTTTCCTAATCTGCCGCCATTCAGCTAATATTCTGCCTTCGTGTTTTTGCCACCAAAGTGGATAACCTCACATCTATCCACATTATACTGCATCTGCCGTGCATTTTCCCACTCACCTAACCTGTCCAAGTCACCCTGCAGCCTCTTAGCATCCTCCTCACAGCTCACACCGCCATCCAGTTTAGTGACATCTGCAAACTTAGAGATATTACACTTAATTCCTTCAATTAAATCATTGATGTATATTGTAAATAGCTAGCGTCCCATCACTGAGCCCTGTGGCACCCCACTGGTCACTGCCTGCCATTCTGAAAAGGACCCGTTCATCCCGACTCTCTGCTTCCTGTCTGCCAACCAGTTCTCTATCCACGTCAATACATTACCCCCAATACCATGTGCTTTAATTTTGCACACCAATCTCTTGTGTGGGACTTTGTCAAAAGCCTTTTGAAAGTCCAAATACACCACATCCACTGGTTCTCCCTTGTCCACTGTACTAGTTACATCTTAAAAAAATTCCAGAAGATTTGTCAAGCATGATTTCCCTCTCATAAATCCATGCTGACTTGGACCGATCCCGTCACTGCAAGGGACCTACATTTGTCTTCACTAATCCTTTTCTCGTCTCATATCTATAGAAGCTTTTGCAGTCAGTTTTTATGTTCCCAGTAAGCTTCCTCTCGTACTCTATTTTCCCCTTCCTAATTAAACCCTTTGTCCTCCTCTGCTGAATTCTAAATTTATTCCAGTCCTCAGGTTTGCTGATTTTTTGGCCAATTTATAATGCCTCTTTCTTGGATTTAACACTATCCCTAATTTCCCTTGTTAGCCACGGTTGAGCCACCTTCCCCATTTTATTTTTACTACAGACAGGGATGTACAATTGTTGAAGTTCATCCATGTGATCTTTAAATGTTTGCCATTGCCTATCCACCCGCAACCCTTTAAGTATCATTCGCCAGTCTATTCTAGCCAATTCACGTCTCATACCATCGAAGTTACCTTTCTTTAAGTTCAGGACCCTAGTCTCTGAATTAACTGTGTCAATCTCCATCGTAATAAAGAATTCTACCATATTATGATCACTCTTCCCCAAGGGGCCTCGCACAACAAGATTGCTAATTAGTCCTTTCTCTTTCCACATCACCCAGTCTAGGATGGCCAGCCCTCTAGTTGGTTCCTCGACATATTGGTCTAGAAAACCATCCCTAATACACTCCAGGAAATCCTCCTCCACAGTACTGCTACCAGTTTGGTTAGCCCAATCTATATGTAGATTAAAGTCACCCATGATAACTGCTGTACCTTTATTACATGCATCCCTAATTTCCTGTTTGATGCTGTCCCCAACCTCACTACTACTGTGTGGTGGTCTGTACACAACTCCCATTAGCGTTTTCTGCCCTTTGGTATTCTGCAGCTCTACCCATACAGATTCCACATCATCCAAGCTAATGTCCTTCCTTACTATTGCCTTAATCTCCTCTTTAACCAGCAACGGTACCCCACCTCCTTTTCTTTTCTGACTATCCTTCCTGAATATTGAATACCCCTGGATGTTTGATTGGTAGCTCTTTTTGAGCTTGAGCCACATACTTTAACTTTAATTTAGCCTAGTAACATTTTGCTAATTATTTCTCAGCCTGTCTTTTAATTTAATAGTCAGTCTGAAGCAATGTTCCCTCTTTTTCTTTTTGTGTGCAGTCCCTTTAAAGTGATGCAGAACTCATGAAAGGTCATCATCCTGAAACGTTAACTCTGTCTCTCTGTCCACAGATGCTGCCTGACCTGCTGAATATTTCCAGCACTTTCTGTTTTTATTCTGTAAAGATTAATGTTCAGGAGACTTGTCCAATTTGCATTGCTGTTTTGCATGCTTATTATTTTCTGCCTGCCACGGAGGAGAGTTAATCCTAAGTCCGCAATTACTGAAAATCTCCAGTGTTATTATTTATTATGCATTTACTGTTAAACTATAAACTGCCAAATAGATATATTAAAGTAATAGTCAAAAGGAATGCTGATGATATCACCTTCACAAGACTAGGAAGGTCACACACTATCGGAAGTTATATGAGAAAACCAGTTTATAAAAAAGGAAGAGTTCCTTTTTTATTAAACTACAATTATAAATCTGCTTTCACGACCACTGGACGTCCTAAAGCGCTTTACAGCCAATGAAGTACTTTTGAAGTGTAGTCATCATTGTAATGTAGGAAACACGGCAGCCAATTTGCGCACATCAAGCTCCCACAAACAACAATGTGATAATGACTGGATAATCAAATGTTGATTGAGGGATAAATATTGGCCAGGACACCGGGGATAACTCCCCTGCTCTTCTTCGAAATAGTGCTATAGGATCTTTTACGTCCACCTGAAAAGGCACACAGGACCTCGGGTTAACATCTCCTCCGAAAGATGGCACCTCCAACAGTGCAGCACCACAGACTGCACTGGAGAGTCAACCTAGATTTTTGTGCTTAAGTCTTTGGAGTGGGAAGCCCAAATACAGTCACAAAGGTATTCTATTTGATCCTTGAGCTCACTACAAATTACCTAGATATGTGGAAAATTATCCAGAGTTAACACCCTCCCCCACAAATGTAACACAGTGCCATAATAAAAAAATTCTATTTAACTGCACAGTGGATGGGAGATGAAGCTAAGTCCAGGTGGGTCTCTGAGTTTAAACACTGTATCGCAGTGTGACCTGTTTGATCTCTTTCTACAATGGGTAAATAATTTTAAAAATGCAGGACCTACTCGTGTTGTTCTGCTGAACTATAGCAATTGTCTATTGTGATTTCAGTTGCTGTGTTGGAGGTTGGTGTCATTTTTGAGCATTTAGGATGTTGGAGAGGTTGTGGAAGAATTTGGATTTTGATGGTCGTAATGGGCTCAAGTTTCGGACCCCCGCTAGAACGGCGCACATCGGAGAGGCCCACCTAATTTGTGGAACAGAGATTGCGCCGATTACTTACCTCACGATTCTTGGATATACGTCGGGCCGTTTCCAGCTTGGCGCGGTGCAGCAGGAGCTGCTGTGGGTGGAGCTACAGCTTTGCGCCAAAAAGAGTGCCGGCAGCTGCGTGCGTACGCAGTAGCTCCTGGCCCTCCCCCAGCGCATCCTGTCTCCGAGCGACTACCCTATCCCTGGCCGAAGGGATGTCGTCCCTATCCCAGGCCGAGTTGCCTGACTGCCCTTACCTCTTCGGCGGCGGGGCACGCCTGTCATCTCGTCGGGGGCAGGCCCTGCCCGATCTCGGCGGCGACGGGGCCCGCCCGAGCACCTCAGCGGCGGGGCCTGCCCGAGCACCTCAGCGGCGGGCCCTGCCCGAGCACCTCAGCGGCGGGCCCTGCCCGAGCACCTCAGCGGCGGGGCCCGCCCGAGCACCTCAGCGGCGGGGCCCGCCCGACCGGTATCTCCTCGGCGGCGGGGCCCACCCGATCTCGGCGGCGACGGGGCCCGCCCGACCGGCATCTCCTCCAGGACGGGCCCCGCCCGATCTCGGCGGCGACGGGGCCCGCCCGACCGGTACTCCTCAGGAGCGGGCCCCGCCCGAGAAGCTCTTCAGCAGGCTGTTGGAGGGCTCCTGGTGCTGCAGTAGGTGAGTAGAAACTTTAAATTTATTATTGATTGATTTTTTTAAAATTATTTTTTATTTTTAATTTTTTTTTGATTGATTTATTGGTTGATTTATTGATTTATTTATCATTTATTATTGATGATGGCTCTTTATTGGTAAAAGTGAAGTGTTTAATGCTTTGTAAAATCCCTTAACTTCCTTCTAACTTCCCTTCCCCTCCCCCATCTCTTGCTGCCTGCGTCTAATTTATAAAATGTAGGCAAGGTTTTTCTGAGCGTACACAAATCTACACTTACTCCGTTCTAAGTTAGTTTGGAGTAACTTTTCGCTGCCTAAACTTGCAAAACAGGCATAAGTGACTGGTAATGCCCCCTTTTGAAAAAAAAACTGTACTAAAACGAAACTATTCTTAATAACTAGAACTGGAGCAAACTAAATGCCGAGAATTGCGATTTCTAAGATACTCCATACTCAACTAAAAAATGGGAGCAACTCGAGCTGAAACTTGAGTCCATACATCTGGTGCTGGCATTCAGTGGTAATGACCAACAGAAAAATATATGAATCCATTGTTGAATAATGAAACGTTATCTTGTAATAATGCAGCATAATCTTAATGCTTTTTGTCACGGGAATCATTTAGTATGTAAGTTTTTCTGTTTCTTAGTTGTCAGCCATGCCTCAAGCTCAGCAAGCTCCCACAAACAGCAATGTGATAATGACATCATCTATTATGTTGGTTGAGGGATAAATATTGGCCAGGACACCGGGGATAACTCCTCTGCACTTCTTCAAAATAACGTATGGGATTTTTACGTCCGCTTGAGAGAGCAAACAGGGCCTTGGTTTAATGTCTCACCTGAAGGATGGCACCTCTGACCGTGCAGCACTCCCAGAGTGTCAGCCTATATTTTTGTGCTTGGGTCTCGAGTGGGACATGAATCAGAAGGGTGTGTGCTACCAACTGAGCCACGACTGACAATATATCTGGGATTTTTATCCGTTCATTCTTCTGTAGTGTTTAGTGCAGCATCGCAAGTATTGTTCATATTCGGTATATGGGCAAGTCGAGTTACGTTCCCTAACTTCATATCAAGCTTTATCACAGATTTAATCCCAAGACTGTAACTACATTGAGGAATGGCAGACCAAATGCTGCCAGAGTGGGCAGTGATATCTTGTGATAATTCATCTGCAGTGATTGATTTTATTCCTTTTCTATTTAGCTTTAGTTTTTGTTTTAATTTGTAAATATTTGAGTTTTTTTCAAGTTTTGTTTCATGTTAACTTGTGAGAATAATCATTTTTTCTTGCTGCTTCTGTCAAGTCACAGCCACGTACCCATTATATACACAACTAACGTAATATTACCAAAAATAACATAGAGCGAGTGAAAGTTGTTGTACCAATCTGGAACATACGGCCCGGATTTTGTGGTGGGTAATGACGGCAAAACTGTCCGTGTTCACCGTCATTACCCCTCTGAAATGGATCATAACTTCAGGATTTGGCGCATGCGCAGATGAACATGGAAATGCTGAAGTTGCGGTCAGTCACGCACTGCTCCGCCACAGGTTGTGCTATGGAACTCCCCACAGCTGGCAATCACTGAAATCACTTGAACTGGCAAAAACCTGAGCTTTTCCAATCTAATTGAGCTGTTAAACACCCCAGTAAAAGTTAAGCCTTGTTGGAATAGGTTTAACTGTGGTTTTAACAACCGTTCTGGCCCTAAAAGACTAATTTTATATTTGTGGAATGTCAAATTTCTCCATTATGATAGAAAATTACTAGATGTTTAAAATTATAAAAATATTTCTTTTTTAAGTTACTTTGATATTTCAGCTTCAACCTTAACCTCATGTATATGTCACAATCTTTATTTCACTCTCTGTAAAATGTTTAAAAAGTGAATTGAATCTGTGCTTTTTATATCCTGGTTTGCTATCTGCTTGAATTGTTCAGTGTGATTGGCTGCTTAGACAGCTTGATGATATGACTGCTGCTTTGCGCCGGGAATCCCCTTTTGACAGTGTTACAATCAATATAATATCGAGAAGCCGAAAATTTTTGGCAGAGCAATCACAAGATCTTTGTGGGCAGCTTTCTTCGTGGTCAGTGGTGATCGCCATCGCTTCACTGCTGACTGCAAATTCAGGCCCAATGTATTCTGTAGATGTTTTAGTGCTTCTTTTCATCTGTGATGCTCAACAGATTTTAGTTTTAATTTGTTCATTTATTATCCATTTCCAGTAACCTTGCTGTCCTTGTGGTGCTCCTGCAATGGTGAACTGTGGCTTGCTAGGCCACTTCGGAGGGCATTTAGAATCAACCACAAAGGTCAGACTGGGGAGGGATAGGTAGGCTCCCTTCACTGACAGACATTAGTGAAACAGTTGGGTTTTTACAACACAACACAATGCAATAGCAAAATACCGCGGATGCTGGAATCCGACACAAAAACAGAAAATGCTGGAAACACTCAGCAGGCCAGGAAGCATCCGTGGAGAAACAGCGTTAACGTTTCAGGTCTGTGACCTTTCATCAGAACTGGAAAAGTTAGCGATGTATGGGTTTTTACGACAATCTGGATTATTTTCTCGGTTAATTTTTCTAGCCCACATTGACTTCAATTTCACAATTTGCTGTGGTGGGATTTGAAATCGCACCCTAACTTTTCATCAGGGGGGGTCACAATTCTATCCAACATGTTGCTCAAGTGCCACTCTCGAGAATACTGAAACATGCTGCACCACTAAATGGCGAGACCCTATCCTGTGCCTGCAATTTGGTCCTTGGTTACTGATCCAGTACCCTAACCACTGGGTTTCCACACCCAGCAAATGAAACGGCCAAAAATTGAAACCTTACAGAACAGAACCATTCGTCCTGTAAGATTAATTTCCTCTTTGTCTGTTCAGCTTCCACTTCACAACTTAAAATCAGAGGCTCACTGTGTAGAAAATCATAGGCACAGGATCATGTCACACCCATTAGTAGTGCAAGATGTTGGTTAGAATTCTAAACCTTGATAAGTTAGTCCTGGACCCTTACAATAGTAGCCATATTTACAAAGAGGCTGGTAATGCTGAACTCTCAGATGCTTGACTATCAGCCGTGGACTGAGAACATTATGAAGATCTTGCATATATGTAACCTCTTTCACAACCTCAGCACATCCCAAAGCGCTTCACAGCCAATGAAGTGGTTTTGAAGTGTAGTAATGTAGTAAATCTTTTTAATGTTATTCTGATTAATACTAATGATGCTTTCTCACTCCGTGGTACAAGATTGTTTAGGTATTTAAAGTCTTTGAACTATCATGTGAAGCATTTTATACTAATAAGTTCTATTCCTGTTAAAGTCTCAAATTGACTGTGAATCCCCTGCTTATTATGGACTATCTGGACTATTGTGGACAATGGAAGCTTTTAATGCGAAACTTGCTTTTATATTTTTTCTCAGCTTGCTGCAAAACCGACAAGATAGATTCAGCAGCAGTGCACCTAAACGCGCCAATGACTGAACAAGGTCAGAATTATAATACAAACACCAACGGTGATTTGCAGTTTATCCAAGAAAATAACATGGAAAACCAAAGGCAGTACAGAGGTAACAATATTATTTTCAAATAAATCCAATCCTATAGATAGTAACTATGGGCTCAATTTTCCCCAGTATTTGCGCCGTTTTTTTTTTGGAGTAGACTGCTTTTTCTGGCCTAACTTAAAAATCCCCAGTTTCCCCAATCAATTTGCACCAGCATAACTCAGTTAGTTACGTTTTTTTTAGGCACGTTTTTTTTTCTCAGAAGGGGGCGTTACCAGCCACCTATGCCAATTCTGCCATTTAGGCAACTTTGGCCAGTTAATAGTTACTCCATTTCTACTTAGGCCAGCGTATGTGGCCTCTCGAGAAAACCCTTGTGGAGAGTTAAAGAAATTGGCGCATGTAAGGAAATCGACGCAGGTAAGTGCAGCAGATGTCCGGACAGCAGCAGCAGCAAGAAAGGTAAGAGAGATAGGTGGGGAAGGAAGAGATAGGTGAGGGGAAGCCTTTCGGGTGTAGTTAGGTGCGGGAACCGGGAGGGAGGAGACCACTCAGCCTGGGCTCAGGGACGGGGGAGTGGACTGGGAGGCCACTCGGCCTGGGCTAGGGGTGGACCGGGAGGCTACTCGGCCTGGGCTAGGGGACGGGGTGCAGACCGGGAGGCCACTCGGCCTGGGCTGGGGCAGGAGAACCCACCAGCAAGCCCTTCGGCTAGGGGCAGGGGTGCAGACCGGGAGACCACTCGGCCTGGGCTAGGAGCGGGACAACGCACTGGCAAGCCCTTCGGTCAAGGCTAGGGGCGGGAGAACGCACCACCCAAAAAATCGGGCGTAACTCATCAAGTACTCCAAAAAAAATGCTTTGGGGAAAATTGAGCCCTATAGGAAGTTCCTAAAAATGTTCTAGAAGATACTGGATTGTGAAGGGCGGGGGAAAAATATTTGAAATTGGCAAGGATGAAGATTGTTGAGATGGACGAAGAGAAAAGTGATAACTATTCTGAGTACATGAATAAAAATAAAGAAAGAACTTGCATTTATATAACGTCTTTTACAATCTTAGGACGTCCCAAAGTGCCTTATAGCTAATATAGAGCTAAGTGATGGATATTGATGGGATGAAAATAGAATTAACATTTTAGAACATTTGAGCAGCTCTTGTGACATCCAAAGTATGGATGAGTAAAAAATAAAGTTCCTCCTCCCGTGACTCCAAGATTAAATTAAAATCATTGCACGACTAGAAGAGTGTGACCACAAGTCAGATACTTGTATGGGATTTTATACCACTCTTGAACTGAGTTATTTTTGAACTAGATATTTTATCTCCAATATCGTTTACTGCATCACATGTTGTTCACAATTACACATCCAACAGTGACACTTATTAAGCTATCAACCCTCGTGCCAGCTGTAAACACTAATCTTCAGCACTTCACACAGCGACTATTGTTTTGCTTAATGCTTTCTTCTGTCTCAGTCCTATTTCTCTAACTATACAAGCACAAAACACTTATTCTACCACTGTTCACAATGTGCAAGTTAGCCAGCTTGTTACAACACTGACTATCATGCAACAGCTTCACTGTACAATAATTAGCCCTACAACCCCCAAGATATCTGCACTTCTCTAATTGTGGTCTCTTGAACATCCCTGATTTTAATCGCTCAACCATTGGTGGCTGTGCTCTCAGCTGCCTAGGCCCTAAGCTCTGAATTCCCTCCTCCGCCCCTCCCTCCTCCTTTAAGACACTCCTTAAAACCTACCTCTCATACCAAGCTTTTGTCCGTATGTGGCTTGGTGTCAAATATTGTTTGATAACGCTCCTGTGAAGCGCCTGGGTCCGTTTTACTATGTTAAAGGCACTATATAATTACAAGGTGTTGTGTTATGGAGTTACAAGTTCCTATGTAATAAAATAATTGTATTTCCTTAATTCTTTTCAACAATAAATTGCATTTATATTGCACCGTTATATTGAAGGCATTTCACATTTCAGAAAAAAACTTACTGAACATGTGGCATAAAATATAAAATGGGACCCAATAGGTCACTCAAAAAGAAACTGCCAGTAAAAATTTTTGAAATTGTTTTCATAGTCCTAGATTCCTTCTTTAATCAATTATCTGCTTGACCAGCTACATAAAGAAAGACTGAAGGATGATGAGTGTGTGTGTGTGTGGTACCTTTCCAGTCCTTGGGATGTCCTCAAACACTTCACAGCCAATGAAGTACTTTTGATGTCAATGTAGGCAAACATGGCAGCCAATCCACATACAGCCAGATCCCACAAACAGTAGTGAGAAAAATGATCAGATCATCTGTTTTAGTGGAGTTGGTTGAGGAATAAATGTTGGCTAGGACACCCAGGGAACTCCTCTGCTCTTGCTCGAATAGTACAATGGCTTCCTTTCCATCTACCAGGCAAACCATGGCCTTGCTTCCGAAAGATGGCACCTCTGACCATGCAGTGCTCCCTCGGTAATGCACTGATATGTCAGCCTGGATTATATGCTCAAAATTCTGTAGTTGGTCTTGAACTCACAACTTTCTGACGGGTGCGAATGCTACCACTGGACTAAGGTGACAACTGTATGCTTAATGAACTGACATCTTGGGTATACATTTTTGTGTGTCTTGTTTTGGTATCTGTCTTCAAGTTGCATCAAAACTTTTAAAAATTACTATAGGGTCAATCTGTGCACTTCCTGAAGTAGATCCTATTGAAGTAGCGTGCTCTGGGAATTCAGGCAACCGTTACCCTGAGGATTTCACAAAACATGGTGATTACGATAGCAGCTCCGCGGTGGACATTTTGTTGGGCGGTACTTTGACCCGGCTGAGTGATTGCCCATTCGAAGACAAAAGAACTAATGCTTCCCATTCTCCAATGGGTAAGATGAATAGCATAAACTATAAAACTGATAACAAAACCATCTCCTGTTTGAGACCTTTGAACAATGAAAAGACATTCAAAGAGGTTGCATCTTTGAGCAATGACATTATTTCTACTGGAGGGAAATGCTTTAAATGTGAATACTGTGGGAGGAGATTTTTGCGCAAAGCACAGTTAACGATGCACAGACGCACTCACACCGGAGAGAAGCCATACGTGTGTGATGAATGCGGAAGAGGCTTTGCAGAGAAGTCCAACCTAAATGACCATCGTCGAACTCACACAGGTGAACGTCCTTACGTGTGTACTTTCTGTGCCAAAGCATTTCATCGTAGTACACACCTGAAGGTACATCTGCGTCGCCACACTGGGGAAAAACCGTACAAGTGCGACGATTGCAAGAAAACATTTGTGGACTCTTCCTCCCTTCAGAGGCACAGACGATTTCCCTCAGGTAAGAGCCTTGTCTGGACTTTCAAAATGCTTTTGATAAGGTACCTCACAAGATGCTTCACTTTACAAGGTTGAATCTTGTGGAATTAGAGGTAAGCTGCTGTGGTGGTTTAAGAATTAGCTGCAGGCAGGCAGACAGAAATGAATGGATTTGGATCTTCTTGGAGACCAGTTACCAGTGGTGTCCCTCGGGGATCGTACCGTTGCTATTTGCTATTTTCATTAATGACCTAGATGTAGGTGTTGGGGGGGATGATCCACATGTTTGCAGATTATATCAAGATATGTGCGAGTGTGTTGGGGAAATGGATCTGTGTTTGGAAAATTATGTTTAACTTAGAAAAGTATAGTGTTTGCATGTAGACAAGCCTGGCGTTACAGGGAACAGAATTGGAGCCAGTGAGAGAGCTGGACATGTATCTGGCTGGGGTAGACATCAGAATGTAATATAACTAAAGGTCAATGTGATCTAAATTGAAAGAAAAAAAAACTTGCATTTATATAGTGCCTTTCATGACCACCGGATGTCCCAAAGCGCTTTATAGCCAATACTTTTTGAAGTGTAATCACTGTTGTAATGTAGGAAACACGGCAGCCAATTTGCGCACAGCAAGCTCTCACAAACAGCAATGTGGTAATGACCAGATAATCTATTTTTGTTATGTTGATTGAGGGATAAATATTGGCCAGGACACCAATAATAATTCCAATTTTAAATTGGAATTTACTTTTCAGTAACTTGCATATATGTTCTCTTGTCCCACTGGCTTGACTAAAGTAATGGGCTAAAAATCGCGGTCTCCTCGGGCGCATACGATGTGCGCACACACCTATAGAGACCCCACAAGTGCCAGTTCTCAATGCGCAATGCAAACTGTCAATTTCTTTTGACAGTTCCAACGCATCCCCAAGAAAAGGGCCTTCGCGGGCAGAGATTTGGGCTATTTGCCCAGCTCTTGCCCAACAAATATCCTTCAAACTCTTACGCCAGATTAAAGCCGGCGTGATAGAAAATAAAATGTTATCAGTTTTTATATTAAAATCCCTGTCCAGTAAGGTAAGTTTATTTTGACCCCTATTAAAAAATATTTTTAAAAATTCAAAAATTTTTGTCTGAATTAAATTAAATGTTTTCATTTCAATTAATTTTAAATATGTTTGTGTTTTTCTAATTTCTTTAAAATGTTTCTGTTTTTGGGGGTATCCCCATTCATAGAAATGGTGATCTCCATTTTACTGTGAATGGGAATGCACCATTTTCATTGGTTGGTCTGGCCATGATTCCAGGCTGCATATACGCGCCTGGAATAATTGGGCCCCTATGCTGGACTGTGCTGCTAGGCCTTGGAGCACAAGTCTATGTTCCTCCGGGACCATTCCAGGTATTTTCATTAAAAACATTTTGGTCCGGCTGCAATTTTTGGCCCATTGTTCCCAAGTACTATAACTGTGTTGTGAGAGAGACCTTATGAGCTGCTCCCATTCAGCTGTGGCTCAGTGGGTAGCACTCTCAGCTCCGAGTCAGGAGATTGTGGGTTCATAGTCTCACTTCAGTTCAGCACTAAGGGAGTGCTGCAATGTCAGAGGTGCCATCTTTCAGATGAGAAGTTAAACCGAGGCCCCGTCTGCCCTCTCAGGTGGACGTGAAAGATCCCAGGGCACTATTTTGAAGAAGAGCAGGGGAGTTATCCCCGGTGTCCTGGCCAATATCTATCCCTCAATCAGCATCACTAAAAACAGATTATCTGGTCATTATCACATTACTGCACTCCAAAAAGTACTTCATTGGCTGCAAAGCACTTTAGGACGTATGGTAGTCGTGAAAGGCGCTATAGAAATGCAAGTCTTTATTTTTTTCATTCAAGTCTGTCAGATGAGAGGTTCAGTTGTCAATTAAAGTTACTACCATGTGGGGAGACCTTATCCCTTTTTGATGTGGGAGCATGAGGCACATGTCTTAGCGAAGTGTGAATTAAATGGAAAGGCACCTGAGCCCTCAGACGGCACAAGGAGCCATCTTCTTACAGTAGCCCAAAAATCCGTGACATTTTACATAACAATCCTGCCTCTCAATAACGAATTGATACTCATTAGCAACATTGTGAACCGAATCGAACTATGAGGCAGCTTATTGTTGTAGTTTAGAAAAATAATTAATTTAACAAAAGATCAACTCTGATAACACAGGCAAAATACCAAAAAACTGATACATGTAACAAGTTTTATTTTGATATACTTTCCAAAACATCGAATTGATGTTATTTCTCTTAGGCTGCTGTAGAGCTGATTACATAAAACCTTTGCGAAAAGAGCCCATGGGAGAGCAAGAAGGTTATTCTGAAGCAAAGAACAGTACTGACGTAAGATTGAAGGAAAATTGTCTAACGATGGAATGTGCAGGTAAACGCCTTGTGAATTGCAACACCTTTCACTTCTGTAACTGCTGCTTTCCTCTGCCCCTGTGATTTAGGGCATGTGTGCCCTGGTGGAATTCCTGATCTGAGCAGTTCCTGGCTGGGAACATGCTTCTCCTGATAGAGAGAAGATCAAAGAGCAGATGGTCTCGGAGGAAGGGGTAGACTTGTGCTCTGAGGCCTAGCTGCAAAGTCCAGTACGGGCCCACGTATTCCAAGAGCTTATGTGCAGCCTGGGATCATGTGGGCTGGATCAAAGATCTTTATGCACCTTCGCCCAACTGGGGGGGGGGGGGGGGGGAGGTGGTGAGGGGGATTCTTTGTCCTATCAGAAAATTGGGATACGCATGCATTCAGAATACCCTTGAAGAGACTTAGAATACCAAAGAAAATAATTTTTATTGTATAGAAGCATAGAAAATAGGTGCAGGAGTAGGCCATTCGGTCCTTCAAGCCTGCACCACCATTCAATAAGATCATGGCTGATCATTCTCTCAGTACCCCTTTCCTGCTTTCTCTCCATACCCGTTGATCCCCTTAGCCATAAGGGCCATATCTAACTCCCTCTTGAATATATCCAACGAACTGGCATCAACAACTCTTTGCAGCAGGGAATTCCACAGGTTCACAATTCTCTGAGTGAAGAAGTTTCTCCTCATCTCAGTCCTAAATGGCTTACCCCTTATCCTTGGACTGTGTCCCCTGGTTCTGGACTTCCCCAACATCGGGAACATTCTTCCTGCATCTAACCTGTCCAGTCCCGTCAGTATTTTATATGTTTCTATGTGATCCCCTCGCATCCTTCTAAACTCCAGTGAATACAGGCCCAGTCGATCCAGTCTCTCCCCATGTGTCAGTTATATAGAAAGCTGATTGTTAAATAAGATATTTTTGGGGGTACAAATGAGTTGTGATATTTTTTTCTCAAACATGTCTGATAAATTAGAAACATAGGCCCCAAGTTTCCACATGATTTGCTCCTGATTTTTAGGGGCAACTGGTGTAGAACGGAGTATCTTAGAAATCGGAATTCTCGTCATTTAGTTTGCTCCAGTTCTAGTCAGTTAGAACAGTTTCACTTTGGAACAGAATTTTTTTTTCAAAAGGGGGCGTGTCCAGCCACTTACGCCTGATTTCAAAGTTTCGTAAGTGAAAACTTACTCCAAACTAACTTAGAATGGAGTAAGTGAAGATTTTTGTACACTCGAAAAAACCTTGTCTACACTTTGGAAAATCAGGCGTAGGTTACAAATTAGGCGTAGGGAACGAGGTGGGGGGTAGGGGGGGCAAGGGAAGTCATTAAATTTTACAATCAATCCTTAGTTATACTTATACAAATATTATACAAATAAATCCAACCTGAATAAAAATTTATAAGCAAAGGAAGGATTAAATAAACCATGTTCCTACCTGTGTGAAATAGCATCAGCCTTCGAGCTGCTGTGCTTCAGGCAGGCCTTTCATGTTGGAGACAGGCAGCGGTGTGGCGTCAGTGTCTCGACGGCAGCGGCAGCAAGCTTCGAGCTGAGCTGCAGTGCTTGAGGCAGGCCTTCATTCTCTTCGTGGCTGGCCGCGAAGAAGCAACACCGGACGGACCCGAGGCCATTCGGCCATGAGATATCAGCGGCGTCAGTGGCTGGCCGGCAGCCGAAGAATCAGCAGCGGACCGACGTGAGGCCATTCGGCCATAGGATATCAGCGGCGTCAGTGGCTGGCCGGCAGCCGAGGAATCAACACCTGACACACGCAGCTCTTTATGGTGCTTGAGGCCATTCGGCCACGCTTTAGGGGCGGCGTCAGTGGCTCGATGGCAGCCGAAGATACAGCAGCAGCCTTCGAGCTGTGAGGGGGACTGAGGCCATTTGGACAGGGAGAGGCAGCCACATCGACAGTTTTACATTTAAATTTGCAGAATGGGTGCTGCATTGTCAACACCACGTATTATTCAATGGTTTGCCATCTTTGTTCTTGGTGGACGTTGATCCATTGCAAAGTTGAATTCGCACTCTTATTTCTCCAAACACACAGTCCTTAATTTGCATGCACCAATGCAGGCACCGGTTCTGCAAGTTTAGCAGTAAAAAGCTGAACTCACTGATTTCAGCAGGTGATTTATTCAGCAGTGCTGCTAAAAGCACTCCCTCACACACAGAAATATCAAAAAAAATTAAATTACAAGCCTTTGCAGGGGTCCAAGAAACAAATCTTCACTTTTTCTGCAGTATTTTTAAAAATGGCCGAGTGCCAATGTTTGTGTGAGACTGCGCGCACGCTCCAACGCGGACGCGCAGGGTTGCTGGCACCACGAAGGCTAATTTAAATTGTACCCGCCCCCTGCTACTTAGAAAATTGGCGTGAGTGTTAGGCTCCGCCCCCTGCTGCGAAGAGCGCGCCGCGCCAAGCAGACATCGAGCTCCAAGGAGCTCGAGAATATCGGACCTTTTTTTAGGCGCAGTTTTCGGCGCGAAAAACAGGCGCCCAGCTCGGAGGTGCGCCGTTTTTACCACGGGACGAAACTTGGGGCCATAGAACATAGGTGCAGGAGTAGGCCATTCGAGCCTTCGAGCCTGCACCACCATTCAATGAGTTCATGGCTGAACATGCAACTTCAGTACCCCATTCCTGCTTTCTCGCCATACCCCTTGATCCCCCTAGTAGTAAGGACTACATCTAACTCCTTTTTGAATATATTTAGTGAATTGGCCTCAACAACTTTCTGAGGTAGAGAATTCCACAGATTCACCACTCTCTGGGTGAAGAAGTTTCTCCTCATCTCGGTCCTAAATGGCTTACCCCTTATCCTTAGACTGTGACCCCTGGTTCTGGATTTCCCCAACATTGGGAACATTCTTCCTGCATCTAACCTGTCTAAACCCGTCAGAATTTTAAACGTTTCTATGAGATCCCCTCTCATTCTTCTGAACTCCAGTGAATACAAGCCCAGTTGATCCAGTCTTTCTTGATATGTCAGTCCGCCATCCCGGGAATCAGTCTGGTGAACCTTCGCTGCACTCCATCAAAAGCAAGAATGTCCTTCCTCAAGTTAGGAGACCAAAACTGTACACAATACTCCAGGTGTGGCCTCACCAAGGCCCTGTACAACTGTAGCAACACCTCCCTGCCCCTGTACTCAAATCCCCTCGCTATGAAGGCCAACATGCCATTTGCTTTCTTAACCACCTGCTGTACCTGTATGCCACCCTTCAATGACTGATGTACCATGACACCCAGGTCTCGTTGCACCTCCCCTTTTCCTAATCTGTCACCATTCAGATAATAGTCTGTCTCTCTGTTTTTACCACCAAAGTGGATAACCTCACATTTATCCACATTATACTTCATCTGCCATGCATTTGCCCACTCACCTAACCTATCCAAGTCACTCTGCAGCCTCATAGCATCCTCCTCGCAGCTCACACTGCCACCCAACTTAGTATCACCCGCAAATTTGGAGATACTACATTTAATCCCCTTGTCTAAATCATTAATGTACAATGTAAACAGCTGGGGCCCCAGCACAGAACCTTGCGGTACCCCACTAGTCACTGCCTGCCATTCTGAAAAGTACCCATTTACTCCTACTCTTTGCTTCCTGTCTGCCAACCAGTTCTCAATCCACATCAGCACACTACCCCCAATCCCATGTGCTTTAACTTTACACATTAATCTCTTGTGTGGGACCTTGTCGAAAGCCTTCTCAAAGTCCAAATACACCACATCAACTGGTTCTCCCTTGTGCACTCTATTGGAAACATCCTCAAAAAATTCCAGAAGATTTGTCAAGCATGATTTCCCTTTCACAAATCCATGCTGACTTGGACCTATCATGTCACCTCTTTCCAAATGCGCTGCTATGACATCCTTAATAATTGATTCCATCATTTTACCCACTACCGATGTCAGGCTGACTGGTCTATAATTCCCTGTTTTCTCTCTCCCTCCTTTTTTAAAAAGTGGGGTTACATTGGCTGCCCTCCACTCGATAGGAACTGATCCAGAGTCGATGGAATGTTGGAAAATGACTGTCAATGCATCCGCTATTTCCAAGGCCACCTCCTTAAGTACTCTGGGATGCAGACCATCAGGCCCTGGGGATTTATCGGCCTTCAATCCCATCAATTTCCCCAACACAATTTTCTGCCTAATAAAGAAATCCCTCAGTTCCTCCTTCTTACGAGATCCTCTGACCCCTTTTCTATCCGGAAGGTTGTTTGTGTCCTCAGTGAATACCGAACCAAAGTACTTGTTCAATTGGTCTGCCATTTCTTTGTTCCCCGTTATGACTTCCCCTGATTCTACCTGCAGGGGACCTACGTTTGTCTTTACTAACCTTTTTCTCTTTACATATCATCTATAGAAGCTTTTGAAGTCCATCTTAATGTTCCCTGCAAGCTTCCTCTCGTATTCTATTTTCCCTGCCCTAATCAAACCCTTTGTCCTCCTCTGCTGAGTTCTAAATTTCTCCCAGTCCCTGGGTTCGCTGCTATTTCTGGCCAATTTGTATGCCACTTCCTTGGCTTTAATATTATCCCTGATTTCCCTTGATAGCCACGGTTGAGCCACCTTCCCTTTTTTATTTTTACGCCAGACAGGGATGTACAATTGTTGTAGTTCATCCATGCAGTCTCTAAATGTCTGCCATTGCCCATCCACTGTCAACCCCTTAAGTATACCATTCGTCAATCTATCCTAGCCAATTCATGCCTCATACCTTCAAAGTTACCCTTCTTTAAGTTCTGGACCATGGTCTCTGAATTAACTGTTTCATTCTCCATCCTAATGTAGAATTCCACCATATTATGGTCACTCTTCCCCAAGGGGGAACGAGAGTGCTAATTAATCCTCTCTCATTACACAACACCCAGTCTAAATGGCCTCCCCCCTAGTTGGTTCCTCGACATATTGGTCTAGAAAACCATCCCTTATGCACTCCAGGAAATCCTCCTCCACTGTATTGTTTCCAGTTTGGTTAGCCCAATCTATATGCATATTAAATTCACCCATGATAACTGCTGCACCTTTATTGCATGCACGCCTAATTTCTTGTTTGATGCCCTCCCCAACATCACTACTACTGTTTGGAGGTCTGTACACAACTCCCACTCGTGTTTTCTGCCCTTTGATATTCCATAGCTCCACCCATACCGATTCCATATCATCCAAGCTGATGCCTTTCCTTACAATTGCATTAATTTCCTCTTTAACCAGTAATGCCACCCCGCCTCCATTTCCTTTCTGTCTATCCTTCCTAAATGTTGAATACCCTTGGATGTTGAGTTCCCAGCCTTGGTCACCCTGGAACCATGTCTCCGTGATGCCAACCACATCGTATCCGTTAACTGCTATCTGCACAATTAATTCGTCCACCTTATTCCGAATACTCCTCGCATTGAGGCACAGCGCCTTCAGGCTTGCCTTTTTAACACACTTTGACTCTTTAGAATTTTGCTGTAAAGTGGCCCTTTTTGTTTTTTGCCTTGGGTTTCTCTGCCCTCCACTTTTACTATTCTCCTTTCTGTCTTTTACAATTTTAATGAAACATTACTATTAACAAGCATCAAACTCATTTTTAAAATGGAAACTGTGGTTGCAAAGTTCTATAAATTGTCTTGTCTTTTTTCCCCCAGATTTATGCAGTTTACAGAGCAAACAAATCCCTGAAAAGAATGTGAATGATGCAAAGATTTTAATGCACAGCAACTCCAGTTGTACCTCAAATTCCAGTCTGTCTGAAGGAAAGCCGATTACCAATATTCACTTTGGTATTAATAATGGAGAGAAATTAGAACATTTTGATTACACGCTGATATCGGAGAGTGGTAGATACATAAAGAACAGTCCGAATACAGTACTTGATGAGCGGTTACTTGGTCTTAAGCAGCTCACACTCAAGACCCAAGTGGAGGAGAAACCCCCTACATGTACCAAGCATCCATTGACCTTCCTGCACTAAGCCTGCAGCTCACCATTCATAACCAGGCAATTGTAAAGACTCTGTCGTCATGCGCCATAATATTTAACTGCAATGAGCACTGCGTTTTGCACACAAATATGTGGCCTTATATTTACACTTCCAGACAAGTGGACCAACCTATCAAAATGCTCCCAAGTACAAAGAGACTAGATTATGAAATGCTGACCTCCCAGAATGGACATTTCTACCAGAAATTTGATCTTGGATGCAGAGCAGAACCACCATTGCACACTTATTCATCAACCCTTTCAAAAGCTTGATTTGATTACGTGACTGGCACTAATTGAGAAGCCATTACTTATAAATATGAGATGTGTTCCATCCAATATTTTATTTAAAACTTTTATAACATTGCAGAACAGTCTTATACTCACGACAAATAATAGATGGAGATTAACCAAAGAAAGCTACACATTTCCAAACCACTACCTTTCACAAAGAACAGCAAAAGAAAAATCTTTATCCTGTAACTGCATGAATATTCGACAGAAAATGTACGGTGAGTCAAACCCAAATCTGATTTAATGTATCAGTGGTATGACTATTGGTTAGCACAATATTTTAGAAATTACCATGTTCTAGGTGTACACCTTTTTTATTTGCACAGACTATAGTAAAACTAAATTTAAAGGACTTGCCTTCAGAATAAAGAAGTATATTTAATTTCCCTTCAGACTGTTTCAATATATGCAATATTTTGGTCCATTTTAAATGTTGGCAATGTTAAATGTAGTCTGTGACCTTGCTGTGTTACAGGATAACGACGAAAATAAAATAAGCAAAATAAATCAGAACAGAAATTATTAAGCAATTTTGTCAAAACTTCTAATCTGTAAAAAAAAAAAGAGTAATTTCTTAGTTGTAGGGCAATGTGCAATAAGACATTTCAAACAATGGAGCAGATTTTCCTGTCCCTGTATAGAAATAAACGGATCAGCTGGGAGCAGTATTCCTGCTAAGGTGTGTGCACGTGTGGTCGCACAGTAATATGAAAGGTCCCGCACAGGCTGCTCACCAGCTTTTACATTGTGCAGAAATTTAAAGGGACCGTGCATTGAAAAGAACAGAACAAAGTGCAGCTTACAGGGAATTCAGTTTGGCTGGGAGCGGCAAGTACAGAAAAATCAGGTGGGGAGGAGCGCATGTCTTGTCATTGAACCTACCTGCTTTTTCTGTCCCAATAATTTAAAAGGGCAGAAAACAGTGTGTGCTCCCTTATAGGGCCGTGGTCCTTGTTGCCCTATTATAAATGTTGCTAACTTATCAACTCCATTGCTGTATCGGAAACCAGCTGATTTAGTTCCTGGCTGAAAGTATGACATTTAGAAAGTGATTAGATTGAATCCTGACGGAAGATTCTGCAATTAATTTTGGAATTGATAAAGTAGACTTGCATGGCTCCCCACGCATACGGTGAGAAAGTATCCTTTCGGCATCTGCATCACAATGTCAACATGACAGTACTACATCATGCTTCTTGCTGTTTTCCCAATTTAATATTATTGTACTTTAGTAATGAAAAATAAAACAGATACATCATAAATGGAATATTTCAGAGATCTGTGTGTGTGACTGTATATTGATTACCATTAATGAGGTTGAAATTCATTCAGGAGTTTGACAGCTGAGTCATTTGGGAATTTAACATTCTTGAACACAGACTTCCTGGGAGATCTTCGTGTCCTTTAATTTTTAGATTTAGGCTGTGTGCAGACAGGATGCTAAGTATTTAAAGTGGAAGCACTGGTACCCAGTTCATACTTGACAGCATTCTATAGGCTGAAATGAATGGTTCTGGCTATTAGTGGGTAGTACACTTGTATTACAAGAAGTTATTTCATTCTATTATACAGTAACTCAATTTTGACACAACCCTTTCCCAATTAAATCAGTGCTGTTGTAGCTGGAGTTCTCCATTCGGACAGGAAAGGCAAAGGCCTTTTGGGTTTAAGGTTAATACGTCTTGCTCTGTTCAGGACATCCTTGTCATTTCTTTACTAATAACCTTCAGAGACTATTGTATTTCTCTGTTGTGACATGGATAGTAAATTGGGGGTTCACTTTAAGAGTTAGCATGCTTGTGATTTGGTTTGTGTTTTACTGGTGATTAATTACTGGGTTTCATAACTCTAGGAAACACTATCTAAAATAGTACACGTATCTAATTTCTGCACAACTACTACGCAGCAAATAACTTGACTGATATTTACTACGTATACACGCTATTATATAATGAGGCAATCACAAGTGACGCAACAGTGGTGCACTGATAACAGCTACATAAAGAGGCCTGGCTCTGAGCATCTTGTTCACAACTGGAGTTCTCGCTGGGTCTTCAATAGAGATTCCGCATTCTGTTTCAGTTTTGCTGCCTCTCCCACCTGAAGTGGCTGCCTTAAGATTCCACATACTCCTGTTGTGCCCAGGACACAGGGAAGGCTTAGGAACACATCCGCTCTGATGTCATGCTCATCCTGATGTATCATGGGAAGGAATGTCACAAATGTTACTGGCAGGAATTTGATATTAAATGGCAAATTTGCATTGGATGTGGGCAGTCAGTCAAATAAGTACTTGTTTTTAAAAAAAAAAGCAACCTTACAGACATATAATTCCAACAGAAAGTATTCCTCTTGCACTGTCGGCATCGAAGCAATGACCACGCTCGATCAGCTCCGATAGACGGGCTACATTGTCCGCATGCCCGATACTAGACTCCCAAAACAAGCGCTCTACTCAGAGCTCCAACACGGCAAGCAAGTTCCAGGTGGGCAGAGGAAACATCTCAAGGACACCCTCAAAGCGTCCTTAAAAAAAGTGCAACATCCCCACCGACACCTGGGAATCCCCGGCCCATGACCACTCAAATTGGAAGGTGCCGAACACCGCGAGTCTCTTCGCCGGGAGCACGCGGAAGCCAAGCACAAACAGCGGAAGTTGCGCACGACAACCCAAGCCCCCTACCCACCCGTCCCTCCAACCACTGTCTGCCCCACCGGTGACAGAGACTAAGTCAGGCATTGGTCTCACCAGTCACCTGAGAACTTATATTAGTGTGGAAGCAAGTCATCCTTGACTCCGAGGGACTGCGTAAGAGAGTTGAGAAAGCGCATCTGCTGATAAAGGGGATCCACATTATGCCCCCTGCAATCCTGCTGTGTTAGAGCAACACTTTGTATTGTACTTCAATCTAAAACCTAAACAAAACCTAATGGGAACATCATGCAAGACTGATGCTTCTTGCTGCAATGCCACTCATGGAACCTTATTTATTCAGCGTTCTCCATACAGCGCTGAACTAGAAGAATGAAGGCCATTGTGGCATTCGCGACCCCAGCCTTCAGCACAGAGCTACAAAAGATTTTATCAGCCATACTTTTAAGTCCAAGAAAGAGTGTTTGGTAAATGTCATGAAAGGTGGAGGTCTCACGTCATGCTGAAGACAGTAACAACTGAACTAGCCTGGGCTCTGCTCGAGCTATAATGACCCCCCCCTCAAAGAAGCAACCTTCAGACTGGAGGGTTCTATGCCCACAGAGGACAGAGCCGTAAAGGTAAAGAGGACCAATGTGCTACAATCAATTTAGTGCCGCTGTGACAGTTGGAGCCGGTGACTGGGCTGTCACTTATCTAACAGCCTGCTAATGGAAAATACTTGAGCAAGAACAAAAATTTAGACATGCACGAAACTTTTATCGCATCTCTTGTAGAAGTCCTATCAAGAAAGACTGGATCAACTGGGCTTGTATTCACTGGAGTTCAGAAGAATGAGAGGGGACCTCATAGAAACGTTTAAAATTCTGACGGGTTTAGACAGGTTAGATGCAGGAAGAATGTTCCCAATGTTGAGGAAGTCCAGAACCAGGGGTCACAGTCTAAGGATAAGGGGGAAGCCATTTAGGACCGAGATGAGGAGAAACTTCTTCACCCAGAGAGTGGTGAACCTGTGGAATTCTCTACCACAGAAAGTAGTTGAGGCCAATTCACTAAATATATTCAAAAGGGAGTTAGATGAAGTCCTTACTACTAGGGGGATCAAGGGGTATGGCGAGAAAGCAGGAATGGGGTACTGAAGTTGCATGTTCAGCCATGAACTCATTGAATGGCGGTGCAGGCTAGAAGGGCTGAATGGTCTACTCCTGCACCTATTTTCTATGTTTCTAAGTCTCAAAGCACTTCACATCCACTGAATTACTTGGAAATGCTGTGACTGCTGATAATGCGGGTAATTAAAAGTCAGGCTGGTGAATAGTTCTGACCAAATTGTCCCAACATGCATCATTGGACAATCGGACTCAAACAGTATCTCACAGTGTTGGTCAACAACAAGGCCATTGGTGAGTGCCTCAAGTGTGGCCTGAGCCCCCGCTGGGTCCAACACTGTTAACGCAAACCAACACTGAGCTACATCCATAGATGTGTCGGAGCCAAGTGCATGACTTGGTGTTGGCAGAGATTTAACCTTTGCCTTTTTTCTTGGTTAAGGCATCACTTTCTTGTGAGCGCATGATGCCAAAGAGCCAATGGTGCTAGAATTTGTCAGAACTTGGCCAACGGATTTCTCCTTGTGTTTTAGTTTCCTGTCAATCTACCCCCCCCCCCCCCATCCACTCCCCCTGCCCCCATCCCCCTGAATGATACAGAGCAATCTCTGGAGCCAGTGCCAACAAAGAATCGAAGACTGATTTGACAGGTAACTATATTGTTCATCCAGAACAGTTAGCTCAGGCATTTCTTGTGTCCATAAATAATGAACACCCTACACCAGGTAGAGCGTTAGTTGGAAACTTGCTACTGGAAAGGATGTTGCTAAAGCACACAGGCAAACTGTTGTACAAGTTGTAATCTTGAGTGTTGACAAAGATAAGATTACTGCAGGCGTCAGATGGTGCTGAGGCAACAAGGGACGGGTGGAATTGGGCAATGCAGAGCTTTGAGGCAAGAGGATCGTACCTGTCTTCTGAAGTTGGCTTTGGGCATTTTAAGCCAACAGGGCAAAGGTGCCGATTGGGCAACTTTTAAAAGTTATGTTTAATGCCAAACAACTCTCACACACTGACAATAGGACTAAACTGTAAGAGGATTAACTATTCCAACTAATTTATCTTTGGAGAAATTTTCATTCAGAAATTAGATTTGCAAATTATGGAATGGTGCAGGGGAGGGTTTGGACTCTGATGTATGCTGCTGTGTTTTATATAGATACCAAATACACCACAGTGGATTTCACCCACCTCCCACTATCCTAGAATAGATGCTGTAAATCGCTCCACCAGTGGCGGCCGTGCCTTCAGCTGACAAAAAGAATGCCAAGAGGAAAAGAGTGTTTGAAGACCAGGCCCTCAAATCTGCCACCAAGTTCATGATCTACAGGGCTGCAGCAATACCCGCCCTCCTGTATGGCTCAGAGACATGGATCATGTACAGTAGACACCAAGTCGCTGGAGAAATACCACCAACGATGTCTCCGCAAGATCCTGTAAATCCGCTAGGAGGACAGACGCACCAACGTTGGCGTCCTTGACCAGTCCAACATCCCCAGCATTAAAGCACTGACCACACTTGATCAGCTCTGCTGGGCAGGCTATATTGTTCGCATGCTAGACACGAGACTCCCAAAGCAAGTGCTCTACTCAGAACTCCTTCACGGCAAATGAGCCAAAGGTGGGCAGAGGAAACGTTACAAGGACACCCTCAAAGCCTCTCTGATAAAATGCAACATCCCCACTGACACCTGGGAGTTCCTGACCAAAAACCGCCCTAAGTGGAGGAAGTGCATCCAGGAGGGCGCTGAGCACCTCGAGTCTCGTCGCCGAGAGCATGCAGAAATCAAGCGCAGGCAGCGGAAAGAGCGTGCGGCAAACCAGTCCCTCCCACCCCTTCCCTCAACGACTCTCTGACCCACCTGTGACAGAGTCTGTGGCTCTCGTATTGGACTGTTCAGCCACTTAAGGATTCATTTTTTAGAGTGGAAGCAAGTCTTCCTCGATTCCGAGGACTGCCTATGATGATGATGAGCCTCTGGAATTCCCATCCCTAATCCTCACCCCCTCAATTTCTGCCTTTAAGCCACTCCTTGAAACCTACCTCTTTGAATCTGTCCTAATACCTCCTGATGTGGCTCGGTGTCAAATTTTGTTTGATAACAATTCCTGTGAAGCACCTTGGGACGTTTTACTATGTCAAAGGTGCTATATAAATACAAGATGTTGTAGTATAATTGACAACAGTTAACATTCTAAGAGCCACCATCAATGTTTTTAAAATGATCACATCTGCCTTGAATACTCGTATTTTTGTTCAGTAACTGAATATACCACTCCCTGTATACCTGTATAACTTCCACATGCATTGATGCATCACTTCAAACTGAACTCTTACGATACAAGCCAGAAAATATCAACCATTCTGCCCATAATGGCCACAAGAGGGAACCAGCATGCTTATCCTTCTCAAACATGCAATCAGCTTTTTAAACTGAAATTTGTATAGATGTACACCAGTTAGCTTTTTAAATTGACAAATTGGGGTAAAGGACCTAGTGCTGGAGACCACTAAGGTTGAGAAGAGATTGAGTGGGTGAGCTCCCCTGCAGATTAATGGGTAAATACATTGTACACTGTCTCCCTAAGCAATACAGACCGGAAGACCTCCGACTCACACTGTGATCCATGCCCAGTTGCCATCCAGCAATTACTGCTGGAAAGTATGTGTTCAGATACCAGGTGAGGACAGAAATGAGCACAGCCACAGTGCCCTCCAGCATCTAGTATCTGACCCACATGTGCTGAACAGTCAAAGCACCAACGGGAGTTGTCACTGGTGATAGAAAATAAGAGAGTAGGCGTGAAGACAAGGTGAATTATGAAGTAATGGTTCGGTTTGTGTTTTAAAGCCTGCAGATTGGGAGACAAAAGGAGGTAATAGTTTAAGATCCTGCAAAAGAATAAAACGCTGTTGCTGTAAGAGGTGAAGCAGGGGTGAAAACCACCTATTTTGGTGGTCCTTAGGACCATAGGAATAGGAGCAAGCCATTCAGCCCCTCGAGCCTACTCTGGCATTCAATTACATCATAGCTGATCTGTATCTCAACTCCATTTACCTGCCTTCGCGCCATATCCCTTGATACCCTTACCTAACCATAATCTATCGCCCTTACCTAACAATAATCTATCGATCTCAGACTTGGAAGTTCCGATTGTCCCAGCATCCACAGTTTTTTGGGGTAGAGAATTGCAGATTTCTACTACCCTTTGTGTGGAAAAAGTGCTTCCTAACTTCCCTCCTAAATAGCCTAGCTCTAATTTTAAGATCATGTCTCATTGTTCTTGATTTCCCCCATCAGAGGAAATAGTTTCTCTGTATCTACACTATCAAATCCTATTAACCTTTTAAATATTACAATCCAATCACCCCTCAATCTCCTATACTCAAGGGAATACAAGCCAAGTTTATGCAACCTGTCCTCATAATTTAACCCCCAAAGCCTCGGTTTGGTGATTCTCCTCTGCACATCCTCCAAGGCCACTATATCGTCCGAGGTGTGGTGCCGGAAACTGAATGCAGTACACCATATGTGGGTCCGATCAACACTCTATACAACTGATTAGTATGACCTAGCTTTGTTAATTTGTTAATGCTTTGTTAATTTACACCTTTAACAATGAGTTGGTTGAATATCTGCTTATTAGTAGGACGGCGGATTATAAAGATAGGTGCAGATAAAAATGGCCAAACAACGCATAATGATTGCTAAGTTCCTAGAACCATACAAGTATTATGGCAAGGAAGGCAACTGGTCAAGGATGAACATCACCGATATAATCTGGAATTCTGTTTGAATCACAGTGGGCAGGGGTGGGTTTGGGAAATTATCTCATTGGAACATACAACATTCTGACAAGGCTTGACGGGGTACATGCAGGGAAGATGTTTCCCCTGGCAGGGGAGTCTAGACCAGGGGTCACAGTCTCAGAATAAGGAGACGGCCATTTAGGGTCGCGATGAGCAGAAATTTCTTCACTCAAAGGGTGGTGAATCTTTGGAATTCTCTATTTCAGAGGGCTGTGAAGGCTCAGTCATTGAGTATATTCAAGACAGAGATCAATAAATTTTTGGATATTAAGGGAATCAAGAAACTGTACTGCGTACAGTTTTGGTCTCCTTATTTAAGGAAGGATATACTTGCATTGGAGGCAGTTCAGAGAAGGTTCACGAGATTCATTCCTGGGATGAAGGGTTTGTCTTATGAGGACAGGTTGAGCAGGTTGGGTCTATACTCATTGGAGTTTAGAAGAATGAGAGGTGATCTTACTGAAACATAAAAGATTCTAAGGGAGCTTAACAGGGTAGATGCTGAGAGAATGTTTCCCCTCGTGGGGGAAATTGAACTCGGGGGCATAGATTCAGAATAAGGGGTCGCCCATTTAAGACAGATGAGGAGGAATTTCTTCTCTGAGGGGCGTGAATCTTTGGAATTCTCTACCCCAGAGAGCTGTGGAGGGTGAGTCATTGAATATATTTAAGGCTGAGATAGATAGATTCTTGAACTACAGGGAGTCAAAGGTTATGCAGAACAGGCAGAAAAGTGGAGTTGAGGCCAAGATCAGATCAGTCATGATCTTATTGAATGGTGGAGCAGGCTCAAGGGGCCATATGGCCTACTCCTGCTCCTATTTCGTATGGTCTTGCATGGGAATAGTGCAGAAAAATGGAGTTGAGGTAGAAGATCAGCCATGATCTTGTTGAATGGCGGAGAAGGCTCAAGGGACTGAATGGCCTACTCCTGTTCCTATTTCTTGTGTTCTTATGTAATTAAATATGTTGGATAAAGCCTGTGATGGAGAAAATTGCAGTCGGAACAATGTTCTGTAGAAAAAATAGGCTTGGTGGTCGGAATGGCCTTTTTTCGTTCTTTGCATTCTGGAAACTTTTGCTGTGTGAGCCCATCCTCCAACTTGGTGAAAGTTGCCTTTTACTTTAGGATTCTTCTAAAGCCACTGCAAGCCACATCATGTTGGTCCAACGAGATAAATATGAAAGGGGCAACAACTGGTGGCAGAAACAGGACCAGTCCAATGGTCATTGCAGAATTGCTTTTAATTGATCAGTGCAAGTAAGATCCTTTTCCGGCTGTGAATTAAAGTCACCAATGCATTTTCCTCAGTGCTTTTGTACTCTATTCCGGTATTAATAAAGCCAATGCTTTATTAACAGACTTTGCAACTTGTCCTATCACCTTCAAAATGTAAGTATACAATCTGTTTCTACTACATTAAATGATCTGGCTAATTCAGTGTGTTAGATGTGATCGTAATCACATAAAATACATTTCGCATCCAAATGTTTCACTCTTTAAATAATTATTTCATCCAAAAAGATCTCTTGCATGCTGTTATAACATTCTTTCAAATATTTAACTTGGCTATTTTATAATTTCTTACGCTAGTTAAGAGAGAAAATAACACTTGCAAAAATGCTGTCCTATTTGCAGCTCTGTGGGCCCAAGTTTCCACATGATTCGTGCCTGATTTTTAGGAGCAACTGGTGGAGAACGGACTATTTTAGAAATCGCAATTCTCCACATTTTTTTTTCTGCAGTTCTAGTCAGGTAGAACAGTTCTAGTTTAGAACAGAATTTTTTCTTCAAAAGGGGGCGTGTCCGGCCACTGACGCCTGATTTGAAAGTTTCCACAGTGAAAATGTACTCCAAACTAAAGTAGAATGAAGATTTTTGTAGAACTGAAAAAACCTGTTCTACACATTAAAAAATCAGGCGCAGGTTACAAATTAGGCGTCCAGAACGAGGTGGGGGGGAAAGGGAACTCATTAAATTGGACAATAAATCCTTATTTATACTTCTACAAATAAATCCAACCTGAATAAACATTTATAAGCCAAGAAAAGATTAAATAAACCATCTTCCTACCTGTGTGAAAGTGCTTCAGCCAGGGAGAATTCTGCAGCTGTTCGTGCCGCTGAGCGAGAGAGGGAGGGGGGGGGGGAAAGAGGGGGGGGTCGGGGAACAGGAGCGGGTGTCGGGTCGGGGGGGAGCAGGTCTCGGGTCGGGGCGGGGGGGGGGGAGCGGGTCTCAGGTCGGGACGGGGGGAGAGCGGGTGTCGGGTCGGGTCTCGGGTCGGGGGGGGGGAGCGGGTGTCGGGTCGGGGGGGGAGCGGGCCTCGGGGCGGGGCAGTGGGGGGGGCGGGTCTCGGGGGAGCGGGTCTCGGGTCGGGGGGGGGCGGTGGGAGCGGGTGTCGGGTCGGGTCTGGTCGGCGGGGGGGGGCGGTGGAGCGAGTGTCGGATCTGGTCGAGAGTGGGGGGGGGGAGCAGGAGCTGGCCGTGGGAGGAGCCTCATTCACGCAGCCCCAGTGAGGCCATTGGGCCAGGGCTAGGGGCTGCGTGCTTCGGGCCCCTCCCACACAGTTCCGCGCCTGGAGCTACTGCACTTGCGTGCCCACTGTAGCGCGCATGTGCAGAGGTCCCGGCACTGTTTTCAGCGCAGGGACCTGGCTCCGCCCCCCCCACAGCTCGTGCTGGCTGCGCCGAGTGCCACAGGACCTGTAAGTAGGTGGAGAATACCGAGGATTTTTTTAGGCGCCGTTTTAGGCGCGAAAAACGGGTGCCCAGCTCGGAGGGGCGCCCGTTTATTTTCTTGTGGAAACTTGGGCCCTGTGTGTTGGGTATGGAATTTACACCAATGTTTACACAATAATGGAATAGCAGCTGTTTAAAACCTACTTTTGCATTGATGGACACCAGATGGACAGACCGGAGATTTTTCAAAATTGCACCCACGATATTGGTCACACTTAATCCAATGGCCCAAGAAGTGTATCCTTTCAGGTGTATAACATCATGGGCACTTCAGTGGGAAGTAAAACAAATCATTAAAACCAAGCTGCGCCTTAAAATATCCTTTGAAGTTCCACATCACACCATTCTACTTTAGTTGAAGTGCCATTTTCTATCAGATATCTTTTATGTTTTACATAAAAGTAAAACATTTATAAACCACAATAGTAAAGGACTTGGTGATTTACTAATAGTCCAAATTCTAGGTTTATTTCATAAATAAACCATTTAGTTTCTGCTTTTATGATTCGTGATTTCATCTGAAACCTGCAATGGGATTACTGCGTTAAAGCCTATTTAGACTGACCCCGTGTGTAATTCCACACGAGCATTAGGTTTTGTATCTGAAGATAGTACTACCTCATTCCCGAAGCGTGAGCTTCATGCGGTCAACCATAAACCGAATGTAAAACTGTGAGGAGAGTGTGGGCTAGAGCTGAATGCTCCGTGTTCTCTCAAAGTCCTTGAAGAAAGCAGGGTACATATATTTGTTACCTGTCAAAACATGCATCTTCAAAGATGTTGCTGCCGTGAAGACCAGTTAAGCCAGTTATGCTGTGAGGCTATTTATACTCTAGAGTTGGAACCATTCATTTCAGTTGGGATGGCCACATCAGAGCAGCCCAGGCTGATCAAGAGTTGCCCAATCCCAGAAAACTGCTGATGGGCTGACTATCCAGCAGTACCTCTCGTGTTTTCTTTTCCAGAAATAGACGGCATTGGATTGGCTTCCAGGCCTGTGAAATGAAAGGATCTGTCCAATTGATTCCTCCCCCACAATATCGGGAACAGTAGCATAGTGAGTATGTTACTGGACAAGTAATCCAGAGGCCTGGACTAATGATCTGGAGGCGCAGGTTCAAAACTCACCCTGGCAGCTGAGGAATTTAATTAAATAAATCTGGTATCCGTAATGTCATGTTTGTAACTACAATGTAACACCACTGTATTACTGTATACACTCAACTCAGATGCACACCTTGATCACAAGGGGTGAACTTGTGGGAGACACTCCTTACCTGATCACACAGGTATATAAAGGGAGGTCCCACGCAGGGTCATCACTTCTGGAGTCCTGTAATAAAGAGCTAAGGTCACAGAGTGGCCTTGTCCCTGGAATGTGCCTTGTGTGGTTTCATGCTGTAGAGTAGGGACTTTACATTGGCGACGAGAAACGGGAATTCACGACCCACGAGAATGGCTACCGGTAGCACAGAGGAACGGTACTGTGTTGGGGAAGACTGGGACGATTCTGTCGAGAGACTTCAGCAAAGCTTCGTTACTAAAGACTGGCTGGGGGATGCAGCATCCGACAAGCGACGGGCTCATCTCCTGACCAGCTGCGGGCCAAAGACTTATGCACTCATGAAGGACTTACTGGCACCCGAAAAGCCGTCGGACAAAACCTTTGAAGAGCTTAGCAAATTAATCGGGGAGCACCTCAAACCGGTGAGCAGCATACACATGGCTCGACACAGATTCTACACCCACTGACGTCGTGAAGGACAGAGCATACCGGACTTTGTAGCGGACCTCCGGCGTTTGGCCAACCTCTAAGTTCACAGACGCCTGCAGGGGGGACATGCTAAGGGACTTCTTCATCGAGGGTATCAGTCATGCGGGAATTTTTCGCAAGTTAATTGAGACCAAGGACTTGACCTTGGAAGTGGCAGCGTTGTTAGCTCAAACTTTCATGGCGGGGGAGGAAGAGACGAGAATGATTTACGCGCGCAATTCTGCCTCTAACGCGGCAATGGATCTGGGAGTCAACATCACCAATGCTACTCAGAGCCCTGCAGGCAGGCAGGGGCAGTCCGACATTTACCAGGCAGCAATAGACCCCAGAGCAGGATCTCAACAGAGACAATGGCAGGCTGAACGGACGTTCACGCCATCACAGTGGACAATGCGGCCCGGGATAGGGCCATTGACACCCACTAATAGGATACTTAAGAGCAGTCAAAAGGACAGTCTGCGCGGAATTCCTGCCCATAGTCCCTTTGTCCTCAACAATGGAAACTTTAACTCATGCTGGAGGTGTGGGGGAAAACACTCAGCCAGATCTTGCAGATTCCAACAGTTTGTCTGCAGAAACTGCAATCTCAGTGGCCATTTAGCTCGAATGTGCAGAAAACCTGCAACCAGACTAATATATGAGGCAGATGAACCAGAAGAGAGCTCCGTGAGGCAGGATGACTTTTGGGGCAAATCAATGGACGCCGAGGTTCAGCGGGTCCATGCGGCGAATATTCACAGTACATACACCAAAAAGCCACCAATGATGATGAGGGTTTTGTTGAACGGTATCCCAGTACACATGGAGCTGGACACTGGGGCCAGCCAGTCACTCATGGGCGTTCAGCAATTCAAGAAGCTATGGCCACTCAAAGCCAGTAGACCCAAATTAGATACAATTACGGACTTACACCAAAGAAATCATTCCGGTGCGAGGCAGTACAATGTTGGCTGTCACACACAATGGGTCAGTGAACCGGCTGGCACTCTGGATTGTCCCAGGCAATGGTCCCACACTGATGTGGAGGAGCTGGTTAGCTGAGATGAACTGGAAATGGGGCGATGTTCACGCAACGTCCTCGGTGGAGCGAAGATCGTGCTCACAAGTCCTACAACAATTCGAGTCACTATTCCAACGGGCGTCGGGACTAAGTAGTGATACACATCACCCCGGATGCCAGGCCAGTGCACCACAAAGCCAGAGCAGTGCTGTATGTAATGAGGGAAAAAATAGAGAGCGAATTGGACCGGCTGTTGCGAGGGGGCATCATCTCGCCTGTTGAATTCAGTGACTGGGCGAGCCCCATCCTTCCCATTCTGAAAGCGGATGGCTCTGTCAGGATCTGTGGCGACTACAAGGCCACCATCAATCAGGTGTCCATACAAGACCAATACCCGCTCCCAAGAGCGGAGGACCTCTTCGCCATGCTGGCAGGCGGCAAGCTGTTCACCAATTTGGACCTCACTTCAGCCTACATGACCCAGGAACTGGCCGACGAATCCAAACCACTGACCACCATTCACCACGCGTATAACAGGTGCCTGTTTGGCATTCGATCAGCAGCCGCGATTTTTCAACGTAACATGGAAAGCCTGCTTAAATCCATTCCGGGAACGATCGTATTCCAGGACGACATCCTCATCACGGGTTGAGACACCGAGGAACACCTCCACAACCTGGAGGAGGCGCTATGCCGACTGGACAGGGTAGGCCTGCGACTTAAGAAATCTAAATGTATGTTCTTAGCTCCCAAGGTTGAGTTCCTGGACAGGAGGGTTGCTGCAGATGGGATTCGGCCCACCGAATCCAAAACAGGCGATTCGACAAGCACCCAGGCCCTGCAACACATCGGAGCTGCGTTCATTCCTGGAACTGTTGAACTATTACGGGAACTTTCTGCCGAACTTGAGCACATTGTTGGAGCCGCTACATGTGCTCCGGCGTAAGAGTTGCGATTGGTTTTGGGGGGACTATCAGGAACGGGCTTTTGATCGGGCGCGTTGTTGACCCTGTACGACCCCTGTAAATGTTTAGTTCTGACATGTGATGCATCGTCCTATGGGGTTGGGTGCGTGTTGCAGTAGGGTAATGCTGAGGGTCAGCTACAATCTGTGGCTTATGCCTCCAGGTCGCTCTCTCAAGCAGAACGGGGATATGGGATGGTCGAGAAGGAAGCGCTTGCATGTGTCTACGGCGTAAAAAAAATGCATCAGTACCTCTTCGGTAGGAAGTTTGAATTAGAGACGGACCACAAGCCACTCACATCCCTGTTGTCAGACAGCAAGGCTGTCAATGCCAACGCATCAGCTCGCATACAGCGGTGGGCTCTCACGCTAGCTGCTTACGACTACTCCATCCGGCACCGGCCCGGCACTGAAAAGAGCGCTGAGATGGTCATGGCTGTCGACGCCTTTGACAGCGCAGGCTCCCTCATCACAGACCGCCAGATCAAAATTTGGACAGAGATCCCCTCCTATCCTTGATTAAGAAATGTGTCCACTGAGGATTGGGCGCCCGCACACGGAGCATGCCCTGAGGAGGTCAGACTGTTCCACGGGCGGATGGATGAGCTCTCCATCCAAGCCGACTGCCTACTATGGGGCAGCCGGGTAGTCATGCCACAGAAGGACAGGGAGGCATTCATCAGGGAACTCCACAGCGAGCACCCAGGCATTGTGATGATGAAGGCCATTGCCCGGTCTCAACTTTGGTGGCCTGGAATTGATTCAGACCTGGAACACTGTGTTCGCAGGTACACGACCTGTGCCCAGCTGGATAATGCCCCCAGGGAGGCCCCACTCAGCCCATGGCCCTGGCCCACCAAGCCATGGTCACGCATTCACGTTGACTATGCGGGCCCGTTCATGTGGAAGATGTTCCTCATTGTAGTAGATGCGTACTTGAAATGGATCGAGTGCATCATCCTGAATTCATGCACGTCATCCACCACTGTGGAAAGCCTACGTGCGATCTTTGCAACCCATGGCTTGTCGGACATCCTGGTTAGTGATAATGGCCCGTGTTTCACGAGCTATGAATTCCGGGAGTTTATGTCGGGAAATGGCATCAACCACGTCAGGACTGCGCCGTTCAAGCCGGCCTCCAATGGCCAGGTGGAACGGGCAGTCCAAATCATTAAGCAAGGTATGATCAGGATTCAAGGACCCTCCCTACAATGCCGTCTATCGCGCTCCTGCTGGCCTATAGATCCCGCCCGTACTCGCTCATGGGGGTCCCGCCCGCAGAGCTACTCATGAAACGGACACTCAAAACTCCTTTGTCCCTCATCCACCCATTCCTGACTGACATAGTTGAGGGCAAGCGGAAGTCACAAAACGAGTACCATGACCGTAATTCAAGGGGGGGGATGTATAGAAATAAATGATGCTGTATTCGTCCTCAATCACGCCATGGGGCCCAAATGGCTTGAGGGCACTGTAATTGGCAAAATAGGGGAATAGGGTCATCGTGGTTAAACTCAACAATGCCCAGATATGCCATAAGCATCTGGACCAAGTAAAAAAAAAAAGGTTCAGCATGGACACGGAGGAACCTGAAGACCATGAGATGGAGGTCACTCTACCGGCAGCAAACGTGCAACGAGAGCAATCGGAAGAATGCACAGTCCCGAAGGTCAGCCTGGACAGGCCAAAATCACCACAGGTGACAGACACTCACATCAGTGTCCAACAACCAGAGCCCCAACTGCGGCGCTCCACGAGGGAGCGCAGACCACCTGAAAAACTAAACCTATGATCCCAATCAGACTTTTGGGGGGGGGGGGAGAGGGGAAGGTGATGTCATGTATGTAACCACAATGTAACACCACTGTATTACTGTATACACTCAACTCAGATGCACACCTTGACCACAAGGGGTGAACTTGTGGGAGACACTCCTTACCTGATCACACAGGTATATAAAGGGAGGTCCCACGCAGGGTCATCACTTCTGGAGTCCTGTATTAAAAAGTTAAGGTCACAGAGTGGCCTTGTCCCTGGAATGTGCCTCGTGTGGTTTCATGCTGTAGAGTAAGGACTTTACGCGTAATGGTGACCATGAAACTATCGGATTGTCTTAAAAACCCATCTGGTTCACTCATGTCCTTTAGGGAAGGAAATCTGCCGTCCTTACCCGGTCTGGCCTATATGTGACTTCAGATCCACAGGTTAGGAAAAGGGGAGGTGCAAAGAGACCTGGGTGTCATGGTACATCAGTCATTGAAGGTTGGCATGCAGGTGCAGCAGGCGGTTAAGAAAGCAAATGGCATGTTGGCCTTCATAGCAAGGGGATTTGAGTACAGGGGCAGGGAGGTGTTGCTACAGTTGTACAGGGCATTGGTGAGGCCACACCTGGAGTATTGTGTACAGTTTTGGTCTCCTAACCTGAGGAAGGACATTCTTGCTATTGAGGGAGTGCAGCGAAGGTTCACCAGACTGATTCCCGGGATGGCGGGACTGACCTATCAAGAAAGACTGGATCAACTGGGCTTGTATTCACTGGAGTTCAGAAGAATGAGAGGGGACCTCATAGAAACATTTAAAATTCTGACGGGGTTAGACAGGTTAGATGCAGGAAGAATGTTCCCAATGTTGGGGAAGTCCAGAACCAGAGGTCACAGTCTAAGGATAAGGGGTAAGCCATTTAGGACCGAGATGCGGAGGAACTTCTTCACCCAGAGAGTGGTGAACCTGTGGAATTCTCTACCACAGAAAGTTGTTGAGGCCAATTCACTAAATATATTCAAAAAGGAGTTAGATGAGGTCCTTACTACTAGGGGGATCAAGGGGTATGGCGAGAAAGCAGGAATGGGGTACTGAAGTTGAATGTTCAGCCATGAACTCATTGAATGGCGGTGCAGGCTAGAAGGGCCGAATGGCCTACTCCTGCACCTATTTTCTATGTTTCTATGACTCTTAACTGCCCTTTGAAATGGACTAGCAAGCCATTCAGTTGTACAAGGCTCACCACCACCTTCTCAAGGGCAACTAGGGATGGGCAATAAATGCTGGTCTTGCCAGTGACGTTCACATCCCATGAATGAATTTTAAAAAACTAACATCAATAAAGCAAATGAGGATGGACAGAGACCCAAAATGGTGAGTTTCAATGAGGCAAAAGAAATTATAGAATCAAACAGCACAGAAGGCGGCCAGTCGGCCCATTGTGCCTGTGCCGGCTCTTTGAAAGAGCTCTCCATTTAGTACCACTGCCCCACTCTTTCCCCACAGCCTTGCAACTTTTTCCTTTGCAACTATATATCCAATTCCCCTTTGAAAGTTACTCTTGAATCTGCTTCCGTCGTCGTTTCAGGCAGTGCATTCTTGATCATAATAATTTGTTTCATTAAAAAAAATTCTCCTGATCTCCCCTCTCGTCCTTCTGCTTAATTATATTAAATCTGTGTCCTTTAGTTATCAGCCCTTTTGTAGGTGAAAACAGTTTCTCCTTATTTACTCTATCAAAACGCCTCACAATTTTGATCACCTCTATTAAATCACCCTGTAACTTCTGCTTTTAAGGAAAATAACCCCAGCTTCTGTAGTCTCTCCATATAACTGGATTCCCTCATCCCTGATATCATTCTGGGAAATCTCCTTTGAATCCCTCCAAGGTCTTGACCTCGTTTCTAAAGTGCGGTGCTCAGAATTGGACACAATACGCCAGTTGAGGCCGTACCAATGATTTATAAAGGTTTACCATAACTTCCTTGCTTTTGTGCTTTGTGCCTCTACTTACGGTCAGGATCCCGCATGCTTTTTTAAAAAGAAAACAGCTTTATCACCTCATCCTATCACCTTCAAAGATTTGTGTATGTGAACCCCCAGCAGATGTTTTGTGTAATGCCTATTTGTAGCCTCTTGGAAACTATTATGCTATTTATGACATCTGCTCACTCAGGTTTATTTATGCATTTTTTTCACTACATGTGTTTTCTCCAGCACCACACTATTTGAAGTCAATTAGTTATAAGTGAAGTGAATGGAAACCAGTTAATCAGATAATAGGTCAAACAAATTGCCAATACTAAATGTCCATCCCAAAAAAGTGCAATCATTTAGAAAGTGAATTTACTTATTCATTCATGTATGAACAGTGGAGTAAAGAATGGGAGTGCATGGAACATGTAAATAGGCTGATAATGTAGAAGGACAAATGACAGGAGTGTGTTTATTAATTTCATTTTAAACTTTTGATTATGACATAGGCAGAGACTGAGGAAAGGAGAAGACAACTTGTATTTATATAATATCTTGAATATAACCAATTCCCAAGGTGCTTCATGATTGGTGTTAGAATGGAAGCCAAGGCAGGAAAACTCACATCAGGAGATGTGATGAACAAAACAATGGGTTTATGAGAAGGTTATCAAAGATGGAGAGAGAGGTAGAGAAATATATACGGAGAGAAATCCAGAGAGCAAGACCAATGCAGCTGAAGCTTGGGCAAAGTGGGGGTGTGGGGATGAATAGAAGGCTGGATTCAGAGGAACAGAGTGTTTGGGAGTTGGAGAGGCTTGCAGAGGTAGGGTGGGGAAACACTGTGAAGGCATTTGAAGACTGGGATGAGGATTTTAAACCTAATACATTGGGGAATGGGAATCCAGTGATGATAGGGATGATGGGTGAATAAGATTGAGTGTGAGACAAGGTACAAGTGGCAGAGTTTTGGACCAGTTGAAGATAAGGGAGGGAAAAGCATGGGAGACTATTGGATTAGTCAAATCTGCAATCACAAATGCATGCACAAGGGTTTCAGCTGTTGAGGGACTGATGTAGAGGCCAGTATGGGTTCGGGCCTGGAAAGAACCAGTTTTAGTGAAGAATAGGAGATGGGGTTTAAAGCTTCGCTCTGAATCAGACAATATTGTGAACAGGCTAGTTCAGAGTGGTCAGAGAGGAGGGTGGAGTCAGTGGTATGAGAGTAGTTTGTGAGAGAAGAGTCAAAGATACTGGACTTGGTTTTCCCTGATGCTGATCTATAGGATGATGAAACTCATCCAGCTTTTGATGACGAACCAACAGTCTGACAACAACAATAACAACTTTTATTTATATAGTGCCTTTAACGTAGTAAAATGTCCCAAGGCGCTTCACAGCAGTGTTATAAGACAAAACAGATACATTTGACACCGAGCCACATAAGGAGAAATTACGGCAGGTGACAAAAAGCTTGGTTAAAGAGGTAGGTGTAAAGAGGTAGGAGCATCTTAAAGGAGGAAAGAGAGGCGGAGAGGTTTAAGGAGTTCCAGAGCTAAGGGCACAAGCAACTGAAGGCACGGCCACCCATGGCTGAGCAGTTATAATCAAGGATGCCCAAGAGGGCAGAATTTGAGGAGCGCAGATATATCGTGGGCTTGTGAGGCACAAAGGGAGGGAAGGAGTGGTGGAAAGTGGAGGAAAGGTAGAGTTGGGTGTTGTCAGCATACATGTGAAAGCCAGCCCTGTGCCTGTGGATGATGTTTTCCAGGGGCTTTGTACAGAGCAAGAAGAGGAGGGAGCCAGGATAACAATTCGAGCGAGGGAAGAGAAGCCATTGCTGAAAAGGCGGTGGCTGCAGGGGTGATCATGCAAGGCTGCACAGTGGAGGAGAGACATTGCAGGAGGACGGCATGATCAACTGTGCCAAATGCCATCGATAGGTTCTGGGAAGATACAGTGGGATAAAGTGCCACAATCACAGTCACAAAGGATGTCATTCATAACTTTGGCAAGGGCAATTTTAGTGCTGGGCAAAAACTGGATTGAAAGATTCCAAGCAGGGAGCTTCAGGAGATGGGAAAGGATCTGAGCGGAAACAAGGTGTAGCAGACATTGAGGTTGAAGAGAAGGTTGGGTCAAGAATGGTTTTTTTGAGAGGGGGTGATGATGGCGGTTTGGAGACAGCAAGAAGAATTAAAAACTGAAAATTATTGTAGAGGAAACAAATATGCAGCATCCTCCCCATTATGTCCCAGAGAGATTTTGAACCATCTTACCAGGATCCCTAGTTCCAAGGATGTTTTCACTATATTCACACATATAATCATCTGGATCTGTCATTGTAAGCAACCTTTTACAAGAACCCATTGGCATTTACCTTGCTATAACCTTTTTATGAATTTGAATTTCCTGGTCTTTTGCCAGTTTTTCATCCAATTGCTCCAGATTAATACCAGCCACATTCGCGCTACTCCAAATAGCAACTATATTAAAGGCAACGAAGAAAAGCAGCATTAGTTGCAGTGACATGTTCATGCTTCATGAAGCACTAAATGTTGAACATTGAATGAAATGGGGCCATGTTAATCATTAAGGACCTGGTGGCATCTTGAACAATTAGTAAAACATATTGGTCATCACATTCAATAAACATTCAAGAAAGGTTGTCTTTAGTTGAAACAAAGTTCTGGGAGTAATACACTAGGAAGACCAATGTAATTGATACTGTTGCTATGTTGATCTTCAATAATCCTGCACCCAATTACCTGTGGGAAAAGCTGCTCTTGCGCAAATTAAATGACTGAGATAAACCAGATCAGCCATGATCTTGTTGAATGGCGGAGCAGGCTCGAGGGGCTAGATGGCCTACTCCTGTTCCTAATTCTTATGTTCTTATGTTTAACCATTAGCAGTGTGCAAAAAACAGATTGTATTCTGCTCATGTTATGATGGCACTGTTAAACTAGAATCATTAAAACTTACAGCACAAAAGGAGGCCATTCAGCCCGTCGTGCCTGTGCCGGCTCTTTGACAGAGCAGTCGTGCTGAGTCCCACATCCCCGCTCTTTGTCCGTAACCCCTATAAGTTCCTCATGGTCAAGCACCTGTCCCACTCCCTTTGAAAATTATTTACGGAATCAGCTTCCATCACATTTTCAGGGAAAGAGTTCCAGATCCTGACAGCTCTCTGAATGGAAAAAATTTTCCTCATCTCCCCCTCTAGATCTTTTGCCAATGATTTTGAATCCATGACCTCTGGTTGTTGACCCACTCGCCATAGGGAATAGTCAAATACCAAAATCTCTCATCGTGAAAACCTCTATAGGTCTTAACCTTCTCTGCTCCAAGGAGAACAGTCCTAACTTTTCCAACCTCCGCATAACTGAAGTTCCTCATCCCTGGTAAAAACCTCCTCTCTACCCTTTCTAAGGCCTTTCCATCTTTCCTGAAGTGTGGTGCCCAGAACTGTCCACAATACTCCAGCTGAGGCTTAACCAGTGATTCATAAACGGTTGGTATTCCGTTGACCCCATGTCTGTGTTTAGTTAGCTGGCCAACGGATCCATTACAGACCCAATCCACATCCGGACCAGGGTCAAGCAGGGCTGCATCATCACGCCAACCCTCTTCTCAATCTTCTTCGCTGCAATGCTCCACCTCACACTCAACAAGCTCCCCGCTGGAGTGGAACTAAAGTACAGATCCAGTGGGAACCTGTTCAACCTTCGTCGTCTCCAGGCCAGATCCAAGACCGTCCCAACCTCTATCGTCAAACTACAGTACATGGACGATGCATGCGTCTGCACACATTCAGAGACTGAACTCCAGGACATTGTCAATATCTTCACTGAGGCATACAAAAGCATGGGACTTACACTAAGCATCCGTAAGACAAAGGTCCTCCATCAACCTAACCCTGCCACACAGCACTGCCCCCCAGTCATCAAGATCCACGGCGCAGCCCTGGACAACGTGGACCAGTTTCCATACCTCGGGAGCCTCTTATCAACAAGAGCAGACATTGACGACAAGATTCAACACCGCTTCCCGTGCGCCAGCGCAGCCTTCGGCCGCCTGAGGAAAAGAGTGTTCGAAGACCAGGCCCTCAAATCTGCTACCAAGCTCATGGTCTGCAGGGCTGTAGAGATACCTGCCCTCCTGTATGGCTCAGAGACGTGGACCATATACAATAGACACCTCAAATCGCTGGAGAAATACCACCAACTATATCTCCGCAAGATCCTGCAAATCCCCTGGGAAGAGAGTCGCACCAACGTTAGCGTCCTCGACCAGGCCAACATCCCCAACATCGAAGCACTGACCACACTCGACCAGCTCCGCTAGGCGGGTCACATTGTTCGCATGGCCGACACAAGACTCCTAAAGCAAGCGCTCTACTCGGAACTCCTAAACGGCAAGCGAGCTCAAGGTGGGCAGAGGAAGCGTTTCACGGACACCCTCAAAGCCTCCTTGATAAAATGCAACATCCCCACTGACACCTGGGAGTCCCTGGCCAAAGATCGCCCTAAGTGGAGGAAGTGCATCCGGGAGGGCGCTGAGTACCTCGAGTCTCGTCGCCGAGAGCATGCAGAAATCAAGTGCTGGCAGCGGAAGGAGCATACGGCAAACTAGTCACAGCCACCCTTTCCTTCAATGACTGTCAGTCCCACCTGTGACAGAGACTGTAACTCCCATATTGGACTCATTTTTAGAGTGGAAGCATCTTCCTCTATTTCGAGGGACTGCCTATGATGATGATGATCTTCGCATGGCTATTGGGATGCTATAATCAACCACCAGAATCCCAAATCGGAGAGAGAGACAAATTAGTCCGAATTCTCATTATTGGTGGCTACCCAGTGTTGGAAATATGTAAATGTGTGAATATTGGATGAGGTTGAGATCTCCATCCCATCCCACTTCTCTTGGAAGGAATAGGCTGCCGACACTCGCTGTCAAGGGCCACACATGAAGAGTGACCACTCGGATGAGGCTCCAAAGGGCTGTTGGTCCCATGGATTCCAGCAGGAGTCAAACAGCAATATCTTACAACAAGCACTTTTTGATCTGGTTTAATGGCTTTAAATGGAGACATTTAAAGAAGTTTTCTATTTTTCTATGGCTGTGGAGTCCTGCTTTAAACTATTGGTCAGTAAATACAATGCAGAATCTTCAGAATAACCCAGAAGGGTTTCCTATATTTTCTGACCAAAATAGCTTTGCTCATTTGAACATAAATCTCACTGCGATGGGAGAATTGAGTGAACTCACCCACAAGTAAAGATGATCCTATAAACTGCCCGGCTGATTTTTATCCCATAAATATTAGTGCGATAACCGTATTTTAAAAATAATTTGAACAAATTATTTTGTTGTCTCTGGTTGTCACAGTGCATTTCACTTACAGCAGTTACATTATTTTGAGGCAATATCACATCTCTTATAATTGTATTGTTTATTTTATTCAGCAATTGGTTCTCAGCCAATCGTTAAACTAATTTTATTTTAAAATGTGAATATCCGTAATGATTGTAGCCATAACAATTAATTATTTGTATGTTTAAGGATTTTCCTATTGTAATGTATGCACCTGTAAGTAAGCCCACAGGCTTGTGGAGCTGTTGTTCTCTCTATTTATTGGGGACTTGGCCTGGAGGGTGTTGCACTGAGCAGTCAGGTGCAATAAGTTTTTAAGTCGGTTCACGGGCTCCCAGGCCGCCTGTAATTTCTGCGGTCTGGAAGAGTCCGTGTTCCATTATTTGAAGGGGCTGCTCCTCAAGTTCTGGTTGCACTTCAGTCCCACATTCCTGATCTTTGGGCACCCTGTGCAGAGGGTCCGAAGGCCTCCTCATATGACTGCTCCTGGACACGGCCAAGGGGGCCATCAGCCGGTCCAGGCAACGGCCGGTCGAGGAGGTCATTCAGACTGACTGCCTGCCTCTCTTCCGCAGTTACATTCCGAACCAGGGTGTCCTGGAGATGGAGCACGCGGTGTCCACCGGTACGCTCGCGGCTTTCCGTGAGAGGTGGGTGCCAGAGGGACTGGAGTGCATCATCACCCCTGGCAACCAAATTTTAATTTGATATTTTTGGTCTAAAGTTTAATTTGTTTATTTGTGCCGGTTTTAATACGCCCCCCCCCCTTTTTAGCGAGGGGGCACTTGTATAATTTGTGTTTTTAGTGCCCTCAAAAAAAAAACAAGGGGGCACTTGTTTGAAAGTGTTTGGTGTGCCGTCCCCCTTTAATCAGGGGGCACTTGATTTGATTGTTTCATTGTCTTACAACAAAATAGTTGGAGAGCTGTTGTACTGTGAGTGGCTTAGCCAGTCACGTGATGTTTTCAAGACTCAATAAAACCCCAGTTAATTGAGATCACTGTCTCCACAATGAAGCGTGCAGTTGTGAGTCTGGTGGATGAACTGGTAGTGTTCGGTTTGATTGTTAAACCTTTGCTAATAAATAAGCTAGTTCTTTACAACAGTAAATACCTTGCTTCCAAAAAAATAGAGAAGCAGTGTAATGTATGCATCCATGAGCATGCTCATAGGCTTGCTCACAGGCCCACCACCTCTCCCGAAGGCGCTGCTCAGTGCCGAGCTTACAGCTCACATCCCACCGTAGGCAACTAGGCCCATACAGTAGAGCCTGGTCTCCAGTGGTCTCGGACCCCCTTACCACTGGACCAAGACTCTGCTAAGCCCACGTGGTAGCTGGTGTGCAACGGCCACCCCACGTTAAAAGAACTCACGCACAGGCATCCTCCACCCGTCAAAATGAAGTTCGGGCCCAGGAACATCAGGAACCTCATGGACAACACCAAAAGCGACAGATTGGAACATCACACTGCTATCGTTGCCCGGGAACTCAGACGCTTCGACGTTGACATCGCCGCCCTAAGCGAGACCAGGCGGGCAGGAGAAGGCCAGCTCGAAGAGCAAGGTAGTGGTTACACCTTCTTCTGGAAAGGCAAACCACAAGATGAACGCCATGGAGTTGGCATCAGCATCAAGAATGAGCTGGTGGGCTATCTCAGAGACTCCCCCCATAGGATAAGCGAATGTCTCATGACTCCCCGACTCACCCTAGCTCACCAGTGCGCCACAGTCATCAGTGCGTACATCCCAACAATCAACGCAACAGATGAAACCAAAGAGGTATTCTACTCCTGTCTCGAACAATCCCTATCCCGAGTCCCTAAGGACGACAAGCTGATCTTCCTTGGCAACTTGAACGCCAGAGTCGGTAAGGACACAGACCTCTAGGGAGACGTGATCGGCAGAGAGAGGTAGGGAAAACCAACTCCAGCGGTACCCTGTTCCTGACAAAATGCCTAGAACATGACCGTGTCATCACCAACACCTTGTTCCGTCAGAGGGACAAGTACAAGGCATCATGGCAATGCCCTCGCTCCAAGCACTGGCATCTGCTTGACTACGTCATCGTCCGAGTGAGGGACCGTAAGGACGTGCACATCACTCACGTCATGACAGGAGCCGATGACTGCTGGATGGACCACCGCCTAATCCGCTTCATCATTAATATCAACATAGCCTCAAAACAGCGATGGCAACAGAAACAATAATGCAGGAAAATCAACGCTGGGGCACTCAAAGACCCAGTTAAGAAAGCCCTATACAACGCACCTGGCGGCCCTCAATGACCCCGATACGCAGAGTGCCCACAGCGCCTGGTCTGCCCTCAAGGCTTCCATAACCAGCGCCTGCAAAGAGACGCTCGGTCACTCAACCAGGAAACACCAAGACTGGTTTGACGAGAACGAGCAGGAGATCTAGGAGCTAATAAGTGGCAAGTGCAAGGCATTTCTGAACTTAAAGCAGCAAACCAATTCGGGAGCAGCAAAGCAGCTCTACAGGCGGCTGACTGCTGAGGTCCAACAAAAAAAACCCCAACCTAAAAATAGATGGTGGGTGTAGAAAGCACAGGAGATCCAGCAGTTGGCCGAGAACCACAACGGGCCAGGATTCTTCAGCACAGTCAAGACCACCTATGGCCCAAGCACCAAAGGCCACCCCACTGCTGGCCAAGAACAGAGAGGTTCTCATTAAGGACACCGAGACAGTCAGGGCCTGCTGGAAGCAGCACTTCGAAGATCTCCTTAACCGAGACTCTGTCCTCGGCTCCATCCCACAGCATGCTACCTGCCACCATCTCAGCCAACCCTCAGAAAAGGCCACCTGTCAACTCAAGAACAACAAGGCATCAGGAGCAGATGGAATCCCTGTTGAGGCACTAAAGCACGGCGGAGAAGCACTATTGGTACAAATACATGACCTCATCTCTCATCTGGAAGGAGGAGAGCATGACAGGAGATCTCAGAGATGCCGTAATCGTGACCATCTTCAAAAAAGGGGATAAGTCCAACTGCGGTAACTACAGAGGAATCTCCCTGCTGTTGGCCACTGGGAAAATCATCACAAGAATCCTCCTCAATTGTCTTCTCCCTGTGGTTGAGGAGCTCCTCCCAGAGTCACAATGCAGATTCTGTCCACTACAGGGAACAACGGACATGATCTTCACTGCGCAACAACTACAAGAGAAATACAGGGAACAGCATCAACCCTTGTACATAGCCTTCTTTGACCTCATAAAGGCCTTTGACTGTTAACCGTGAAGGACTATGGAGCGTCCTCCTCCATTTCGGCTGCTCCCAAAAGTTTATCACCATCCTCCGCCTGCTCTACGAGAACCTGACCAATGGATCCACCACAGACCCAATCCACGTCTGAACCAGGGTCAAGCAGGACTGCATTTTCGCACCAACGCTCTTCTCGACCTTCCTTGCTGCAATGCTTCATCTCACTCTCAACAAGCTCCCCGCTGGAGTGGAACTAAACCTTAGAACCAGTGGGAACCTGTTCAAACTTCACCACCTCCAGGCTAGATCCAAGGTCATCCCATCCTCTGTCATCGAACTACAGTATGCGGACGACGCTTGCGTCTGCGCACACTCAAAGGCTGAACTCCAAGCCATCGTCAACACCTTCATCGAGGTGTACGAAATCATGGGCCTTACACTAAATATCCGTAAGACAAAGGTCCTCCACCCACCTGATCCCACCACACAACACTGCCCCCCGGTCATCAAAATCCGCGGCGCAGCCTTGGACAAAGTGGACCATTTTCCACATCTCGGGAGCCGACTATCAACAAGAGCAGACATCAACGACGAGGTCCAACACCGCCTCCAGTGTGCCAGCGTAGTCTTCGGTCCCGAGGAAGAGAGTGTTTGAAGACCAGGACCTCAAATCTGGCACCAAGCTTATGGTCTACAGGGTGATATCTACAGTAGTGATACCCGCCCTCCTATATGACTCAGAGACGTGAACTATGGTATGCAGCAGACATCTCAAAGCGCTGGAGGCGTACTACCAGCGTTGCCTCCGCAAGATCCTGCAAATCCACTGGGAGGATAGACGCACCAACGTCAGTGTTCTCGCTCAGGTCAACATCCCCAGCATCGAAGCTCTGACCACGAGCTCCGTTGGACGGGTCACATCTTCCGCATGTCCAACACGAGACTCTCTAAGCAAGCGCTCTACTCGGAACCCCTACACGGCATGCGAGCCCCAGGTGGGCAGAGTAATCGTTTCAAGGACACCCTCAAAGCCTCCTTGATAAAGTGCAACATCCCCACTGGCACCTGGGAATCCCTGGCCCAAGACCGCCAAAGTGGAGGAAGAGCATCCGGGAAGGGCGCTGAACACCTTGAGTCTCGTCGCCGAGAGCATGCAGAAATCAAGCGCAGACAGTGGAAGGAGCGTGCGGCAAACCAGGCTCCCCATCCACAGCTTCCTTCAACCATTGTCTGCTCCACCTGTGACAGAGATTGTAATTCCTGCATTGGACTGTTCAGCCACCTGAGAACTCACTTTTAGAGTGGAAGCAAGTCTTCCTCGATTTCGAGGGACTGCTTATGATGATGATGGAACTGTTGCATTGTGAGTGGCTTAGCCAGTCATGTGATCTTCGCAAGACTCAATAAAAACCCAATTAATTGAGCTCAGGTTCTCCATGATGAGGCAAGCAGATGAACTGGTAGTGTTCAGTTTGATTGTTAAACCTTTGCTCATAAACCAGCTAGTTCTTTACAGCAAAAGTGTCGCTGTGAATTCTTAAGCAATGAACCCATGAAGCAAATACACTACATCTATCCTAATTTCTCTCACTGCATCGATTCTTAACCATCTAGCAACATATATCCCCCCCGAAGCAAGAAGCCGTCCTGCTTCCAGGTTTTGCTCGTGATCAACACTGGTGGACACTGTGATCACCCAACAAGAGGCATGATTTGATATGGGCAAGTTGGAGGTGTGAATATTTCTATCCACTGAGATGGTACCTTTCACCTTCTCATAGTGTTCTACCTGGCTGAAAACTGATAAAGTTCACTAATTTGAGGCAAGAGCTTTACTGTGATTGCCCTAGGATCCAAACACTTGAGCTGTACATTTCAGAAACATTTTGTATGGAAAATAACCATCCAAATTGAAATGGGGGAAAATTGATCATTTAGAGCAAAGCCAATAAAGCTTATGCATTTCACAGGCTTACGTACAATGGCTTTATGAATATTTTATCAATATTCATCAAGTTGGCAGCTAACTACGTACCGCTTTCATCTCCTTGTTCACCGATGATGTAAGCGTGAATACTAATTGGATTAATTTTCAACTTCGCTCCTAGTAAAAAACGAAATCTGGCAGTGTCCAAGTTAGTACCAGTGCCGATAACACGGTGCTTTGGGAAGCCACTCACTTTCCAGGCAACGTAGGTCATTATATCCACTGAAAAGTGAACAAAGTCCAGAAAAAATTATTTCTCCCGTAATTGTGAAATTCTCCCGTAAATGAAAATTAACGTGAAAAGATTTTATTCTCTGGTTGATTGTCCTATCGTACGCTATCATCTGAAATGCTCACTGTTTAAACGTAAAACTCAATTATTTGAAGTACGTGATATTAATCATTGGTGAAATGAAATAATTACTTTCATAGTGGCCTGCATTGACACCATTGTTATGATTAAACTAGGGCTGGACAGGATAGATGCAGGGAGGATGTTTCCTCTGGCTGGGGAGTCTAGGACCAGGGGTCACAGTCTCAGAACAAGGTGTCGGCCATTTAGGACTGAGATGAGGAGAAACTTCTTCACTCAGAGGGTGGTGAATCTTTAGAATTCTCTACCCCAGAGGGCTGTGGAGGCCCAGTCTTTGAGTTTATTCAAGACAGAGATCGATAGATTTTTGGATATTAAGGGACAGATCGCGTTGTGGCACTGGAGTTGCGGGTGGATTTACTCTGGAGCATCCATGATGCTGAGAATGACGTGAATAGTACATTTCGTGAGTTGGCCACACCGCAGGTAAAGGGTACACGGCCAGATAGGGGATGGGTGACCAACAGGAAGAGCAGTGGAAGGAAGGTAGTACAGGGGTCCCCTGCAGTCATCCCCCTGCAAAACAGATATAACGCTTTGGGTACTGTTGAGGGGGATGACTCATCAGGGGAGAGCAGCAGGAGCCAAGTTCATGGCACCGTGGATGGCTCTGCTGCACAGCAGGGCAGGAAAAAGAGTGGGAGAGCTATAGTGGTAGGGGATTCTATTGTAAAGGGAATAGATAGATGTGTCTGCGGCCGCAACCAAGACTCCAGGATGGTATGTTGCCTCCCTGGTGCAATGGTCAAGGATGTCTCGGAACAGGTGCAGGACATTTTGAAGAGGGATGGTGAACAGCCAGTTGTCGTGGTGCATATAGGTACCAACGATATAGGTAAAAAAATGGGATACGGTCCTACAAGATGAATTTAGGGAGTTAGGAGCTAAATTAAAAAGTAGGACCTCAAAAGTAGTAATCTCAGGATTGCTACCAGTGCCGCATGCTAGTCAGAGTAGGAATCGCAGTATAGCTCAGATGAATATGTGGCTTGAAGAGTGGTGCAGAAGGGAGGAATTCAAATTCCTGGGACATTGCAACCAGTTCTGGGGGAGGTGGGACCAGTACAAACCGGACGGTCTGCACCTGGGCAGGACCGGAACCAATGTCCGAGGGGGAGTGTTTGCTAGTGCTGTTGGGGAGGGGTTAAACTAATATGGCAGGAGGGTGGAAACCTATGCAGGGAGACAGAGGAAAGTAGAATGGGGACAGAAGCAAAAGATAGAAAGAAGAAAAGTAAAAGTGGAGGGTAGAGAAACCCAAGGCAAAAAGCAAAAAGTGCCAAATTACAGCAAAATTCTAAAGGGGCAAAGTGTGTTAAAAAGACAAGTCTGAATGCTCTGCGCCTCAATGCGAGGAGTATTCGGAATAAGGTGGACAAATTAACTGCGCAGATAGCAGTTAACGGATATGATGTAATTGGCATCACGGAGACATGGCTCCAGGGTGACCAAGGCTGGAAACTCAACATCCAGGGATATTCAACATTTAGGAAGGATAGACAGAAAGGAAAAGGAGGTGGGGTGGCGTTGCTGGTTAAAGAGGAAATTAATGCAATAGTAAGGAAGGACATTAGCTTAGATGATGTGGAATCGGTATGGGTGGAGCTACGGAATACCAAAGGGAAGAAAACGCTAGTGGGAGTTGTGTACAGACTACCAAACAGTAGTAGTGAGATTGGGGACAGCATCAAACAAGAAATTAGGGATGCGTGCAATAAAGGTACAGCAGTTATCATGGGCGACGTTAATCTACATATTGATTGGGCTAACCAAACTGGTAGCAATGCGGTGGAGGAGGATTTCCTGGAGTGTATTAGGGATGGTTTTCTCGACCAATATGTCGAGGAACCAACTAGAGGGCTGGCCATCCAAGACTGGGTGATGTGTAATGAGAAAGGACTACTTAGCAATCTTGTTGTGCAAGGCCTCTTGGGGAAGAGTGACCATAATATGGTAGAATTCTTTATTAAGATGGAGAGTGACACAGTTAATTAAGAGACTAGGGTCCTGAACTTAAGGAAAGGTAACTTCGATGGTATGGGACGAGAATTGGCTAGAATAGACTGGCGAGTGATACTTAAAGGGTTGACGGTGGATAGGCAATGGCAAACATTTAAAGATCACATGGATGAACTTCAACAATTGTACATCCCTGTCTGGAGTAAAAGTAAAACGGGGAAGGTGGCTCAACGTGGCTAACAAGGGAAATTAAGGATAGTATTAAATCCATGGAAGAGGCATATAAATTGGCCAGAAAAAGCAGCAAACCTGAGGACTGGGAGAAATTTGTAATACAGCAGAGGAGGACAAAGGCTTTAATTAGGAGGGGGAAAATAGAGTATGAGAGGAAGCTTGCTGGCAACATAAAAACTGACTGCAAAAGCTTCTATATATGTGAAAAGAAAAAGATTAGTGAAAACAAACATAGGTCCCTTGCAGTCAGTTTCAGGTGAATTTGTAATGGGGAGCAAAGAAATGGTGGACCAGTTAAACAAATACTTTGGTTCTTTCTTCACGAAGGAAGACACAAATAACCTTCTGGAAATACTAGGGGACCGAGGGTCTAGTGAGAAGGAGGGACTGAAGGAAATCCTTATTAGGCGGGAAATTGTGTCAGGGAAATTGATGGGATTGAAGGCTGATAAATCTCCAGGGCCTGATAGTCTGCATCCCAGAGTACTTAAGGAAGTAGCCCTAGAAATAGTGGATGCATTGGTGATCATTTTACAACAATCTATCGACTCTGGATCGCTTCCTATGGACCGGAGGGTAACTAATGTAACACCACTTTTTAAGAAAGGAGGGAGAGAGAAAACAGGTAATTATAGACCGGTTAGCCTGACATCAGTAGTGGGGAAAATGTTGGAATCAATTATTAAAGATGAAATAGCAGCACATTTGGAAAGCAGTGACAAGTAGGCACCGAATGTCTGGAAAGCAATCAGTGCCTTTAAGAAAGGAGGGAGGAGAGAAGATTGGACAGAAAAAGAAAGGAAGCTCGTGTTATAGTACAAATGGGTACTGAACAAAGAGCACTCTTTGCTTTAATGAAGCATTTCTCTAAAACAAAGCTATTCAGTGATGCAGTATAGCATTCCAGATTTTTGCATTGAATACAGACATTCTCAGCAATACTTAGTCAATTTAAACCTTACCTGGGTGAGTAACAACTAGCAAAACAGCACTTGGACTGTACTTAGCCAGTTGAGGGATAATCTCTTTATAGACAGCTATGTTTCTCTGCATCTGTTTTTCCTTCTCCTCTCCCTCCAACTGCCGTACACCAGCACAGATGATGCACACCTTCGAATCTGCTGTAACTAGATAGTCTGTAGGATGGACATTGTAAGAGATAGTCATTCAGTTAAAAAGGAGACGTGCCTCTATCAAGTTTGTGTAATACAGTCAGACTTGGACTGCACCAACTCCATAACCCAAATATCCCATTATAAATAACTTGAACACCTGACACCGAGAAGCTGAACGGTATCCATCTGACACCAATCTTCAAATCCGGCCAACATCCCCAGCATCAAAGCACTGACCACACTCAACCAACCCCGTTGCCCTGGCCACATCATCCGCATGAGACTCCCAAAGCAAGTGTTCTACTCAAAACTCCGACACGGTAAGTGAGCCCCAGGTGGGCAGAGGAAAAGTTTCAAAGGACACCCTCAAAGCCTCCCTGATAAAGTGCAACATCCCCACTGGCATCTGGAGTCCCTGGCCAAAGACCACCCTAAGTAGAGGAAGAGCATCCGGGAGGGCGCTGAGCACCTCGAGTCTCGTGGCCGAGAGCATGCAGAAACCAAACACAGACAACAGAAGGAGCGTGCTGAAAATCAGACTCCCCGCCCACCCTTTCCTTCAACCACTGTCTGTCCCGCCTGTGACAGAGACTGTAATTCCTGTATTGGACTGTTCAGTCACCTGAGAATTCACTTTGAGAGTGGAAGCAAGGCTTCCTCGATTTCGAGGGACTGCCTATGATGATGATGATGCACTGAGGAAGGGCTGCACTGTCGAAGCTGCCGCCTTTTGGATGAGACATTAAATCGAGGCCATGTCTGCCCTCTCGGGTGGACTTAAAAGATCCCATGGCACTATTTCAAAGAAGTGCAGGGGAGTTCTGACTGGTGTTGTGGCAAACATTTATCTCTCAATCAACATCACTAAAATAGATGATCTGTTTGTGACGAAAGGTCATCGACCTGAAACATTAACTCTGTTCCTCTTTCCACAGATGCTGCCTGACCTGCTGAGGGTTTCCAGCATTTTCTGTTTTTCTATCTGTGGGACCTTGCTGTGTGCAAATTGGTTGCCATATTTCCTACATTACAACAGTAACTATGCTGTAAAAGTACTTAATTGGCCCGTGAAGCGCTTTGGGATGTCCTGAGGATGTGGAAATCGTCATATAAATGCTCGCCTTGCTTTTTTTTAAAACCAGATCTTGCTGCAGCCAGCCTTAGCAAATCTGGCAAGTTTCCATAGGGTTTGTCGCTGGCTGGAGAGACAAAGAGGCACAGGATATAACTTCTTGAATTTGGCTTGATGTTGGTATTAACTTGAAGCTTGCTTGCTTTCTGCACTAATTCCAATCATTTGGAATCTGTAATAAAAGTGGGTATTCCCAAAGTATTGAGATGAATCAGGTCTGACTGTATTATTCAACATCTTTCAGCAATCAGTCTATTGGCAAGCAGTCAGTTCACTCATATAATCAAATGTATGTCTGTGTGAAAAAATACTTCATGTTGAAAACTGCACTGTTATGTATGCAAAACTCACCAATGTGTAAGACTTGTCACCAGGGGGCACACCTGTGGGAGACCTAAGGGTTACCTGTGCACTCTGGGCAAGCAGGTATAAAAGGCAATCCACCATGCTGGAGTTACATTAAAGATGTTATGTCCCAAATAAAGCAACGTGGCTGAGTACTGTAGACTTGAGTAAGTGTGACCTTAGTCTCTTTATTCTGACTCCAGAGTGCTGGCACAGCATGGGAGGCATGCTTATATACAGTGCTCCCAAGGGATGCTGGGATCCCTTGGGACTCCAATAGATGCGCCCTCTGGTGGCAGTAGAATGCTGGTTACAAGATGTTGCATACATAACATCACTCCCCCCCCCCCCCCAAAGTCAATAGTACACTTATTTACAGGATGAGACGATCTGGGGCTTTCCGTTCCCTAGTCGATCATCTCGGTACAAACACAGGTGCAGGTGAGTTGGTTGGGCCTTCGCTGGGCTGCTGCACAGCTGGCCTTGCTGTGCTGCTGGGGATGATGAGTTCAGCTTCGTGATCAACCGTGATGTCGGTTGCCCCTTGTGCGTGTATCGGAGGGTCGAAGTTGGTGGTGTCCTCTTCAGGTTGCTCGTGGTTGTCTGTAAATCACAATTTGGTTTGGTCCAAATGCTTTCTGCAAGTTAGTCCATTTACAAGTCTGACGTCAAACACCCTACTCCCTTCTTTGGCTATGACAGTGCCAGCAAGCCATTTGGGACCATGTCCATAGTTGAGTACAAATACAGGATCATTGACTTCAATATCGCGTGACAAATTTGCGCAATCATGGTACATGCTTTGTTGATGCTGTCTGCCCTCGACATGATCATGGAGATCAGGGTGGACTAGAGAGAGCCTTGTTTTGAGTGCCCTTTTCAGGAGCAGTTCAGCTGGGGGAACCTCGGTGAGCGAGTGGGGTCTTGCGGTAGCTGAGCAGGACTTGGGACAGGCAGGTTTACAGGGAGCCTTCCGATACGTGTTTCAAGTTTTGCTTGATGGTTTGGACTGCCCGTTCTGCCTGGCCATTAAATGCGGGCTTGAACGGGGCAGCTTGATCCCATTGTGGGTCATGAATTCCTTGAATTCAGCGCTGGTGAAGCACGGTCTATTGTCGCTGACAAGGACATTAGCCAGGCCGTGCGTGACTAACATGGCTCGTAGGTTTTCGATGGTGGCAGTGGACGTGCTTACAGACATTATTACACACTCAATCCATTTTGAATAAGCATCCACCACCATCAAGAACATTTTGCCCAGAAACGGGCCAGCGAAGTCAACGTGGATCCTAGGTTTGGAGGGCCAGGACCACAAACTTAGCGGTCCCTCCCTGGGTGCATTGCTCAGTTGCGAGCAAGTGTTGCATTGGCGCACGCAAGACTCCAAATCTGAGTCGATGCCGGGCCACCACACATGGGATCTGGCTATAGCATTCATCATTACTATGCCTGGGTGGGTACTGTGTAGGTTGCGTATAAATGTTTTTCTGCCTTTCTTAGGCAAAACCACATGATTACCCCACAAAAGACAGTCCGCCTGTATGGACATTTTGTCTTTCCGTCGCTGGAATGGCTTTGTTATGTCTGTAAGCTTGTAATGTTTGTAGCTCCACACTGTGGATGTGGACGTATTGTGTACTGCAATGGCACAGTTAATGATTAAACAGAACCAAGCACCTTCCGGAGACTTCCGAGAGAGCAGCCTGCCATGTTAGGAAGCTGTGTGTGCTGTGCTCTGTGAATATATCACATTTGGCAATGGAAGATGGGATTTTTCGGATGATTTAAAGCTTAATTTTTGTTGGTGAAGGACAGAGAGACTTTGGAAGTGTCTGTCTTTGGAAAAAAAACTACAAAATCCAAGGTAAAATACAGCACATGGCGTGAACAGCTAGAGATTAAAATGGCAGGTGTATTGGGACATTTGGGTGAATATAGACATGACCGGGAATGTTTTAAAGCGTATGTGGATCGGCTAGAAATGTATTTCATTGCAAATAACATAATCGAAGTTCCAGACAATGCGGTCCAGAACCGGGCTGTGTCGGAACGTAAGAAAGCGATCTTCTTATCGGAGGCAGGTCCGGCATTATATGACACACTTGTAAATCTGCTTGTGCCTGACGAGCCAAAGGACACAACGCTTAATGAAGCTGGAACAGCACTATAACCCCAAACCGTTAGAAATTGCTGAAAGCTATAATTTTGGGATTCGGAATCAAAAGGATAATGAAAGTATCAGTGAGTACATCATAGCATTAAAAAAGCTATCGATGCACTGTAATTTTGGAAACTTTCAAAACTGAGCATTACGGGATCGTTTTGTTTGTGGGGTGAAAAATGATGCGATCAGAAGGAAGTTATTGATGACAGATTACTTGACGTGCTATAGGTGCTTGGGACAACACATTGCTCAAAGTTGTCTATACGTGAAGGCAGAGTGTTTCTTCTGCAGAAAGACTGGGCATCTTGCGAAGGCATGCCAACTGAAGGATAAACCAGCTTCCGAAGCTATGAGTCCAGCATTGAAAGCTATGAGTAGAAATCCAAAGAGACTACATAGCATGGAAGAACAACAACAGGACAAGGAGACGTCATCAGGAGCATGAGGTTAACAGACAGCGATTCGGAAAGCATCAAAATCCACATAGATGTTGTGGGATTCAGGATACCAATGGAAAATGACATGGGTGCATCCGTGAGTGTAGTACCGGAGTCACTATACCGCGACAAATTGCGTGATTTTCAACTGGAGAAAGCCAAGATAGAGCTGCGAGGCTACACGGGAGAGAAAATTCCTGTGGTAGGTCGTATCACCGTACCGGTGAAATATAAAGATCAATTTCAGAACTTGCCTCTAATAGTAGTGAAAGGAGACAAGTCTACCTTACTAGGAAGAAATTGGTTGAGCTCACTGAAACTGGATTGGAGTAAGATTTTCTGTGTGGAAGCGTGATTTTCATCAACGGATGAGGTTATCAAGCAGTATCCGAAGGTGTTCTGCGAAACGGGCAGTCCGATCCAAGGCTTCAAGGCGAGTGTCAGGGTACAGAAGGACACTAGATCGGTTTACTACAAGCCACGTTCCGTACCATATGCATTCAAGGAGAAAATTGAGCAAGAACTCAAAAGACTAGGGACTGAGAACATTATTTGTAAGATAGATCGATGTAATTGGGCTACACCCATTGTTGTTGTACCTAAGTCTGATGGTAAGGTAAGATTGTGTGGTGATTATAAAGTAACCGTAAACCAGGTTCTAGAGGGTAATGTCCCCTTGCCGAATATAGAAGATTTGTTCACAACACTGACAGGTGGTCAGATCTTCTCAAAACTGGATCTTACGAATGCCTACTTACAGCTTGAACTAGATGAGGAGTCCAAGTCATGTTTGACTATAAATACTCATCTAGGCCTATATCAATTTAATAGGCTATCGTTTGGAGTGTCTTCCGCCCCTGACATATTCCAAGGGGTGATGAACCAGATTTTGCAAGGTATTGAAGGGGTAGTATGTTATTTGGATGACCTACTAATTTCAGCACCAAATAGGCAAATTCATAATAACATATTGAATGAAGTCCTCAAACGGCTAGAGAAGCACAGAGTACGAATGTCTGCTCGTAAGTGTGAGTTATTTAAAAACTCAGTGGAGTACTTAGGGTACAGAGTAGATAAAGATGGTTTACATCCAACCATGGAAAAATTGGCAATTAGAAATGCACCCACTCCCAGGAATGTCACTGAACTTCGTTCGTTCTTGGGTCTGTTGAACTATTATGGGAAGTTCCTACCAAATTTGGCTACAGTATTACATCCAGTGAATGAACTTTAGAAAAAACAGGTCCATTGGAAGTGGTAAAAAAAAAAGGCGATACAGCATTCAAGGAGTGTAAAAGCAAATTGGTAGAGAGCACCATGTTAGTTCACTATGACATATCTAAGGAGATTAAGCTAGGATGTGATGCCTCTCCGTATGGAGTTGGGGCAGTAATCTCTCATGTAGTAAGTAGTGGGGAGGAGAGACCAATTGCTTTTGCTTCACGCACTCTCAGTGCCAGTGAGAATAATTATGCGCAAATTGAAAGGGAAGCTTTGGCATTAATTTTTGGGGTCAAGAAGTTTCAGGGATACTTATATGGTCGTAAGTTTACCATCATTACGGACCATAAGCCCCTAACAGCAATCCTCCATCCAAAGTCCCCAGTTCCAACATGAGCTGCAGCCTGAATGCAGAGATGGGCTTTGATTTTGTCAGCATATACATGTGATATTGAATACAGACGATCAGCTGATCACAGTAATGCTGATGCAATGTCTAGATTGCCTTCCCCATCACAAGTTACATCCGATAGGGAAGAAGTGTTTTATTTTTCATACTTTGATGAACTGTCAGTCACAGCTGAAGAGATTGGTAGAGCAACCAAACGTAACCCAGTGATGTCAAAGGTGTATGAGTATATTGTAAATGGATGGCCAAACCAGGTAACAGACAAAGATACACATCCATTCTTCATTCGTAGGAATGAATTATCAGTCAATAAAGATTGTATCATATGGGGTGCAAGAGTGGTTATACCAAATAAATTCAAGTCCAAATTATTAGGAGACCTCCATGACCAAGAGTTTTGCACGCAGTTATTTATGGTGGCCAGGTCTTGATAAAGATATAGAGTACATCGTGAGTCAGTGTACGACATGTCAATCGGTAAGCAAGCAACCACCACCAGTACCATTACAGCCATGGAAATGGCCTCCCAGGGTGTGGCAAAGGCTACATATTGATTTTGCTGAGTTAGAAGGACAACAATTGTTTATTGTGATTGATAGCCATTCGAAGTAGGTTGAGGTGTTTCCAATGTGGAAAATAACAACAAGTAAAACATTGAACATTTTACGAAAATCATTTTCTTCATTTGGCCTCCCTGAAGAAATTGTTTCGGATAATGGACCACAATTACATTCAGAAGAATTTGCACAATTCATGAGCAAAAATGGTGTGAAGCATACCAAGGTTCCACCATACCATCCTGCTTCAAATGGTGCAGCAGAGCGCACTGTACAAATTGTAAAACGTGCCCTCATAAAACAAATGTTAGATCCAAATCCAAGGAAACGACAGCTGTCATTGGATCACAAATTGGCTAGTTTTTTGATTACATATCGAAATACTCCTCATACAACTACTGGTAGAACACCAGCAGAGTTGTTTCTCAAATGACAGCCACGAACCAGATTCTCATTGTTGAAGCCAAATTTGGCACAGTCTGTAGAAGAGACACAATTAAGACAAAAAGAGAATCATGATAAAGGTAGAGTAAAAGAGAGAAGTGTGAAATTAAACCAAAAGGTGAGAGTGAAAAACCATCACCATAAATAGTTAAAGTGGTTACCCGGTGGAGTGGTGAAGATATGTGGTCCTCGCACATATTTGGTAAAGATGTTTGATATGAACAGGTTAGGTTTGTTCATATTGATCATATTTTACCTACAGACATGGAAGGAGTTGAAGGTGGGAATGATTCAATTATTTCTGACTCATCAGATAGTTTTGATACACCAGTAGCAAATCCTAAATCCAATGTACTGGAAACAAATCCAGGAGAGAATCAGAATGAAAGTCTGAGTCCGAGTCAGGAAAACAAAGAGCCTGAAGTTACAGTGAGTTCAAATGAAAATCAAGGAAATTCCGTGGAGGAAAACATTCCTCAGGATGAGCCTCGAATGAGTTTAGATTCGACACCATGTTTGGAAGGTTCTGTTCGAGAGCGAAGGTATCCTCTTCGAAACAGAAAACAAGTGGTGAAGTTAAATTTGTAAATATGGAAAAGAAATATAAGTTTATATCCTGTGTTATGTATAAACATGAAAGTTATGTATGATGGTTGTTATAATGGCTTCTTCATTAAGGAGGGAGAAGTGTAATGTCTGTAAGCTTGTAATGTTTGTAGCTCCACACTGTGGATGTAGACGTATTGTGTACTGCAATTGCACAGTTGATGATTAAACAGAACCAGGCACCTTCCGGAGACTTCTGAGAGAGCAGCCTGCCATGTTAGGAAGCTGTGTGTGCTGTGCTCTGTGAATATATCGCAGGCTTGATCTTTTCATGCATCTCCGCTGGGACGCTGGACCAGCTCCCATGGAGGACAAAGTTTTTTTTACAAGGGACAGTAAAGGATCCTGGCTTGTCCAGGTCCTGATCTGGTAGGCCGTAACGGATGACTTTTCGTTTTCAAATGCATCCATCACCAAAAGCAAGTCTGCAGGCTGTGCCATTTCCACCTCGGTGGTGGGCAATGGTAGCCGACTGAGAGCATCAACGCAGTTCTCTGTGCCTGGCCCGTAGCGAATTACATAGTTATATGCAGACAGCGTGAGCACCCATCTTTGGATGCGGGCAGAGGCATTGGTATTAATATCTTTGCTCTCTGAGAATAGCGATATGAGCGGCTTATGGTCAGTTTCTAACTCGAACTTAAGCCCAAACAGATACTGATGCATTTTTTTCACCCCGTAAACACATGCCAGAGCTTCTTTTTCAATCATGCTGTAGGCCCTTTCGGCCTTGGACAAACTCCTGGATGCATAAGCGACCGGTTGCAATGTTCCCGATTCGTTTGCTTATTGTAACTCACACCCGACCCCGTACGAAGACGCATCGCAAGCTAGCACTAAACGTTTACATTGGTCATACAGAACAAGCAGTTTGTTGGCACATAACAGATTTCTGGCTTTCTCAAAAGCTGTCTCTTGTGATTTCCCCCATACCCAGTCACCTCCCTTGCAGCAACACATGTAGAGGTTCTAGCAAGGTGCTTAACCTCGATAGGAAATTACCAAAATAATTGAGGAGTCCCAGGAACGACCGCAACTTCGTCACGTTCTGTGGTCTCGGTGAGTTCTTGATGGCCTCCGTCTTGGCGTCGGTGGGTCTGATGCTTTGTGCCGCGATTCTTCTCCCTAAGAACTCGACCTCTGGCGCCAGGAAAACACACTTCGAGTGTTTCAACCTGAACCCCACACGATCTAGCCGACTGAGAACCTCTTCCAGGTTTTGCAAGTGTTCGATTGCGTCCCGACCTGTGATCAATGTGTCGGCCTGGAAAACCACGGTGCGCGGATCGACTTTAGCAAACTCTCCATGTTCCTTTCAAAAATAGCCGCAGCCGATCGAATCCCAAACGGGCATCTATTGTAGATGAACAGACCTTTGTGCATGTTGATGCAGGTGAGGCCTTTCGAAGATTTCTGCGTCATGTAGGCCAAGGTCAGGTCTAACTTGGTGAACGTCTTCCCTCCTGCCAGCGTCCCAAATAGGTCATCTGCCTTGGGTAGCAGGTACTGGTCCTGCAACGAAAAACGGCTAATCGTTACTTTATAGTCTGACCGTGCCATCGACCTTGAGAACCGGAACAATTGGACTGGTCCACACTTTGAACTCAACCGGCGCGATGATGCCCTCTCATTGCAGCCTATTCAGCTCGATCTCCATCTTTCTCTCGCATCATGTATGGCACCACCCGTGCCTTGTGGTGGATGAGTCGTGTACCGGGAGCCAAGTGGATCTGCACCTTCGCTCCAGAGAAATTTCCGATGTCTGGCTCGAACAACGACGGGAACTTGCTCAAAATCTGGGCACATGATGGACAAAAACGCTCGGATGTCGTCCCAGTTCCAGCGGGATTTTTCTCAGCCAGCTTCTGCTGAACAGTGTGGAGCCATCTCCTGGTACTATCCATAGTGGGAGTTCGTGCACTGCTCCATCATAGGAGACTTTTACTGCTGCGCTGCCAATTACAGGGATCAGCTCTTTAGTGTAAGTTCTCAGCTTGGTATGACTAGGGCTCAGCTTGGGCCTTTGTGCCTTGTTGCTCCACAGCCTCTCGAAGGCCTTTTTGCTCATGATAGACTGACTCGAACCCATGTCTAATTCCATGGATACTGGAATTACGTTCAGTTCAACTTTTAACATGATCGGTGGACATTTCATGGTGAATGTGTGTACCCCGTACACTTCTGCCTCCTCGGTTCTAGTCTCTAGTTCAGTTTGATCCACCATGGATCGGTCTTCCTCTGCAACGTGGTGGTTTGCAGGGTTTGCAGCTCATCCGCACAGTCGCTGGAGGTGTCCCATTGTTCCACAGCCTTTGCATGCATAGTGTTTGAAACAACATTGATGGACTCGATGATCACCTCCGCAGCGCCAACAAGGTGTTAACTGCCTCACATTCACGCTTGATGGCAGACTCTGGGTCATCTGAGGTCATACAGCTGCAGATGTGTATGTTCTGCCATATGCATTCCTGCCTGAAAACGACGTTACTTTGTGTACAGTACTTGCTGATGCATCTTTACGCTGCAAAATTTGTTTGGTGTTATCACTGGTGGACATAAATGCCTTGGCTATCGTTATGGCTTTGCTCAGGTTCGGTGTTTCAACAGTCAATAGTTTGCGAAGGATAACCTCATGGCCAATGCCAAGCACAAAAAAGTCTCTTAGCATTTGCTCCAGGAATCCATTGAATTCGCAATGTTTTTCAAGGCACTTTAGTTCAGCGACATAGCTCGCCACTTCCTGGCTTTCAGACCACTGACATGTGTAAAATCGATACCTTGCCATCAGAACACTCTCCTTCGGATTAGATGCTCCCGGACCGACGTACACAGTTCTTCATACAATTTGGTTGTTGGTTTCACCGGAGCAAGAAGATTCTTCATGAGGCCATAGGTAGTTGCCCCACAGACAGTGAGGAGAATCGTCCTTCATTTGACAGCGTTCTCATTCCCTTCCAGCTCGTTGGCCACAAAGTATTGGTCGAGTCGCACCACGAAAGCTTCCCAAACATCACCTTCTGAGAATTTCTCCAGGATACCGAAAGTTCTCTGCAGTTTTGCGTGATGATTCATTATCTATTACTCGTCGCCAGTTGTTAGGTCTCAAATAAAGCAATGTGGCTGAGTACAGTAGACTTGAGTAAGTGTGACCTTAGTCTCTTTATTCTGACTCCAGAGTGCTGGCCTGCTTATATACAGTGCTCCCAAGGGATGTGCCCTCTGGTGGTGGTAGAATGCTGGTTACAAGGTGTTGCATACATAACAAAAGAGACCAAGGTCACAATGGTTTGAGTTTACAACACAGTCTGGTGGAGTTATTCTGAACATAATAATTGGCGACGAGTTACAGATCACGAACTTTTATGCGGTAATGGCTGCTGTTGGTATTCTTGAGAGATTTGTTGAGGGTGATGATTGGGAAGCCTTCTTTGAGCGTCTTGACCAATACTTCATGGCCAACGAGCTGGACACAGCTGAGACGGCGGCCAAGCGCAGGGCGATTCTCCTCACCGTATGTGGGTCTTTGATATATAGTCTCGTCAAAAATCTGCTGGCACCGGTCAAACCAACGGACAAGACTTACACAGAGTTATGTACGCTGGTTCAGGAACACCTCAAGCCGAAGAAGAGCATCCTCATGGCCAGGTATCGCTTTTACATGCACCATCGCTCCGAGGCCCAGAACGAGGCGAACTCTGTCGCTGACCTAAGACGCCTTTTGGGACAGTGCGAATTTGCCGGATCTTTGGGAGAAATATTGTAGGACTTTTTCGTGCTTGGAATCGGCCACGAGGTCATTCTGCGCAAACTGCTGTCTGCTGAATCCCTAGATCTGAGCAAGGCCATCATGATAACCCAGGCTTTCATATCCACGAGCGACAACACGAAACAGATCTCTTCACAACATCGAAGCTCACCGGCAAGTACTGTGCATAAAATAATGCCTTCAGCAGGCAGTACTGTACATGGCAGGGCCTACATGACTGCAGAGGCCAGACCTAGGGTGACTCAGAGTCCGCCGTGGGGCGTGAATGCGTATCCATTAACACCATGTTGGTGCTGCGGGAGCAGTTGTAGAGCCCATCAATATCGATTCAAGCACTATGTGTACAAGGGCTGTGGAACAATGGGGCACCTCCAGCGAATGTGCAAGCGACCTCGGTCTCACCACGTGGCAGAGTCAGGAGAGGACGACTGATCCAGCGAGGATCTCGCTGAATGAGCAGGAGAGGCAACTCAACCTGAGGATGAAGAGGAAGTGTATGGGGGTACACACCTTCACCACCAAAAGCCCTCCAATAATGTTAAAAGTTAAACTTAACGGCATTCCAGTCTCCATGCAATTGGACACAGGGGCAATTCAATCAATCATGAGCCAGAAGGCTTTTGAGAAACTGGGGCAACAAGGCACAGAGGCCAAAACTGAGCCCGATTCACACAACGCTGCACATGTACACCAACGAACTCATGTTATTGGCAGTGCGGCAGTGAAAGTATCGTACGACGGAATGGTGCATGATTTACCACGATGGATTATACCAGGCGATGGCCCAACGCTGTTCAGCAGAAGCTGGCTAGGAAAGACTGAGACAACATCAAAGCAATATCTTCGGTGGATGACGACTCGTGTGCCCAGGTGCTAAACAAATTCCCAACGTTATTTGAGCCAGGCATCGGCAACTTCACAGGCACCAAGGTGCAGATCCATCTTATTCCTGGGGCACAACCCGTTCATCACAAGGCTCGAGCAGTCCCATACATGATGCGAGAGAAAGTCGAGATCAAGCTGGACAGACTTCAACGAGAGGGAATCATATCACCAGTCGAGTTCAACGAGTGGGCCAGTCCAATCATGCCGGTGCTAAAGAGCAATGGGACGGTCAGAATCTGCGGGGACTACAAGGTAACGATCAACCGAGTCTCGTTACAGGACCAGTACCAGTACCTAAAGCGGTGGACCTATTCGCAATGCTAGCAGGGGGAAAGTCATTCACCAAGCTAGATCTAACCTCTGCTTACATGACACAGGAACTGGCAAAGAAATTGACGTGCATCAACACGCACAAAAGACTGTTCGTATACCACAGATGCCCCTTTGGGATTCGCTCGGCTGTGACCATCTTCCAGAGGAACATGGAGAGTCTGTTGAAATTCGGTTCCATGCACCGTGGTGTTCCAAGACAACATCTTGATCACTGGTCGCAACACCACCGAACACTTGCACAACCTGGAAGAGGTTCTAAAGCGATTGAACAGAGTGAGACTCAGGCTGAAATGCTCCAAGTGTGTTCTCCTGGTGCCAGAGGTCGAATTTCTGGGGAGAAAGATTGCGGTGGACAGCATCAGACCCACGGACTCCAAGACGGAGGCCGTCAAGAATGCACCCAGACCACAGAATGTGACGGAGCTGCGTTCGTTCCTGGGACTCCTCAACTATTTTGGTAATTTTCTACCGGGGTTGAGCACTTTGCTGGAACCCTTGCTATGCAAGGGTGACTACTGGGTTTGGGGTAACTCTCAAGATACATCCTTTAATAAGGCCAGAAATCTGCTATGCTCTAACAAGCATTGTATGACCAATGTAAACATTTAGTACTAGCTTGTGATGCGTCGTCATACGGGGTCGGCTGTGTGTTACAGCTAGCCAATGTGTCAGGCAAACTGCAACCGGTTGCATATGCGTCCAGAAGTTTATCCAAGGCTGAAAGAGCCTACAGTATGGTTGAGAAAGAAGCGTTGGCTTGTGTATACACGGTTAAGAAAATGCACCAATACCTATTTGGTCTCCGGTTCAAGCTCGAAACCGACCACAAACCGCTTACTTCACTGATTTCAGAAAGCAAAGGCATCAACACCAATGCTTCGTCTCGCATCCAAAGATGGTCACTAACATTCTGGTAATGGATGCTTTTGAGCTCGAGGGGTCACCCGTCACGGCTCGCCAGATCAGGACCTGGACTAGCCAAGACCCTGTACTATCACTAGTAAAAAGCTGCGTCCTCAATGGTAACTGGTCGGCAGTTCCCGGGGAAATGCAAGATTAAATTAAGCCGTTCCACCGATGTAAGGATGAATTGTCCATCCAATCGGATTGTCTCCTATGGGGGAATTGTGTGGTTTTGCCAAAAAAAAGGCAGGGAAACGTTTATACATGACCTACACAGTACCCACCCAGGCATAGTCATGATGAAGGCTATCGCCAGGTCGCATGTTTGGTGGCCCGGCATTGACTCGGAATTGGAGTCATGCGTACACCAATGTAACACTTGCTCACAGTTGAGCAACGCACCCAGGGAGGCCCCACTGAGCCTGTGGTCATGGCCCTCCAGACCGTGGTCCAAGGTCCACGTAGATTTTGCTGGCCTTTTTCTAGGTAAGATGTTTCTAGTAGCAGTGGACGCTTACTCTAAATGGATTGAATGTATAATAATGTCGTCATGTACGTCCACTGCCACCATTGAAAGCCTCAGGGTCATGTTCGCCACCCATGGTTTGCCCGACGTCCTTTTTAGTGACAAGGGACCGTGTTTCACCAGCTCGGAATTCAAGGAGTTCATGACCCACAATGGCATTAAGCATGTCAGGTCTGCCCCATTTAAGCCCGCATCCAATGGTCAAGCGTAAAGGGCAGTCCAAACCATCAAACAGAGCTTGAAACGGGTAAAGGACGGCGCCTTGCAGGCCCGGTTATCTCTGGTCCTGCTCAGCTACCGGACACGCCCCCACTCGCTCACCAGGGTTCCCCCGGCAGAATTGTTAATGAAGAGAGCACTCAAAACCAGGCTCTCCTTCGTCCACCCGGATCTCAATGATCACGTAGTAACCCGGTGGCACCGGCACAACATGTACCACGATCGCGCGGCTGTATCACGTGACATTGAGGTTAATGATCCTGTGTTTGTTCTCAATTACGGTCATGGTCCCAAATGGATTGCTGGCACTGTCTTAGCCAAGGAGGGGAATAGAGTGTTTGTTGTTAAATTGTTGACTGGACAAACATGCAGAAAGCACTTGGATCAGATCAAACTGCGATTCACTGACAACCAAGAACAGTTTGAAGAAGACTTTACCATCTATGATCCACCAACACACACCCAACCGGCAATTGACCTCGCTGTCAACCACGAGGATGAACCCACCATGCCCGACAGTCCGATCAGACCAGCCGCGCGGCCATGCAGCAATGATCCGTCCAACTCACCCATGCCAGGACTTCAACTTAAGCGATCGACCCGGGAACGCAGTGCGCCAGATCGCCTCAACTCGTAAATAACTTGTACATAAGACTTTGGGGGGGGGGCGGGGGCGGGGAGTGATGTTATGTATGCAAACCTCACCAACGTGTAAGAATTGCCACTGGGGGGCACATCTGTGGGAGACCTAAGGGTTACCTGTGCACCTTGGGCAAGCAGGTATAAAAGGCAATCCACCATGCTGCTTCCTTGCTTTTGGAGTTACATTAAAGAGACCAAAGTCACAATGGTTTGATCTTACAACACAGTCTTGTGGAGTTATTCTGAACATAATATGCACCACACTTGAAATCTGACACCAAACACCTTTCGTGAAAAACCTATTTAAATAAAGGCGGACTACTCCTCTGCTACTCCTCCACGGGCTGGGCTGGTAAAAGCATTGAGAATCTGAGCCATATAAACCAGCTTAGAACCTACCTCGTGCTGAGTGAACTGAACTCTGCACCTTGACCTTCTGCAACCTTGACCTTTTGCACCTTGATCTTCTGCACAATCTGTGGGTGAAGCTCAATTGCTTCAGATATGGAATCATGAGATGCACGGCAAATGACTATAAATGTGACCTTTGTGGACTTCCTCCCCCCTTTGTCCCTCTAGCCAGTTAGAAGATGCAAGCCACATACTTGCAGGCTGCGCTGATCAGCAAGGGCTTACTGGTTCCCGAAAGGTATCCTTTGCTCAGTTGTTGAATGGTTATGTAAATGCAATCATAATAAATAAAAATAAATGAGGCATGAGTAGTGTTAAGTATGGAAGAACTCCACAAGGGGAGAGAATTTTAAAAAAAAATGAAAACTAAACTAGAGAAAGGTGTTCATCTATGTTGCCCTCCATTCTGCATTCAAACAAAACACTCAGAAGAGAATGTCTGTCTCCTCCACTAAAGATTTTCTAAGAGGGACTATCTTATTGGGTCTAGTATGTAACTAGTAGAGTGAACAAAGGAGAGCCAGTGGATGTGGTGTATTTGGACTTTCAAAAGGCTTTTGACAAGGTCCCACACAAGAGATTGGTGTGCAAAATTAAAGCACAACGTATTGGGGGTAATGTATTGTCGTGGATAGAGAACTGGTTGGCAGACAGGAAGCAGAGTCGGGATAAACGGGTCCTTTTCAGAATGGCAGGCAGTGATTAGTGGGGTGCCACAGGGCTCAGTGCTGGGACCACAGCTATTTACAATATACATTAATGATTTAGATGAAGGAATTAAGTGTAATATCTCCAAGTTTGCAGATGACACTAAGTTGGGTGGCGGTGTGAGCTGTGAGGAGGATGCTAAGAGGCTGCAGGGTGACTTGGACAGGTTAGGTGAGTGGGTAAATGCATGGCAGATGCAGTATAATGTGGATAACTGTGAGGTTATCCACTTTGGTGGCAAAAACACGAAGGCAGAATATTATCTGAATGGCGGCAGATTAGGAAAAGGGGAGGTGCAACAAGACCTGGGTGTCATGGTTCATCAGTCATTGAAAGTTGACATGCAGGTACAGCAGGCGATGAAGAAGGCAAATGGTATGTTGGCCTTCATAGCTAGGGGTTTTGACTATAGGACCAGAGAGGTCTTACTGCAGTTGTACAGGGCCTTGGTGAGGCCTCACCTGGAATATTGTGTTCAGGTTTTGGTCTCCTAATCTGAGGAAGGACGTTCTTGATATTGAGGGAGTGCAGCAAAGGTTCACCAGACTGATTCCCGGGATGGCTGGACTGATATATGAGGAGAGACTGGATCGACTGGGCCTTTATTCACTGGAGTTTAGAAGGATGAGAGGGGATCTCATAGAAACATATAAAATTCTAACGGGACTGTTCCCGATGTTGGGGAAGTCCAGAACCAGGGGACACAGTCTAAGGATAAGGGGTAAGCCATTTAGGACTGAAATGAGGAGAAACTTCTTCACTCAGAGAGTTGTTAACCTATGGAATTCCCTGCTGCAGAGAGTGCTTAATGCCAGTTCGTTGGATATATAGAAACATAGAAACATAGAAAATAGGTGCAGGAGCAGGCCATTCAGCCCTTCTAGCCTGCACCGCCATTCAATGAGTTCATGGCTGAACATGAAACTTCAGTACCCCATTCCTGCTTTCTCGCCATACCCCTTGATCCCCCGAGTAGTAAGGACTTCATCTAACTCCCTTTTGAATATATTTAGTGAATTGGCCTCAACAACTTTCTGTGGTAGAGAATTCCACAGGTTCACCACTCTCTGGGTGAAGATGTTTCTCCTCATCTCGGTCCTAAATGGCTTACCCCTTATCCTTAGACTGTGACCCCTGGTTCTGGACTTCCCCAACATTGGGAACATTCTTCCTGCATCCAACCTGTCCAAACCCGTCAGAATTTTAAATGTTTCTATGAGGTCCCCTCTCACTCTTCTGAACTCCAGTGAATACAAGGCCAGTTGATCCAGTCTTTCTTGATAGGTCAGTCCCACCATCCCGGGAATCAGTCTAGTGAATCTTCGCTGCACTCCCTCAATAGCAAGAATGTCCTTCCTCAAGTTAGGAGACCAAAACTGTACACAATACTCCAGGTGTGGCCTCACCAAGGCCCTGTACAACTGTAGCAACACCTCCCTGCCCCTGTACTCAAATCCCCTCGCTATGAAGGCCAACATGCCATTTGCTTTCTTAACCGCCTGCTGTACCTGCATGCCAACCTTCAGTGACTGATGTACCATGACACCCAGGTCTCGTTGCACCTCCCCTTTTCCTAATCTGTCACCATTCAGATAATAGTCTGTCTCTCTGTTTTTACCACCAAAGTGGATAACCTCACATTTATCCACATTATACTTCATCTGCCATGCATTTGCCCACTCACCTAACCTATCCAAGTCACTCTGCAACCTCATAGCATCCTCCTCGCAGCTCACACTGCCACCCAACTTAGTGTCATCCGCAAATTTGGAGATACTACATTTAATCCCCTCGTCTAAATCATTAATGTACAATGTAAACAGCTGGGGCCCCAGCACAGAACCCTGCGGTACCCCACTAGTCACTGCCTGCCATTCTCAAAAGTACCCATTTACTCCTATTCTTTGCTTCCTGTCTGACAACCAGTTCTCAATCCACGTCAGCACACTACCCCCAATCCCATGTGCTCTAACTTTGCACATTAATCTCCTGTGTGGGACCTTGTCGAAAGCCTTCTGAAAGTCCAAATATACCACATCAACTGGTTCTCCTTTGTCCACTTTACTGGAAACATCCTCAAAAAATTCCAGAAGATTTGTCAAGCATGATTTCCCTTTCACAAATCCATGCTGACTTGGACCTATTATGTCACCATTTTCCAAATGCGCTGCTATGACATCCTTAATAATTGATTCCATCATTTTACCCACTACTGAGGTCAGGCTGACCGGTCTATAATTCCCTGCTTTCTCTCTCCCTCCTTTTTTAAAAAGTGGGGTTACATTGGCTATCCTCCACTCGATAGGAACTGATCCAGAGTCTATGGAATGTTGGAAAATGACTGTCAATGCATCCGCTATTTCCAAGGCCACCTCCTTAAGTACTCTGGGATGCAGTCCATCAGGCCCTGGGGATTTATCGGCCTTCAATCCCATCAATTTCCCCAACACAATTTCCCGACTAATAAAGATTTCCCTCAGTTCCTCCTCCTTACGAGACCCTCTGACCCCTTTTATATCCGGAAGGTTGTTTGTGTCCTCCTTAGTGAATACTGAACCAAAGTACTTGTTCAATTGGTCTGCCATTTCTTTGTTCCCCGTTATGACTTCCCCTGATTCTGACTGCAGGGGACCTACGTTTGTCTTTACTAACCTTTTTCTCTTTACATACCTATAGAAACTTTTGCAATCCGCCTTAATGTTCTCTGCAAGCTTCTTCTCGTACTCCATTTTCCCTGCCCTAATCAAACCCTTTGTCCTCCTCTGCTGAGTTCTAAATTTCTCCCAGTCCCCAGGTTCGCTGCTATTTCTGGCCAATTTGTATGCCACTTCCTTGGCTTTAATACTATCCCTGATTTCCCTAGATAACCACGGTTGAGCCACCTTCCCTTTTTTATTTTTACGCCAGACAGGAATGTACAATTGTTGTAATTCATCCATGCGGTCTCTAAATGTCTGCCATTGCCCATCCACAGTCAACCCCTTAAGTATCATTAGCCAATCTATCTTAGCCAATTCACGCCTCATACCTTCAAAGTTACCCTTCTTTAAGTTCTGGACCATGGTCTCTGAATTAACTGTTTCATTCTCCATCCTAATGCAGAATTCCACCATATTATGGTCACCATATATTCAAGAGGGAGTTAGATGTGGCCCTTACGGTGAAAGGGATCAAGGGGTATGGAGAGAAAATAGGAAAGGGGTACTGAGGTGAATGATCAGCCATGATCTTATTGAATGGTGGTGCAGGCTCGAAGGGCTGAATGGCCTACTCCTGCACCTATTTTCTATGCTTCTATGTTTCTATGTCTCAACACAGCGCATCTTAGGGAATCCTACCACTCATCCCCCAAGCTTTCCATTCCTTTTCTATTTTCCCAATGAATGCCGCTTCCCTTTATTCGAGAGAAGCACTATTATTGAACATTTGAACATTCTACCATTCATGGGAAGAGTAGCATAGTGGTAATGTTACTAGACTAGCAGAATACCTGGACTAAATGATCCTGAGACAAAAGTTCAAATCCCACCTCAGCAGCTGGGGAATTTAAATTTAAATTTAAATTCAATTGAAAAATCTGAAGTAAAAAGCTAGTATTAGTAATGGTGACCACGTAACTACTGGATTGTCATAAAAACACATTTGGTTCACGAATATCCTTTAGGGAAGGAAATCTGGCCTCTTTAGTAACAAATCAATTACCATTCTACTATTGTGTATTATATATTGCATAGTACTATATATTACAATGTGCTGCTCAACTACAGATGAAAATAAACAGTCTTTACAGCAAAACTAAATCCATAGCATCTTAAAATAGCACAGATTGCCTAGCAACAAGTGAGGCCATGGTTTGGATGTCTTTCTTTGACTCATTCAACCTCCCAGGTGACTTGTCACCATGCCAACTTCTCGGTATGGGTGGAGGGAGCTTTGGAACGGGACTTGGGAGTGATGGTTGATTCATCCCTTTCAATGCCTGCACGATACAGCAAAGCAATTAAAGAAGTGAATAGATTGCTTAAATATCCAGCCAGAATAATCTCTAGAGGTTGTGCCAGAGCTCTACAATTCTAGGCTGCCACGTCATTAAAAAAAAAATAAGCGCTGGATACAATTTAGAGCAGAGAAATGAGATCTATCCCAAGTGTAAAGGCGATGGGCTATGAAGGAAATTTAAAGAAGCTTAAGCACAACATGAAAAGAATATTGGGATGGGGGAGGAGATGGGGACACCTCACTGAGGTATGTAAAATGTTACGTGATATATGGTTATGTAAACCTAGATATTACTTCAAATTAAGCCAGGAAAGTGGGACCAAGGGAACTCAATTTAAGTTTGTGAGAACTTGTTTTAGAAAAGATATTGGGAAAAACCAGATGGAAATAGTTTGTTTGGTTGAAAGTGTTGCGATAATTTTTAAATAAACTGAAGTTTTTTTTTAATTCATTCACGGGATGTGGGCGTCGCTGGCAAGGCCAGCATTTATTGCCCATCTCTAATTGTCCTTGAGAAGGTGGTGGTCAGCTGCCTTCTTGAACCGCTGCAGTCCGTGTGGTGAAAGAAAAGACAGCCATCCGTGGCTAACTAAAAAAATAAAGGATAGTATCTAATTAAAAACAAGGGCATACAAAGTGTCCAAAACTAGTGGGAGGACAGAAGACTGGGATGCTTTTAAAAGCCAGCAAAGAATAACTAAAAAATGATTAAGAAAGGGAAGATAGACTATGAAAGTAAACTAGCACGAAATATAAAAACAGATAGCAAGAGTTTCTATAGATATATATAAAGGAAAAGAGTGGCTAAAGTAAAATGTTGGCCCCTTAGAGGACAAGACCGGGAGAAATTAATAATGGGGAACATGGAGATGACATAAACTCTGAACAAATATTTTGTATCATTCTTTAAGGTAGAGGACACTAACAATATTCCAACAGTGGATAGTCAAGGGGCTATAGGGGAGGAGGAACTTAACATAATCACAATCACAAAGGAGGTGGTATTCAGTAAGATAATGGGACTAAAGGCAGATTAATCCCCTGGACCTGATGGCTTGCATCCTAGGGTCTTAAGAGAAGTAGCAGCAGGGATTGTGGATGCATTGGTTGTAATTTACCAAAATTCCCTAGATCCTGGGGAGGTCCCAGCAGATTGGAAAACTGCAAATGTAATGGCCCTATTTAAAAAAGGAGTCAGACAAAAAGCAGGAAACTATAGACCAGTTAGCCTAACATCTGTGGTTGGAGTCCATTATTAAAGAAGCAGTAGCAGGACATTGGGAAAAGCAAAATTCGGTCAGGCAGAGTCAGCATAGATTTATGAAGGGGAAGTCATGTTTGACAAATTTGCTGGAATTCTTTGAGGATGTAACGAACAGGGTGGATAAAGGGGAACCAGTGGATGTGATGTATTTGGACTTCCAGAAGGCATTTGACAAGGTGTCACATAAAAGGTTACTGCGCAAGATAAAAGTTCACGGGGTTGGGGGTAATATATTAGCATGGATAGAGGATTGGCTAATTAACAGAAAACAGAGAGTCGGGATAAATGGTTCATTCTCTGGTTGGCAATCAGTAACTTGTGGGGTGCCACAGGGATCAGTGCTGGGACCACAGCTATTTACAATCTATATTAATGACTTGGAAGAAGGGACCGATTGTAACGTTTGCTGACAATACAAAGATGGGAGGAAAAGCAATGTGTGAGGAGGACACAATAAATCTGCAAAAGGACATAGACAGGTTAAGTGAGTGGGCAAAAATTTGGCAGATGGAGTATAATGTTGGAAGGTGTAAGGTCATGTACTTTGGCAGAAAAAAATCAAAGAGCAAGTTATTATTTAAATGGAGAAAGATTGCAAAGTGCTGCAGTACAGCGGGACCTGGGGGTACTTGTGCATGAAACACAAAAGGTTAGTCTGCAGGGACAGCAAGTGATCAGGAAGGCCAATGGAATCTTGGCCTTTATTGCAAAGGGGATGGAGTATAAAAGCAAGGAAGTCTTGCTGCAGTTATACAGGGTATTGGTGAGGCCACACCTGGAATACTGTGTGCAGTTTTATTTTCCATATTTACAAAAGGATATAATAGCTTTGGAGGCAGTTCCGAGAAGGTTCTCTAGGTTGATTCCAGAGGTGAGGGGGTTGACTAGGTTGGGCCTCTACTAATTGGAATTCAGAAGAATGAGAGGTGATCTTATCAAAACGTCTAAGATTATGAGGGGGCTTGACAAGGTGGATGCAGAGAAGATGTTTCCACTGATAGGGGAGACTAGAACTAGGGGGCATAATCTTAGAATAAGTGGCTGCCCATTTAAAACTGAAATGAGGAGGAATTTCTTCTCTCAGAGGGTTGTAAATCTGTGGTAGTCGCTGCCTCAGAGAGCTGTGGAAGCTGGGACATTTGAATAAATTTAAGACAGAGATAGACAGTTTCTTGAGCGATAAGGGAATAAGGGGTTATGGGGAGCGGGTAGGGAGGTGGACCTGAGTCCATGATTGGATCAGCCATGATCGTATTAAAGGGCCGAGCAGGCTCGAGGGACCATATGGCCTAGTCCTGCTCTTATTTCTTATGTTCTTATGTATTCCCACAGTGCTGTTAGGGAGTTCCAGAATTTTGACCCAGCGACGATGAAGGAACGGCGATATATTTTCAAGTCAGGATGGTGCGTGACTTGGAGGTGATGGTGCTCCTATGCGCCTGCTGCCCTTGCCCTTCTAGGTGGTCGAGGTCGTGGGTTTGGGAGGTCCTACCGAAGAAGCTGTGGTGAGTTGTTGCAGTGCATCTTATAGATGGTACACACTGCAGCCGCGGTGCGCCGATGGTGGAGGGAGTGAATATTTAAGGTGTTGGATGGGGTGCCAATTAAGTGGGTTGCTTTGTCCTGGATGGTGTCGAGCTTCTTGAGTGTTGTTGGAACTGCACTCATCCAGGCAAGTGGAGAGTATTGCATCACACTCCTGACTTGTGCCTTGTAGATGGTGAAAAGGCTTTGGGGAGTCAGGAGGTAAGACACGCGCCGCAGAATACCCAGCCTCTGACCTGCTCTTGTAGCCACAGTATTTATGTGGCTGGTCCAGTTAAGTTTCTGGTCAATGGTGACCCCCAGGATGTTGATGGTAGGGGAATTTTGCAGTGGAAATGCCTTTGAATATCAAGGGGAAGTGGTTAGACTCTCGCTTGTTGGACATGATTATTGCCTGGTATTTGTGTGGTGTGAATGTTACTTGCCACTTATCAGCCCAGGCCTGAATGTCGTCCAGGTCTTGCTGCATGTGGGCATGGACTGCTCCATTATCTGAGGAGTTGCAAATGGAACTGAACACTGTGCAATCATCAGCGAACATCACCCTTCTGACCTTATGATGGAGGGAAGGTCATTGATGAAGCAGCTGAAGATGATTGGGCCTAGGACACTGCCCTGAGGAACTCCTGCAGCGATGTCATGGGACTGGGATGATTGATCTCCAACCACCACAACCATGTTCCTTTGTGCGAGGTATGATCCAGCCAGTGGAGAGTTTTCTCCCTGATTCCCATTGACTCCAATTTTATTATGGCTCATTGATGCCACACTCGGTCAAATGCTGCCTTGATGTCAAGGGCAGTCACTCTCACCTCACCTTTGGAATTTAGCTCTTTTGTCCATGATTGGAACAAGGCTGTAATGAGGTCTGGAGCCAAGAGGTCCTGGCGGAACCCAAACTGAGCATCGGTGAGCAGGTTATTGGTGAGTAAGTGTCGCTTGATAGCACTGTCGATGACACCTTCATCACTTTGCTGATGATTGAGAGTAGACTGATGGTGCGGTAATTGGTCGGATTGGATTTGTCCTGCTTTTTATGGACAGAACATACCTAGGCAGTTTTTGACATTGTCGGATAGATGCCAGTGTTGTCGTTGTACTGGAACAGCTTGGCTAGAGGCGCAGCTAGTTCTGGAGCACCAGTCTTCAGCACGGCAGCCGGGATGTTGTCGGGGCCCATAGCCTTTGCTGTATCCAGTGCGCTCAGCTGTTTCTAGATATTATGTGGAGTGAATCGAGTTGGCTGAAGACTGGCTTCTGTGATGGTGGGGACCTGAGGAGGAGGCCGAGATGGATCATCAACTCTGCACTTCTGAATGAAGATAGTTGCAAATGCTTCAATCTTGTCTTTTGCACTTGTGTGCTGGGCTCTGGCATCATTGAGGATGGGGGTATTCATGGAGCCTCCTTGTCCCGTTAGTTGTTTAATGGTTCACCACCATTCATGACTAGATGTGGCAGGACTGCAGAGCTTTGATCTGATCCGTTGATTGTGGGATTGCATAGCTCTGTCTATAGCATGCTGCTTCCGCTGTTTAGCCTTCATGTAGTCCTGTGTTGCAGCTTCCCCAGATTGGTACCTCATTTTTAGGTACGCCTGGTGCTGCACCTGGCATGCTCTTCTGCATTCCTCATTGAACCGGATTCGTCCCCTGGCTTGATGGTAAAGGTAGAGTGAGGGATTTAGTGGGCCATGAGGTTACAGATTGTGGTGGAATACAATTCTGCTGCTGCCGATGGCCCACAGCATCTGATGGATGCCCAATTTTGAGCTCGATCTGTTCTGAATCTATCTCATTTGGCACAGTCGTAGTGCTACACAACCTCAGTGTGCAGGCGGGTCTTTGTCTCCACAATGACTGTGCGGTGGTCACTGTTACCAATGCTGTCATGAACAGATGCATCTGCGACAGGTTGATTGGTGAGGACGGGGTCAAATAGGTTTTTCCCTCGTGTTGGATCACTCACCACCTGCTGCAGGCCTAGTCTGGCAGCTATGTCCTTCAGGACTCGGCCAGCTCAGTCAGTAGTGGTGCTACCGAGCTATTCTTGGTGATGGACATTGAAGTCCCCCAGAATACATTCTGTGCCCTTGCTACCCTCCATACTTCTTCTAAGTGCTGTTCAACATGGAGGAGTACTGATTAATCAGCTGAGGGAGAGCAGTAGATGGTAATCAGCAGGCGGTTTCCTTGCCCATGCTTGACTTGAAGCCATGAGACTTCATGAGGTCCAGAGTCAATGTTGAGGACTCTCAGGGCTACTCCCTCCCGACTGTATACCACTGTGCTGCCACCCCTGGTGGGTCTGTCCTGCCGTTGGGACAGGACATACCCAGGGATGGTGATGGAGGAGTCTGGGACATTGGCTGAAAGGTATGATTCTGTGAGTATGATTATGTCAGGCTGTTGCTTGACCAGTCTGTGGGACAGCTCTCCCAATTTTGGCACAAGTCCCCAGATGTTGGTGAGGAGGACTTTGCAGGGTCGACTGGGCTGGGTGTGCCGTTGTCATGTCCGCAGCTGGTGCCGAGGTCGATGCTGGGTGATCCGTCCGGTTTTATTCCTTTTATTGTTTCTTGTAGAGGTTTGGTACAACTGAGTAGCTTGTTAGGCCATTTCCGAGGGCAGTTATGAGTCAACCACATTGCTGTGGTTCTGGAGTCACATATTGTCCAGACCAGGTAAGGACGGCAGATTTCCTTCCCTAAAGGACATTTGTGAGCCAGATCATTTTTTTAATGACAATCCAGTAGTTTCATGGTCACCATTACTGACACTAGCTTTTTATTCCATATTTATTTAATTAACTGAATTGAAATTCCCCAACTGCCACGGTGGGATATTAACTCACGTGTCTGGATTATTAGTCCAAGCCTTTGGATTACTAGTCCCATAAAATAACCACTATGCTATCATACCCATAGATTTTTGCTTCTTGCAATTATATTATAACTGCATGGTGTAAAACAAATACTTGTTGGTTTGCCATGAAACAGAAATTTTGTTTCACTCGTCACCAGCACAAAAAACCAGCATTATTCCTGTATTATGCCAGATCAGTGCAAATAGGCTCTGGTACGTTTGAGACAAGTGAAACAGAACGCTTAACATACATCCCATAGAAACACAGTACTTTGCGCAGCAGAGGAGGCTATTCGGCTACTCACCTCTATGCCGGCCCTTTGCTGGTCAGTGAGCACAGAGGTAAAGGGTGAGCGGGTCAGTGAGAGTTAGGATACGGGCGGCAATGTTCCCTCATTTTTTTTTGTTGGCCCCTTTAACGGGCTTTTTCTATTTAAAAGATGGCTCACCTCACCGGCTGCGGGGAACCCCTAGATACCTGCACGGCTGCGCAGCTTAAAGGGAACTTTAACGGGCAGCTACAGGAGCTTTGGATAAGCTCAAGTTTACGGAGGCTGGAAGATGGGAGGCCGGCCAGCAGAGCATTGGAATAGTCGGGTCCGGAGATAAGAAAAGCATGGATGAGAATTTCAGATGGGCTGCGGCAGTGGCGGAGACAGGGCGATTTTATGGTGGTGGAAGTAGGCGGTCTTTGTGATGGAGAAGGTATGGGGTTGGAAGCTCAGCTCAGGGTCAAAGAGGACGCCGAGTTTGAGAACAGCCAGTGAGGAGGATGGAATCAGGGCTGGGGAACAGAGTTTGTGGTGTGTGCCGAAGACAATGGCTTCCATCTGCCCAATGATTAATTGGAGGAAATTTTGGCTCATCCAGGACTGGTAATCTGACAACACAGAGGCAATGGAGGGGTCAAGAGAGGTGGTGAGTTGGGTGTTATCAGCACACCTGTTGTGCCTTCGAATGATGTCACTAAGGGGCAACACGTAAATGAGCTATAGGAGTGGGCCAAGGATAGACCCTTGGGCCGCTCCAGATACAGGGGCAGGAAGATAGGCCATTGTAAGAGATTCTCTGACTAGGATTGGATAGGTGAGAGTGGCAAAGGCAGTCCCACTCAGCTGAATGGAGGAAAGGCATTGAAGGAGGGTGGTGTGGTCAGTTGTGTCAAAGGCTGCAGACAGGTTGAGAAGGATGCAGAGGGATAGTACACCATGGGCACATAGAAGATTTTTAATATATTATATACATGGGTATGTTTGGTGAGCAAGTTGTGAGCAAAGGCATGCTTAACAAATTTAGATATACAAAAATAAATCCCATGACCCGTCACTGACCTGTATCTGCCGAAATGTGGGATTTTAAAAACATGCTACCGTGTAACAAATCCAGAGCCTCCCCCTTCAGTTTATCTACCACCTTATCAACTAGTGCCAGCTCGTCAGTGAGGTACTAGAGAAAAAAACACATGGACAATACTCGTTTTAAGTTTGTGTTTGAGCATTATCCTACATTCTAGCAATATATCAGAAATATATTGTTGATGTTATTCTAGTTGGTCTTGCATTTGCACTAACCTTAGATCATATTCTTATGCCTATTTTCTATTTCCTTTAAAGTGGCTGGGTCATTGAATATATTTAAGGCGGAGAAACACAGACTTTTGAGCGATAAGGGAATAAAGGATTATGGGGAGCAGGCAGGGAAGTGGAGCTGAGTCCATGATCAGATCAGCCATGATCTTATTAAATGGCGGAGCAGGTTCGAGGGGCCAGGTGGCCTACGCCTGCTCCTATTTCTTAGGTTTTTTGTCTTCAAGATTGCCTGCCAAGTAAAGCAGTAGTGTCCAAGCGTTCTGTCTTCAAGTGTCAGTTAGGTGTATCCTATGGAGCCTCAGAAGTTTAAATCCATGTTCCCATTCAGCTGCATATATTTCAAGATGTAGATATCACCAGTTCATGGTGTTCTGATGTAGGATTTGTCCACCAGTGAAGTAACTGAGCAAATAATAGCCCTTTTCAAAACTCCGGGCCAGTAAAATTCAATCAGAATAAATCAGCAGGAAAGAAATATTAACACCAATAGATCTAAATCGTCTGCTTTGTGCACCAGGATTGGCAGGATTCGTGAACCAGATATGGACCACCGTCATCGCGCTGGGGCAGCCACGCTGAATGTGGTTTATATCAAATTCCTCTGTGCTTTAAAATGGCAGAGAAGCTTTTGGTATGAGCACATGGAGCGTTCATCTCAGAACAGCGCTGATTGAGATTTCTGTCCTAATCATCAAGGATTGACAACTAGCCCCTGGATCTTACTAACCTTGTGCACTGAAACCAGGTCACCAATGTGACAAATATTTTGGATCGCAGGTAAAATGAGAAAAAAGGACTTGTATTCATATAGCACCTTTCACGACCTCGGGACGTCCCAAAGTGAAGTACTTTACAGCCAATGGAGTACTTTTGGAGTGTAGTCACTGTTATAGTGTAGGAAACGCAACAGTCAATTTGCGCACACCAAGCTCCCACAAACAGCAATGTGATAAAGACCGCAGCATCTGTTTTTGTTATGTTGGTTGAGGGAGAAATATTGGCAGGACACTGAGGATAACTCCTCTCCTCTTCTTAGCAATAGTGCCATGGGAGGATCTTTTACGTCCACCGAGGCCTTGGTTTAACGTCTCATCCGAAAGACGGCACCTCTGACAGTGCAGCACTCCCTCAGCACTGCACTGAAGTGTCAGCCTGGATTATGGGCTCGAGTCTCTGGAGTGGGTAAGAACATAAGAACATAAGAAATAGGTGCAGGAGTAGGCCTTCTGGCCCCTCAAGCCTGCTCTGCCATTCAATATCATGGCTGATCTGATCATGGACTCAGCTCCACTTCCCTGCCATTCCCCATAACCCTTTATTCCCCGATCATTCAAAAATCTGTCTATCTCCGTCTTAAATATATTCAATGACCCAGCCGCCACAGCTCTCTGGGGCAGAGAATTCCATAGATTTACAACCCTCTGAGAAGAAATTTCTCCTCATCTCAGTTTTAAATGGGCAGCCCCTTATTCTGAGACTATGTCCCCGAGTTTTAGTTTCCCGTGTGAGTGGAAATATCCTCTCTGCATCCACCTTGTTGAGCCCTCTCATTATCTTATACATTTCAATAAGATCACCTCTCATTCTTCTGAACTCCAATGTGTGTAGGCCCAACCTACTCAACCTATCCTCATAAGTCAACCCCCTCATCTCTGGAATCAACGTAGTGAACCTTCTCCGAGCAGCCTCCAATACAAGTATAACCTTTCTTACATATGGAGACCAAAACTGTACGCAGTACTCCAGGTGTGGCCTCACCAATACCCTGTACAGTTGTAGCAGGACGTCTCTGCTTTTATACTCCACCCCCCTTGCAATAAAGGCCAACATTCCATTTGCCTTCCTGATTACTTGCTGTACCTGTATACTAACTTTTTGTGTTTCATGCTCAAGGACCCCCAGGTCTCTTTGTACTGCAGAATTTTGCCCCAATTTGAGAAGTTTGTCCTTTTCCCCAGTAGCATTTGGCTCAGAGCCAATCATCTCCAACGATGTGCCGATTGTGCAATATGTGGAAGAAAATAAAGATGAATACCTCTTCTACTGTATGCCATTCCCTTGATACAAGTATTATTTTGCATACCTTGAGGTGTTTGCGTGGCTCTGAATTAGAGAGGTGCACTCCTGGGAGCAGGTGAGTAAATGTGATCAGCCTCAGCAGACAATATAAAATTAAACTATCTGTCCTGCATCTAAAGTATATCAAGCTGCATGAATTAAAGTCACTACTCTGCTGTCAGTGTACCCACCTGTAAATACCTTGCAGAGAATATATACACATTGCTGCATCAGTGGGAAAATCAGTGTGCAAAATTGACGCTTTAATATTTTTCTGCTTCAACTTGTAATTGTGACCAATATTTATCTCTCAACCAACATCACTACATCAGACCATTTGGTCGTCATCACATTGCTATTTGTGGAAACAAATTGGCTGCTTACATTACGACAGTGACTACATGTCAAAAGTACATCATTGGCTGTAAAGCGTTTAGGGACGTCCTGTGTTCGAGAAAGGAGTTATATAAATGCAAGTCTTTTTTTTTTGCAGTGCTGACCATGTAGCAGAAAGCTTCAAGCAATTTACAAATTTTGAGCTGGCCTACTCAAAAATTACACTGTCCACTCCAAAACAGGTGACTTTCTTTTATTAACCTGCTTATGGTGTTTGAATCTTCAAAACAAAATGTGAATAAAATGTAATCATTGCACAGAATAATAAATGTGATACTTTTTTACCTGCTGTAGAATAGAAATGGCGCACGCCATGCCAACTCGTCCAACCCCCACTATTGAGACTTTGGACGATGCCTTCTCAGACACTTCCGAGTGCACCTCACGCATCAATTTAGCTTTCAAGCTCATTGTTTATGAACTGAGCTGTCAAACTAGGAAGCTCAAAAATCTGAAGGGAAAAAGCATCTGTCTGTTAGTACAGTACTAAAAGTGTGCAGTTTAATTGTAAAAACGTCACGTGAATCACAAAGGCAATTAGGGATGTGCAATAAAATGTTGGCCTTGCCAGCGACACCCACATCCCAGGAACTATTTTTTTTTAAAAGCATGGTAGCGAGTGGAAATTAATACTTTACTTCTGACTCCTGTATGGCTCAGAGACGTGGACCATATACAGTAGCCACCTCAAATCGCTGGAGAAATACCAACGATGTCTCCACAAGATCCTGCAAATCCCCTGGGAGGACAGATGCACCAACGTCAGTGTCCTCGATCAGGCCAACATCCCCAGCATTGAAGCACTGACCACACTCGACCAGCTCCATTGGGCGGGCCACATTGTTCACATGCCCGACACAAGACTCCCAAAGCAAGTGCTCTACTCAGAACTCCTACACAGCAAGCAAGCCCCAGGTGGGCAGAGGAAACGTTTCAAGAACACCCTCAAAGCCTCCTTGATTAAGTGCAACATCCCCCACCGACACCTGGGAATCCCTGGGCATAGACCGCCCTAAGTGGAGGAAGAGCATCCGGGAGGGCGCTGAGCACCTCGAGTATCGTCGCCGAGAGCATGCAGAAAACAAGCGCAGGCAGCGGAAGGAGCGTGCGGCAAACCAGTCCCACCCACCCATTCCGTCAACCACTGTCTGCCCCACCTGTTACAGAGATTGTAATTCTCGCATTGGACTATAAAGTCACCTAAGAACTCACTTTTAGAGTGGAAGCAAGTCTTCCTCGATTTCAAGGGACTGCCTACTTTGACGTCTGACATTTGAATCTGAGCTTCAAGTGACATTTAAACACTTCTGCTGTGGTTGCATTTCTTTTTAAACAGCTATGCCATTTGATGGGAGTCCTGCACAATAACCGACGTCCTTTATCTCAGGGTTGGAGAGTATTGCAGAAATGCAATATGAAAGGACACCAAGTGCGAACAAGTCTAGCCCAGACTGTGTCAACCACTTGACTGTAGGAAGAAGTATAGCAGGAGGGAATTTTTAAAAGCGAGAAAAAGTATGAAAAAGTATGCAATTTAAAAATATATATTTCTACTTCACCACTGAAAACAGTGATATCACGAGGATCTTTAGGAATATTGATCGCCTGGAACTTAATACTGTTTCAATATGGTTGCTTAACCCACTTGTATCAAAATCCTTTGACTGTCATTTTAGTGGAGGGACGAATCCATTCAAACAAAGCATTTGGATAAGTATCATTTCCAGGCTGCAATGTCCCTATCAATTTTCTCTCCCTATTAATATTTTCCTTCAACTCTTCGAATATTTTCCTTTTTGTTTACTTACAGTAATTGTTTTCCCCTCTTCTGGCGTCTTGCTCTGGCTCCTCACTGCTCCTGGTTGCCTTGAGTGACTGGGGTTTTATTGTTGGTGTTGCTCCGAGACCTGATTTGCTTTCTCGTCTCCTTCGCCTTCAGCGATGTTTTCGCCCAACCGCTACCTCTTCTCCGTTTTCGTTCAAACTTCGGAGTCTCCGCTCAATGTTCTCTGCGCGCCCAACGTTCTCTCCGCCTCCCCGAATGTGCAGCCCCCCACCCCCACCCCCGTCAGAGAACGCTCTGAGGCGTGCTCTGAGTCTCACCGTCACAGGCTTGAAGCCTCTGACTGCCAATTATTATAATCCGTTTCTGTTCAAGCCCCAACTTTGACCCGAAGTACTTTAAAACATTGGACCACTGGACAGGAGTAGGTCATTCAGACCATCCAGCCTATTAAATACAGTACATTGCAGTGTCAGCAGTGGCTCAGTGGGCAGCACCATCGCCTCTGAGTCAGAAGGTTGGGAGTCCCACTCCAGAGACTTGAGCGCAAAAATCTAGGCTGGCACTCCAGTGCAGTGCTGAGGGAGTGCTGCACTGTCTGGGGTGTTGGCTTTCGGATGAGACGTTAAACCGAGGCCCCTTCTCTCTCAGGCAGACGTGAAAGATCCCATGGCACTATTTCAAAGAATAGCAGGGGAGTTATCCCCAGTGTCCTGGCCAATATTTATCCCTCAATCAACATCACAAAAAAAAAACAATGATCTGGTCATTATCACATTCATGTTTGTGGGAGCTTGCTGTGTGCAAATTGGCTGCCGTGTTTCCTACAATACAACAGTGACAACACTTCAAAAAAAAAACGTCATTGTCTGTAAAGCGTTTGGGTGGTTGTGAAAGGCGCCAGATAAATGCAAGTCTTTTACACAACTTTTATTTTCAATCCAACCTTATAGCAGCAACAGAAAGAGCACCAGCTTCCCATGATCTAACCACCGTGATTGTATAGACCTCCCCTGGTCAAACCTTACACAACACTGCTCCTGAATGATCAGAACCCAGTCTTTTCCAACTTCTGTACCTCAGGCTGCATTCACATTATAAAGAGTGTCAGTGTGACCGGCTTTGGATTCCCAGTGCTGCTGCAGTTGTGCTGTGAATGCAACACCCAACACTGCATTTTCAGAGATTAATTCAGAGACTAGGGTCCTGAACTTAAGGAAAGGTAACTTCGATGGTATGAGACGTGAATTGGCTAGAATAGACTGGCGAGTGATACTTAAAGGGTTGACGGTGGATAGGCAATGGCAAACATTTAAAGATCACATGGATGAACTTCAACAATTGTACATCCCTGTCTGGAGTAAAAATAAAACGGGGAAGGTGGCTCAACCGTGGCTAACAAGGGAAATTAAGGATAGTGTTAAATCCAAGGAAGAGGCATATAAATTGGCCAGAAAAAGCAGCAAACCTGAGGACTGGGAGAATTTTGTAATACAGCAGAGGAGGACAAAGGGTTTAATTAGGAGGGGGAAAATAGAGTATACGAGGAAGCTTGCTGGGAACATAAAAACTGACAGCAAAAGCTTCTATAGATATGTGAAGAGAAAAAGATTAGTTAACAAACGTAGGTCCCTTGCAGTCAGATTCAGGTGAATTTATAATGGGGAACAAAGAAATGGCGGACTAGTTAAGCAAATACTTTGGTTCTGTCTTCATGAAGGAAGACACAAATAACCTTCCAGAAATACTAGGAAACCGAGGGTCTAGTGAGAAGGAGGAACTGAAGGAAATCCTTATTAGGCAGGAAATTGTATGAGGGAAAATGATGGGATTGAAGGCCGATAAATCCCCGGGGCCTGATAGTCTGCATCCCAGAGTACTTAAGGAGGTAGCCCTAGAAATTGTGGATGCATTGGTGATCGTTTTCCAATAGTCTATCGACTCTGGATCGGTAGCTAATGTAACACCACTTTTTAAGAAAGGAGGGAGAGAGAAAATGAGTAATTATAGACTGGTTAGCCTGACATCAGTAGTGGGGAAAATGTTGGAATCATTTATTAAAGATGAAAAGGCAGCACATTTGGAAAGCAGTGACGGGATCGGTCCAAGTCAGCATGGATTTATGAGAGGGAAATCCTGCTTGACAAATCTTCTAGAATTTTTTGAGGATGTAACTGGTAGAGTGAACAAGGGAAAACCAGTGGATGTGGTGTATTTGGACTTTCAAAAGGCTTTTGACAAGGTCCCACACAAGAAATTAGAGTGCAAAATTAAAGCACATGGTATTGGGGGTAATGTACTGACGTGGATAGAGAACTGGTTGGCAGACAGGAAACAGAGAGTTGGGATAAACGGGTCCTTTTCAGAATGGCAGGCAGTCACTAGTGGGGTACCGCAGGGCTCAGTGCTGGGACCCCAGCTATTTACAATATACATTAATGATTTGGATGAGGGAATTGAGTGTAATATCTCCAAGTTTGCAGATGACACTAAGCTGGGTGGCAGTGTGAGCTGTGAGGAAGACGCTAAAAGGCTGCAGGGTGACTTGGACAGGTTAGGTGAGTGGGCAAGCGTGTGTGGCCGATGCAGTATAATGTGGATAAATGTGAGGTTATCCGCTTTGGTGGCAAAAACAGGAAGGCAGAATATTATCTGAATGGCGGCAGATTAGGAAAAGGGGAGGTGCAGCGAGACCTGGGTGTCATGGTGCATCAGTCATTGAAAGTTGGCATGCAGATACAGCAGGCGGTGAAGAAGGCAAATGGTATGTTGGCCTTCATAGCTAGGGGATTTGAGTATAGGAGCAGGGAGGTCTTACTGCAGTTGTACAGGGACTTAGTGAGGCCTCACCTTGAATATTGTGTTAGTTTTGGTCTCCTAATCTGAGGAAGGACATTCTTGCTATTGAGGGAGTGCAGCGAAGGTTCAGCAGACTGATTCCCAGGATGGCAGGACTGACATATAAGGAAAGACTGGATCGACTGGGCCTGTGTTCACTGGAGTTTAGAAGGATGAGAGGGGATCTCATGGAAACATTTAAAATTCTGACGGGACTGGACAGGTTAGATGCAGGAAGAATGTTCCCGATGTTGGGGAAGTCCAGAACCAGGGGACATAGTCTAAGGATAAGGGGTAAGCCATTTAGGACTGAGGTGAGGAGAAACTTCTTCACTCAGAGAGTTGTTAACCTGTGGAATTCCCTACCGCAGAGAGTTGTAGATGCCAGTTCATCTATTCAAGGTGGAGTTAGATATATTCAAGGGAGAGTTAGATATGGCCCTTATGGCTAAAGGTATCAAGGGGTATGGAGAGAAAGCAGGAAAGGGGTACTGAGGTGAATGATCAGCCATGATCTTATTGAATGGTGTTGCAGGCTCGAAGGGCCGAATGGCGTACTCCTGCACCTATTTTCTATGTTTCTATGTTATTATCTCAGGTGTGGGGGTCGCTGCAGCATTTATTTCCCATCCCTAGTTGCCCTTGGGAAGGTGCTGGTGAGCCTCGCTCTTCACCGCTGCAGTCTGTGTGGTGAAGGTACTCCCACAGTGCTATTAGGGAGGGAGTTCCAGGGTTTTGAACCAGCGACGATAAAGAATCGGCGATACATTTCCAAGTCAGGATGGAGTGTGACTTGGAGGGGAACTTGCAGGTGGTGGTGTTCCCATACGCCAGCTGCCCTCGTCCTCCTGTAAGTTGCGGGTTCAGAACATCGTAATGAAGCAAAGTGAGACTCCATGGAGCAGGTAGTCTCACTCTGCTTCCTTTTGGACCAGGTGTGAACCGTGACATCCAATTTACGCTATTAAGTTTAACATCAGTGCTGAGTCAAAACGGCTTCCTACTGATGCTAAACATGAAGTGTGAACGCACTGTAAATGAATTTCTTACTGCGTGGTGGAATGTCTAATGTAGGTCCACAAAACATGGATGTTGTATTAAAAGTAAAAATGGAAAATACTGAAAATAACTGACTGGTCTGTCAGGAGAGATTGAGTAGATTAGGCCTATACTCTCTGGCGTTTAGAAGAATGGGAGGTGATTTCGGTGAAGTGTATAAGATTCTGATGGGGATTGACGCGGTAGATGCTGAGAGATTTTTTTCCCCTGGCTAGAGAGTCTAGAACTTGGGGGCATTGTCTCAGGATAAGGGGGCTGGTCATTTAGTCTGAGCTGAGGAAGAATTTCTTCACTCAGAGGGTTGTAAATCTCTGGAATTCTCTACTCCAAATGGCTGTGAATGCTCAATTGTTGAGATAGATATTTGGACTATGGGGGAATCAAGGGATATAGGGATCAGGCAGGAAAGTGGAATTGAGGTTGAAGGTGAGCCATGATCTTATTGAATGGCGGAGAAGGCTCGAGGGACCGTATGGCCTACTCTTGCTCCTAATTCTTCTGTTCAGGTGTAGTCCCTTGAACAGAACTGTCTGACAGGACCTACATCCAAAATGTTAACTCAGCTTTTCTCTTTTAGATGCCGATGGACCTGTTGTGTATTTCCAATATTTTCTGATTTTATTTTAGATTTCGTGCATCTGCGGAGTTTTTTTTTCATTTTAGTTTTGTATTTTTTTGATGATGTTTTAGGAATGTTACGATGTCTCAAGGGCTTTTTTAATATTATGTTGAAAAGGGAAGACATTAAATGGTGCTCTTTTTCCCCTTCCAAAATCTTGCTTTCCTTTCCACTCTCAGCCTGCCTGTAAAACTGTGTTTGGCCATATGTTTTCCTATTATGCCAGCAGATTCATGTTGTCACTCATTAATGCATGTTCAACCATCACCCCTTTGGTCGCTGACCTACATTGGCTCCAATGCTTTGATTTTAAAATTCTCGAATGCTTTCTATATTGTTTCTTCCATGCAGCATTTCATCCCCCTCGTAGTATATTCTCCTTAAATCCCAATTTGTTCAATCGTTTCTTTTCCCTGTACTGTCCTCAATTCGACTTCAATAATAACAACATTATGAACAATAAATCCGAAATATTCCTTTATTTCAACTTGGCTTATTTCTCCCTTCTCATTACATCAAATTAAATCCAACAGACCCTTCCCTTTCGTGGGTTCCTCAACCTGTTTTTTTTTAAGAAAGAATTCTTGATGGATTTCAACAGAATCCTGTGCAGAGATAGATTGCACCAACTTTAGGTTCGAGTCCATGTCAGGAGGATTAAATTCCCCTATAATAATAACTGAGCCCAAAGCACAGCAGTGCACCCACCTCCTTTATATTTTGTGATGACAGGAGTAGGCCATCAGCCCCTCGAGCCTGTTCAGCCACTCAATGAGATCATGGCTGGTCTATATCCTAACTCCATCCATTCACCTTGGCTCCATATCTCTTAAGACCCTTGGCTAACAAAAAGCAATCGATCTCAGATTTAAAATTATTTATTGAGCTAGCATCTGTTGCCTTTTGTGGATGAGTTCGACACTTCTACCACCCTTTACATGAAGAAATGTTGGCTAACGTCTCTCCTGAATGGCCTGGCTCTGATTTTAAGGTTATGTCCCCTTGTCCTAGACTCCCCCCGCCCCCCCCCCCCCCCACAAGTGAAAAACGTTTCTCTCTATCTACTCTATCAATTTCTTTCAAAATCCTTAAAACCTCAATCAAATTAGTAACCTATATTCCAGGGAAAAGAAGCTCAATTTATGTCATTTCTCCACATAATCTAACCCTTGAAGCCCCAGTAACATTCTGGTGAAGCTGCACTGCGCTCTTGCAAGACCAATATTTCCTTTCTAAAGTGCGGTGCCCGGAACTGTACACAGGATTCGAGATGTGGTCTAACCAGGGCTTTGTATAGCTGCAGCTGAACTTCCTCGCCCTTTAGTTATAAAGGCTAACATTCCATTCGCCTTTTTGATTATTTTTTGTACCTGACTATTACATTTTAGCAATCTGTGTACATGGACCGCTAAATCTCTTTGGATCTCCACAGTTCCTATGTATTCACCATTTCAAAAATACTCAGATCTGTCCTTTTGTGTTCCAAAATGGATGACCTCATACTTACCTGCTCTCTCTAATCAGCTCAAATTTCTCTAAGAGCTCAGCCACTCTGTCCTTAATTATAGATTCCAGTAACTTCTCCACAGCAGAAGTTAGGCTAACAAGTCTATCATTTCCTTTATTTCTCTCTTGCCTTTATTAAATAATGAAGTTATGTTTGCAATTTTCCAGTCTAAAGGGACAATTCCTGAATCGAGAGAGCTTTGGAAGATTATGGATAAAGCATCTGCAATTTCCTCACCTACTTCCTTTAAAATCCTGGGGTGGAAACCATTAGATCGTGGGGATTTGTCAGTCTTTAATACCATCATTTCTTCTCATGCTGTTCTCTTGCTTGCATTGACTTGAGTGAGTTCCAGTCCTCGATTCATTATTAGTTTCCCTGGAATGTCAAGTATATTATCCTCTTCATCTACTGACATAAAGTAATTATTCAACAAGTCTGCTATTTTTTTCCTTTCATTTGCAATATTAGCTGCATCTGTTTTTAAAGGGCTTCCATTACACCTGACTACAGTTGTGATAAAAATAGCCACTCACAAGTCTACTAAGTTCAGCAAGTAAAGAGTTTATTCGAGCACATGCAAGGGAGTGATCCTCAGTTGCCTGAGATACCACATTGAACAATACAGAGTTTGCAGCATACTTTTATAAGACACAAGTTTCTGTAATTTGGGTTGTTTTGCGACAGTCATAAATCAGTACACACTGTTTCAACACATATCCCATCAATGGAGGTATTCAAGCCCAGCAGGTGTCTCCGTTATGTTAACTCCTTCTAGCCTGGCCTCCCATTCCCATGGCACCGTCTGGCCTTCATTTTCCTTATCTTCTTGTTCTGAACATAAAAATGAATAATTTTCCCAAGCTTCTGAATAACACTTTATTTTTTCCAAGCTTCTGAATAAACTAGTTGTCGCTAAAGATACTGTAGCCAAGTATCCCAGCATGCCTCAATGAAGAACCATCACTATCTACAGCATTTATTTCAAAGATACCTTTTAAGAACAATTCAAGCATTGCTATTATAATGTTAGCCTAGCTATTATAATGTTAGCCTAGCCCCAATTGTCCCACTTCAGTCCCTCCTCTTGGACCCCTGGTCAGGCCCCCCTTACCCAGGTGGGCCAGCCGCCATGATCCTCTACCCATCAATTACTCCAGGGATCCTTCTGGAGTTCAGTGGATTTCATAACCTCTAATTTGATTTGACTTTAAAGTTCCCTTACGACTTCACCGAGATCCTAATTGTCATGTATCCCACATTACTGTATATAACTGTATCTTACCATGCTACACATGACTGTAACTGGATATGACCTGTAACAATAAGCATACCTTACCACCAGGGGTGCACTTGCAGGAGACCCACTCCATACCTGTCTCACTGTGATATATAAAGGGAGGTCTCAGACAAGTGCAGCACTGAAGAGCTGTGAATTAAAGGTGCAGGTCCTCAGTGACCTTGACTTCAGCATGTGTCTCGTGTAAGTCAGTACATTAGAGTCAGGACTTAACAGTGGCGACGAGTTACGGGATCACAGAATCCACAGAATGGCTACCAACAGCTCAGATGAGAAATACAATGCTGGAGACAATTGGGATGACTTTATAGAAAGGCTCCAGCAAAGCTTTGTGACCAATGACTGGCTGGGCGACGATAAGGCAGACAAGAGAAGAGCCCATCTCTTGACCAGCTGTGGCTCGAAAACATATGCTTTACTGAAAGACCTGCTAGCACCCGAGAAACCAGCAAGCAAGTCGTTTGAGGAGTTGAACACACTGGTGAGAGACCACCTGAAGCCAGTGAGCAGCCTACACATGGCCAGACACAGGTTCTACAACTACAGACGCTGTGTGGGCCAAAGCATACCCGACTTCGTAGCGGAACTTCGGAGGCTGGCTAGTTCATGTGAGTTCCCCGATGAACTAAGGAGAGAAGTACTGAGAGACTTTTTTATTGAAGGAATAGACCATACAGGCATATTCCAAAAGCTTATAGAGACTAAGAACTTGACTCTAGAGGCAGCAGCACTGGTCGCACAGACGTTCTTGGCAGGCGAAGAAGAAACGAGGCTGATCTATACTTCGGGTACTACAACCAACGAGGCATCGGAACAAGGGGTTCACATTGTGAAACAAACCGCTACCCCCACACACAGACAAAGGCAGGAGAGCAGGCCTTCAACAGCAGACAGTGGCGCCAGAAGCCATCAAAATCAAGGGCCACATGAATGGCCGATCACAATGCGAGCAATCAACAACAGATTGAGAGAAGCTCAAGGGAGATCAGCCAGACGCAGCTCATCCTTCGGAAACAATGGAAGCGGTCTGTGCTGGAGATGTGGAGGAAGGCACTCAACCAGGGTATGTCAATTTCAGCATGCCGTTTGCAGAAACTGCAACTACACAGGGCATCTGGCTCGCATGTACAGAAAAACAGCAGCTCGGCTGGTATACAAATCGGAAGGGTCGGAAAGCGGACCAGAAGACGGTTGGAACAGTGCACAGGACGCCGAGGTACAGCGGGTTAACACGATCAATGTCCACTGTTCTTACACCAAGATGCCTCCAATTATGATGAGGGTTCTACTCAACGGGATACCCGTCAACATGGAACTGGACACGGGGGCCAGTCAATCCCTCATGAGCGTTCAACAATTTGAACAGCTGTGGCCGCACAAAAGCAACAGACCAAAACTCACAAAGGTCAACACCAAACTAAGGACCTATACTAAAGAAATCATCCCGGTCCTTGGCAGCGCCATGCTCTCGGTCACACACAAAGGGATGGTGAACCGACTTTCCCTGTGGATTGTCCCCGGGGATCTCCCAGCCTTGTTGGGGAGAAGCTGGCTAGCAGAACTTAATTGGAAATGGGATGATGTTTACGCCATGTCGTCAGAGGAACGGACCTCCTGCTCAACAGTTCCAAGCCGTTTTGAACATCTCTTTCAGCCAGGTATGGGCACCTTCAAAGGGGCTAAAGTTAGAATCTACATCACACAGAATGCCAGACCGGTCCATCACAAGGCTAGAGCTGTGCCTTATGTGATGAGGGAAAAGATTGAAAACGAACTGGTTTATTCCAGCGCAACATGGAAAGTCTGCTCAAGTCCATCTCGGGGACGGTTGTGTTTCAAGATGACATACTCATCACGGGCAGGGACACCGACTCTCATCTCCACAATCTTGAGGAAGTACTAAGTCGATTGGATCGGGTAGGCCTAAGATTTAAGAAATCTAACTGTCTGTTTCTCGCGCCTGAGGTTGAATTTTTGGGTAGAAGGATTGCCGCTGATGGAATCCGCCCAACCGAATTCAAAACCGAAGCAATTCGCCTGGCACCCAGGCCCCGGAATGTCTCGGAACTGCGCGCCTTTCTCGGGCTACTCAATTACTTTGGGAACTTTATGCAGAACTTGAGCACACTGCTGGAGCCTCTCCATGTGCTACTCAGAAAGGGGTGCGATTGGTTTTGGGGGGACGCCCAAGAACGCGCCTTCAATAAGGCACGCGACCTTCTATGTTCCAAGAGTGTTTTAGCCTTTTTTGACCCAGGTAAAAATTTAGTCCTTACGTGTGATGCTTCAGTGTATGGAGTCGGGTGCGTTTTACAGCACGTCAATGATGCGGGTAAATTACAGCCCGTTGCTTATGCCTCCAGGTCACTTTCGCGGGCGGAGTGCGGGTGCGGTATGGTTGAGAAGGAGGCGCTCGCGTGCGTGTACGGTGTCAAAAAGATGCACCAATACGTTTTTGGGGCCAAGTTTGCGTTAGAAACCGACCACAAACCCCTCACATCTCAACTATCCGAGTGCAAGGCAATCAACGCCAACGCCTCGGCGCGCATTCAGCGGTGAGCACTCATGCTGTCGGCTTACGACTACACAATAAGGCACAGACCAGGCACAGACAACTGTGCCGACGTGCTTAGGAGGCTACCCCTGGCGACCACAGAAGGGTCCGACGAACAGGAAGAGCAGTGCAAGGAAGGTAGTGCAGGGGTCCCCTGCGGTCATCCCCTGCAAAACAGATACACCGCTTTGAGAACTGTTGAGGGGGATGACTCATCAGGGGAGGGCAGCAGCAGCCAAGTTCATGGCACCGTGGCTGGCTCTGCTGCACAGGAGGGCAGGAAAAAGAGTGGGAGAGCGATCGTGATAGGGGATTCAATTGTAAGGGGAATAGATAGGCGTTTCTGCGGCCGCAACCAAGACTCCAGGATGGTATGTTGGCTCCATGGTGCAAGGGTCAAGGATGTCTCGGAGCGGGTGCAGGACATTCTAAAAAGGGAGGGTGAACAGCCAGTTGTCGTGGTGCACATTGGTACCAATGATATTGGTAAAAAAAGGGATGAGGTCCTACGAGACAAATATAAGGAGCTACGAGATAAGTTAAAACATAGGACCTCAAAAGTAGTAATCTCTAGATTGCTACCAGTGCCACGTGCTAGTCAGAATAGGAATCGCAGGATAGCTCAGATGAATACGTGGCTTGAGCAGTGGTGCAGCAGGGAGGGATTCAAATTCCTGGGGCATTGGAACCGGTTCTGGGGGAGGTGGGACCATTACAAACCGGACGGTCTGCACCTGGGCAGGACCGGAACCGATGTCCTAGGGGGAGTGTTTGCTAGTGCTGTTGGGGAGGAGTTGAACTAATATGGCAGGGGGATGGGAACCAATGCAGGGAGACAGAGGGAAACAAAATGGAGACAGAAGCAAAAGACAGAAAGGAGATGAGTAAAAGTGGAGGGCAGAGAAACCCAAGGCAAAAAACAAAAAGGGCCACTGTACAGCAAAATTCTAAAGGGTCAAAGTGTAATAAAAAGGCAAGCCTGAAAGCTCGGTGCCTCAATGCGAGGAGTATTCGGAACCCAGGAGAGGGCTCTGAGCTAGTTAGAGTGGGTGAGAGCTCAGATGAACAGGACCCCAAGCAAGAATGCAAAAGGCAGGAGGCAACAGAGCAGAGTAGCACTGGGGTAAGTGTAAACCACAAGGTGATAGGAAGGGACAATATGTATGAATATACAGGGGCTGCAGGAGGGGCCAAAACTAAAAATCATGGTTTAAAAACTAGTATTAAAACACTCTACCTAAATGCATGCAGCATTCGAAATAAAGTAAATGAGTTGACGGCACAAATCATTACAAATGGGTATGATTTGGTGGCCATTACAGAAACGTGGTTGCAGGATGGCCAAGACTGGGAATTAAACATACAGGGGTATCTGACAATTCGGAAAAATAGACAAGAAGGGAAAGGAGGTGGGGTAGCTCTGTTAATAAAGGATGATATCCGGGCAGTTGTGAGAGACGATATTGGCTCTAATGAACAAAATGTTGAATCAATGTGGGTGGAGATTAGAGATAGTAAGGGGGAAAAGTCACTGGTGGGCGTAGTTTATAGGCCCCAAATAATAACTTCCCGGTGGGGCGGACAATAATCAAGGGAATAATGGAGGCATGTGAAAAAGGAACGGCAGTAATCATGGGGGATTTTAACCAACATATCGATTGGTCAAATCAAATCGCACATGGTAGCCTTGAGGAGGAATTCATAGAATGCATAAGGGATTGTTTCTTAGAACAGTATGTTACAGAACCCACAAAGGAGCAAGCTATCTTAGATCTGGTCCTGTGTAATGAGACAGGAATAATAAACGATCTCCTAGTAAAAGATCCTCTCGGAATGAGTAATCACAGTATGGTTGAATTTGTAATACAGATTGAGGGTGAGGAAGTAGTGTCTCAAACAAGCGTACTATGCTTAAACAAAGGGGACTACAGTGGGATGAGGGCAGAGTTGGCTAAAGTAGACTGGGAACACAGACTAAACGGTGGCACAATTGAGGAACAGTGGAGGACTTTTAAGAAGCTCTTTCATAGTGCTCAACAAAAATATATTCCAGTGAAAAAGAAGAGCGGTAAGAGAAGGGATAACCAGCCGTGGGTAACCAAGGAAATAAAGGAGAGTATCAAATTAAAAACCAATGCGTATAAGGTGGCCAAGGTGAGTGGGAAACTAGAAGATTGGGAAAATTTTAAACGACAGCAAAGAATGACTAAGAAAGCAATAAAGAAAGGAAAGATAGATTACAAAAGTAAACTTGCGCAAAACATAAAAACAGATAGTAAAAGCTTTTACCGATGTATAAAACGGAAGAGAGTAACTAAAGTAAATGTTGGTCCCTTAGAAGATGAGAAGGGGGATTTAATAATGGGAAATGTGGAAATGGCTGAGACCTTAAACAATTATTTTGCTTCGGTCTTCACAAAACATTTCCTTGGAAGACACAAAAACCATGCCAAAAATTGCTGGTCACGGGAATGTGGGAAGGGAGGACCTTGAGACAATCAATATCACTAGGGAGGTAGTGCTGGACAGGCTAATGGGACTGAAGGTAGACAAGTCCCCTGGTCCTGATGAAATGCATCCCAGGGTATTAAAAGAGATGGCGGAAGTTATAGCAGATGCATTCGTTATAATCTTCCAAAATTCTCTGGACTCTGGGGAGGTACCAGCGGATTGGAAAGCAGCTAATGTAATGCCTCTGTTTAAAAAAGTGGGCAGACAAAAGGCAGGTAACTATAGGCTGGTTAGTTTAACATCTGTAGTGGGGAAAATGCTTGAAGCTATCATTAAGGAAGAAATAGCAGGACATCTAGATAGGAATAGTGCAATCAAGCAGACGCAGCATGGATTCATGAAGGGGAAATCATGTTTAACTAATTTACTGGAATTCTTTGAGGATATAACGAGCATGGTGGATAGAGGTGTACCGATGGTTGTGGTGTATTTAGATTTCCAAAAGGCATTCGATAAGGTGCCACACAAAAGATTACTGCAGAAGATAAAGGTACGCGGAGTCAGAGGAAATGTATTAGCATGGATCGAGAATTGGCTGGCTAACAGAAAGCAGAGAGTCGGAATAAATAGGTCCTTTTCGGGTTGGAAATCGGTGGTTAGTGGTGTGCCACAGGGATCGGTGCTGGGACCACAACTGTTTACAATATACATAGATGACCTGGAAGAGGGGACGGAGTGTAGTGTAACAAAATTTGCAGATGACACAAAGATTAGTGGGAAAGCGGGTTGTGTAGAGGACACAGAGAGGCTGCAAAGAGATTTAGATAGCGAATGGGCTAAGGTTTGGCAGATGGAATACAATGTCAGAAAATGTGAGGTCATCCACCTTGGAAAAAAAACAGTAAAAGGGAATATTATTTGAATGGGGAGAAATTACAACATACTGCGGTGCAGAGGGACCTGGGGGTCCTTGTGTATGAATCCCAAAAAGTTAGTTTGCAGGTGCAGCAGGTAATCAGGAAGGCGAATGGAATGTTGGCCTTCCTTGCGAGAGGGATGGAGTACAAAAGCAGGGAGGTACTGCTGTAACTGTACAGGGTATTGGTGAGGCCGCACCTGGAGTACTGTGTGCAGTTTTGGTCACCTCACTTAAGGAAGGATATACTAGCTTTGGAGTGGGTACAGAGATGATTCACTAGGCTGATTCCGGAGATGAGGGGGTTATCTTATGATGATAGATTGAGTAGACTGGGTCTTTACTCATTGGAGTTCAGAAGGATGAGGGGTGATCGTATAGAAACATTTAAAATAATGAAAGGGATAGACAAGATCGAGGCGGAGAGGTTGTTTCCACTGGTCGGGGAGACTAGAACTAGTGGGCACAGCCTCAAAATACGGGGGAGCCAATTTAAAACCGAGTTGAGAAGGAATTTCTTCTCCCAGAGGGTTGTGAATCTGTGGAATTTTCTGCCCAATGAAGCAGTTGAGGCTAGCTCATTAAATGTATTCAAATCACAGATAGATAGATTTTTAACCAATAAGGGAATTAAGGGTTATGGGGAGCGGGCGGGTCAGTGGAGCTGAGTCCACGGCCAGATCAGCCATGATCTTGTTGAATGGCGGAGCAGGCTCGAGGGGCTAGATGGCCTTCTCCTGTTCCTAATTCTTATGTTCTTATGTTCTTTTTTGGATTGTGAGATGGTCATGGCAATCAATGCCTTGGATTCCACAGGTTCGCCCATGACAGCTCGCCAAATCAGAGCCTGGACGACCAGCGATCCCACATTATCTTTAGTTAAAAGATGTGTTTTAACCGGTGACTGGGTAGAGGCTCGCGATGCCTGCCCCGAGGAGGTCAAACCCTTCCATAGGCGCATGCATGAACTCTCATTACAGGCAGACTGCCTGATGTGGGGCAGCCGAGTAGTTATGCCCTTACGAGGCAGGGAGGAGTTTGTCCGGGAGCTCCATCACGAGCACCCGGGGATCGTCCTTATGAAGGCCATAGCCAGATCCCACGTCTGGTGGCCTGGCATTGACGCGGACTTGGAGCTCTGCGTCTGTCAGTGCACCATTTGTGCCCAACTCAGTAATGCCCCCAGGGAGGCCCCGCGAAGCCCCTGGCCCTGGCCCACCAAACCGTGATCGTGGGTGCATGTAGACTATGCGGGTCCATTCATGGGCAAAATGTTCTTCGTAGTCGTTGATGCATTTTCAAAATGGATCGAGTGCACCATTTTAAACTCGAGCACCACCTCCACCACTGTGGAGAGCCTTAGAACCATGTTTGCAACGCACGGCATTCCTGACATATTGGTCAGTGATAATGGTCCGTGCTTCACCAGCGCAGAATTTCACGATTTTATCATTGACCACGGTATAAATCACGTTAAGACGGCACCTTTCAAGCCGATCTCCAATGGCCAGGCGGAGCGAGCAGTGCAGATCATTAAACAAGGCATGCTCAGAATCCAAGGTCCCACGCTGCAGAGCCGCCTGTCGCGACTGCTGCTGGCATACAGATCTCGTCCGCATACATTGATTGGGGTTCCCCCCGCGCAACTATTGATGAAACGAACCTTAAAGACCAGGTTCTCGTTAATCCTCCCAAACATGCATGAAATTGTTGAGGCTAAGCGTCAAAAGCTAACTGAGTACCATGACCGAAATTCGAGGGGGAGGTGGAATGAGATAGGGGACAAAGTGTTTGTGCTGAACTATGGCCGGGGTCCCAAATGGCTTGCAGGGACAGTAACAGACAAAGAGTGAAACAGGCTACTGGTTGTACAAATGGACAATGGCCAAACCTGCCGGAGGCATGTAGACCAAGTAAAAAGTAGATTCACTGATAACACTGAAGAACCAGAGGCAGACTACAATGTGGAACTCACACCACACCTGGTGGACAGACAGGTGGAACAACCAGAGGAAAGGGCAGTCTCAACAGACAGCCCAGGCGAGATACCAGCAATCACACCGAACGAAAAAACAAGCACCAAGGCAAACAACTGAACCACAACTAAGACGCTCCACGCGAGAGCGCAGACCACCTGAGAGACTGAATCTATAAAGGCAATAAGACCTTGGGGGAGGGTGATGTCATGTATCTCACATTACTGTATATAACTGTATCTTACCATGCTATACGTGACTGTAACTGGATATGACCTGTAACAATAAGCATACCTTACCACCAGGGGTGCACTTGCAGGAGACACTCCATACCTGTCCCACTGAGGTATATTAAGGGAGGTGTCAGGCAAGTGCAGCACTGGAGAGCTGGAATTAAATGTGCAGACCCTGAGTGACCTTGACTTCGGCATGTGTCTCGTGTAAGTCAGTACATTAGAGTCAGGACTTAACACTAATGATCTCGGCTAGTCCTGGAACCGCCATCTCTTTAGATAGCAAAATCATCATATACATTTCCCAACTTCCCCTTCCCTGGGGGGGTTCTTGGTTGTGGTAGATACCGAAGTGTACAAGTTATTAGCCAGCATTACCATCTGCACCGCCTGTGATACCATCAGTCTCTGGTAGCAACATACACAAAGACGACCAATAGGACCGCTATAGATGCAACTGCCGCTGCCATCCTCCCTACTTCCCACCAGTTATACTGCATTCTATCTGCTCTGGCCGGGTTACTAGCAGAGTCCTCCAGGACCCTAGTCAGCCCCGTGGCTTGATTCACCTGTAACCTTCCCCTCGTGATTGCTTGGCGGCTCTGTTCAATGAACCCTCTGGTAGTGACAAGGGCACTTTCTATCGCCATCCAGACCACCCTTTCTGGGGCGTCGTCGATATGGGCGCAGAGCAACGTCTGACCCCTTACTCAAATTTAATTCACAGTTCCGGTGTTCAACTTCTGCCCCGCCTGGGGTATCCTCTGTTTCTTGAGTTCTTTCCTGATTCTGCCCCACCTGGGGTCTCCTCTACATTGCTTACTTGAGGTGGAGGAATTCTTTCCGACTCCTCATTTATCATGGTATTGGCCAGCCCTCTTAATCTGGATTAGCAGTTGTATTTGAATTGTAGCTCGACTTCAGAGCCCAAGGAGTTAATTTGTCAAGTCATAATAATGTCCAATATAAAACATATGTCAGTGGAATGGGTCAAACATTCCCACTTGGTCTATTTTTTTATAATGCTTTTACCTTCAAAACTTCCTCTCTCAATATTACACATTAATTCCAATTTCAAAATCAAGTGATAATTTATAAAGTGTCTTTAACACAAGCGCTCGTAACTCAAGTGATCGTAATTCATTTCCAAGGCTACTTCCAGATCTTATTTCCCCTCCCCCAAATGGCATTGCTGTCATTCATCAGAGAAAACAGCTAGTGCCAATCTTTTATTTAAATCTCTTTCACTGAACTAAAAGCTTTCACGTAATTTTAAATAAAATTTTCCAAACAACCAAAGGGCAACTTTTATTTTTTTCAGCAAAAAAATCATTATCAACATAGGGTATCTTCATTCATTTTTTTTCAATGTAAAAGTCTCATGTTCAGAACTAGGGACATTCACACTTTGAAATAAACAGAATTGCACCATGGCCACAATGAAATGCAGGTTTTCATAGATTAGTTAAACTCAATAATTCCAATTAAATTCAGACCAATATCTTTCTTTCTCATAACCAATATATTATTAACTAAACACAATAGAGCAGATAAAATAACGCCAAGTTACATCAGTTTCCATATTCTTCTTTCTTCGGATACCTTTCCAATTGACTGTAAAAATACAGAATATAACTGAAGAAACATTAGTTTTTGTATTTAACAAACATTCCACACAAAAGGAAAAGAGGACGGAGCTTCCTGTAGTTTGTAGCTTTGAAAAATTTATGCAGGCTTTTTAAAAAAAAGACACTAAAAATGACGTTGCTTTTTAAACGTTCAAATTGATTTGCTTGCAATTGAAAAGACAGTGCATGGTTATGATTCAAATTGATTTAAAACGAGACCACACATTTTAATTTAAACTACACAAGACAATCACAATTTTTTTTCTGTAATCCAATCAAAACATCCAATTCATCATTTTCTTTTTAGCAACTGTAACGTCAAGACTGAAGTTTTATCTTTTGTTAACAAACCAGTCTTTTGTGCATTTCATGGCTCTGTAAATCATAATCAAAATAAATCCGCACCTGCGTTTCTAACTTAAAATCTAATTCAATTCTTGCTACACAATGATCATTTTTAACACTCAATGTATTCATACTTTTGTAACCTTCCCAACATTACAAAGGGTTAAAAAAAAAGGTTTTAGCTCTCTATCGAAAAGGTGGGCAGAGCTAAAACTAACATACAGACACACTGTTTTCCTTTTAAACGACAGGCTTTCAGACAAATGAAAAATTATTTTACCCCCAAACATTCACAGTCAGGAAAACTTCGACATAAACACATACTTTCATACAAACTGAAAACTTTTCACCTACTCTATCCTTGAGAGCAGTCTATACCCAAGCGGCTTTCAACCTTGAGAGCAATCTATAGGACGCTTGCAGTCAGAATCAGGTGAATTTATAATGGGAAACAAAGAAATGGCAGACCAATTGAACAAATACTTTGGTCTGTCTTCACGAAGGAAGACACAAATAACCTTCCGGAAATACTAGGGGACTGAGGGTCGAGCGAGAAGGAGGAACTGAAGAAAATCCTTCTTAGTCAGGAAATTGTGTTAGGGAAATTGGTGGGATTGAAGGCCGATAAATCCCCAGGGCCTGATAATCTGCATCCCAGAGTATGTAAGGAAGTGGCCCTAGAAATAGTGGATGCATTGGTGATCATTTTCCAGCAGTCTATCAATTCTGGATCAGTTCCTATGGACTGTAGAGTAGCTAATGTAACATCACTTTTTAAAAAAGGAGGGAGAGAGAAAATAGGGTATTATAGACTGGTTAGCCTGACATCAGTGGTGGGGAAAATGTTGGAATCAATTATTAAAGATGAAATAGCAGCGCATTTGGAAAGCAGTGACAGGATCAGTCCAAGTCAGCTTGGATTTATAAAAGGGAAATCATGCTTGACAAATCTTCTAGAATTTTTTGAGGATGTAACTAGTAGTGTGGACAAGAGAGAACCAGTGGATGTGGTGTATTTGGACTTTCAAAAGGCTTTTGACAAGGTCCCACACAAGAGATTGGTGTTGGGGGTAATCTATTGACGTGGATAGAGAACTGGTCGGCAGACAGGAAGCAGAAGGTCAGGATAAACGGGTCCTTTTCAGAATGGTAGGCAGTGACTAGTGGGGTGCTGCAGGGCTCAGTGCTGGGACCCCAGCTATTTACAATATACATCAATGATTTAGATGAAGGAATTGAGTGTAATATCTCCAAGTTTGCAGATGACACTAAGCTGGGTGGCGGTGTGAGCTGTGAGGAAGATGCTAAGAGGCTGCAGAGTGACATGGACAGGTTAGGTGAGTGGGTAAATGCATGGTAGATGCAGTATAATGTGGATAAATGTGAGGTTATCCACTTTGGTGGCAAAAACAGGAAGGCAGAATATTATCTGAATGGCGACAGATCAGGAAAAAGGGAGGTGCAACGAGACCTGGGTGTCATGGTACATCAGTCATTGAAAGTTGGCATGCAGGTACTGTCATGTATGTAACCTTCATGTAACAACACTGCAATACTGTATATACTTGAGAAATGCACACATTGACCACAGGGGGTGAACTTGTGGGAGACACTCCTCACCTGGTCATCCAGGTATATAAAGGGAGGTCCCACGCAGGGTCATCACTTCTTGGTCCTGTGAATAAAGGTACAAGTCACAGAGTGACCTTGTCCATAGAATATGCCTCGTGTGGATTTGTGATATTGTGTAAGGACTTTACAGTGGCGACGAGAAACGGGAATCAACGACCCATGAGAATGGCCACCGATAGCATAGAGGAACGGTACTGTGTTGGTGAGGACTGGGACGATTTCATTGAGAGGCTTCAGCAGAGCTTTGTCACGAAGGACTGGCTGGGAGATGCAGCGGCCGACAAGCGAAGGGCTCATCTACTGACCAGCTGTGGACCTAAGCCTTACGCGCTCATGAAAGACCTGCTAGCACCCGAGAAACCGGCGGACAAAACCTTTGAAGAGCTCAGCAAGCTAATCAGTGAGCACCTCAAACCGGCGAGCAGCATACACATGGCCCGACACAGATTTTATACCCACCGACGTCAGGAAGGACAGAGCATATCGGACTTCGTTGCGGCCCTCCGGCGCTTGGCCAGCCTCTGTAAGTTCACAGACGCCTGCAGGGGGGAGATGCTAAGGGATTTCTTTATTGAGGGCATCGGTCATGCCAAGATTTTCAGAAAGTTAATCGAGACCAAGGACTTGACCTTGGAAGCGGCGGCGTTGCTGGCTCAGACTTTTATGGCGGGGGAGGAGGAAACCAAGATAATATACGCGTGCAACCCTGACTCCAACGTGGCGATGGATCAGGGGGTCAATATCATAAACGCGACTCAGAGCCCAGCAGGCAAGTAAGGGCAGTTCGACACACCCCAGGCAGCAATAGACCCCAGAACAGATTTTCAACACAGACAATGGCAGGCTGAACGGACATTTACGCCATCCCAGTGGACAATGCGTTCTGGGATGGGGCCATTGACACCCACTAACAGGGTACTCAAGAGCAGTCAAAGGGACAATCAGCGAGGAATGCCTGGTAACAGCTCTTTTGTTCACAACAATGGGAATCTCAGTTCATGCTGGAGGTGTGGGGGCAGACATGTTGCTAGGACTTGCAGGTTTCAACAGTTCGCCTGCAGAAATTGTAACCTCACTGGCCATTTAGCCAGAATGTGCAGGAAGCCTGCGACCAGGCTAATTTGTGAGGCGGATGGACCAGAAAAAGGGTCTGCGAGGCAGGATGATGCGTGAGGCAAATCAATGGACGCTGAAGTTCAGCTGGTTCATGTGGAAAACATTTACAGCTCATATACCAAAACGCCATCTATGATGATGAAGGTCCTATTAAAACGCATGGAGCTGGACACGGGGGCCAGCCAGTCACTCATGAGCGTTCAACAATTCAAAAAGCTATGGCCACTCAAAGCCAGCAGACCCAAACTAGAACGCATTGAGACTCAATTACGGACGTACACCAAATAAATCATTCCAGTGCTCGGCAGTGCAACATTAGCTGTCACACACAATGGATCAGTGAACCGGCTGCCACTCTGGATTGTCCTGGGCAATGGTCCCGCACTGTTGGGGAGGAGCTGGTTAGCTGAGATGAACTGGAAATGGGGGGATGTGCATGCAGTGTCATCTGTGGAGTGAAGTTCATGCTCACAGGTCCTACAGCAATTTGAGTCGCTATTCCAACCTGGCGTCGGGACGTTGAAAGGTACCAAAGTAGTGATTCGCATCACCCCGGATGCCAGACCAGTGCACCACAAAGTCAGAGCTGTGCCGTATGTGATGCGGGAGAAAATTGAAAGCGAATTGGACCGTTTGCTGAGAGAGGGCATCATCTCGCCCGTTGAATTCAGCGACTGGGCGAGCCCCATTGGTCCCATCCTAAAAGCGGATGGCTCAGTCAGGATCTGTGGCGACTACAAGGCCACTATCAACCGGGTGTCCCTACAAGACCAATACCTGCTTCCGAGAGTGGAGGATCTTTTTGCCACGCTGGCAGGCGGCAAGCTGTTCACCAAGTTGGACCTCACTTCAGCCTACATGACCCAAGAACTGGCTGACGAATCCAAACTGCTGACCACAATCACCACGCACAAGTGACTGCTTGTTTACAACAGGTGTCCATTTGGCATTCGATCAGCGGCCGTGATCTTTCAAAGAAACATGGAAAGCCTGCTCAAATCCATTCCTGGAACGATCATACTCCAGGACGATATCCTCATCACGGGTCGGGACACCGAGGAATACCTCCACAACCTGGAAGAGGTGCTACGCCGACTGGACCGGGTAGGCCTGTGACTCAAGAAACCTAAGTGTGTGTTTTTGGCTTCCGAAGTTGAATTTCTGGGCAGGAGGGTTGCTGCAGACGGGATTCGGCCTACCAAATCCAAAAGAGAGGCGATTCAACGAGCGCCCAGGCCCTGCAACACATCGGAGTTGCATTCATTTCTGGGACTCTTGAACTATTTCGGGACCTTTCTGCTGAACTTAAGCACATTGTTGGAGCCGCTACACGTGCTCCTGCATAAGGGATGCGATTGGTTTTGGGGGGACTGTCAAGAACGGGTTTTCAATCGGGCGCTTAACCTACTTTGTTCAAATAAGTTGTTGACCCTGTACGACCCCTGTAAGAAATTGGTTCTGACATGTGATGCATCGTCCTATGGGGTTGGGTGCGTGTTGCAGCAGTACAATGCTGAGGGGCAACTCCAACCTGTGGCTTATGCCTCCAGGTCGCTCTCTCAAGCAGAACGTGGATATGGGATGGTTGAGAAGGAAGCACTCGCATGTGTCTATGGGGTGAAAAAGATGCACCAGTACCTTTTTGGCAGGAGGTTCGAATTAGAAAGGGACCACAAACCGTTAACATCCCTGTTGTCAGACAGCAAGGCTGTCAATGCCAATGCGTCAGCTCGTATACAGCGATGGGCTCTCACGCTGGCTGCTTATGACTACACTGGGCACTGAAAATTGTGCTGACGCGCTCAACAGGCTTCCACTGACCACCACTGAGGGGGCAGCGGAGAAAAGCGCTGAGATGGTCATGGCCATTCATGCCTTTGACAGCGCAGGCTTCCCCATCACAGCCCGCCAGATCAAAATCTGGACAAACAGAGATCCCCTCCTATCTTTGATTAAGAAATGTGTCCTGACTGGGGATTGGGTGCCCGCACACGGCGCATGCCCTGAGGAGGTCAGACCGTTTCACAGGCGGATGGATGAGCTCTCCATCCAAGCCGACTGCCTACTATGGGGCCGCCGGGTAGTCATGCCCCAGAGGGGCAGGGAAGCTTTCATCAGGGAACTCCACAGCGAGCACCCAGGCATCGTGCTGATGAAGGCCATTGCCCGGTCACACGTTTGGTGGCCTGGAATTGATTCAGACCTGGAACACTGTGTTCGCAGGTGCACGACGTGTGCTCAGCTGGGAAATGCCCCCAGTGAGGCCCCACTCAGCCTGTGACCCTGGCCCACCAGGCCATGGTCACACATTCACGTAGACTACGCGGGTCCGTTCATGGGGAAAATGTTTCTCAGCGTGGTTGATGCGTACTCGAAATGGATCGAGTGCATCATTTTGAATTCGTGCACGACATCCACCACTGTGGAGAGTCTACATGCTGTCTTTGCGACCCACGGTTTGCCAGACATCCTTGTTAGCGATAATGGCCCATGTTTCACTAGCTACAAATTCCGGGAGTTCATGTCGGGTAATGGCATCAACCATGTCAGGACAGCACCATTCAAGCCGGCCTCCAATGGCCAGGCGGAACTTGTGGTCCAAATCATAAAACAAGGCATGCTCAGGATTCAAGGTCCCTCCCTTCAATGCTCTCAAGGATAAAAGTTGTACCTTGGGTATGGAAACATAGAAACATAGAAAATATGTGCAGGAGTAGGCCATTCGGCCCTTCGAGCCTCCACCACCATTCAATAAGATCATGGCTGATCATTCCCTCAGTACCCCTTTCCTGCTTTCTCTCCATACCCCTTGATTCCTTTAGCCGTAAGAGCCATATAAAACTCCCTCTTGAATATATCCAATGAACTAGCATCAACAACTCTCTGTGGTAGGGAATTCCACAGGTTAACAACTCTCTGAGTGAAGAAGTTTCTCCTCATCTCAGTCCTAAATGGCTTACCCCTTATCCTAAGACTGTGTCCCCTGGTTCTGGACTTCCCCATCATCGGGAACATTCTTCCCACATCTAACCTGTCCAGTCCCGTCAGAATCTTATAAGTTTCTATGAGATCCCCTCTCATCCTTCTAAACTCTAGTGCATAAAGGCCCAGTTGATCCAGTCTCTCCTCATATGTCAGTCCCGCCATCCCAGGAATCAGTCTGGTGAACCTTCGCTGCACTCCCTCAATAGCAAGAACGTCCTTCAGCAGATTAGGAGACCAAAACTGCACACAATATTCCAGGTGAGGTTTCTGTACAAGACCTTCCTGCTCCTATACAAAAATCCCCTAGCGATGAAGGCCAACATACCATTTGCCTTCTTCACTGCTTACTGTATCTGCATGCCAACTTTCAATGATTGATGAACTATGACACCCAGCTCTCGTTGCACCTCCCCTTTTCCTAATCTGCTGCCATTCAGATAATATTCTGCCTTCGTGTTTTTGCCCCCAAAGTGGATAACCTCACATTTATCCACATTATACTGAATCTGCCATTCATTTGCCCACTCACCTAACCTGTCCAAGTCACCCTGCAGCCTTTTAGCGTCCTCCTCACAGCTCACACCGCCACCCAGTTTAGTGGCATCTGCAAACTTGGAGATATTACACTCAATTCCTTCATCTAAATCATTAATGTGTACAGTAAATAGCTGCGGCACTCCACTAGTCACTGCCTACCATTCTGAAAAGGACCCATTTATCCCGACTCTCTGCTTCCTGTCAGCCAACCAATTCTCTATCCACGTCAGTACATTACCCCCAATACCATGTGCTTTGATTTTGCACACCAATCTCTTGTGTGGGACCTTGTCAAAAGCCTTTTGAAAGTCCAAATACACCACATCCACTGGTTCTCCCTTGTCCACTCTACTAGTTACGTCCTCAAAAAATTCCAGAAGATTTGTCAAGCATGATTTCCCTTTCATAAATCCATGCTGACTTGGACCAATCCTGTCACTGCTTTCCAAATGCGCTGCTATTTCATCTTTAATAATTGATTCCAACATTTTCCCCACTACTGATGTCAGGCTAACCAGTCTATAATTACCTGTTTTCTCTCTCCCTCCTTTTTTAAACAGTGGTGTTACATCAGCTACCCTCCAGTCCATAGGAACTGATCCAGAGTCGATAGACTGTTGGAAAATGATCACCAATGCATCCACTATTTCTATGGCCACTTCCTTAAATACTCTGGGATGCAGACTATCAGGCCCTGGGGACTTATCGGCCTTCAATCCCATCAATTTCCCCAACACAATTTCCCGCTTTATAAGGATATCCTTCAGTTCCTCCTTCTCACTAGATCCTCGGTCCCCTAGTATTTTCAGAAGGTTATTTGTGTCTTCCTTTGTGAAAATAAAACCAAAGTATTTGTTTAACTGGTCCGCCATTTCCTTGTTCCCCATTATAAATTCACCTGATTCTGACTGCAAGGGACCTACATTTGTTTTCACTAATCTTTTTCTCTTCACATATCTATAGAAGCTTTTGCAGTCAGTTTTTATGTTCCCAGCAAGCTTCCTCTCATACTCTATTTTCCCCCTCCTAATTAAACCCTTTGTCCTCCTCTGCTGTATTACAAAATTCTCCCAGTCCTCAGGTTTGCTGCTTTTTCTGGCCAATTTATATGTCTCTTCCTTGGATTTAACACTTGTCCCACTTCACTACTCTTTTTCTTCTAATATAATTGTAAAAACGTTTTGTGTTATTCCTGATAGGCCTTGCAAGTTTCTTTTCGTATTCCCTTTTTGCAGCTCTTACTATATTTTTGTGTTCCTTCGCTGTTCTTTATATCTATCCCAGTCCCCTGGATCTACACTATTCTTTGCACTTTTGTATGCACTTTCCTTTAATTTTATGTTATCTCTCACCTCTTTTGTCAACCATGGCTGTTTTATTTGGTCACGAGAGCTTTTTCCCCTTAGGGTATATACCAGTCCTGTGTTAAGCTAAACTAATTATTGAACGCCTCTCACTGTTAGATTATTAACTAAAATTGGCTCATTACTCATTACAAAATCAAGTAAGACCTGTTTGATAGTGCTACCATTACCCTTTTTCCTTTTCTATTTTCCAGATTAACCCAGAGAAATGATACCAATCTCCTTCCTTACTGACCAACAGTGTCACCCTAAATCCATTCTTTCCTTTCTAAACCACACGTGGCCCTGCAGATCTCTTCCCCCTCATCTTTCTCCTTCAGTCAGGTTGGCTATACCACCTGTGTAACCAATTCTTAAATGTTGACCTGGTCTCTGCTTCAATCATTAACTTTGGTGGTTCATTGAACAGACTCACAACCCTCGGTGTAAAAATGTTTCTCCTGCTCTCTGTCCTAAATCTTTTATGTCATGTATCCCACATGGTTACTGCTTGTACTGTTAGAAGATGTGCACCAGAGGGCACCGCAGTGGGAGACTTGCAGGTTACCTGTACAGGTGTGCCTGGCCTAGAATAAAAGGCAGGCCACCTTGTGTGATCCTCACTCTGGAGTTATCAATAAAGGACCAAGGTCACTACAGTTCAAGTACAACACATTGCCTCGTGGAGTCATTATCAGAGCATCTAAAGACATAACAATTGGCAACGAGATTACGGACTTTCACGCGAAAATGGCTACCCTTGGTACGTTGCAGCAGTTCGCCGATGGTGATGATTGGGACGCCTTTGTGGAGAGTCGACCACTTCTTCACAGCAAACGACCTGGCAGGCGACAATCCGGCCACACTGGCTTACTCGACCACTTCTTCACAGCAAACGACCTGGCAGGCGACAATCCGGCCACACTGGCTTATAAGCACAGAGCTACCCTGCTAACCAGTTGTGGGCCCACTATCTATGGCCTCATCAGGGACTTGCTGGCACCAGCGAAGACAACGACCAAGACGTACGAGGAGCTTGTAACGCTGATCCAAGAACAACTCAAGCTCAAAGAGAGCATCCTCACAGCCAGACACCAGTTCTACTATACGCACCGACAGCTCGAAGGCCAGGAAATCACAAAATATGCTGCATACCTCAGGAGGCTGGCGGCACCATGTGATTTCGGCAACCACCTCACCGAAGCGCTGCGGGACATTTTTTCATTGGAATCAGCTATGAGGGCCTTCTTCATAAGCTACTGTCTGCGGACACCACAGTCACACTGCAGAAGGCCATCTCTCTGAGCCAGGCATTCATGGCCTCGACCTGCGGCTCTAGGCAGATGACTCATCCTCAGGACTCAAACCTGGCAAGTACTGTGCACAGAGTGGTGCCTTTTAGAGGCTGGATTGTAAAACGTGAACCTTCTCAGGGAAGAGAGACTGGTCCCCGAGTTCCTTAACTCAGAGTCCGCCGAGGGGGGCTAATTGAGTAGCACCATGCTGGCGTTGCAGAGGGAATCACAGGGCTCACCAGTGCCGCTTCAAAGACTATGTGTGTAAAGGCTGCAGCACAAAGGGCCACCTCCAGCGAATGTGCACATGAAATATGACTCACTGTGTTGATGAAGAATCTGCAAATGTCCATGAATCCAGTGCGAATTATGAAACGATAGGCAGAGAGGCAGCTCAGCCCCACGATGAGGTATATAGCATGTTTACCTGCACCACCGAGTGTTCCCCGTTGAGGATGGAAGTCGAGATAAACGGCGTTCCAGTCTTCATGGAAGTAGACACGGGGGGCGAACCAGTCAGTAATGAATGAAGAAGCCTTTGAGAGGCTCTGGGACAATCAAGCTGAACGACCCAAGTTGATCCTGGTTCAGGCAAAGCTGCACACCTACACCGATGAACTTATCCCAGTCGTTGGTAGTGCGGATGTAAAGGTACTCCATGATGGAGCGGTGCACAAGTTATCTCTGTGGATTGTTGCAGGTGATGGACCAACGCAACTCGGAAGAAGGTGGATGGAGAAGATCCATTGGAGTTGGGAAGACTTCACCCCTCCAGCGATCGACGTCCTCCGCGCTCAGAGGCAAAGCAAGCCCTCACCTGAGGGTGGACCCGTCACCAGAGAGCAGACCAGCACAGCACCCGAGGCACAGACTGCTCAGCACGACTGCGTGGAGATGATACAGCTGAAACGACCCGAACGCACCTTCCAGGCTCTGGTAGCAGGACTCCAGAGGAAAAAAATCGGATCCAAAGGTGACTTCCCAGCTTCGGGTGGCAGAACCCGGGGAGAAGAGGATCACTGCAGTCGACATCGTGGATGGAGGAAAGATGGCGCCCAAACCACGAGATGAAGCGCTGAAAAAAAAATGGCCGCGGCCAGACCACGAGGTGCAGCGCTGATGGAGCAACACGTGACACCAAATGGAGAAGAGGATTGGAGTAAAGATAGCAAGGCTCTCTTAAAGGAGGCCTGCAACCCACCACACTTAAAGGGACAGTTCCACATTTTCAATCAATGTAAGAGCAACTATGAGTTAGATGTAAAAATGTGTAATTGATGATCAGAATTGTGTACATGCAATAAGTAAAGAAAAGTCTCAATGTAATAGCAACTGTGAGTTAGATGTAAGATGTGTAATTGATGATTAGCGTTGTGTATATGCAATAAGCAAAGAAAAGTCTCAATGTAATAGCAACTGTGAGTTAGATGTAAGATGTGTAATTGATGATCAGCTTTGTGTACATGCAATAAGCAAAGAAAAGGCGCGCGATCGCGATCGGAGCTACAGGTTATTTACAATGAGTAATGAAACGTTGTGCGATGTAGGATTTCAACTGCATATAGTCAATGCAGCGGGCAGACAACATCGCTGGTCCAGCGAGCTACCCAATGTAGTAACCTGCGTCCTTGGGACCAGAGTTATGCACCATGGAGTGTGGCCAAAGCAGCCAATACATACAAGCTGCAGAGCAAGCGATCTCAGGAGGGCAACGGCACCGGTTACGAAATCCTGCCCCTGACCGGCTCCACCTCTCAGGCACCCGATGGCACCAACTGCCACGAGCCTGAAAGAGCAAACTGTGCCAAGACGCAGCCCCCAGACCCCATCGCCACCAAGGCCATACCCGGGAACGAAGGGTCAGCCACAACAGTTCTCCCAAATGGGACTGGGACCAGCCAGGATCCCAAACCAAACAATGTCCAGGCAAGCGAGTCAGCAGTTCCTTGTGCACTGCTAGACGACGGCTTCTCATGGAGCAGCAGTGACCCAGGGCGCAAGGAGAGGACCGGGAGGTCACAGGCATCTGTGAACCTGTCTGACGCTAGGAGCAATGGCAAAAGCCCTGAGAGCAGGCAACTTGAGCCAACCGGATTCCCACTGCCAGCACTGGGCACCGCGCCACCACCAGACTACCTGGATACCATCCAGCAGTTGTGGAACTAGCTTGTCCTTACGCACCTGTGCTGACACCCGTACCGATTCCCAGTACGCATCAAGAAAGTAGCTCACCAGTCGAATGTACTTGCCTCACAACTGAACCACAAATGTAATGATGTTAATGCAATGTTTTTTTCTGGACTTGAATGTATATGAATGTAATGAGCCTCCGGCATAATCTATATGTGGGGGGTGGGGGTGGAAGAATGGAGTGGTCATGGACACACAAACAGAAACCACCAGCACTCTTCTGCCAACGAAACACCAACCACTCACCCAGGATAGAAACAACCCGCCAGATAGAGCTAAGCCCAGAGCACAGTCAATGCAGAGACGATTTGCACTAAAGGCTTGGGAGAGAGTGATGTCATGTATCCTACATGGTTACTGCTTGTACCATTACAAAGTGTGCCACCAGAGAGCACAGCAGTGGGAGATTTGCAGGTTACCTGTACAGGGTGTGCCTGGCCTAGTATAAAAGGCAGGCCACCATGTGTGATCCTCACTTTGGAGTTATTAATAAAGGACTAAGGTCACTACAAGTACAACACATTGCCTCGTGGAGTCGTTATCAGAGCATCTAAAGACATAACATTTTAAATTTAATCTGATATCTCTGTCGTCATGTTCCAGACCCCTCAATCACAGAAACAGTCTGTTCCTATCTGTTCTGTCCCTTCATAATTTTATATACTCCTATCAAATCACCTCGTTATCTCCTCTGTTTTAATGAAAACAGCCCCAATTTAATAGACCCTATTGTAATTTATCTGTTACTTTTACAAAGTATACACAGCACAGAAACAGGTCATTTGGCCCAACAGGTCCATGCCGGTGTTTATGCTCCACACATATTCTTCTATCCCTTTCTCCCTCATGTGCTTATCTAACTACCCCTTGGATGCATCTATACTATTTGTCTCAACTACTCGCTGTGCTTTTCCTAATGTAAAAATACTTATATACTTTACTTCGCAATTTTCTTTTTCATTTGGTGTCTGATTTACAATTTAGATTCCTGCTACGTATTACAAATCTACACATCGAGCTGTGATGCTCCCGTAGTCCATTAGCTTGCCAATGCACACACATAAGGAATGACCATTGGATGGGCTATCTGAAACTGACAGCCCCCTTGTGAACTCATTGAATGGCGGTGCAGGCTAGAAGGGCCGAATGGCCTACTCCTGCACCTATTTTCTATGTTTTAATATAAGTCTGTGCTTGGAAAACCAATCACCTGTTTTGGAATGGACAGTGCAATTTTTGAGTAGGCCAACTCAAAATTTGTAAATTGCTTGAAACTTTCTGCAACATGGTGAGCACTGCAAAGAACAGACTTGCATTTATATAGCTCCTTTCATAACCACCAGATGTCCCAAAGCCCTTTACAGCCAATTAAATACTTTTGAAGTGTAGTTACTGTTGTAATGTGCACACAGCAAGCTCCCACCAACAGCAGTGTGATCATGACCAGATAATTTGTTTTTAGCAATGCTGATTAAGGGATAAATATTGTCCAGGGCACCAGGGATAACTCCCCTACTCTTCTTCGAAATAGTGCCATGGCATCTTTTACATACACCTGAGAGAGCAGGGCCTCGGTTTAATGTCTCATCTGAATGACAGCACCTCCAGCAGTACAGCACTCCCTCAGCACTGCACTGGGAGGGTCAACCAGGATTTTTGTGGTCAAGTCTCTGGAGTGGGACTTGAACCCAAAACCTTCCGACTCAGACGCGAGAGTGCTACCCACTGAGCTATGACTGACTGCAGCACATTGTTTTCCTACATTACAACAGTGACTACATTTCAATAATTCATCATTGGATGTAAAAAAAGAAAGACACTTTGGGATGTCATCATCATCATCATAGGCGGTCTCTCGATCGAGGATGACTTGCTTCCACGAGTTCACTGATGTTTCAATGAAGGACACGATGTTCCAGTCCTGAACTCCAATTGAGGGGGTGGAAGATGCCTGTGCGTGGATTTTTTTAATGTGTGGTGACCGTTGCACACCAGCCACCACACGGGCTTGACAGAGCTAGGCCTTTATCCAGTGGCAAGGGTTAACCAAGACGACTGGAGACCTGCTCTGCTGCACGGACCTAGTGCGCACACATATCGCAGTGTAGCCTGGCCCATGCTGCCCCTGGGCCCTCGGCTCTTCTGGGCCCCGTACCCTCATTCGCTGCACCTTCACCCACAATGTTCCAGGGCCCGGCGCTCCAGCACTATTTATAGCCTCGGCCCGCAGTGGTGTTCTCACACAGGTCGGGGCGGCTCACGATGGCCGTGAAAGGCACTATATAAATGCAAGTCTTTCTTTCAGGGTGATGAAAACCCAATCATCATTTAACAATTGACCCATGCATTTTTAGGTTTTTTTTTTGCTTTCCTCCAGAGGGAAGGGGGTGCTTGGATTCGGCTGGGTACCATTTGGTTGATGCCCAAGACTGCTCTCTTGGCACTGCAGCTGCTGCGATACTGATCGGTACAGGTTCCGGGGCAGCACCCTGGCCAATCAGGTGTGTCGGATCTGGGGCGGGTTCTCCATTCATCAACCCGCTCCTCATCGGAATGACGCAGCGACGCGGGCGGTGCGTGGTGACGCAGGGCGCGCGGATGGCAACGGGCAAACAGAGCGCGCGGGGGAGGCGATGGAGTGGCCGGAGAGCGGGCCTGAGGTAAACACTGGAGGGAGGGGAGGGGAGGGGAGAGGGGAGAGAGCGGGCCTGAGGTAAACACTGGGGGGGAGGGGAGAGAGAGAGAGCGACCCTGAGGTAAACACTGGAGGGGAGAGAGAGAGCGGGCCTGAGGTAAACACTGGGGGGGAAGGGGAGAGAGAGAGCGGGCCTGAGGTAAACACTGGAGTGGAGGGGAGAGAGAGAGAGAGAGCGACCCTGAGGTAAACACTGGAGGGGAGAGAGAGAGCGGGCCTGAGGTAAACACTGGAGGGGAGAGAGAGAGCGGGCCTGAGGTAAACACTGGAGGGGAGGGGAGAGAGCGGGCCTGAGGTAAACACTGGAAGGGAGAGAGAGAGAGCGGGCCTGAGGTAAACACTGGAGGGGAGTGGAGAGAGAGAGCCTGAGGTAAACACTGGAGGGGAGAGAGTGAGAGCGGGCCTGAGGTACACAATGGAGGGGAGGGGAGTGGAGAGAGAGAGCCTGAGGTAAACACTGGAGGGGAGGGAGAGCGGGCCTGAGGTAAACATTGGAGGGAGGGGAGAGAGAGAGCGGGCCTGGGGTAAATACTGGAGGGAGGGGAGGGAGAGAGCGGGCCTGGGGTAAATACTGGAGGGAGGGGAGGGAGAGAGCGGGCCTGGGGTAAATACTGGAGGGAGGGGAGGGAGAGAGCGGGCCTGGGGTAAATACTGGAGGGAGGGGAGGGAGAGAGCGGGCCTGGGGTAAATACTGGAGGGAGGGGAGGGAGAGAGCGGGCCTGAGGTAAATACTGGAGGGGAGGGGAGAGAGGGAGCGGGCCTGAGGTAAATACTGGAGGGAGGGGAGGGAGAGAGCGGGCCTGGGGTAAATACTGGAGGGAGGGGAGGGAGAGAGCGGGCCTGAGGTAAATACTGGCGGGGAGGGGAGAGAGAGAAAGCGGGCCTGAGGTAAACACTGGGCCTGAGGCAAACCCTGGGGAGAGCGGGCCTGAAGTTGATTCCTGAGATGAAAGGGTTGTCTCATGAAGAAAGGTTGAACAGGTTGGGCCTATACTCATTTGAGTTTAGAAGAATGAGAGGTGATCTTATTGAAACGTCTGCGGGGGCTTGACAAGGTAGATGCAGAGAAGCTGTTTCCCCTCGTAGGGGAATCTAGAACTAGGGGGCATAGTTTCAGAATAAGGGGTCGCATATTTAAAATGGAGATGAGGAATTTATTGAATGATCTTCTTGAATGGCGGAGCAGGCTGGAGGGGCCAGATGGCCTACTCCAGCTCCTATTTCTTATGCTCTTGTGAGGTAAACTCGGGGGGGAGGGAATTATTCGTTCCAGGATTTGGGTGTCGATGGCAAAGTCATCATTTATTGCCTAATCCTAATAGTCCTTGAGAAGATGGTGGTGTGCTGCTTTCTTGAGCTGCTGCAGTCCATGTGGTGAAGGTACTCTCACAGTGCTGTTAAGGAGGGAGTACAGGATTTTGACCCAGCGGTGATATATTTCCAAGTCAGGATGGTGTGTAATTTGGAGGGGAACTTGCAGGCGATAGTGATCCCATGCGTCTGCTGCCCTGGTCCTTCTAGGTGGTAGAGGACGTGAGTTTGGAAGATGCCGTCGAAGAAGCCTTGGCAAGTTGCTGCAGTGCATCTTGTAGATGGTACACACGGTACGCCGGTGGTGGAGGGTGTGAATGTTGAAGGTGGTGGACGGAGTGCAAGTCAAGCGATCTGCTTTGTTCTGGATGGTGTCAAGCTTCCTGAGTGTTGTTGGAGCTGCACTCATCCAGACAAGTGGAGTGTATTCCATCATACTCATGACTTGAGCCTTGTAGATAGTGGAAAGCCCTGGACAACGTGGATCACTTTCCGTACCTCGGGAGCCTCTTGTCAACAAGGGCAGACAACGACGACGAGATTCAACACTGCCTCCAGTGCAGCCTTCGGCCGCCTGAGGAAAAGTGTTCGAAGATCAGGCACTCTAATCTGCCATCAAGCTCATGGTCTACAGGGCTGTAATGATATTCGCCCTCCTGTATGGCTCAGAGACATGGACCATATACAGTAGACACCTCAAATCACTGGAGAAATACCATTAACGATGTCTCCACAAGATCCAGCAAATCCCCTGGGAGGACAGACACACCGACGTTAGCGTCCTCGACCAGGCCAACATCCCCAGCAACGAAGCACTGACCACACTCAACCAGCTCAGCTGGGCGGGCCACATTGTTCGCATGCCTGACACAAGATCCCCAAAGCAAGTGCTCTACTCGGAACTTCTGCACAGCAAGCGAGCCCAAGGTGGGCAGAGGAAACGTTTCAAGGACATGCTCAAAGCCTCCTGGCCAAGTGGAGGAAGTGCATCCGGGAGGGCGCTGAGCACCTCAAGTTTCATCGCCAAGAGCATGTAGAAACCAAGCGCAGGCAGCGGAAGGAGCTTGCGGAAAACCAGTCCCATCCACCCTTTCCTTCAACGACTGTCTGTCCCACCTATGACACAGACAGTAATTCCTGTATTGGACTGTTCAGTCACCTAAGAACAAGTCTTCCTCGATTTCGAGGGACTGCCAATGTTGATGATGACTCCTGACTTGTGCCTTGTAGATGGTGGAAAGGCTTTGGGGAGTCAGGAAGCGAGACACTCGCTGCAGAATACCTCGCCTGACCTGCTCTTATTGCCACAGTATTTATGTGGCTGGCCCAGTTAAGTTTCTGGTCAATGGCAACCCCCAGGATGATGTCGGTGGTATTCGCATCAAATGTCATGGCGTGGTAGTTAGATTCTCTCTTGTTCAAGATAGTCATTGCCAGCCACTTAGCAGCCCAAGCCCATTAATTCTACAGGAACCAATTTGATAAGAAAAATCTCGTGTGATTCTTATTTATTTAGTCAAGTGCAGTAAAAAAAAAATTTTTAAGAATATTTGTGGGAGAGTTATGCATGCCATGCGACCTGCTCCTTCATGCCCTTTATATAGCCCTTTATATAAAGACTTCTGCTTTAGTATGCTCTGTCATGGAGTAGTTGGATGTGTGATTACCCAAATGGATTTGTGATCTTGGATGTTACTAACTTAAGATGTGGTTATGACAACATGAAGAATGGGGAAATAACATTTAGTAAACCATTTTGAGCTGCTGTTGTACAGTACAATTCTTCATAGACAAGTTTCACAATGTTTGGCATTGTTTCAAGTGTACCCAGTAGAGAATTTTCAGAATATACTTGCCGCTGCTGCTCGAAAATAGCCTGAGAAGTGAAGGGAGTTTTCTTGGTTTGAGTTAATTAAAATTTTTGTATTCTGGCATTGATGCTAAAATATTTTTACCCTTTTCCAAGCAAAGAAAAATCTTGAGTCTGGAAAGGGTGTTGCACATGAGCACTGGCAAACAGTCATTTTTGTTCACAAGGGAGATTAGGAGAAATGCATGATGTAGCAATGCAAAATACTGCAGGTGCTAGATAATTTATTTTGTAATTTTTTTTTCAAATTTACAAAATTGAATGCCATTTTTACTATGTATCTGATTAATATGCCACAGTCTTGATACTTTGTTTTGCAACTTGATTGTGTCTTTAATATCCTGAAACATCCAAAACCTCTGCAAAAGCATATGTAAGTGAAAAGAGTTAGGAAAGGTGATTAAAGTCGAGGGAAGTTTTGAGAATGCTTTTGATTTGATGAGAAATGTATCAAGACTTTAGGAAGAGAATTTCAAAATGGTGGGCCATGATAGCGGCACAGTTACTCTGTTGGAGAGTTCCATAGGAATTCATTCTGTTCGTCATTCTCAACCCTTACTTAGGAATGTGGGAAAAGGAGTATGCCATTTAGCTCCTTAAGCCCGTTCCGCCATTCAGTGAGATCATGGCTGATCTGTGACCTAACTCCATATATCCGCATTTGCGCCATATCCCTTAATACCTTTGGTTAACAAAAAGCTATCCGTTTCAGATTTAAAACTAACAATTGACGTAGCATCAATTGCTATTTGCAGAAGAGAGTTCCAAACTTCTACCACCCTTTCCATGTAGAAGTGTTTCCTAATTTCACTCCTGAAGGGTCTGGATCTAATGTTTAGATATGTCCTATAGTCCTGGAATCTACTTCAATCAAAACATGATTTAGTTGAAAGCAATATTCCTTGTAAGCTGCGCCTTGTTCTGCATGGCCCATTTCTTTTACTGCGCAGTCCTTTTAAGTTTCTGCGCATGGTGTGTACTTACAATGGAAAAGCCAGTGAGCATCCTGCGCGGGACCCTTTCCCATTGCTATGCGGAGAGATCATTGATGGCAAGATGTGGCAGACTTAATAGCATCAAGTATTAGTTTATAGGCTTAGAATGTGCCCTACTTATCTTGAGTGCATGTAGATGAAAACCGACAGCTCATCATCCAAGCTGGATCAGATGGATTTGAATGACATACAAATCTAGACTTAAAAAGTGAGACCACCTGATTGGGAGGCCAACGTTGTTGTGATGGCCCAGATCTGAGGAATGGATCCATTTCGCTATTGGCTGAATTCTTGAGTTTATACCTATGGTAAAGCATGTAAGCTACGATTCAATTAAACAAGTGCAGGCTATCTAAATCCCATTATTGTTTCAGTAGCTATTCCGTTGGAATATGTTTATCATTTGCAATCGTCAAACTAGAGCTTATGTTTTTGTAGCAATGGACTACATTGGTAGTCGAATGGTAGGTTTGTACCTGTTTTTTGTGTTTAGTTCCTGACTTTCGATATGCAGCTGGGGTGGTGGGGGGGGGAAGATGGGAGAAAGAGATGATGAGTATTCCTATAAGGAGGTGAAATAGGAGGAAGAATTAGTTGAACTGTTGTGCACTTTTTAGACTGGCTACTGGACTAATCCTGAGAAGCAGCTGTCTGCCTCTCAGTTGGATATAATGCATGAATTAGGCAAAGGAGACTTTTTCCTACAAAACAATATAGCATCCAACCATATCAGATTATTTCACTGTAACTGTGAAATCACTTTTTAACCTGTCACTTCACTGTCTCATTTAGCAGAATTTAACTGCTATGTTTCATCCATAGTGTCAACTCAACTGTCCTCATGGGCACCATGGACCACATAAACATCAAGAATCTCATGGCCACCATGAACAGCAGAAGAATCCAAGTCAAGCCACGAGCCCTGCTGGACATCACAGTGACCTTGCTTTCATGGAAGACTATAGCAACTGGGATATTGTAAAAGCCACACAGTAAGTTCAGTTTGAGTGATAGTATTGCCCAGCAGGTAAACCATCAATTCATGTGGTTGTGTGGGTTGCAGTGAATCTTGTAAATGGTACACACAGTGCGCTGGTGGTGGAGGGAGTGAATGTTGAAGGTGGTGGATGTGGTGCTAATCAAGCGGGCTGCTTTGTCCTGGATGGTGTTGAGCTCCTTGAGTGTTGGAGCTGCACTCATCTTGCTCTTCTTGCCACAGTATTTATGTGGCTGGTCCAGTTAAGTTTCTGGTCAATGGTGACCCCAGGATGTAGATAGTAGGGGATTCTGCAATTGTAATGCCATTGAATATCAAAGGATGGTGGTTAGACGCTCTCGCTTGTTGGAGATGGCCATTGCCTGCCACTTGTGTGGTGCGACTGTTACTTGCCACTTATCAGTCTAAACCTGAATGTCATTCAGGTCTTACTGCAAGTGGGCATGGAAGACATTCACTGTCTGAGGAGGTGCGAATGTTACTGAACATTGTGGAATCATCAGCGAACATCCACACTTCTGACCTTATGATGGGCGGAAGGTCATTGATGAAGCAGCTGAAGAAGTTTGGGCCACGACACTGCCCTGAGAACAGTGATGTCCTGGGGCTGGGATGATTGACCTGCAACAGCCACAACTATCTTCCTTTGTGCTAGGTATGACTCCAGTCAGTGGAGAGTTTTTCCCCCTGATTTCCACACTGGTTCAAATGCTGCCTTGATGTCAAGGGTTGTCACTCTCACCTCTGAAATTATACTCTTTTGTCCATGTTTGGACCAAGGCTCTAATGAGGTCTGGAGCCGAGTGGTCCTGGCAGAACCCAAACTGCGCATCGGTGAGCAAGTGCCGCTTGATAGCACTGTCAACGACACCTTACATCACTTTGCTGATGATTGTAAGTAGACTGATGGGGTGGTAATTGGCTGGATTGAATTTGTTCTGCTTTTTGTGGACAGGACATGGGTAGATGCCAGATGCTGTACTAGTTTAGCTTGGCTAGAGGCACGGCTAATTCTGGAGCGCAAGTTTTCAGCACGACAGCCGGGATGTTATCGGGGCCCATAGCCTTTGCTGTATCCAGTACTTCCTTTTCTCCTTGTGAATTATTTTGCATGTCTTTACACATGTAGGCATGGAGCACCAAATGTGGAGGTTCCTCGTATATTTCATCTCCTTCATGTACTGGATCAAGGCTGGAAACTGAATAATTGAATAACTGACTTGCAGTAATATGGGAAAGAACCAGTTACAGTGAGGCTATGAATGATCCGAGAAACCATCGAACATATTCAGTATAAAAGCGTCCTCACTGTTATGAACCTCTGCAAACAGAAAGCTTCAGGGCAGATACTTTAGAAGATTATCAAATAATATCCACGTGAGCTTAAGATGAAATAAAAATATTTAAAATTTCTATCATATTAATGTGGCAGTACTTGTTGATGCAGGGATAGATACAGAGACAGAAAGTGAAAGGCAAGTCTGGGCATGAAGGAATACCACTTTAGGGAGAGTGCAATATAAGGTACTGTGGTGCTTTTTAAAAAAAATGACCAAAAGGAGGCAGAAAGGACTTTCCGGCACACACACATTGGACATGTAAAAATAGCTTACAAAAGCAAAATACTACGGATGCTGGAAATCTGATATCAAAATAGAAATAAAACACGAGATGTAGCACCTGCCCTTTTACCTCCTCCCTTCCCATTGTTCATGGTCCCAAACATTTCTTCCAGGTGAAACAGCGGTTTACTTGTACTACTTTCAATTTAGTATACTGGATTTTTTAATCTCTTGCATTTGGAGACAAATGGTCCAATATGTTCCCTAAACAGTCAAGTCCAACCATAATAGTATAATCTATCCGTTTGTGTTGTGCTACAGAAAACAGTGGGATCATGAGAGGGCTTGTTCTCTCCTCTCTCACCCCTTCAACAGAAGTTAGCACAATCTCTGAGATTGCTGAAGAATGGGTTGCATTGAACTGCAATCTTTTTTTCCTGTTTTGTTAACTTTTGAAACTGTCTAGAACTAACACTTTTGAAATGGTATGGCAATAGGCTCTATTATTTAAATTGGTACCTCATCACCACCTTCAGGCAGTGTTCGAAGAGTATTCACTTTTAATTCCCTGCCTTGGGTAACCCATAAGGTAAAGGTCCATGGATGGCAGCAACACTCCAGTATCCTGTTTCTGATTGGTAGGTGAATTCAGTCAATATTATGGTATTCCCATTGTAGATGCAATCTAAATGAGAATCTTATCAAGTACTTTATGGCGACTTGAGAAAAGCTACACATGCAAAGAACTAAAAACAGAAAATGCTGGAAATTTCAGCGGGTCAGGCAGCATCTGTGGAGAGAAAAGCAGGGTTAACATTCCAGGTTGATGATCCTTCGTCAGAACTGTCAAATGTTCGAAAAGAACAAATTCATAAGCACTGAAAGGGGGAGGGGAAGAAAGAACAAAAGGGAAGGTCTGTGATAGGAGAGATTAGAGCGACAATAGGGATGATGTGCCAAATTGAAATGGTAATGGCAGAAGTTTGATCAAGGTTAGTCTAGATAGGGTGTGAATGGCGGAATAATGACCAACTGCCATTGGAGACAAAGAAAAAAAACATAAGATCGGGGGGGAGGAGAGAGACAGACAAAAATAGGCAGAGATTATCTGAAATTGTTGAATTCGATGTTGAGTCCAGAAGGCTGTAAAGTGCCTAAACGAAAGATGAGGTGCTGTTCCTCGAGCTTGCATTGCGCTTCATTGGAACAGTGTAGGAGGCCAAGGACAGAGATGTGGGAGTAGAGCGGGAAATTAAAGTAACAGGCGACCGGAAGCTCAGGGTCACGCTTATGGACTGAACGGAGGTGTTCCAAAAATTCTGCGTTGGGTCTCCCCAGAGGACTGGTTGACCATTTACCAGTGCCATCAATTGGGGCATACTGTGATCCCATGCTAAGTGTGGAACCATGCTAATTGGTGATTCGGCGCTCCTAGCGTTTGCAGGGAGTGCAGCTCAGGAATATATTTGCGTGAACAGTGAATTTCAGCATGCTTTTCCTGAGAAATCACAGTACAAAGTCACCATAAAGTGGTAATGTATTAATATTTCTAGTTGCATAACTCTCGAGTTGTTTAAAAAATGTGTTTTATTTTTTTGGAAAGAAGGCTTGGCTCCTGTAACCAAATGAAAAGAACAGTATTGAAGCAGCTCATATTAAATTAATTAGATTTTGTGGGAGTAGGAAGTTGTTGTCAATTCCTGTGTCACTAAAGATGTTCTCCATAAAATATGCCTATGTAAATTTTTATAGAATGTTTAGCCATTAATTCTACCCCACAGTCCCCAGCCCTTCCACTGTCAAAAATGTTTGAAACACCTGGCAGTTACTTCCCTTTCAGTTTGACTTACAGGAAGCAATTTAAAGATGTTGAGAAATTATCCAATTACCCATTCTGAGTTTTGTGTTTCTGTAAGATGGAGATAGTGGTGATGAAACAGAATTAGCCACCTTGTACCACATCCAGACAGATTCACTAACTGTTTTGAGGTAGAGACTTCATTAACACAAAACTTAAGAACTGGGCATCATAGTTCACTTTCATTTCTAGACCCTGGGTTCATCTGCAGCTCAGAGAAAATGAAAGTTTCCTCTCTGTTGCCTGTAAGGTTTCTACATGAAATGAGTGAACGATCTCAACCCAGTTCCAGGTGGTTTTGTTGCAAACATGTTCCATTCTGTAGCACCGATCTCCATCGCCACCACAAAATTCATTTAAATTGGAGGCGGGAGAGGGTACAGAAGGGGAACTAGGTGGGGCAGTGGATTAGCTATTTGTCTTTGACCTTTGGTACCCTTTTTCAAATCCAGTCCACACTGACAGAATGAAAGTCACCTTTGCTTGCTTGAAGGCTCCGATATAAATTAACTTGGGCAATCTCAATTGGGAATGGGCCTACAGCACAGATCTGTTCCAAATTCATCACATATTGACATTCTCACTCAAACGGCCATAGGGCTGCTGGTATGATTTTTAAATTCTCATCCTTGCGTTAAATCCCTTCATGGTTTCGACACTCCTTATCTCTAGCTTCCGTCAGCCATACAAACCTCCGAACTCTCCATTCACCTCACATGGCATTTTGAACATCCAACTCTGCCTTCAGCCAACCATTGACAACTGCCTTTCAGGTATTTTGGCTCCACAATCTGTATTTCCCTCCCTAACCTGTCCACCTCCCTCTCGAAGATCCTCCTTTCAGATGTATCGGTAAACCGAGGCCCCATCTGTGCTCTCAGGTGGACGTAAAAGATCCCATGGCACTATTTCAAAGAAGAGCAGGGGAGTTATCCTCAATCAACATCACTAAAACTGGTCATTATCACATTGCTGTTTGTGGGAGCTTGTTGTGCACAAATTGACTGCCGTGTTTGCTATATTACATAGAAAATAGGTGCAGGAGTAGGCCATTCGGCCCTTCGAGCCTGCACCGCCATTCAATAAGATCATGGCTGATCATTCCCTCAGTACCCCTTTCCTGCTTTCTCTCCATACCCTTGATCCCTTTAGCCGTAAGGGCCATATCTAACTCTCTCTTGAATATATCCAATGAACTGGCATTAGCAACTCTCTGCGGTAGGGAATTCCACAGGTTAACAACTCTCTGAGTGAAGAAGTTTCTCTTCATCTCAGTCCTAAATGGCCTACCCCTTATTCTAAGACTATGTCCCCTGGTTCAGGACTTCCCCAACATCGGGAACATTCTTCCCGCATCTAACCTGTCCAGTCCCGTCAGAATCTTATACGTTTCTATGAGATCCCCTCTCATCCTTCTAAACTCCAGTGAATAAAGGCCCAGTTGATCCAGTCTCTACTCATGACAGTCCAGCCATCCCTGGAATCAGTCTGGTGAACCTTCGCTGCACTCCCTCAATAGCAAGAACGTTCCTCCTCAGATTAGGAAACCAAAACTGCACACAATATTCCAGGTGAGGCCTCACTAAGGCCCTGTACAACTGCAGTAAGATCTCCCTGCTCCTATATTCAAATCCCCAGGCTATGAAGGCCAACATACCATTTGCCTTCTTCACCGCCTGCTGTACCTGCATGCCAAATTTCAATGACTGATGAACCATGACACCCAGGTCTCGTTGCACCTCCCTTTTTCCTAATCTGCCGCCATTCAGATAATATTCTGCCTTCGTGATTTTGCCCCCAAAATGGATAACCTCACATTTATCCACATTATACTGCATCTGCCTTGCATTTGCCCACTCACCTAACCTGTCCAAGTCACCCTGCAGCCTCTTGGTCTCCTCCTCACCGCTCACACCGCCACCCAGTTTAGTGTCATCTGCAAACTTGGAGATATTACACTCAATTCCATTGATCTAAATCGGTAAAATATATTGTAAAGAGCTGGGGTCCCAGCACTGAGCCCTGCGGCACTCCACTAGTCACTGCCTGCCATTCTGAAAAGGACCCGTTTATCCCGACTCTCTGCTTCCTGTCTGCCAACCAGTTCTCTATCCACGTCAGTACATTATCCCCAATACCATGCGCTTTGATTTTGCAATCTCTTGAGCGGGACCTTGTCAAAAGCCTTTTGAAAGTCCTAATACACCACATCCACTGGTTCTCCCTTGTCCACTCTGTTAGTTACAGCCTCAAAAAATTCCAGAAGATTCGTCAAGCATGATTTCCCTTTCATAAATCCATGCTGACTTGGACTGATCCTGTCACTGCTTTCCAAATGCGCTGCTATTTCGTCCTTAATGATTGATTCCAACATTTTCCCCACTACTGATGTCAGGCTAACCGGTATATAATTACCCGTTTTCTCTCCCTCCTTTTTTAAAAAGTAGTGTTACATTAGCTACCCTGCCGTCCATAGGAACTGATCCAGAGTCGATAGACTGTTGGAAAATGACCACCAATGCATCCACTATTTCTAGGGCCACTTCCTAAAGTATTCTGGGATGCAGACTATCAGGCCCCGGGGATTTATCGGCCTTCAACCCTATCAATTTCCCTAACACAATTTCCCGCCTAATAATGATGTCCTTCAGTTCCTCCTTCTCACTAGACCCATTGACCCCTAGTACATTCGGAAGGTTATTTGTGTTTTCCTTCGTGGAGACAGAACCGAAGTATTTGTTCAATTGGTCTGCCATTTCTTTGTTCCCCATTCTAAATTCACCTGAATCCAACTGCAAGGGATCTACGTTTTGTCTTCACTAATCTTTTTCTCTTCACATATTTATAGAAGCTTTTGCAGTCAGTTTTTATGTTCCCTGCAAGCTTCCTCTCGTACTCTTATTTTCCCCCTCTTAATTAAACCCTTTGTCCTCCTCTGTTCAATTCTAAATTTCTCCCAGTCCTCAGGTTTGTTGCTTTTTTTAGCCAATTTATACGCCTCTTGGTTTTAACACTATCCTTAATTTCGCTTGTTAGCCACGGTTGAGCCACCTTCCCCGTTTTATTTTTACTCCAGACAGGGATGTACAATTGCTGAAGTTCATCCATGTGATCTTTAAATGTTTGCCATTGCTTATCCACCGTCGACCCTTTGTCAGTCTATTCTAGCCAATTCACGCCTTATACCGTTGAAGTTACCTATCCTTAAGTTCAGGATCCTAGTTTCTGAATTAACTGTGTCACTCTCCATCTTAATAAAGAATTCAACCATTTATGGTCATTCTTCCCCAAGAAGCCTCGCATAACAAGATTGCTAATTAGTCCCTTCTCGTTAGACATCACCCAGTCTAGGATGGCCAGCTCTCTAGTTGGTTCCTCGACATATTGGTCTAGAAAACCATCCCTAATACACTCTAGGAAATCCTCTTCCACTGCATTGTTACCAATTGATATGTAGATTAAAGTCGCCCATGATAACTGCTGTACCTTTATTGCACACATCCCTTATTTCTTGTTTGATGCTGTCCCCAACCTCACTACTACTGTTTTTTGGTCTGTACACAACTGCCCCGAGCGTTTTCTGCCCTTTGGTATTCCGCGGCTCCACCCATACATCATCCAGGCTAATGTCCCTCCTTACTATTGCGTTAATTTCCTCTTTAACCAGCAACGCCACCCCGCCTCCTTTTCCTCTCTGCCTATCCTTCCTAAATGTTGAATACACCTGGATGTTGAGTTCCCAGCCTTGGTCACCCTGGAGCCATGTCTCCGTGATGCCAATTACATCATATCCATTAACTGCTGTCTGCGCAGTTAATTCGTCCACCTTATTCCGAATACTCCTCGCATTGAGGCACAGAGCCTTCAGGCTTGTCTTTTTAACACACTTTGCCGCTTTACAATTTTGCTGTAATGTGGCCCTTTTTGTTTTTTGCCTTGGGTTTCTCTAACCTCCACTTTTACTATTCTCCTTTCTATCTTTTGCTCCTGTCTCCATTTTATTTCCCTGTCTCCCTGCCGTGTTAGTTTAACTCCTCCCCAATAGCACTAGCAAACACCCTGCCCCCCCCCCGCCCCCAGGACATTGGTTCTGGTCCTGCCCAGGTGTAGACCGTCCGGTTTGTACTGGTCCCATTTCCCCCAGAACCGGTTCCAATGTCCCAGGAATTTTAATCCTTCCCTTCTGCACCAACTTGTATATTACAACAACTTGTATTTATATAGCGCCTTTAACGTAGTAAAACATCCCAAGGCGCTTCACAGGAGTATTAGATAAAAATTTGACACTGAGCCGCATAAGTAGAAAATTAGCGCAGGTGACTTGGTCAAAGAGATGGGTTTTAAGGAGGAAAGAGAGGTTTAGGCAGGGAATTCCAGAGCTTGGGGCCTCGGCAACAGAAGGCACGGCCACCAATGGTTGAGCAATTATAATCAGGGATGCTCAAGAGGACAGAATTATAGGAGCACATAAATCTTGGGGATTGGGGTTTTGTCAGGGTGGAGGAGATTAGAGATAGGGAGGGCCGAGGCCATGGAGGGATTTGGAAATAAGGATGAAAATTTTGAAATCGAGGCGTTGCTTAACTGAAAGCCAGTGTAGGTCAGCGAGCACAGGGGTGATGGGTGAGTGGGACTTGGTGTGAGTTAGAACACGGGCAGCCGAGTTTTGGGTCACCTCTAGTTTACATAGGGTAGAATGTGGGAGGCCAGACAGGAGTGCATTGAATAGTCAAGTCTAGAGGTAACAAAGGCATGGATGAGGGCTTCAGCAGATGTGCTGAGACAAGGGCAGAGACGGTGACTACACTTCAAAAAGTACTTACTCGGCTGTAAAGCGCTTTGGGACATCCGGTGGTCGTGAAAGGTGCTGTATAAATGCAATTTTTTCTTTCTTTGCTTTCTTTCAAACCCCACCTCTTTGAGCAAGCTTTAAGTCACCCTACTTAATATCTCCTTTAGCTTTACACATATTTTCATCTGATATGTGTAGTGTGTTGGCATGTTTTTGTATGGTAGCAGTGCTATAATAGAAAATGGAAACATTAGACTGAGACAGGTCAGGGTGCTCTTCAGGTCAGGGCTGCAAACAGTTGGAATAGAGTGGAGTAAAGGAGCCCCTGGCTGTGTTAATTTGTAACTTGGGAATGCTTGATACTGACACCGAGGGCCTGAAATAAGAGTTCTAATTTCTCTCACTTTGACCACAAATATGTGAACAAAGAAATGAGCTGTGGAGAGTGAGAATGAGATTGTAATTCAACTTTGAAACTTGTCAGTATGATCTTTTGGATTCTTTATTGGAAAATCGCAACTAATCTTAGGTTTGTTATCTGTGCACATACTCAAAACTGTTGGGAGCTGTTGTCTTTTGGATGAGAAATTACACCATCTACTCTCTCAGGTGGACGTAAAAGATCCTATTGCACTATTTGAAGAAGAGCGGGGGAGTTCTCCCAGTGTTTTTGTCAATGTTTATCCCTCAACCAACATCACAAAAACATTTTACCTCGTCACTTATAACATTGGTGTTTGTGGGACCATGCTGTGCACAAATCGGCTGGTGTGTTTCCCAACATTACAATAATGCCCACACTTCAAAAATATTTCATTGACGGCAAAGCACAGTTTCATGCTTGCCAACAATTAAAGGTAAACTTGTCTGCTATTTGCAAGAAACTGACTCCATCACATTAGGTGTAGTCCATCTCTGTCTCCACTTTTTATTTTACAAATACTGCATTTTCTACTTTCAGATATGGAATAATTGATAGATGTAAAGAGCTAATAGAAGCTGGTTATGATGTCCGGCAGCCTGACAAAGAAAATGTGACATTGCTTCACTGGGCAGCCATCAATAACCGAACAGAGCTCGTCAAGTAAGTCCTGTCCGTTCTCCTTGTGGAAAGATTGTTTTTATTATCATTTTTGCACTACATTTAAGTTGTACATTATCCCAATACAAATATTTACGCTTTATGTTCACATTATATTAACTTCGCCAAAATGCATCCGCAGATACTATATTTCAAAAGGCGCCATTGTGGACCAACTGGGTGGAGATTTAAATTCAACGCCTCTTCACTGGGCTAGCAGGTAGAGTTGCAGAAATACTGAATACCTTAACATAAGTTTCAGAAATGTGTTGTGATGTAGCTCTCTAGCCATAAGTTCCAAATATACTTATGGAGGATGGGAAAGTCTGATGAGTGCAGTGTTTTCTGTGGAACATGTAACCTGGAACCTTTGTCAATCATTTTTCAACTCTGGCTAATTTCCAGGAATTGAAGTCATCCAACAAACCTTAGACAGTAAACTGTCTTAATTTGGGGAAAATCTCTTTAATATTTGAACGACAGATATTCAAAATAGTTTTTCAACTTAATCAACAGTACTTTAATTAAACTGAGTTACTTCAGATTCATCTTCGGAATTGGCAATTGAGATTGTACTTTTATTGGTAGCTGTTATTGGAGAACCACACAGACTATTCATTTTGTTACAAATGTTTGGTTACAATACATTTACACTATAGAAGGTTCAGAGTGTGCAGTGTAGCCTTGGTTGCTGACAACCCTGGGAATTGATTCTGGGACACTGGCAGTGTCTTGAAATTATTTTCTATTTTACCTTTGTGAAAAATGGAAAAATTTGTCTGTCCCTTTGTCACTTCAATAACTGAATGTTGCCACACAGGAATTCAGTTGATGTGAAGGTCCAGAAAGAACAAACCAAACTCAGACTTATATATTTTTTTAAATAGCTTTTTTGGAGGCAAGGTTAAGGAAATAAAAAGTGAGTTATCATCTCACTGGGGAGAGAAAAGCAAAAGACTTGACCTAACTCACACGGAAAGTTGGAAACTCGGTGCGTAAATTACAAAAGGAATTGCTGTACTCTGCTGCAATTCAAGCTGAAGCTAAACGGTACATTTAAATTCAAACCGTGGTGATAAAAGAAGAAAATGCAGAATGTGTCAGAGGCTCTTAAATAAATAAAGGGATGAAATTGACTTTTACCAAATAAACATAAAATACTTTGCAGTTTGTAGCTGACTGTAACTGTAGAGTTAGAAATTCTAACATAATAAGTTTCCCTATAATTACCAAATGGGATTTTTTTTTAACCATATAAGGAGTCCTCTTTATTTTATTTCAGGCAAGGCCACTTGTCGATGGTTGTGCTACTGATGAAATATGAAGCGGATCCCTCCCTGGTCGATAGGGAAGGATTCACTAGTCTTCACCTTGCAGTACAGTTTCAGCATATGCCTATCATAGCATACCTTGTAGCAAAAGGTCAGGTATGTTCAGCTTGTTTTTACTGGAGGGAGAAATGTTTCGAGTGTATTTGCACGTTCATAAATAAAATGTATGTTTTTGAAGACGTTCCTGCTGAAGTTAATGCTGAGGAGAAATTATGATGCAATACTCAGTGTTCAGTTAATCTATATGAAATTTGGTAAGTATGTCACCCACTCTATATTTGGGCATCACCGTTTTGTGACACTCGTAGCTGCGCATTTCTGCCATGAGATGAAGTTTCCCAAACTTCAGAAGCTGCAGATCTCCATACGTACAGCATCACTAATGTACTCTTGAGTGAAATGTGCTTTGTCCTGGCTTTCCACCCATTGATCATTTGCTTTGTGAGTGGGCACAAGAAGAGGATCTTATCCTTCCAGTAGTTAAGTCAAATTTAACTTCACCTAGTACACTCTGTTCAGGCTTGCACAGTCTCCCTCACCCTCCCTGTAAAAGAGGAGGGCCCCTTTGTGATATCTCAGCTGGATAGGACAGAGCCCATTTGAACCAGTCCTTGATTCCTCAAAATCAAACATTCATTTGTTTAGAATTGAGATGTTTTCTGTTATTTTAAGGATGTAGATGCAGCTGATGTGAATGGACAAACACCGTTAATGGTAGCAACATGCAAAATAATAGGGTAAGTGTAGTATGTTTGTCACATGGCTTTACACAGAAATAGTGCATCTTATTTAACCAGGTCTACAGGTGTGATGTTACAATCTGTTTTATCTAGGCCTGAACCTACCAGATTCCTTATCAAGTTAAATGCTTCAGTAAACGCTGTCGACAAAGTGCACAGAAACACACCACTACACTGGGCAGCAATGTCGGGAAATGTGGCAGCATTGAATGTGCTGCTCGATGCTGGAGCTAATGTTGATGTTAAAAATGCAATGGTAAGTGCCTAATGTCTGTCTTGTATGATTTTGCTTGAATATTTTAAGTTGGCTACACATCTGGTTGTGTTCTGCTTTTATGAAGTCTTTCAATGCCCTCCTTCAGGCTGGAATTGGTAGTAAAAGTTTGAACTAAACTGGGAAATGTAAGATATGCAGATCCACAGGGAACATATCGAGTAGAGTTGATTGTGTATGACAATTTTGGCTGATCTCAGCCAGAGCAACACTTGTGACATTGCAATTAGCTTTGAAAGCACAAAGATGGAGATGCACAAAATCAGATGGACTTCCCATTGGCCTCGGGTGACTTCTGCTGGAAATTGCTGATGTTTGAATATTTCAAAGACAGCATCAGGCTTGGCTGTGGCCCCCTCTGTGGTTAAACAGCTTCCTGATGTCCATTGTCTAGGCTCGCACGTGGTGAATGACCACTTTGGTGAGGTACCAGAAAGCTGTTTTGCAGTTGTACCCCAGCAGGAATTGGACCTTGGAACACAGCTTTTGTTACTGTCTGATTTGTGAAGATCTAATGCTACACTTTTTGGGTCTTTAAATTTATTCTCAGGATGTGGGAATCACTAGCAATGTTCCCTATAATTTCTTTTTGCGCCGCGCGGCCCATTTAAAATTTTGTACCTGTGCAAATTTTTCAATTTACAAGCCGGCTCACGGGCTGTGCGGGACCCCTAGAGCATTGCATGGCCACGCAGCTTAAAGGGAGCATTGGTCAATAGGAAAGCCAGCATTTTTTACCCATCCCTAGTTTCCCTGAGAAGGTGGTTGTGGGCCTACCCCTTGAAACGCTGGTAGTGGCTTTGATGCTATTGACTAACTTACTAGGACAATTTAGAGGGCAGTTACGGGTCAACCATGTTGGTGTGGGTACTATAAAATATAGGCCAGACCGGGTAAGGATGGAGAGCTGCTCTTCCCTAGTTGGGTTTTAAAGGCAATTGGACTGCTTCATGGTCACGCTAACTGACACCAGTCCTCTTATTTCAAATTTTAAAAAATTTGACATGGATTACTAGTCCAGCAACATTAGCAATACCGTTATCCCTATAAGATTGTAGTCCTTTATTCTGGAGATGACATAGTGACACATAATTTAGCAAATTACCACATTTTTGTGGGGGGATGGGAAAGCCGTACACTTTTTTTTTAATGGCGTGTTACCAATTTTCTCCCTTTTTTAGTTTCTCTCTGGCAATGTGCCTCTTGGAGCTAAGAGGACAAAGGGGAGATGGGTGGCCTTCTGGGGCAGTGCCACCGTTACTGGCCAAGGAGGAACACAGAACTCTCAAATTCCCTATGATTTATTTTAACAAACTCGTCACTTATTCATGGCTCAGGCCAGGAACTCAGCAATGTGGTCATTATGGGTAAGACCAACTTCCCATCACTTAAGTGCAGCCGCATGTAGGTGTACTGCTGGGCTTAAAGTTTCTGAAGTTCCAAAGATATTTCTTTGGTAATTTTGAAAAATTACAATTTTTAATGATCAGAAATACACTAAGGATGGTGGAACTAAAATTTGCTAAATTGTTTCCAGGGAGAGACTCCTCTGGGGCTGGCCCAGCAGAACCGAAACCCTTGGATAATCCGTTGCCTGCTTGATACAAATGTTGATCGAAGTAGAAGCCATCTTATGCTGAAAGTTCTCAAGAGTTTTGAAAAATACAAGGTAGATCACCAAATTTTTTTAAAGTGCTTAGATTTGATTTGTTTTTTTGATCGTAGATATGTAATGTACAGTCATGTTTTCTGGTGTGTTTCATGACTTGTAACACAATATTGAAGTGGAGCATGCAATGAAACAGATTTGGATTTTGATGAGATCCACAACACTGCTGCCCCATCTTATCCACCCCAGCTACTTCTACCCTTTACTTGTCTCTTGCTGCTGCTGATTCTTGCTGGGGTATTGACAGCTCTTCAGTAGCTTTACCAAGTATCTTCTTCCTATGAAAACTCAGTGCATGTTGGAGCACTAGTTGATACGTGAACATAATCGGCTATTGAGGGGTAAGACAAGAATTTTTCTTTAAGTGGTTTTCATTCTTGAAGTAACGTTCAATTATAAAAGCGCTTGTTTATATTCGTATAAGTGATCAACAAAAACATAATCTTTAATGTTATCTTTAAGACCATTTATTTTACTTTATAGAATCATATGATACAGTACAGAAGGAAGCAAGTCAGCCCATCGTGCATGTGCTGGCTTTTTGTAAGAGGTATTCAATTAGTCCCACTCCCCTCATAGAATCATAGAATGGTTACAGCACGGAGGAAGGCCATTTGGCCCGTCGAGCCCGTGCCGACTCTCAGCTAATCCCATTACCCTGCCCTTTCTTCGCAGCCCTGCAAATTATTTTCCTTCAGATACTTATCCAACTTCCTTTTGAAAGATTTTGGTTCCGGCCCTGTTGAGATGCAACCCGTCCAGCCTGTACAGCTCCCACCTCCCCCAGAACTGGTCCCAATGCCCCAAAAATCTAAAGCCCTCCCTCCTACACCATCTTCCAGCCATGCATTCATCTGCTCTATCCTCCTATTTCTATACTCACTTGCGTGTGGCACTGGGAATAATCCGGAGATTACTACCTCCTGAGGTCCTGCTTTTTAATCTCTTTCCTAGCTTGCTAAACTCTACCTGCAGGACCTCATCCCTGTGTCGTTGGTACCAATATGGACCACAACCTCTGGCTGTTCACTTTCCCTCCTCAGAATGTTCTGCAACCGCTCAGTGACATCCATGACCCTGGTACCAGGGAGGCAACATACCATCCTGGAATCACGTCTGTGGCCGCAGAAACGCCTATCTGCTCCCCTAACTATCAAATCCCCTACCACTATTGCTCTTCCACTCTTCCCCCCCCCCCCCCCCGTGCAGCTGAGCCACCCGGTGCTGCGGACTTGGCTCTGGCTGTACTCCCAGAGGAACCATCGCCCCCACCAGTACTCCGATCAGAATACTGGTTGGAGAGCGAGATGCACTTAGGGGACTCCTGCACTACCTGCCTGGTCCTCCTTTTCTGTCTGGTGGTCACCCATTCCCTCTCTGCCTGTGCACTCCTCGTCTGCAGGGTGACCACCTCCTGAAACGTGCTATTCACAAAGTTCTCAGCGTTGCGAATGCACCGCAGTGATGCCAGCTGCTGCTCAAGCTCTGAAACACAGGGCTTGAAGCTCCACCAGTTGACGACACTTCCTGCACACGTGGTTGTCCAGGACACGGGAAGCATCCTGGATTTCAGACATGGCACAGGATGTGCTCTCCACTGGACTGAGCTACCCTGCCATGCCTTTATTTATTCGATTAATAACTAACTTTACAGAAACTTAAGACTATATCTAATTCAAGTTATTAATATGATATATCATTAGTTATTAATTGAATAGTTTCAACAATTAATATAATTTAGTATTAACAGTTACTAATTTAATCTACTAAGAGTTACTAATCTCCAAGCTTCTGCTTTATTACTAACCAGCTATTTAACCCTGGCCCCTAACTTGAAGTTTAAAAAAAACCATGTGACCTTTACCAACCAATCAGTTACCAGATATCCTGTGACATCAGTCCTTTGTGTTTTTTTTCCTGAATTGCTGCTCAGCTCCCTTTATGCTGCCGCCACTCCAGCTCAGATCTGCACTCTTTCCTGGGCCTTCTCCGTCTCTCCCTTTATGCTGCTTCTGTTGCTGCCGCTCCCGTTCAGGTCCGCACTGATCTTTCCCCATAGCCCTGCAAACTTTCCCTCTTCAAGTATCTATCCAATTCCCTTTTGAAAGTTCTTATTGAATCTGCTTCCACCACTCTTTCAGGCAGCGCATTCCAGATTATTAAAAATTCATGACGTCTCTGGTTCCTTTGCCAATTACCTTAAATCTGTGTCCTCTGGTTTCCGACCCTTCTGCAATGGAAACAATTTTTTCTTATTTACACATCAAAATCCTTCATGATTTTGGACACCTCTCAAATATCCCCTTTGCCTTCTCTGCTTTAAGGAGAACCAGCCCAGTTCTCTGGTCTCCACATATCTGAAGTCTTTCATTCCTGGTACCATTCTAATAAATCTTATTGGCATCTTCTCCAAGGCCTTGACATCCTTCATAAAGTGTGGTGCCCAGAATTGGCCACAGTATTTCAGCTGGAGCCTAACTAATGTAGCATAACTCCTTTGTGTACTCTGTGCCTCTATTTATAAAACTTTGGATCCTGTATGCCTTTTTAGCAGCCTTCTCAACTTGTTCTGCAACCTTCAAAGATTTGTGCACATACACCCCAGGCCTCTCTGCTCTTGCACCCACTTTAAAATTGGACCATTTTGTTTATATTGTCCTCCTACCAAAATAAATCATTTCACATTTCTCGGCATTAAATTTCATCTGCCAAGTATCTGTCCACTTCACCAGTCTGTCTATGTCCTCCTGAAGTCTGTTACTATCCTCCTCACTGTTTACATTTGAGTTTCATGTCATCTGCAAACTTTGAAATGATGCCCTTTATGTCGAACTCCAGGTCATATAAAAAAAATAGAGCAGTGGTCCCAACACCGACCCCTGCAGTCCCTCCAGTCTGAAAATCTACCGATCACCACTACTCTCTGCTTTCTGTCCCTTAGCCAGTTTCGTGTCCACGGAGCCACTGACCCTTTAATCCCATGAGCTTCAATTTTGCTAACGAGTCTATTATGTGGCACTTTGTCAAAAGACTTTTGAAAGTCCATATACACAACATTAACTACACTACCCTCATCAACCCTCTACATTACTTCATCAATTCACTCAGTCAAGTTAGTCAAACATGATTTGACACAACAAATCTCTGCTGGCTTTCATTTATTAACCCATATTTTTCCAAATACCAATTCATTTTGTTCCAGATTAATGTGTCTCAAAGTTTCCCCACCACCAACATTGGAGTAACTGACCTGTAGTTGTCGGGTTTATCCCTCTCTCCTTTTTTTTAAACAGGGATGCAACATTTGCAGTCCTCTGGCACCACTCCCATATCTAAGGAGGATTGGAAGATTATGGCCAGAGTCACCGCGATTTCCTTCCTTACTGCCCTCAACAACCTAGGATGTATCCCATCTGGACAGGGTGACTTTTCTACTTTGAGCGCTGCCAACCTTTTAAGTACCTCTATATTTTTATCTTACCCAATTTCTCTACTACCGCCTCCTTTACATAAGAACATAAGAAATAGGAGCAGGAGTAGGCCATTTGACCCCTCGAGCCTGTTCCGCCATTTAATAAGATCGTATCTGATCATGGACTCAGCTCCACTTTCCTTCCCACTCCCCATAACCCTTTATTCCCTTATCACTCAAAAATCTGTATCTCCGCCTTAAATATATTCAATGACCCAGCCTCCAAAGCTCTCTGGGGCAGAGAATTCCATAGATTTACAAACCTGAGAGAAGAAATTTCTCCTCGTCTCAGTTTTAAATTGGCGGCCTCTTATTCTGAGACTGTGTCTCCTAGTTTTAGTTTCCCCTATGAATGGAAATATTCTCTCTGCATCCACCTTGTCGAGCCCCCTCATTATCTTGTATGTTTCGATAAGATCACCTCTCATTCTTCTGAACTCCAATGTGTATAGGCCCAACCTACTCAACCTATCTTCATAAATCAACCCCCTCATCTCCGGAATCAACCTAGTGAACCTTCTTTGAACAGCCTCCAATGCAAGTATATCTTTCCTTAAATACGGAGACCAAAACTGTACGCAGTACTCTAGGTGTGGCCTCACCAATACCCTGTACAGTTGTGGCAGTACATCTCTGCTTTTATACTCTATCCCCCTTGCAATAAAGGCCAACATTCCATTTGCCTTCCTGATTACTTGCTGTACGTGCATACTATTTGTGTTTCATGCACAAGGACCCCCAGGTCCCTCTGTACTGCAGCACATTGCAATTTTTCTCCATTTAAATTATAATTTGCTTTTTATTTCTTCTGCTGAAGTGGCTAACCTCACATTTTCCCACATTGTACTCCATCTGCCAAATCTTTGCCCACTCGCTTAACCTATATCACTTTGCAGATTTTTTGTGTCCTCCTCACAATTTTCTTTCCCACCCATTTTTGTATCATCAGCAAACTTGATTACATTACACTCGGTCCCTTCATCCAAATCATTAATATAGATTGTAAATAGTTGAGGCCCCAGCATCGATCCCTGCGGCACCCCAATAGTTACAGTTTGCCAACCGGAAAATTACACGTTTATCCCGACTCTCTATTAGTTAGCCAATCCTCTATCCATGCTAATATATTGCCTCCAATCCTGTGAACTTTTATCTTGTGCAGTAACATTTTATATGGCATCTTATTTGAATGCCTTCTGGAAATCCAAATACACCACATCCAGTGGTTTCTCCCTTATCCCACTCTGCTTGTTACATTCTCAAGAACTCCAGCCAATTTGTCAAACATGATTTCTCTTTCATAAAACCATGTTGACTCTGCTTGATTGAATTATGCTTTTCCAAATGTCCTGCTACTGCTTCCTTAATAATGGACTCCGGCATTTTTCCAATGACAGATGTTAGGCTTAACCGTTCTATAGTTTCCTGCTTTCTGTCTGCCTCCTTTTTTAAATAGAGGCGTTAAATTTGCGGTTTTCCAATCCACTGGGATCGCCCCAGAATCCAGGGAATGTTAGTCGATTACAACCAATGCATCCACTATCTCTGCAGCCACTTTTTTTGAGACATTGGCAATATCCTCTTTTCTCATGAAGACTAATGCCAAGTACTCATTTTGTATTCCAGTCATGTGCTCTGCCTCCGCATGAAGATCTTTTTGGTCCCTAATCGGCCCCACCCTTCCTTTGACTACACTTTTATTATTTATATGTTTATAAAAGACTTTTGGGTTCCCTTTTATGTTGGTCGCTAATCTATTCTTGTGCTCTCTCTTTGTCCCTCTTGTTTCCTTTTTCAGCTCTCCCTTTTTCAGTTCTCCTCGGTACTTTTTGTATTTGGCTTGGTTCTCTTCTGTATTATGAACTTGACATTTATCATGAGGCTTAATTTTCTGTTTCATTTTAATCTCTATCTTTTGTCATCTAGGGAGCTATAGCTTTTGATGCCACTTTGTGGCCCTTCGTGGAAATGTGTCTAGTCTGTGCCCGAACTAGCTCCTCTTTGAAGGCCTCCTCTTGCTTATTTACTGTTTTACACACCATTCTTTGATTCCAATCCACCTGGGCCAGATTGCTTTTTAACTCACAATTAGCTCTCCTCCAGCTGAGTATTTTCACATTTGATTTTTCCTCGTCTTTTTCCATAACTACTCCAAAAGTATTGATACTGTTTCCCAACTGTTCCCCAGCAACATGCTCCACTTGCTCAACTTCATTCATCAGACTAGATCCAGCACTGCTTCCTTCCTAGTTGGGCTGGAAACACATTGATCAAGAAAGTTCTCTTGTACATATTTTAGGAATTCCTCCCCCTCTTTTCATAACATAAGAAATAGGAGCAGGACAGGAGTAGGCCTGCTCCGCCCTTCAATATGATTATGGCTGATCCGATCATGGACTCGGGTCCATTTCCGTGCCTGCTCCTCATAACCCCTTATTCCCTTATCGGTTAAGAAACTGTCTATCTCTGTCTTAAATTTATTCAATGACCTAGCTTCCACAGCTCTCTGAGGCAGCGAATTCCACAGATTTACAACCCTCTGAGAGAAGAAATTCCTCCTCATCTCAGTTTTAAATGGGCGGCCCCTTATTCTAAGATTATGCCGTCTAGTTCTAGTCTCCCCCATCAGTGGAAACATCCTCTCTGCATCCACCTTGTCAAGCCCCCTCATAATTTTATACGTTTCAATAAGATCACCTCTCATTCTTCTAAATTCAAATGAGTAGAGGCCCAACCTACTCGAGCTTTCCTCATAAGTCAACCCCCTCATCTCTAAATCAACCTAGTGAACCTTCTCTGAACTGCCTCCAAAGCAAGTATATCCTTTCTTAAATATGGAAACCAAAACTGCACGCAGTATTCCAGGTGTGACCTCACCAATACCCTGTATAACTGTTGCAAGACTTCCCTGCTTTTATACTCCATCTTCTTTGCAGTAAAGCCCAAGATTCCATTGGCCTTCCTGATCATTTGCTGTACCTACACACCAACTAACCACTAGGTCCCGCTGTACTCCAGTACTTTGCAATTTTTCTCCATTTAAATAATAACTTGCTCTTAGATTTTTTTTTTCTGCCAAAGTGCATAACCTCACACTTTACAACATTATACTCCATCTGCCAAATTTTTGCCCACTCACTTAGCCTGTCTCTCCTTTTGCAGATTTTTTGTGTCCTCACACATTGCATTTCCTCCCATCTTTGTATTGTCAACAAAATTGGCTGCGTTATACTCGGTCCCGTCATGCAAGTCATTAATATAGATTGTAAATAGTTGGGGTCCCAGCACCGATCCCTGCAGCACCCCACTAGTTACTGGTTGCCAACCGGAAAATTACCCGTTTATCCTGACTCTCTGTTTTCTGTTAGTTAGCCAATCCTCTATCCATGCTAATATATTACCCCCAACCCCGTGAACTTTTATCTTGTGCAGTAACCTTTTATGTAACACCTTGTCAAATGCCTTCTGGAAGTTCAAATACACCACATCCACTGGTTCCACTTTATCCACCCTGTTCGTTACATTCTCAAAGAACTCCAGCAAATTTGTTAAATATGACTTCCCCTTCATAAATCCATGCTGAATTATGCTTTTCCAAATGTCCTGCTACCGCTTCTCTATTAATGGACTGTTTGACCTTCATACTGCTATTTTCCCAGTCTGTATTGGGATGTTCAAGGAAGAAAACCGAAGGTGACAAAAATAGTTATTGATTGAATTATCTCTTGAACCGCAGCTACTCCTATTGTTTTTGATGTCCATGGCAGTGATATGGGTGACGGGCTACATAGCAGACTTGGACTCTGACTCCTGGCTTCTGAAAGGCATGTTATTTGTTTGTACCTGGCTCATAGTACAGCTCATGATAAGGTAGGTACCTATGTCTGCTCGCGTACCTTAATTCACTAATTGCCTTTTGAATTCATATACGCAACCATATGGGAATAAAGGCCTGCGGCTCCTCCTCCTGACCCCCTCCCATTACTTTATATCAACTGGGCCTCAATTTTAGTCAAAATCAGCTGATCACAGATGAGGCTCCCACAACTGGTTGGGTGCTCCTTGTGGGTGGGGGGGGGGGGGGAAAGAGAATGCACGTTTGTAAATAATGTAGGATGATGTAAGAGTCAGGCTCAACTGTGATGCCTTCATCTCCCTCCCCCGCCCCCACATCTCCCTTCCACTGCCAGTCTGCAGATGCACATAATTAGGACTGGCATATGAATATGGATGAGCTACCAGGGGAATCTTGTGTCTGGAACTGTACCCCAGCAAGTCGGGGCCATAAAAGGAGCGGCGGCGCCGGCCCCTGGACAGCATGGTGGCCCCGACCTGTGAGAGAACATCAGCAGCAGGTCGGGGCCATAAAAAGAGCATACCACTGCAAGGTACGGCGCGAGCCGGTCCGGGAGGGCAAGGCTGTGATGAGGGCAACTGGTTTGGATGGTGCCAGAACCCAGGTCGGTGATTGGAGCGTGGGCAGGTACAGCGGGAGGGTGAGGGATTGCAGAGCGATGTGATCGGGGCCCAGGAGAGGCATGAATTTGGGGCCCAGAAGAGGCGAGGGCCCAGGGACAGCACGGGCCAGCCCACAGTGTGATATGTGTGCACACGAGGTCCGTGCAGCAGAGCTGGTCTCCAGTCTTGGATAATCCTTGCCACTGGACCAAGACCTAGCTCTGTCAAGCCCGTGTGGTGGTTGGTGTTCAACAGCCACCACACGTTAAAAATCCACGCACGGGTATCTTCCACCTTTCAATATGCAGTTCGGGACCTGGAATATTAAGTCCTTCATTGAAACACCTGTGAACTCATCCTTTTTTGGCGTGGAAGCAAGTCATCCTCGATTCGAGGGACCTCCTAAGAAGAAGAATGACTTCAGGAGAGTATAGGCAAAAAAAGTGAAACCCCTCACAATATTCTAAAGCAGAGAAGTTATTACAGGCCCACTTATAATATGTAATGGTGAAACTGGTCTCTCTGTTTACAACTTTCCTTTTTTGACTGTGTAAATCCGTTGCAACATTTTGCTGTAATTTGTTTGTAAAGGAACGCAGAGATATTTTGAAGTTGAGAAATCTTGTGTTTATGTTGAAATGAGATGAATCCTGGGTCCTCTGGCTAGGGTCACTTGCCTGGTGCTGCCTTGCTGATTGGCTAATGGGAGAACTTTACAATGAGCTGTTTGTACACCAGAATGAAGCATGTTGCACAAGTATTGATACATAAATTATTTGCGTGTTTAGCTATCAAGTAATTCTAAATTGAGTTAAATGTTCTAAAACCAAAAGTATATTTTCTATAATTAAAACTGTTTGACTTTGTAATCTTCTGATCTCATTTTCACAATTTCTTAAGCAATGGATATTCATTTCAACAGGGCATAGCTGAGGAAGGGAATCTTGCATATGTATGTGCTTCATATCTTCGGTATAATGTGCTGTGCTCTACTCCTATGTTGTGATTTTCTTAACGCACCAGCAATTGCCTTGTTTTGATTTTTCAAATCTGTATATCGTATACACGGGTCAATCCATTTCCCCTTTGTGATGTGAAGAGAACATTTTCTTGAATTGGTACCATGCAATAAATTGATCTGTAACACTGATCGTTGTGATCTGGAATGCACCGCCTGCCTGAAAAGGCGGTGAAAGTCGATTCAATAATAACTTTCAAAAAGGAGTTGGATAAATACTTGAAGGGAAAAAATTACAGGGCTATGGGGTAAGAGCAGGGGAAGTGGGACTAATTGGGCAGCTCTTTCAAAAGCATAGGCATGATGGGCCTTCTGTGCTGTATCATTCTATGATTTTAATGAGGTGATGCTGTAAAAAAAATATTATAAATATGGAATATTGCAATCATGACATTGATCTCCCACAGAGCAGAAGTTTTAATGAAACCAGTATAACATGCAGAACTGGAAATGAGTCATTTCATGTGGATCATTGTGTTGCTTGCTGACAGATCTCATAGGTGACACCAGATTAGTAGCTGCCTGGTGAGAGCTTGAAATGCTAAAATGGTGCATTTGAAGTAATCATCAAAAATAAAGTGCAAAATTCAAATGTCTCTTACAATGTAACAACGGAGAAACCGATTGAAATTGCAACTTGGAAGTGAAGTAATTTTGACAACCATAGCACATTGAAGAGCCTTTACTTTCGACACGTTACTGGTCTGTTTCTCTGTTGCATAGCCAGAAGAGGGCAGTGTTTATTCAAAGTATTGCAGATTTACGAGACTATCAGATCAATGTTCTTTTGATATGTGTATATAAATGTATATTTGGCACATTTGTGATATGGCTATTGGTAGTGTAACAAACAGCAGTTCAACATCAGTGTGTGCCGGTATATTGCTGCACAATTTCACAATTGACATCCCATCCAGGCCCGATGCTGACCTCGGGGGAAATTAGCCAACTTTTGCTGCCTTAACTCGGGGGTATTGGAGGCCAATGGTACCCCCGAGATAAGAAGGGGAAAAGTTGGCTAATTTTCCCGAGGTCAGCATCGGGCCTGGCTGGGATATCCTATGTGGCTGGAATAACCCACTGAAGCTTATTATCCAGGCTCACTGATGAAGAATGGGAAGTTGTGCAAGGTAATAGAGGGCAAATTAGCACTTATGGATTCCTAGTCTAGCCAGGACCTGACACCTTCAGGAAGACAGGGTAGAAAATTACCAGAGAAAAGATGAGCAAAACTAATATTACCACTCATAACTTAAATTTATATGTATCTTTTCCTCCAATAGGCGTTTTGTGAGTACGCAGACATTTGGCTACATTCCATTGGCGTTTCTGTCCGGATCGCTTTTTTGGATGGTCTTTACATGGTTCATCCGGTTCTTGCCTGATATCCTTTTTTTAATTTGTGTGTGGAAACAATGACTGGAAAGTGAAAGTAATTTCATTGTCAGCTGCAATTCAAAAGTGTCTTCATGTCTGGGTGAGTACTGTGTTTTGCACCTAAGCAACGTAACCCTTGGTCTTCAGAGCTAAATTCTTTTCAAATTGATCATACCAGGAAAAACAAGTACAAAATAATGCTCCGATGATAACTTTTGTCTTTAGATGCATCTATAGTTAAAATACTTTTGACACATTTTTCCAAAAGCTGTGGAGCAAGTCAGCAAGTATTGAATTTTCCCGATAATTTAAAATGCTAACTAGACAAAAGCTTACATTCAAGTTTTGTACAATCATACACTTAAAGAAAAAATTATAAAAGAAAGAACTTGTATTTATTTTGTGCCTTTCACGACCTCTAGATGTCCCAAAGCACTTTACAGACAATTAAATATTTTTTTGAAGTGTAGTCCCTGTTGTAATGTAAGAAATGCAGCAGCGTGCACATGCACAGCACGCTCCCACAAACAGCAATGTGATAAATGGCCAGATAATTTTTTTTTAAATGATGTTGGTTGAGGGATAAGTATTTGGCAGGACACTGGGGAGAATTCCCCTGCTTTACTTTGAGATAGTGCCATAGGATCTTTTACGAGAGGGCGGAAGGAGCCTCAGTTTAAGTCTCTTCTGAAACATGGCACCACTCCCTCAGCCTGGATCATGTACCCCGGTCTTGTGGGACTGGAACCCATGACCTTCTGACTCAGAGGCGAGAGTGCTACCCGTTGAGTCCTGATGGACAACTTAAAGACTTCCAAGTTATGCATTTCCACGGATACAGAGTAGAAACTTAATGGTGACTAACTCAAATCTGGGAAAATTCAAAAAATACATTTCCCATCTCTGAATACTCCTAGCTTAGAAGGTTATAGCAATCATAATTTAGTGTTATCTTTTTGCAGCAATTTCATCACAAGAAACAGTTGTAGGAGACATTTGAAATTTGTAGGTTATTTTCCATGATCGTTGGAGATGCAGCAATTGCTCACTTCACGTACTCAGCAAGTAGCTGCTTATCTGGTGGCAGCAGTGAGACCTGCCGGGTAAACAATACCATGTGCAGCTGAGGAGCATCAGTACAACTTGACATTTCGGTCCCTGACTAGTGTCCTTGTGACAATCTGCTCAATGTGCAGACCCAAAAAACTGGTTTTATTAAAACTTCTGCTTTGTAGGAGATCGTTCAACTATTCCCCGAAAATAAAAATGTTGCATAATATTTTTAACCTTATTTGGAATGATATTCCAACTACACAAAAATGCCTTTTGTGAAATTGTGGTGTGTAATTGTCTTGAACCGTGTTTGACAATTTACTATTTATGCAATCTCCTGGAGATGATCTCTTCCAATTAGATTTTATCTAATGGCATTGTCATTTCATGAGATTTAATTGGTATTTTAAGCAAAATTACAGGTATAATGACATGGCAAATTTAGCATGTGAACTGGAGCTACAAATATATGTCAAATCCATCTGGAATTACTTTAATGAAATGGTCTAAAATAATTATTCTATTGCCTGTATAAACTTCATTTTAATAACATTGAATATTCTCTTTTTTTTTAAGTGGTTATTGTTCAGCATGTCATTTGGGCCCTTGAGGGGACAAATCTTAATTCCTCATTCAATTATAGATAACCGGTACGTGTCTCAACCCAACTTTAAAGGAAGCTGCTCCATCCTGCCCACCCCATACTCCTGACTGGGAATGACCAGGCTCTGACAGAGTTCCCACCCTAATGAATATACCTGCAAGTATTGTTTAATCTGTAATTTGACCTAAGAAACGTGTAAGCTTTTAATACAACACCAAAAATGACTGGGATGGATGGCTTGCAGAGGTGGCAGGAAATGTCAAAGATACAATACTCAACACCACTAAGTGGGGAAAATGCAGATTAGTGCCAATGATCACCTCCCTATTAAGATTCAGTTCTCAATTGTGCTGTGTTGTGGTGCTCGGGTACTTCCTCCTGGAAAGAGAGGCAATACTGAGGTGGGGGAGTCATAGAGGTGCTTTTTTGCTATATAGCAACATCAGCAGAAGTTTTGAATGAGCTCACCAATCTCTTGCTTTGGCTGGGGAAGATGTATCTCACGTGGAAACTTTCAAGCAGGATGGGAGCAGTGCGTAAGTGTAAAATCATAAACTTACTATAAAACATTAAATGCCAAAAAATGCCTTTTAAGGTAATTTTGAGGGCTGAGGAAGCTTGGTGTTGAAATCCCCTTTGGTGTTGTGTTTTTGCTGATTTAGCAGTATTTGTTCTAAGCACCACACAGCTAAAATCAGTAGACAATAAATTAAATTCCCATGTGTTCTACTATGGTTGATACTAGAAAAATCATGATGTATTCAGAACTTAAGTAGACTGCTGTGCACAGTGGACATAGGTTCTCTGAAGCAGTGTCCATCTTTTTGAAATATAATAAACCCAAATTAGCATTATTATTAAAAGCAGACTTTTGTCAACAGAATTTTATGTAGAATAAACAGCAAGCCAGGCTCCAAATAAATTCACTGAAACGAATAGAGCTTTTACTGTGGGACATTCAGAAATGAATTGTCTTGTTTTCTCTACCTTTCTTGAAGTCATTAGTGACGAGTACAGTATCGCTAGTGTCAGCAGCCCTCTAGAAGCTTTTTGAAATAGCCATTTTTCATTTTGAAGTTTACAGTGAAGTCTGGTGCTGGAAAGGAGGGGGTAGGGTGGGCTGAGTCAGAATCTGTCTCCACTCTATCGAGATAAATGTACTTTTCAATAGAGGTCACTGGATAGCAATTCAGAGCAGAAACCCGATCTCATAAAAATTTAAATACCCTTTATTAAAACTGGTTAGTAACGAGAATATTGCAAGTTAACTTTGCAGAATGCAGTGGTTGTTTTTATGCTGTAATTCTGGAACGGCCACTATATTAGCTTCAAATGTCAGCTGTGGCTCAGTGGGTAGCACTCTCACCTCTGAGTCAGAAGATTCTGGGTTCAAGACCCACTCCAGAGACTTGATCACAAAAATCTAGGCTGACACTCCAGTGCTGTACTGAGGGAGTGCTGCACTGTCGGCGGTGCCATCTTTCGGACAAGATGTTAAACCGAGGCCCGTCTGCACTCTCGGGTGGACTTCAAAGATCCCATGGCACTGTTTTGAAGAAGAGCAGGGGAGTTATCCCCGGAGCCCTAGCCAATATTTATCCCTCATTAAACATCTAAACCATTATCTGGTCATTATCACTTTGCTGTTTGTGGGAGCTTGCTGTGTGCAAATTGACTAGAGGTTGAACCTCCCTTATCCAGGACTCCCTTACCCGGGACCATCCCTCGTCCAGCACCATTCCCAGCCACCGGGTGACGCATGCGCAGAACTACGACATGAACAAATTGAAGTCCTTCGCTGCCGATTCCCACAGTCGCTGGCCTGACCCCGTGTACCACGGTCGCCCTCCCCTCTTTTTCCCCCCCCCCCCCCAAACAATATCTCTGCGCACTCCCATCCCCAAGCCAGCTAACCCCAATTATGCCTTGCTCAATACCTGTACCATCCAATTTAACGTGACCACCCCTCGTCTGGCAAAATCCCTTATCCGGCACAGGCCAGATCCCGAGGGTGCTGGATAAGAGAGGTTCAACCTGTACCACGTTTCCTACACTTCAAAAAGTACTTCATTGGCTGTAAAGCACTTCGGAATGTCCGGTTGTCATGAAGGGCGCAATATAATTGCAGATGATAGGAGCACCATCACCTACAAATTTCCCTCCAAGTTACACACAATCCTGACTTGGAAATATATCACCATTCCTTCATCGTCACTGGGTCAAAATCGTGGAACTTCCTCCCTAATAACACTCTGGGAGTTCCTTTGCCACAAGGACTGCAGCAGTTCAAGAAGGCAGCTCACCACCACCTTCTCAAGGGCAATTGGGGAAGGGCAATAAATGCGATGCCCACATCCCGGAACAAATTTTTTTAAAAAGCAAGTATTTTTTCTCTTTTCAAATCACAATATGGTATCCTTTGTTGCTTGAAGATACGCATGGAAGTTAGAATGCTCCCTGTAGTGTAAGACCAGACACCTGTTCACATATGCTTGCTAGTTGCTGGTTGAGTTTTCATGTTAGTTTGTAGTTTATTTCCCTACCCCCACCCAATGAATTGGGGTGGGGGGGGTGGTGAGACTGACTGGAGGTTTGGGGGAGCGAGCGACGTTTTTACCAAATCTGCTGCAGGATTTGGTCTGTTATGAAGGTGCTAGCATAAATGGAGTATAAAATTAATATCAGACTCGAAAGGGGTCAAATCAACAAAATGAATTAAATGAAGATGTAGGCTTCATGAATTCGATGCAGCTTTACACAGAGTTGGAAGAATTAGCAGCAAATAAATGTTGGCAATTAAATGAACTGAGGAGAAACATTACAGTAAATAAATTAAACAGCTGGATACAAATTAAAAATAGTTTGACATATGGCTGAAATACTTAACCCTCAGGTGGATGAGTACAACAGCATTGGCAGTGGGAGGTGGAACAACTGAGCTGGCATGACCAAAGATCACATGGAAAGAACCAGCTCTTGCAGGTAATAACAATGAGCTGGAAAAAAGATTGTAAATAAATGTGTTAAAGCATTCGATTCAATGCAGGAAATAAGTGTGACAAAAAGTGTGCACTAGATGCAAGAGTAAATATTTCTTGTCTTAATTAATGAGGTAGACTGAACAAATTTGTGGAAATATTGCAGTAGTATAATGTTCATTTTATTGCTGTTCATATTGCTTCTTGTGTTGTGCTTAATTGTTTTCAGTGCTAACAGTGTATTTTTTCCTCCATTTCTAGGGTGTCCCTGAACCGCACATAACACCGCCTGAGAAGACTGACTGCTTGCTCAAAAGCTTTAGCCATTGCTTCTTGTGAGCCAGCTACTAGAAGGCGCAGGCAAGCGGCCTGAGGCTTCTTTTACCAGGCGCAAGAGTTGTCAGGGCATTCGCTGGGCAAGAGATGGGCAAATAGCGTGATCTTGCCCATGTGACTGTCCTTCTCCCCAAGATGCGTTGGATCTGTCAAGCCAGAACTTGACAAATTGGAAAAGCCAGATTTTGGCGCATGCACACTGCACGGCGAAAACCAGCTTTAGCGATGCCTCACCAGGTCCGTACACACGCCGTACAGACCCAGCGAGACTGGAATTTCAGGCCTATTGAAACTCTTGTATCTGTTTATGCAAGAATTTTAACATTCTTGAAATATTCTAAAAGCATCAGTCTGGACAGAATTAGAGTGAATATATCCATTCTTTTATGGGGTGACAGTGCTCTCAGATTTCCCCCACTGCAGGATTTCTCCTTCACCCCTTTTACCTATCTCCTAACAGTTATTGTAATTTTACTGGATTGATTACTTAGTGTTTCGAATCCAGTTTGTATTGTCTGACAACAAGCTTCTAATCATCATTAATTTACAGCTCATTCATGTTTATGCATTTCACACAGCATTTCAAAGTTTGTATGTGTCACCTCCATGGCAGACCACACACTTCTGATCATTGATCTCAGCTCCTTATGCAGCTGTTTTTTTAAAAGCTTGAGTCTATCACACACCCTCCCATACTGGCTGTTTAATAGTGTCACCACTTTGCATTATCACTTCTGTATGATAAATTGTTCATTTCTAATGCATAACTTTGTTACTGGTTTAATTGTGGATGTGTTGTGACTTGCTGGTATAGATGTAGAATTCTCTTGTGTGTGGTCAATAGTCCTAAATGTTGTTTAATTGTATAAAATATTTTTGGACCAAGTTTGAAGTTGTTATCTTACTCTTAGCAATGGACCTTTTATTCATTTAAAATTTTCATTAGATGAATTTGTTTTCTTAATTTTGCTTCTCAATTCTGTTCCTTTTTTGAGTATTTCTGTCTGATTTTAGTGTGCTTTATAACATCTTAATCATCATCTATAGATTTGCTGCCAATTTTGTCTGGTGTCCTCTTTGCCTTTTGCAGTTTCTAGTTAGGGATGGGTTCCTTTCCCTTCAATGTGTATGATTTGAAGTATCTTCTGTTAGTTTGAGAAACTTCTTCATATATACCTGAAATGCTTCATATACCAGGATCTCCTCTCATCTCTCTCTTCCACAACAGGTGATTTTTCAATATTTGCGCTGTGGGTTGTATACACCATGTAAGACTGTACTTGTATAAGTTTGCTGAAATTTCCTTAACCAAAAACGTACATATGCCTGACTCAGGAATTCAGATTCCATTTGCCCTCAGCATTACAGGCTGCATCTATTACTTTTATAAGACCTGGACAGTAGGCCCTGGATACCTCCAAGTTTCAGAGGAAGAGAAGAAAAGGGTAAGGCTACTTGAGAATCAACCTTTGAGACCTTGCTGTCCAATAAATAGCTCTCGCTTTCTGTCAATAGCGCACTTGCTTTCTCTCGGTCTCTTGCACTTTCTCTGCTTTCTGCTTTCTCTTTCCCACCAACACAAAAGTTGTAAAACAAAATTGATATTTTGGCTTTTTAAGTTCAAGTATTGTGGTCATAGCTGCACTTGCCCCATAAATGCTTAACTTCAGTTGAAACTAATGGGATTGCCCGAATGGCAGATGAAAAAGAACTTGTATTTGTATAGTGCCTTTCACCACCACAGGATGTCCCAAAATGCTTCACAGCCAATTCGTTACTTTGGAAGCATAGTCACTGTTATGCAGACGCGTGCAGTGGACAATTGGAGCACAGCAAATTCATCAAACTCAGAGAACTAAAAATAGATCAGAGAGGTATTAGTGCTTATGTCTTTATAGTGGTTGAGACTAAAATTGATGCAGTAAAAGTATTATGGCTTATACAGGTACAACCTCAGAAATCCGGAGTTCCAAAAACCGGAATATTCCAAAAACTGAAAATTCTGATCAATACTCTGTAAATAATACACACACATATACACACACACACAATTTTTTTGCAGGTCTTCATACCTACTGCTGTTCCAAGGGTTGTTTTCTTCCTAACTACGGGTGTGCCGTGAGCCAAATTTTGGGATGTCGGATTTCATCACCGAAATCTGGAAAAACCGAAACTCGGCCCGGAGCTTTCCGGATTCGGGACGTCGGATTTCTGTTCTGAAATCCGGAAAGACCGGAATGGCCTTGGTCCCGAGGTTTCCGGATTTAGGAGGTTGTACCTGTACCACACTTAATGGGTAAATCATATTTTCACCAGCCCTCTGTGAAGCAGTCTCCATCTTTTTGTTGCAAAGTGCAAAATAAAGTTACTAATTCATGGCTGATGTTAATTTCCTGAAAGTTATCTATAAAATCTCTTTTGAAATATATTTATATGCTTATTGCATTAATATTCCTAATCTATTTTCCAGACTGTTGTGGCGCTTGCAGAAGCTGACTGTTTGGACCCAAGGATCTTCTGTACTATGTGTCTTGTAAGTGAAGATCAATGATCTATTCTTCAATAGAATTAACCTGCTGAGCCTTATGGCAATTTTGTAATGGTGCAAAAAAATAACATGCAATAGCTATTATGCGGGCAAGTGGTTTGGTAAGTTTGTTTAAAAATAAATTTCGTACAAGTTAAACCTTCTGATAAAATTTCTAATCTCACAATATAATTAGTTGTCTATTGAGTTATCTTTCCCTCTTTCTCTCTCCCCGCCCCCCCCCCCCCCCCCAGTTCTTTTTCTACTAATTTTCTCCTCCCTTTCTCGATAGAATTCTTGCTAACGTATAGTTCCAGAGCCTCTTCAGTACCTGTGCCAAGTGGCCATTTTCTGTGTAGGTGCACCTCAGTCACACCAGCACCTTTTTAATTTAGCTGCAGCATGATACTTCAGAAATTATTTTTAGGCTTCACTCTTGTTACTTCTCTCGTGTTCAATGCCAAAGGCTGCTCATGCATGAACCCTCCTGCTCCCAACAAACTGGAGTGTGACTTTGTATGCACAATATCTAGTATGGCAGTGTTGCCTCAGAGTTAAATAGAAACCTTTATCACAGTACCTGTACCCTGTATTGGCTTACTGAAATTAGCTGACGCTAAACATCCGTAAGACAAAGATCTTCCACCAACCTGTCCCCGCCACACGGCACCACAGCACTCTTTCCACCGCCGCCCCCCCCCCCCAGTCATCAAGATCCATGGCACAGCCCTGAACAACGTGGACCATTTCCCATACCTCGGGAGTCTCTTGCCAACAAGAGCAGACGTTGACGACGTGTTTCAACACCACCTCCAGTGCAGCCTTCGGCCGCCTGAGGAAAAGAGTGTTTGAAGACTCGGTCCTCAAATCTGCCACCAAGTTCAGGGTCTACAGGGCTGTAGTAATACCTGCCCTCCTGTATGGTTCAGAGACATGGACCATGTACAGTAGACACCTCAAGTCGCTGGAGAAATACCACCAATGATGCCTCCGCAAGATCCTGCAAATCCCCTGGGAGGACAGACGAACCAACATTGGCGTCCTCGATCAGGCCAGCATTGAAGCACTGACCACACTTGATCAGGCCACCTTGTTCACATGCCAGACATGAGACTCCCAAAGCAAGCGCTCTACTCAGAACTCCTTCACAGCAGACGAGCCCAAGGTGGGCAGAGGAAACGTTACAAGGACACCCTCAAAGCCTCCCTGATAAAGTGCGACATTCCCACTGACACCTGGGAGTCCCTAACCAAAGACCGACCCAAGTGGAGGAAGTGCATCCGGGAAGGCGCTGAGCACCTCGAGTCTCATCGTCAAGAGCATGCAGAAATCAAGCACAGACAGCAGAAAGAGCGTGCGGCAAACCAGTCTCACCCACCCTTTCCCTCAATGATTATTTGTCCCACCTGAGGAGTCATTTTTAGAGTGGAAGCAAGTCTTCCTCGATTCCGAGGGACTGCAGATGATGATGATGACTGAAATTGTGTTTTAGTCTTCAGATAGCAAAAGAATAAACATTGTAGATCCTATAAACTGAATCAGGTTTATTAAAAGTGAAGATTAAATGATAGTATAAAGTCAATACACCCTATTTCACTTGGTTACAGAATTTCTAACTTGCATTTCCTTGAGTATGCAAAAATACAAAAAACACAACGCTGCAACAAAACTTATACATGGGGTATCATCTACCCTCTATGTGCCATGACCTCACAGGCTGCAGTACAGTGGTACAAGAAGAAATGATGACTTGGGAAGTGCTCCTGCTTATCCTTCAGAATCAGTAGCTACTGGCTACTAAGCTATCCATCAAGTGCACTTGAAAGAATAAAAGCTGCCCTCTTCCGAAGAAACCTGCTGCAGTCAACTGAAGTGTTGGTGTGTTTCATCAGCTAGATTCAGTGGACAGATGGTAAAGTAGATGGTTATCAGCAAGTACTTCTGTTGAGATCAACACTTAATGGGTTTTCATTTTTTTTTTAAGTGTTCTATTGTCCAGGCCAGCCAGTATCCATGTGTGGCTCTGTCATCTGTGGACATGATTTTCCTCACAATACAATACCCAGCCACAATTAGTAGATTCGGCCTCGTCCACAGAGAAACATTTAAAATTATTAGTCATATCTCAAATATAGTGATAAGTTTTGTCACAATTCATATCAGTCAGTAAGTCCAACAGTATCAAATTGCACATGCAATAGCTGTATTTGTAATTTCTGATTCTTAATGTGATTGCATTGCTTTGTTGTGGATGTGATCTGTTATGTCTATTCCCCTCAAAACCATTTCAAGGTAGCTATCAAAAGATCAAAAAATAGATCGGTTGTACTAAGAAATCCTTATTAATCTTTTTCTTAAAAAAAAAATTCAGATCCGCAAACCCCTCCGATCCAAGCACTGTGACGTTTGCGACTGTTGTGTAGCCAAGTATGATCACCACTGTCTATGGATTGCAAGTTGTATCGGTAAGTCCTGTTTTGCGAGAAGATACTCCAGATGACTGTCATGCACAACCAATTGGGCTTCGAAATGGTCTGTTTTGGAAATTTTTTATGAAGTTAAAACTCTTCCATCAGCTTTCAAAAAGAAGCCAATGATGAGTTGATGCAATTTTCATCATCGATGAATGAGTAAATATAATGACATTAACCCTTCCTATGAGTTGTAATAAACATAGAAAATAGGTGCAGGAGTAGGCCATTCGGCTGTTCAAGCCTGCACCACCATTCAATAAGATCATGGCTGATCATTCACCTCAGTACCACTTTCCAGTTTTCTCTCCATACCCCTTGATCCCTTTGGCCATAAGGGCCATATCTAAGTCCCTTGTGAATATATCCAATGAACTGGCATGAACAACTTTCTGTGGTAGAGAATTCCACAGGTTCACCACTCTCTGGGTAAAGAGGTTTCTCCTCATCTCGGTCCTAAATGGCTTACCCCTTATCCTTAGACTGTGACCCCTGGTTTTGGACTTCCCCAACATCGGGAACATTCATCCTGCATCTAACCTGTCTAAACCCGTCAGAATTTTAAACGTTTCTGAGGTCCTCTCATTCTTCTGAACTCCAGTGAATACAAGCCCAGTTGATCCAGTCTTTCTTGATATGTCAGTCCCGCCATCCCGGGAATCAGTCTGGTGAACCTTCGCTGCACTCCCTCAATAGCAAGAATGTCCTTCCTCAAGTTAGGAGACCAAAACTGTACACAATACTCCAGGTGTGGCCTTACCAAGGCCCTGTACAACTGTAGTAACACCTCCCTGCCCCTGTACTTAAAACCCTCTCTATGAAGGTCAACATGCCATTTGCTTTCTTAACCACCTGCTGTACCTGCATGCCAACCTTCAATGACTGATGTACCATGACACCCAGGTCTCGTTGCATCTCCCCTTTTCCTAATCTGTCACCATTCAGATAATAGTCTGTCTCTCTGTTTTTACCACCAAAGTGGATAACCTCACATTTATTCACATTATACTTCATCTGCCATGCATTTGCCCACTCACTTAACCTATCCAAGTCACTCTGCAGCCTCATAGCATCCTCCTCGCAGCTCACACTGCCACCCAACTTAGTGTCATCCGCAAATTTGGAGATACTACATTTAATCCCCTCGTCTAAATCATTAATGTACAATGTAAACAGCTGGGGCCCCAGCACAGAACCTTGCGGTACCCCACTAGTCACTCCCTACAATTCTGAAAAGTACCCATTTACTCCTACTCTTTGCTTCCTGTCTGCCAACCAGTTCTCAATCCATGTCAGCACACTACCCCCAATCCCATTTGCTTTAACTTTGCACATTAATCTCTTGTGTGGGACCTTGTCGAAAGCCTTCTGAAAGTCCAAATACACCACATCAACTGGTTCTCCCTTGTCCACTCTACTGGAAACATCCTCAAAAAAATTCCAGAGGATTTGTCGAGCATGATTTCCCTTTCACAAATCCATGCTGACTTGGACCTATCATGTCACCTCTTTCCAAATGCGCTGCTATGACATCCTTAATAATTGATTCCATCATTTTACCCACTACCGATGTCAGGCTGACCGCTCTATAATTCCCTGTTTTCTCTCTCCCTCCTTTTTTAAAAAGTAGGGTTACATTGGCTACCCTCCACTCGATAGGAACTGATCCAGAGTCTATGGAATGTTGGAAAATGACTGTCAATGCATCCGCTATTTCCAAGGCCACCTTCTTACGTACTCTGGGATGCAGACCATCAGGCCCTGGGGATTTATCGGCCTTCAATCCCATCAATTTCCCCAACACAATTTCCCGACTAATAAGGATTTCCCTCTGTTCCTCCTCCTTACTAGACCCTCTGACCCCTTTTATATCCAGAAGGTTGTTTGTGTCCTCCTTAGTGAATACCGAACCAAAATAATTGTTCAATTGGTCTGCCATTTCTTTGTTCCCCGTTATGACTTTCCCCTGATTCTGACTGCAGGGGACCTACGTTTGTCTTTACTAACCTTTTTCTCTTTACATATCTATAGAAACTTTTGCAGTCCGTCTTAATGTTCCCTGCAAGCTTCCTCTCGTACTCTATTTTCCCTGCCCTAATCAAACCCTTTGTCCTCCTTTGCGGAATTCTAAATTTCTCTCAGTCCCCGGGTTCGCTGCTATTTCTGGCCAATTTGTATGCCACTTCCTTGGCTTTAATACTATCCCAGATTTCCCTTGATAGCCACGGTTGAGCCACCTTCCCTTTTTTATTTTTACGCCAGACAGGGATGTACAATTGTTGTAGTTCATCCATGCGGTCTCTAAATGTCGACCATTGCCCATCCACAGTCTACCCCTTAAGTATCATTTGCCAATCTATCTTAGCCAATTCATGCCTCATACCGTCAAAGTTACCCTTCTTTAAGTTCTGGACCATGGTCTCTGAATTAACTGTTTCATTCTCCATCCTAATGTAGAATTCCACCATATTATGGTCACTCTTCTCCAAGGGGCCTCGCACAACGAGATTGCTAATTAATCCTCTCTCATTACACAACACCCAGTCTAAGATGGCCTCCCCCCTAGTTGGTTCCTCGACATATTGGTCTAGAAAACCATCTCTTATGCACTCCAGGAAATCCTCCTCCACCGTATTGCTTCCAGTTTGGTTAGCCCAATCTGTATGCATATTAAAGTCACCCATGATAACTGCTGCACCTTTATTGCATGCACCCCTAATTTCCTGTTTGATGCCCTCCCCAACATCACTACTACTATTTGGAGGTCTGTACACAACTCCCACTAACGTTTTTTGTCCTTTGGTGTTCTGCATCCCATATAGATTCCACATCATCCAAGCTAATGTCCTTCCTAACTATTGCATTAATCTCCTGTTTAACCAGCAATGCTACCCCACCTCAGTTTCCTTTTATTCTATCCTTCCTGAATATTGAATACCCTTGGATGTTGAGTTCCCAGCCCTGATCATCCTGGAGCCACGTCTCTGTAATCCCAGTCACATCATATCTGTTAACTGCTATCTGCATAGTTAATTCATCCATCTTATTACGGATACTCCTTGCATTAAGACACAAAGCCTTCAGGCTTGTTTTTTTAACACTCTTTGTCCTTTTAGAATTATGATGTAGTGTGGCCCTTTTTGTTTTTTGCCTTTGTTTACTCGGCCTTCCACTATTGCTTTTTACCTTTCTACCATCTGTTTTTGACTCCATATTACTTCGCCCTGTCTCGCTGCATAGGATCCCATCCCCCTGCCATATGAGATCTCACGAAGGCTCTGTACAACTGCAGTAAGACCTCCCTGCTCCTATACTCAAATCCCATAGCTATGAAGGCCAACATATCATTTGCCGCTTTCACCGCCTGCTGTACCTGGAATAAGGAAGTATTCGGAATAAGGTGGATGAATTAACTGCGCAGATAGCAGTTAACGGATACGATGTGATTGGCATCACAGAGACATGGCTCCAGGGTGACCAAGGCTGGGAACTTAACATCCAAGGGTATTCAGCATTTAGGAAGGATAGACAGAAGGGAAAAGGAGGCAGGGTGGCATTGCTGTTTAAAGATGAAATCAATGCAATTGTAAGGAAGGACATGAGCCTGAATGTTATGGAATTGGTATGGGTGGAGCTGCGGAATTCCAAAGGGCAGAAAACGCTAGTGGGTGTTGTGTATAGACCACCAAATAGTAGTAGAGGTTGGGGACAGCATCAAACCAGAAATAAGGGATGTGTGCAATAAAGGTACAGCAGTAATCATGGGCGACTTTAATCTACACATTGATTGGGCTAACCTAACTGGTAGCAATGCGGTGGAGAAGGATTTCCTGGAGTGTATTAGGGATGGTTTTCTAGACCAATATGTCGAGGAACCAACCAGGGAGCTGGCCATCCTAGACTGGGTATTGTGTAATGAGAAGGGACTAACTAGCAATCTTGTTGTGCGAGGCCCCTTGGGGAAAAGTGACCATAATATGGTAGAATTCCTTATTAAGATGGAGAGTGACAAAGTGAATTCGGAAACTAGAGTCCTGAACATAAGGAAAGCTAACTTCGACGGTATGAGGCGTGAATTGGCTAGAATAGACTGGCAAACGATACTAAAAGGGTTGACGGTGGATAAGCAATGGCAAACATTTAAAGATCACATGGATGAACTTCAGCAATTGCACATCCCTGTCGAGTAAAAATAAAACTGGGAAGATGGCTCAACCATGGCTAACAAAGGAAATCAAGGATAGTGTTAAAGCCAAGGAAGAGACATATAAATTGGCTAGAAAAAGCAACAAACCTGAGGACTGGGAGAAATTTAGAATTCAACAGAGGAGGACTAAGGGTTTAATTAAGAAGGGGAAAATAGAGTACGAGAGGAAGCTTGCAGGGAACATAAAAACTGACTGCAAAAGCTTCTATAAATATGTGAAGAGAAAAATATTAGTGAAGACAAACGTAAGTCCCTTGCAGTCGGATTCAGGTGAAATTATAATGGGGAACAAAGAAATGGCAGACCAATTGAACCAATACTTCGATTCTGTCTTCACGAAGGAAGATACAAATAACCTTCCGAAGGTACTCGGGGACAGTGGGTCTCGTGAGAAGGAGGAACTGAAGGATATCCTTATTAGGCAGGAAATTTTGTTCGGGAAATTGACGGGATTGAAGGCTGATCAATCCCCGGGGCCTGATAGTCTGCATCCCAGAGTGCTCAAGGAAGTGGCCCGAGAAATAGTGGATGCATTGGTGATCATTTTCTAACAGTCTATATCGACTCTGGATCAGTTCCCATGGACTGGAGGGTAGCTAATGTAACACCACTTTTTAAAAAAGAAGGGAGAGAGAAAATGGGTAATTATAGACCGGTTAGCTTGACATCAGTAGTGGGGAAAATGTTGGAATCGATCATGAAGGACGAAATAGCAGCGCATTTGGAAAGCGGTGACAGGATTGGATCAAGTCAGCATGGATTTATGAAAGGGAAATTTTTGACAAGGTCCCGCACAAGATATTGTTGTGCAAAATCAAAGCACATGGTATTGGGGGTAATATACTGACGTGGATAGGGAACTGGTTGGCAGACAGGAAGCAGAGAGTTGGGATAAACGGGTCCTTTTCAGAATGGTAGGCAGTGACTAGTGGAGTGCCGCAGGGCTCATTGCTGGGACCCCAGCTCTTTACAATATACATTAACGATTTGGATGAAGGAACAGAGTGTAATATCTCCAAGTTTGCAGCTGACACTAAACTGGGTGGCGGCGTGAGCTGTGAGGAGGACGCTAAGAGGCTGCAGGGTGACTTGGACAGGTTAGGTGAGTGGGCAAATGCATGGCAGATGCATTATAATGTGGATAAATGTGAGGTTATCCATTTTGGGGGCAAAAACAGGAAGGCAGAATATTATCTGAATGGCGGCAGATTAGGAAAAGGGGAGGTACAACGAGACCTGGGTGTCATGGGTCATCAGTCACTGAAAGTGGGCGTGCAGGTACAGCAGGCAGTGAAGAAGGCAAATGGTATGTTGGCCTTCATAGCTAGGGGATTTAAATATAGGTCTTACTGCAATTTTACAGGGCCTTAGTGAGGTCTTACCTGGAATATTGTGTTCAGTTTTGGTCTCCTAATCTGAGAAAGGACGTTCTTGCTATTGAGGGAGTGCAGCGAAGGTTCACCAGACTGATTCCAGGGATGGCTGGGCTGTCATGAGGAGAGACTGGATCAACTGGGCTTTTATTCACTGGAGTTTAGAAGGATGAGAGGGGATCTCATAGAAACATATAAGATTCTGACAGGACTGGACAGGTTAGATGTGGGAAGAATGTTCCCGATGTTGGGGAAGTCCAGAACCTGGGGACATAGTCTTAGGATAAGGGGTAGGCCATTTAGGACTGAGATGAGGAGAAACTTCTTCACTCAGAGTTGTTAACCTGTGGAATTCCCTGCCGCAGAGAGTTGTTGATGCCAGTTCACTGGATATATTCAAGAGGGAGTTAGATATGGCCCTTAGGGCTAAAGGGATCAAGGGGTATGGAGAGAAAGCAGGAAAGGGGTACTGAAGGAATGATCAGCCTTGATCTTATTGAATGGCGGTGCAGGCTCGAAGGGCTGAATGGCCGACTCCTGCACCTATTTTCTATGTTTCTACCTGCATGCCAACTAATAAACGATGTTTCAATAAAACTATCTAGTTTGGCCTGTGATGATATTAAGATCAGTCAGATCACTTGTTTTTCTACTTGGTCTCGTTCCTTCTACATGAACTGCAGGACAGGCTTCACTAATCTGTTGTCACTCCTAATGAAATGTCCCAGCCATCTGAATTGTTTCAGTGATTGAGTCTTTCATTCTACTAATATTTTGCTCAGTTATAGTTTCTTTTCTTTAATCCATTGTTGCTTATATATAATCTAGAATGCACATTAGGCAAGCTATTTCTGTCAGTAAAGATCTTTATCTATTCTGAGGCACCATGTTTCACCCCGAGTAAAACAGGAGTACCAAAGTTTCATATGGTCCAGTTTATATGGTAATATGCAATATCGACCTGGACCTCAAGGTTATTTTCCTTCTCGTTCCACACCCCCATGTTTCACTTTCTTTTCACAATCTTCAGTCAGGAGGTGTGGGTGATCTGCAGTATAGAAGCTTTGTGTATCACCAACGTTGCTGCTTTGTTTATCAGCACAAATCTAGGAAGGAACCCACTCTAACCAGGTTTCCCTTGCTGTTTCCTGTACAACTGAACAGAGATTAGCCCTGTCACTTGGGATGATGGCGAAATTTGTTTGTAAATTAAAAAAATTAAACCATGGAAGATATTCGGTCATATGAACTTGAACAGCAGCAAAATGCTGCGGATGCTGGAAAATTGAAATAAAAACAGAAAATGCTGGAAATACTTAGGTCAGGCAGCATCTGTGGAGAGAGAAACAGGGTTCACATTTCAGGTCGCGGATGATATAAACTTGAAATTGTGTATTTTCTATGTTCTTATAAAAGCACATCATTTTTTATTTATAACTAAAATGTTTTTTTTTTTACCAACTCACAGTTTTTTCTTCAAGGTGTATGATATGACCATCTGAAATGTTTTCTCCCCATACTTGGCTCAGGAGACCGAGATAGTCATAAAGTGATAGTTTTGCTCTATAGAGTAGAACTGCACCTGCCCACTCATTCCATCCAGCTGCCTGGCCGAGATCTAGCAAAAATCTTCCAGTAAGACTGACCAAATTTGAATGTTACTGAGACGTGTTGTTGGGCTCGTGACCCTTTGGGTTGGGACCCAATGCTCTTGTTCCCGAGAGTTTCATTTTCCCTAAAGTACCGATTGAGGAGGAAATTTTACAGTCTGCTTCCAAATGTGAATTGGTTTCCTTTGTTTGATTCTAGCACGGATACTTTCGCTACTGAGTTTATGCCATTGTGGAGCATATGTTTGGCATCTTTTAATACTTGTAAATACATTTCTGTGCACAATATTAAAGATTGTAGAAAGAAAAGCATCTTTGCTGTAATTGTTGCTAAGAAATATTTACCCAAGGTCTCAAAGAGATCGCAATCTACTAGGAATTAACATCAAATTCTCACATTTTGGTGGGTTTCTTTGTCACAGATTTATGTTTTTTCTAAACAGGTGCATGGAATCAACGGTATTTTGTTAGTTTCCTGTTTTTCCTGTTTACAGTAGTTGCCTGGATGAGCTATGGAACTATTGCGTGTAAGTGACTTTCTTCCAAGGTCCTTTTCTTTAATAGCATGACTGCTATTTTAAAGCATAATTGAATTATATTCCCATACATTGTGAATAGGTGCTAATTGTCATATACTTGCACTGGAGATTAATATTTGAATGATTTAAATTGTGTGAGATTAATTTTGTTCTATAAAACTAGCAACTGGAAAGTTCCACAATGTTAGCATGTGTCACACTCGGGTGACTCTATACTATCAGTAATATGTCTTAACTCCACTTCAGAAGAGCTCATTTCCATTTCCTCCACCAGCCATCTCTTGTCCTGTCTGACTAAGACTAGTGTTCACTCTTGAATTAGACCCTTTGCCCTCTAGGACTAAATTGATGTTTGTTCTCGGTGCATGGTTTGTAAAATCAGAGAGGGTACTTATCACGAAGACTTTCTCGCAAGAGTCTTCTTAACCTTTCTTTAATGGCCCTGAACTTATGGAACTGGTGGTGGAGAACTGGCAGCCTTTGAAACTGGCCGCAACTTCAGGATTTAGCGCGTGCGCATCTGAATGCAGAAATCCTGAAGTTGTGGTCTGTCATTCACTGCTCCACCCAGAGCCGGCAATCGATAAAATCACTGATCCGATGAAAACATCCCCTTTTCCGAACAAATATCACTGTTGGAAACCCCATTAAAAAGTTAGATCCATTCAAATGAAGTGTAACTGGGTTTTTTAACAATCTCACTAACCACTACTGTTAGATCTCTTAATTTCCAATGAAATACGAACTCCGATTGTAGTTTTAATGTAACTTTATTTTGGCAGCACCAACAAGCTCTTGGCTTTAAGCCAGGTCTTTGTCCTTCTGAGACCACATGGTCAAAATGGCTGTACTTATACCTGGTGCAATTTACAGAAAATAACTCGCCTTCTTTGACCTTATTGGCTCATTTGATAGTCTTTTAACCTTTAATTGGCTCGCTACCCAAAGGTCCTAAAATGTCAAGTTGATTGATGACTTAATGCAATGTGCTCAGTCGCACGTAGACATGGGAGTCTGTGTTTTCTCAACCTGTCTAAATGCAGCCTGATTGAATTCTCTATCAATCCCCCCTTTGATTCTTTCACAAACTGAATCCTAAAACATCAGGTATCACTGGTTAAACATTCTACAAAATAATTTCATGCATGTTAATAGAGTTTCCTTCTAAAATTTGTTGATGTGTTTTGCCATATGTCCGGACTAGTAGCTTCCACACAAATTTACACCAATCCCGAGTTCCATCGTGGCCACAGTGGAAGTCTGGTTTTAGTAGGTTAATTAACCTTATTCCAATTTAATCCAAATCAATATCTTAATTCAACCAGTAAACAACCTTTTAAGCATAACATACCCCTGTGCCACGTACAGACGGTCTGCTGGGACCTGCAAGGTGTCTCGCATGCGGGACAGCAGCTACAGCCGCCTGGTCGCAACAACATTTAATCAACATAAACAAACAATATAAAAGTAAAATAATTACAACGAATAGAATTAAACCTTCCACCAATGAAGTTCCTATTGATCTTAGCCATTCAGTAGCTCCGCTCCACAAAGTGAATGATGGGGGTTGCTTAAGTTTTTCTACCTCCTTTTGGATATGCTCCGCTAAGTGGGTAATTTCTTCGGAGCTATCTGAGATATATGTGCAAGTCTCAGTTCCGAGTAGGGCGCAAGTACCTCCCTTTTCAGCCAGGATGTAGTCAAGGGATGTAGTCTATTCTGTAGGGCTACTGTGCAGATTGCTACCATTTCTGCATTGATTTTAACTAGGGCCTCTGAGGTATCATTGGCTACCCGTTCCACAACGGATGCCATTTTAATGGATTCCTTTGCCAGTCTGGCGGTCCCATACCTGGGGATCAGAATGGCAAAGAACCTCTCTGTTTCTGTGATAGCTCTCTTAGGACGGTGTAAATGTTCCGACAGTGACTTTATATGATACATATAAGGCACAATGTAGGCTAAATAGCAGGATCCCGTCCAATTCTGGGGCAGCCAAGGGTAGGCCTTGTGGCCACACATCCAATAGGTGCCATTATAGGCAATGAAGGTTAGCTGTTTCTTTGTCAGCAACACTCCGGGGCCTGTCCAGGCTTTTCCATCTGTTTTATTCAGAATCCCCGTTACGTTAAAAATTCCCACATCGGCCCAGTTTGGACGGTTCCGTGGCTTGATTGTATTATAATTCCAGGATCAGTTACTATACCCCATATTTTGGCCTCCTTTGATGTTTCTAATCAGACAGACCGATTCCCCCGGTCTTCCTATTCCCGTTGTATTTGTGATAACAAAAAATGGGGGCCGTTTGGAATTATTGTAGCATGGTTGGTATCCCCCTTCAAAGGTAGTCAGATTGTAACCTGCTGACTTCCCAGTTTTCCGTATCCTGAAACGCATTGCCTGTTTTGTTTTGATTAATTATCCAATCAGCCATTTCCGAGATATTCAAGGGAACTGGCCTCCAGGGAATCCCTCTCTTTGAGTGAATAGGAATATGCGCACATACCCAACAACTAGAAATGTTACCTTGTTTGGCATAAATGTATGACATATATAAAAAGGTATTTACATGTAATTCCCTTGGTACTCTACTATTTCCCTTTGATGCAGAGGGTCGGCTAGTAAGAAGTAGGCCTATGCCTAGAATACCTACAGTCAGTAATACAGTAAATTTATATATTTTGGCAAAAAGTAATTGTCCTTATTAGATTTCAGCTTCAGTTACGGGTGCTCGTTTAACGTGTGAAGCGTGGATCCAGGCTTTCTTTCCTTGGACTTTAACAGCTGCCTGGGTGGTCAATAACACTTGATAAGGTCCCTCCCACTTGGCACCCAAAGGTTCTTTATGCAACTTTTTCACATACACCCAGACTCCCGGGATGTTGTGTCCTCCTTTGGGTGGATTACCCCAAGCTGCCGATACCTGTCGGGAAACAGAACTAATAGCATTGGTTAGGTTCTGACAGTATGATAACAAAGTGTCACTCATTAAGTGAACATCAGCTTTCCTTAAATCAATCGTTCCTGGCAGCGACATGGGTCTTCCTGTTATAATTTCAAATGGGCTTAGACCTGTAGTTCTGTTTGGGGTTGCCCTAATGCTACATAGCACTATTGGCAGTGCCTGGGGCCATGGTGTTTCTTCTTGATGATATTTGGCAAGCCGTTGTTTCAGAGTTCAATTCATTCCTTCTACTTGTCCTGATGATTGTGGATGATAAGGACAGTGTAAATCTCACGTAATGTTCAGTAACCTACAGACTTCTTGGCAGACAGCACCTGTGAAGTGTGTTCCCTGATCTGAGTCAATGCTACTCGGGACTCCCCATCGGGGAATGTAATCCTAACACAAGACCTTTGCAGTCTGATTGGCTGTGGCTCTTCGAGTTGGGACAGCTTCTACCCATCTAGAGAATCTGTCGACCATGACAGGAATGTTAATGTATCCTTGGCATGAAGGAAGAGATATATAATCAACCTGCAGATGCTGGAATGGTCCGACAGGGGCAGGGGGCCTCAGTTGGGGCATTACCGTGATGGGTCCAGAATTATTTTTCTGGCAGACCACACAGCGGTCTGCTACCAGCTGGGCATGTTTTTTAAATCCCCGACCCCACCAGCTTTTCTGGAACCGTGCCGTCATCTGTTGTGAGGCTAAGTGTCCCGACGAGTGGATCTGTTGGGCTAAAAAAAGGCATACGCGCTTGTGGCGCAACTGGCTTGTCGGTAACTCTTTGTCTCCAGACACCATCTTCACGTAGCTTAATTCCTGCCTCAATCCATGTCCATTTTTCCTCTCTGGAGCACTCGCCTTGCATTGTTTGAAGGTCTCGTGTCAGAGTCCTGAGTGCTTTCAATCTGCACATCTATGTTGGTTCTTCTGGGGGAGCGCCCTGTGAAGCGGCATCTTTAGCTGCCTGGTCAGCTAGGGCATTTCCCTGTGCTTCCGTGGTATTTTCCTTCGTATGGGCCTTACACTTCAGGATGGACACTTCCTGAGGTAATTGTATGGCCTCTAGTAAGTCTCTGACTTCTTTTCCATTTCGGATAGGTGTACCAGCAGCAGTGAGGAATCCTCTTTTCCGCCATAACAGACCAAAGTCGTGAGCGACTCCAAAAGCACAACGCGAATCTGTGTAGACATTAGCTGTCTGTCCTTCTGCTATTCGACATGCTTCTGACACGGCCCGTAACTCAGCCTGATGTGCTGACGTTCCTGAGGGTAAACATCCTTTTGCCACTACCTCATATAAGATTGTAACTGCCCATCCTGCTTTTCTGGTACCATTGTCAACAAAGGAGGAACCATCTGTAAACAGGATGAGATCTGGGTTGTGCAGAGGCTCCTCTGCTGCTAAGGCTGTTTCTTCTGTTTTTTTTTTAAATCTCCATGCAGTCATGCTCTTCACATTTCCCCCCCCCCCCCCCCCCCCCTTGCTCCCTCGATTCTGACATCGGGAGCATAGTTGTGGGATTAACCGGGCTGTCCCGGACAATATGGACATTAGGAGCTTCCAAAACTGCTGTCCAGCGGGTCCATCTAGCTGCCGTCACCTGAGACATTCTTTTCAAAGACAGCAAAGCGTATACGGTGTGGGGACACTTGACAATCAGCTTTTGGTCGAGAACTAGACCCGCAGTGATCATTACCACTTGACATGTAGCTTCCATGGCCCTTAGGCAACTTCCCCATCCGAGGGCTACCGCATCCAGTTTTGCTGAATAATAGCCAATAGGTCTTTGCCGATCCCCATGTTCTTGTGTCAGTATAGCTGTCATATATCCTTCTTTCTCATGGACAAACAGGGTAAATGGCTTACCACTGTCGGGGATTCCCAGAGCCGGTGCCGAACACAAAGCCTTTTTCAAACTCAGGAAGGCCTCTTGTTGTTCCTTAGTGAGGGTGATGGCTTCTTTAGAGGCATATTTCCCCTTTAAAATATCATTCAATGGCTGAGCAAGCTGTGTGAAGGAGTCAATCCAATTTCTGTTAAAGTTACACAATCCCAAAAAAGACCTTAGTTCCTGAATAGTGGTGGGTTTTTTAGCAGCCCGAATGGCTGCAGTTCTATCCTGGGTAAGTTCTCTCTTTCCTTGTGAAATCTTTAGTTCCAGGTATACAACTTCTTCTTGGGATATTTGTGCTTTGTCGATGCTGGCTTTATGTCCTTTCAGCCAAAGGTGGTCCAGCAAAGCTCGTAAATCTCGTTCATGCTGTTCTTCCGTGTTTGAAGCTAGTAGGATATCATCTACATATTGGATGACTGTGGATGACAGGGGAGGTAATTCTCGCAAATGGCTTTGTAAAGCCATGTGGAATACCGTAGGGCTGTTGTGGAAACCCTGCGGTAACCGGATCCAAGTATACTGTTGTCCTTGGACCGTGAAAGCAAACCACTGTCGAACCTCCGGTGCCAGAGGCACCGACCAAAATCCGTTGGCCATATCTATAACCGAGAAATATTTATGTCCCGGTTTGAGGGCATTAAAAATGGTGGAGGGATCTGCGACCAAAGGAGCTTTTTGATCAATACACTGATTAGCTTTTCTATAATCGACAGTCAAACGCCAAGTCTCATTAGATTTCTGTACCGGCCACACAGGGCTATTGGAGGAGCTATGCGTTTTAATAAGCACCCCTTGTTTCTCCAATTGCTGAATAACCGGTAAGATTCCCGCGATGGCAGTTGGACTGATGGGATACTGTTTAGTGCATGGAGGCTTGGTCCCGGTAAATGACGCAGGCTCCATCTGGAGTAGGCCACAATCATTCTTATCTTTCGCCCATATTGGGTGTTCCTTCAATTCTTCTTTCTTCAAAGTTCTAATTGACCATGTCACCCGACCATCCTCGAAATGCAACGATGAATCTATTTGGATTAGAACATCCATTCCCAAAAGGGGTTGATCTACTGGGCCTGTCCAGACCAGCATGGATAGTTCATGTGGACCCAGCCCTATAAGTACCGGTGTTGTCCTTTTAATTTCCATTTTATGGCCCCCAACTCTATAGGCTGTACATGCCCTACCATCCAACGGCAAAAAGTCTCCATATTGTAGGGGTAAGCATGTTAACTCCACCCCTTTGTCTAAGAGACAGTCCACATCCTTATCGCCCACCCTCACAGTTATATATAGCCCATCTCCCCTTTGTTGTATTAGTGCGAGGAGGGGGGCCAGGGTGGGCTCTAATAGTTTTTTGCTATCCCAAGTAACCCCTGTTGTTGTATTGTCAGTCGCTTAAATGCTTCTATGAGGTCATTATCTTGTGACAAGCCTGGTTTGTTGGCTGAATTGTATCCCTGGCTGCGTCCTCTTCCCCGGCCACGACCTTGCTGTTTTGCCCTGCACGTCTTGGCCCAGTGACCACCTTTCCCACAATAATGACATTTTCTGGGTAATTTTCCTAATAACTGTTTATCGGAATCCTGGGATTTCCATCCCACAGCCTGTAGGGCTCAGACTTTAGCTCCCATATCCCGATCTAATTGGTTACATCGATCCACCAATGCTGCAAAGGTAGTTCCTCTTCCTTCCCAGTCCGGTAACACCACCTTAAGCATTTTGGACAGTTCTGGCTTTAAACCTGCCACGAAAGCTGCTTTCAGGGGTCCAAACACTTGTTCATCCATTTCCTCATCCTTATTATTCATACCCGAATGTTCTAGCCACGTGCATCTAAACCGCTCGTCATACTCCAGGACCTCCTCTGTTCCTTTCTGTTGGCAGGCTGCAATTTTTCCCCAGTCTGTCTTAGTTGGACTGAAGGCTTGCAGCCAGTGTTTAATCGCCTCCCATCCTGCGTTTAATTCTTGCTCATCCTGCCCCAAAGCTTCTTCTACCTTGTCGTGCAATTTTCTTCCCTGTGTTTTTGGCACCATTATGGTCAAAATTTGCACTCCGTCCCAGGGATGAAGTTGATATATATTTCTTAAGCAGTCCAATTGGTCCCATGTTTTTACTCCCCCTTTCTTTGGATTGGGCAATTCCTTGGACCATTTATCAATTTTCTCTGGGTCTGCCGGATCATGAACTAAGTATTCTGCATACACCCTTTTCCTCGTTTTTTTTGGTTCCGCCCTCATCCACAGTCTCTTCTGATTTGACTACAACTCGTCTTTTTTTTAAACTGGGCAAAGCGCATCCCTAATTCTTCATCCTCCGACCCTGTATCGTCGGAGGATTCAGAATCTGTATCTATTCCTCGGTCGTGTCTTCGGGTTTGCGCTTTTAATTTATCCAAACATGGGTACCCTGGGAATTGACCGATACATTTTCCTTTTCCTATTACTGTCTCTTGACCTAATGATTTTTTCCATTCTTTAATTTCACCTTTAAGGTCTTTAACTACCGCTTCCAGCTTTTCAAGTTCAAGTTTTTTCTGTCACAGCTGTGCACAAACAGCTTGCAATTGGTCCTTTGTACTGGTCAGTTCTTGATCATGTTGGGAACGCATTATAATTTCATTCCGCTTTCGAATCTGGCCCATAACAGCTAGGGACCATCTAGTTCGCTCTTTATTTTTCATACGGGTCGTTTTTCCCCAGACCCTTTTTAATCTCGTCCAAGGACCATTGTCCTTTGGAGGTTCCGTACTTTTGTTCGATCTTAATACAGGTTTTAGATAAGTTGAATTGTTCCTCTATGTATTCTTTCAACTGTTCGAGGACTTCATCTATCGAAACCTCAGGTGGTGCCCGCCCGCCTTTAACAGTTGTAGGCAATTCTTTGCTCTTATCTCCTGCTGCCATAATACTGATTTCTTTACTGGGGTCTCGAGTCGTAGGCTTTCTAGCCGATCAGTGGGTCGGTGATTAATTAACTAACACACCACCGAAGTTAGACGTCTATGGGACCTCAAGCCAACTACCAACCGGAGGGTTCGCAAACCGGAGGCTTTCGGAATCGCGTAGGAGAGGCGAATTTAGACTTTTGACCGAGGACTTTTATAAAGAGGAGTCCTTACCTCAGTATGTAGGTCCGATGTCCAAAATTCAGTTTCTTTCTTCAGCGATCCTGTTCGTGACGCCAAAATTGTTAGATCTCTTAATTTCCAATGAAATACGAACTCCGATTGTAGTTTTAATGTAACTTTATTTTGGCAGCACCAACAAGCTCTTGGCTTTAAGCCAGGTCTTTGTCCTTCTGCGACCACATGGTCAAAATGGCTGTACTTATACCTGGTGCAATTTGCAGAAAATAACTCGCATTCTTTGACCTTATTGGCTCATTTGATAGTCTTTTAACCTTTAATTGGCTCGCTACCCAAAGGTCCTAAAATGTCAAGTTGATTGATGACAATGCAATGTGCTCAGTCGCACGTAGACATGGGAGTCTGTGTTTTCTCAACCTGTCTAAATGCAGCCTGATTGAATTCTCTATCAACTACTGAAAAACAAATTTTATATTGGTGGAATGTCAAATCAATCAAAGTTCAAAATTTAGATTTTAAAATTAATTAATTAAAAAAAGTTGGTCTGTTCCTGATATTTCACCTACCTTAACCCAAAGTGTATGTCCCATTTTTATTTTGCGCCTCTTTTTTTTCAAGTGGTTGATTATTAGTGCTTTCTATTTCCTGGTTCCTTGTCTGAGAATTCTGTAACGTAATTGGCTGCTTAGACAGCTTGTTGACATCACAGCAGCTCGAACTATCTGATTCGCACTACATACTAAGTTGATTTCAACTGCATGCCGAACCTCTCACCACAGAGATTGCTGGATCTTTGTGGGAAGCTTATTTCGGGGCGAACACTTTCACTTCGCCACTGACCATAAATTACGAGCCAATATGTTTATAATTAGTACTTTTCAGTTTACTTTTTTACTACCTTCAGGAAATTATTGCAGTTTCACAGCAGTTATATGATTTCTTGTAAGTAGCCTGTTGGCAATTTGACTTAACTTCAAGATTTATTAATCAGTTGCTGCATATAAATTGGATATTTGGCAGTAATTAAATACAATTGATTTAATCAAGAGATTAGATAATTATTTGAGTGGAACCCAAGAAATAGGAGCAGCAGTAGACCATACAGCCCCTCGAACCTGCTCCGCCATTCAATAAGATCATGGCTGAACCTATGCATCAACTCCACTTTCCAGCCCTATCCTCATACAGGGGCTGCATGGCATACTGCTGCTCCTATTTCTTACAATCCCACTCTCAGATAATCATTATCTGATCTTGACTCCCTTAGTGCTCCAGAATCTATCGATCTCAGTCTTGAATATACTCACAACCGAGCATCCACAGCCATCTGGGGTAAAGAATTCCAAAGAATCACAACCTTCTGAATGAAGAAATGTCTCCTCGTCTCCGTCCTAAATGGCCGACCCCCTTAGTCTGAGACTATGACTCCTGGTTCTAGACTCTCTAGCCAGGGGAAAGAGCTTCTCGGCAAGCCTTTGGCTTAATGGCAGCATTCCCACCTGAGCCAGCCGAGGAGGTGTGTAACATTGGCCTAAAGACAACTGTCCTTGGACAGTGAATAGCAAGCACCTGTCCCATATCAGCGTGGTTCAGATTGGGAGATTGAAACTGTACATTCTGCATGGATATCCTAGCATGCTGTGCCAAAGTGCCACAATATATTATTTGGTATTTTATACAGCTTCGTTATCTGGATGTTGCCAGTAGCAATTGTCTGTGAAAATGCTGACCGTTCATGTATTATATGACCTTGATTTGAGATCTTAGTTACGAGTCCTCATAGAAAACCAAACAAATCCTTTATTAAGAAATAATTTACAGTTTAATCGTGAAATACAATAATGAAGATTAAGTCTAGTCAGATAGTAATTATAATTGGATTAACGTGTCACGTTATATTGGGTCGTCTTGTCTTGCAAGCATTCCAGGAAGTAATCATACATTGTTTTATTCTTTAGACTGGTCCTTACATTGTGTAACTAACTACGAGAAGGATGGGCTATGGGCATTCCTGACCCAAATTATTTCATGTTCTCCATGGATAGTTTGGATTTTTCTACTTGTGGTGTTCCATTCTTCATGGGTGACATTCCTGTTATTAAACCAGCTCTATCAGGTAACAGTAGTAGTAGAATTAGTCGTGGTATTAAATTTGTGCGACATGAAGGTGCAATAACTTGCCCTCTTTCATGGTGCAGAAAACACAGTAATCGAACACTGAAATACTTGGTGAAAATGGGCAGTGTTGCCCGGAGTTAGCCCTTCGGCAAAAATCATCGGATGAGAATTCTTGATGTGCATTAATATACATTTCATATCTTTATGAACGTATTCCAATGCAACCTTTTTTGTAAAGAATTGTAGCACAACAATCAAATGAATTTTAGTTCCCTCTAAATGCCAAGTAAAGATAATATGACATTATGTGATTGCTGTTTTAAAATTGTGATTTAACCTTTTATGCTTCATTATGACATGAAGTCAGGTTTGGCCAATCATTTGTTCAGAAGATTCATGACTAATTGATGCCTGTAGGCAGTAGGGTACATCAGTGGTATGAAAATACACACATCCCATCATTAAATCTTCAAGGATGGTCAAATCTAAATGGCCCAAAGTGTTTGGCAAAATATCAACTCTTACTGGGAAAGATTTGACGGTTGCCCATACCTTCAGGTTGTGTTTATTAATGAGTGCATTCTGTAACTATTACATTCATTTATGCACTTTTCAATGCCCTTAAATACTAGTATAGAACTTCTTGTGAAGATAAATATCCCGCACTTATTTGTTTATTGGAGGCAGTTACATTCTTTGAGGTCAGTGCAATTCAGAGGCCATTACTGTTAATTTTCTGATCATCTCAATGCTTCAGTCATTAGCCAAGTGCTAAGAAACAAAAGTATCAATGTACCTGTCTGCCACACATTTTACTGGCCTTCCAGATGCTCTGTTGTTGACCTTTGATTTCTGTTTATCAAGTTGGAAACCTAGAGAAATCAACAGTAGAATTTAAGCCACTCCTCTTTTCTAGTCATGAGCAAAGTACATGTTCCTGGAGCTAAAAACAGAAGCATCAATTTGCTCATCACGTTTTAATAACCATTAAGTTAGCCCCCCCCCCCGCCCCCCAATTGATGTTTTACATTCTGTTTGTGGGGAATTTCCATGATTTGGAAATCTTAAGCTGTTGATACTAAAATTGTAGCCATCACTCGGGGGTTATGAGGCGTGAATTAAAATCTAAATCTTGACATGTCCATGGTGCCCAAATTCTCACTTCAGGGATCAGAGCGGTGGGGGAGGAATAACGGAGTGGAAAATATATTTGAAATTCTCCCTGCCCCCCTGCCGACAAAGTTTTTCACACATTTGTTTTATAAAATTCTATAATATTTGTAAATGACAGTTAACTCCAAATGCATTGTACTTATGTAGCCAGTATTGCAAGCTCACATTTTAGTTCTTTAATTGGTATTCTTAATTTGGATGTGTGTGTTATCGTATTGAAAAAGAAATGTATTCACTGTAGTTACCTTGGTCTGCCTCAATCTAGTTTGTTGAAATCAGTTTTCCAGTCTTTTGGGACCCCCTCCCTAATGTTCCCTCTTATTTTTTTTTCGTGCCGGTCGCTGCCTGGCCCACTCAAATGTTAGCGTCGCACGGTTTCTTCCACGCGAAAACAGCTGAGCGCCTGCACGGGGCCACGCAGCTTGGAACATTGTTGCTCCCTCCTTCCCATCGAACATGATCTGTGTGTATTAGTACTCAGTTATTAACCGAGTCCCATCAGCTTTTTAACTGAGAACATAACATAAGAAATAGGAGCAGGAGTACTCCATATGGCCCCTCAAGCCTGCTCCGCCATTTAATACGATCATGGATGATCCAATCATAGACTCGGGTCCACTTCCCTGCCCTGCGTGCAAATAAGCAGAAAATATTTAAAGCTGCATGTAAAATTTAAGCGCCAGGTTTTCAGCCGGCATATGCATCATATGTAATTTCAGTGCAACTTGTGATGTCCACACAACTATTGTACGACTCGCTCATTGAAGTGGATCCAAAAATATATATATTTTGTTCATCTCTAGGTCCAATGTAACCTGTGTGCCAGCTCTGTGCTATGCATGGGCCAAGGTGACAGGATTCTGCCAATGCTCTCTTGATCCAGCTCTTTTGGGTGCTGGCAGTATGAGAGTTTGGTTGGCAGCACCCCTGAAGGAATAGAGCCAAGATCAGGTTTACTGTGCAGAGCATTTAGGAATTAATCCCATGTAATACTGCATTCTGGCACAGCATGTTGGAGCATCAATAAAGAGCTGTACACACATGCAATGTGATTCAATTGGAAATTCCTTCGACAGGTATCGGGTGCTGTTGTACAAGCGCATGATACTCCAATTATTTACTTAAATAGCTCAATCATCATTTTGATGAAACCTACTTTGAAAAATGATGGGCCAAATGCAAAAATGTTTGAGAGAACCTAAAAGATGTATTCTTCTCATCCAGATTTTGTACTTGGGTCTGACGACCAGTGAAAGGGTCAGTCTGATCAAACGTGCACATTCGGGACGTTTTCTTGGACTTCAGCAGAACCCATTCAAGTAAGTATTTTACAGCAAATGTCATGATCCATAGTTGGAATAAATCGACTCCAGTCCTTTCTATCCCGCATTATAATGTAACAGCATAGTCAGGGTGCGCTGTACTCCCAACAGGGGTAGGAGCGGCACTGCTGACTTGACTAATAAAGAAGTTTTGTGGCCCTAGTCTTGCTCACTTGACTTCTGTTAACAAATATTGAACGAGCATTTATAAAGCACCTTATCAAGTATCTCAAACATCCCAAAGAGCTGTAGAGGACTCCCTGCTATTATCTAACTAGTGTTGCAGGATATATAACATCCTCCTGAATCTTTGGAAAAGACAGATCGATTCTCTGCTTATCATCCCATCCAAAGAATATTGTCTCTAGCAGTTGCACATTGCCTCAGTCTTGTACTGTTGTACCCGCCTCAATTCTGTGCTCAAGTCCTGGAATGGAGTTTTAACGTGCGTCTGATTGGAGACGAGAGGGCCACCAACTGAGCCAAGCTGACAAGCTCATTATATCAGCTCTCCTGTGTCTGCCAGCTGTGTCTCCTGTTTCTGGCTAGCTGTCACTGGCTGGATGGCCTCTGGTGGATAGCTGGCTATTCTCGGCTGAGTGCTGCTACAGGCTGACTAGCTGGTTGTCCAGGCCTCCCATCTGTTGCTGCATTACAGCTTGTCCTCTACTGCTTCTGTCTCCTCATCTTGTCAGTTATTGCACATCTATAGTTCGGGTGCTCCCACTTAAACTTGTACTCTCATCTAAAAAAAAAATTGAGCTGTTGAACTTGGTTCAGTAGACCTATAATATGTTTAGAACACTTAGTAATATGACTGAGAAAATTAATCGAGCTGCCACACAATCTGCAGAAATTGTCTTTGAAGTGGCAGAATTCTCGAGGTTCTAAGCATAGTTCGAGTAATCCATCATTTATATATCTGGTCAGTAATTTTTTTTATCATACAATAAAGACAAAGGAAAGAACAACCATGCTAGCCAAAAATAAAAGACAGCAATAGCAGTATTATATTGTGTCAGAGAATGGATTTTTATAGTTGCAGCAGAGTAGTCGCCGTCAGTGCAGCATTATGTACACTGAAAAGGGGAGTATAAGATAATATGAAACATAAAAGCATTTTACGAACAGGTTAGATGCCTGGTGAATCCAATGTTACCTCAGCTAAGCCATGGTGCACTGGGGATAGGAAGGGGATAACATACTTGCAATTATATTATAGTTCATGCAAGAAATAAAACAGCACTGGATGCTTAAATGATGTTGTTCATTAATTGCAGTCATGGCTGTTTCCAGAATCTGGTGGACTTCTTCCAGTGCCGCTGCTTTGGTCTGTTTAAGCCAAATCAAATCGACTGGACTCGACAGTACAGCATGGGCTTTGAGCAGCCAAGAGCAAATGAGTTTCAGTTTGTATGAAAAATGTGAGAAAAGTTGTAACGGTTTAATAATGGATTGACGTGTATAAATTTTGTTGGTTTGTGGTGGGCAATAAAAGCAGACATATATATTACCTATTGTAGAATTCTAGAGCATCTCAGGTGATAAGTGATTTCAAAAACTTGGATTGTGATACTTTTAAATGTTTGACTCGTGCATGACCTCACTACAGGTCGGACCTCTCTGGTCCGGCACCCTCTGGACTTGACCGGTGCCGGAACAGAGAATTTTCCGAACCACGGGAGGTCTCTGTAGCACCTGAGCTCCTGTGTGTGTGTGTGTGTGTGTGTGTGTGTGTGTGCTGGAAGCCTGTGGGCGGCTCCCTCAGCACCCATGCACACACTCACTGACTGACGGCCAATCACCGAACACACTCACGGACTGACAGCTGCTCCAGCCAATCAAAACTTTTTTTTAATAAACCCTCCTCTTCCTCAGGTTCAACTAATGCCGAACCATGGATGTTTCCGGACCAGAGTCACGGACCAGAGAGGTCAAACCTGTACTAAGCTGAATGGGATACTTTTCTCCACATAAAGCACCATTTGGTCATAAAATGTTGGTCAAATCCACATATTTATGAGATAATATTGTTAAAATCAAATTGATACTTTAAATTATATAAAATTATATACTTTTTTTTAACAATTTTCACTTTACATTGTTTGTTGTAGTTCCTTGCTAGGGTCAAAATGACTGATTTAATTTCAAAGCTTATCCAGCTTTATCTGTGATTCAGGTAGCCAACTCTGGATGTATTCCTGGAGCTTTCATCACTGTTGTCTCCAACTGCCCCGCCCAGTCAAACAGCCTTTTTTCCCCATTTTGGAATATTTATTACAAGAAATTAAAGGGTTCAAAGAAAATAAAAAACACTTTTAATGTCCCCTTGCATTTTCTCCCGACTTGCTCGGAACAGTGTCCAACAGATAAATCTTTAATTTCTAGAAACTCTGAGGAAATCCTGGAGTGCTGGCAACCCTACTAAACCAACCCATTTATAAGAACATAAGAATTAGGAACAGGAGTAGGCCATCTAGCCCCTCGAGCCTGCTCCTCCATTCAACAAGATCATGGCTGATCTGGCCGTGGACTCAGCTCCACTTACCCGCCCGCTCCCTGTAACCCTTAATTTCCTTATTGGTTAAAAATCTATCTATCTGTGACTTGAATACATTCAATGAGCTAGCCTCAACTGCTTCCTTGGGCAGAGAATTCCACAGATTCACAACCCTCTGGGAGAAGAAATTCCTTCTCAACTCGGTTTTAAATTGGCTCCCCCATATTTTGAGGCTGTGCCCTCTAGTTCTAGTCTCCCCGACCAGTGGAAACAACCTTTCTGCCTTTATCTTGTCTATCCCTTTCATTATTTTAAATGTTTCTATAAGATTACCCCTCATCCTTCTGAACACCAACGAGTAAAGGCCCAGTCTACTCAATCTATCATCATAAGGTAACCCCCTCATCTCCGGAATCAGCCTAATGAATCGTCCCCTCCAAAGCTAGTATATCCTTCCTTAAGTAAGGTGACCAAAACTGCACGCAGTACTCCAGGTGCGGCCTCACCAATACCCTGTACAGTTGCAGCAGGACCTCCCTGCTTTTGTACTCCATCCCTCTCGCAGTGAAGGCCAACATTCCATTTGAAAATTTGCAGGTTATTGATACAGTGAAGAGTTAGTTTTACAGTTATTGTTTCCTGCCACTTAACTTGTTCAGCAAAAGGCATGTTTCTAATTGTGTGTAATTACCTGTAAGTGTGTGACCGGTTATAATTCTACTTCAAGATAACTGCCACTTTTAAATTTGCTTGAGAATCTACTGTGCTCCTTCTGTCATATGTTCGAGCAGAGAATGTGAGTTAACTGTTGCCAGATTGGTTCTGTTAACTTTTTAAGTATTTGCGTTCCAAGTCCTAAGGCTGATTTATTTTGGGAAACAAAGGAAATAATCTTTACCGGAGATATTCAAAAATTAATGCAACAAGCTATTTGGAGCCAAGATATATGGTCATCAAAGTCTTATTAAGCACTTAAAATTTTTTATTGGCAGTAAATTATGCGTTTGAGCAGCTTTTTATATTTATAAAAAAAAGGTAATCCAAATCTAGAATTACAGGTAATGTTGCAAAACACCAATGCTTCTAACAACAACATGCATTTATATAGCGCCTTCAGCGTAGTAAAAAGTCGCAAGATGTTTCACATGAGCGTTACCAGACAAAATTTGACACTGAGCCATATCAGATATTGGGGCAGGTGACCAAAAGCTTGGACAAAAAAGTAGGTTTTAAAGAGCATTTTAAATCAGGAGAGAGAGGTGGAGATGTTTAGGGAGAGAATGCCAGAGCTATGGGCCGTAGCAGCTGAAGGCACGGCCGCCAATGGTGGAGCGATTTTAAAATCGGGGATACGCAAGAGGCCAGAATTGGAGGGATGTAGGGTCTGAGGAGGTTAGAGATTTTGCAGGGTGTCAGACTCATTTTGTATCATTGAAGACATCAGATGCAGGCAAATGTCTGAAATGGAATCCGTCCTAAAGTGGTGTTTGCTAATTACACTGGGCACCTCACTTTGAATTATAAATAAACATCTGTTGGCTGTGCAAAAGCTGAGTCTAATTGATGTAATCAGGCATGACCCGTCATATATTTGTTAATGAGCAAAATGTAATTGCTGTCTGCAAAGACCTCGTACTGTCTGGAACTGCAACCAATTGCTTTGTTAATGGCTGCATCTCAGGGATGCAAACGCTGTACTCGGCAATTTTCTATCTATATATTTACTTGAAGTCGTCTTCATGGCTGTAACAGCATTGCACCTTTTGAGATGCTACACAACTGACTTCATAAACTTTTAAGCATTTAAAGCACTAAGTGTTCCTTAAAGCTAAGAGTGGTTTTCTGTCAATAATTTGTAATGAATAAAATGACGTAGAACTAGATCAATGTCGACAACCTTAGAATGTTTCATAATTCATAGTAATAAAAAGATTGCAATCTCAATACTCTTTTGATGCAACATTGGTTACTGCAGGTCTCAAGTAGTAATGTTTTAAAACAAAAACAAACACTAATTGCCATAATGCCATAACCTTAGGGTATCAAAGAGCGTTCAAATCTTAGTTTTGACTGCCGTCTACAATTGGGTTACTTTTACGGTGCTTCACCATTCTAAGCATTTGTTGGACGGCACAGATATAATGGTAAGTACTGCAGGGAATAGAATACGGCCAGGGTGATCTGCTGGACTAGTTTCGATTGCCTGGATGGGTCAGAGGGGAATTTTCCCAGATTTTTTTCTCCCTAAATTGTCCTGGGTTTTTATCTGGTTTTTGCCTCTCCGAGGAGATCACATGGCTCCGGTTGGGGTGGAGTGTAGATGTTTTTAGTATAAGGGGTATCGCAGTGATGTAGGGCGGACTGGTTGGGCTGGGTGCTCTTTGCCTTTCTGTCATTGTTCATGGGTTTGTATGTAACCTTTCGGGCTGCTGATGAAGGGCCATGCCGCTCTTTGTCGGCCAGCGCAGACACGATGGGCCGAAATGGCGGCCTTCTGCACTGTAAATTTATATGTTTCTAAGCCAAACAGTCTCCATGATGGCCATTTGTGCAACACCCAGTTTTGCCTTTTGGCTGCTTGACCAAAGACTAAACCCAAGTCCTTGGCTTGACTGCACAGTTGACTGAGATGGGATACTTGTGGGAGAAAATGGAGAAAAATTGCATGTTGCAAAACCAATGATTATGGGTGACTTAGTTTAGGACTCTACAGCATACATTTCCCTTAGCAGAGGGGTCAGTAACCAGGGCCATAGATTTAATGTAATTGGTAGAAGGTTTAGAGGGGATTTGAGGAGACTTTTTTCACCCAAAGGGTGGTGGTGGTCTGGAAATCACTGCCTGAAAGGGTGGTAGAGACAGAAACCCTCACAGCATTTAACAAGTACTTGGATGTGCACTTGAATTGCCATAACCTACAAGGCTACAGACCAAGAGCTGGAAAGTGGGATTAGGCTGGGGAGCTCTTTGTCGGCCAGCACAAACACAATGGACCAAAAGGCCGCCTTCTGTGCTGTACATTTCTATGATTCTATTAAATCTGCAATGCTATATGCTGCTTTCATCAGATCATTTTAATTTGTTGTTCAGTACCTTTGTGAACTTTTAGCGCTATTACTCAGCTGCTTGTTTCTATTCAGAGCTTTGTGCCCAACCACCAATTTCCACCAAAAATACCTTCCTACAGGATAGCAAAGTGCATCTGTTATGGCATCCAAGACAGCACAGGGATTGTTTGACCCCCTTACCAAGTTTCCCCATGGAGGTCGACCCTTAATGTCGTAGCATGTTCCTCACTGTATCTCTGCTTAAAACTTAAAGCAGAGTCCAAGACATTGGGCCCCAACTGAACTGCTTGCACTGGTTACAGCACTTGTCTAAACTGTGAATCCAGCCCCACACTGAAAATTGATGCAATGCAATGAAAAACATTATAAGGACGTTATGCTAAACCTATATAAAACGCTAATTCGGCCCCAGCTTGGAGTACTTTGTCCAATTCTGGGCATCCCACTTTAGGAAGGGTGTGAGGTTTTGGAGAGAGTATAGAAGAGATTTACTAGAATAGTTCCAAGGATGAGGGGTTGCAGTTGCATGGATAGACTGGAGAAGTTGGGGTTGTTCTCTTGAGTAAAGAAAGCTAAGAGGAGATTTGCTAGAGGTGTTTAAAATCATAATGGGTTAGATAGAGTAAATAAAGAAAAACTGTTTCCAATGGCTGCAGGGTCAATAACCAGAGGGCAAAAGAGCCAGAGGCAACATGAAAAACTTTTTTACACAAGGAGTGGTTAGGATTTGGAATGGACTGCCTGGTAGGATGGTTCATACAGATTCAATAGTAGCCTTCAAAAGGGAATTGGATAAAAAGTTGCAGGGATATCGGTATGAGTGGGGGAGTGGGACCAACTGAGTCTTGACAATCCGGAAGGACAGACAGAAAGGAAAAGGAGATGGGGTAGCTCTATTGATAAAGGATGGAATCACTGCAATAGTAAATGATAAGGTGCTGAAACAGTTTGGGTGGAGATAAGGAATAATAAGGGAAAAAAGTCACGGGTGGGCGTAGTCTATAGGCCCCCTAACAGTAGCAACACTGTTGCTCAGAGCATAAACCAGGAAATAGTGGGGGCTTGTAAAAAGGGAACAGCAATAATCATGGGTGATTTTAACCTCCATATTGATTGGACAAATCAAATTGGTCAGCGTAGCCTTGAGGAGGAGATAATAGAGTGCATAAGGGACGGATTCCTTGAGCACTATGTAATGGAACCAACCAGGGGGCAGGCTATCTTTGGATCTGGTCTGGTAATGAGACAGGATTAACAAACAATCTCCTAGTAAAGGATCCCTTTGGAATGAGTGATCATAGCATGATTGAATTTCAAATTCAGATGGAGGGTGAGAAAGTTGGATCTCTAACCAGTGTACTAAGCTTAAATAAAGGAGACTATGAAGGTATGAGGGCTGAGTTGGAGGTATGAGGGCAGAGTTGGGTAACGTGGACTAGGAAAATAGATTAAAGTGTAGGACGGTTGACGAACAGTGGTGTACATTTAAGGAGATATTTCACAACTCTCAAGAAAAATATATTCCAGTGAGGAGGAAAGGGTGTAAGGGAAAAGACAGCCATCTGTGGCTAAGTAAAGAAATAAAGGATGGTATACAATTAAAAACGAGGGCATACAAAGTGGGCAAAACTACTGGGAGGACAGAAGACTGGGAAGCTTTTAAAAACCAGCAAAGAACGACTTAAAAAAAAATGATTAAGAAAGGGAAGATAGACTATGAAAGTAAACTAGCACAAAATATAAAAACAGGTAGCAAGAGTTTCTATAGGTATATAAAAAGGAAAAGTAAATGTTGGTCCCTTAGAGGACGAGACCGGAGAACTAGTAATGGGGAACATGAAGATGGCAGAATCTCTGAATAAATATTTTGTATCAGTCTTTACGATACAGGACATTAACAATATTCCAACAGTGGATAGTCAAGGGGCTATAGGAGAGGAATTTAACACAATCACAATCACTAAGGAGGTGGTACTCAGTAAGATAATGGGACTAAAGACAGATAAATACCCTGAACCTGATGGCTTGCATCCTAGGGTCTTGAGAAGTAGCGGCAGGGATTGTGGATGCATTGGTTGTAATTTATCAAAATTCCCTGGATTCTGGGGAGGTCCCAGCAGATTGGAAAACTGCAAATGTAACTCCCCTATTTAAAAAAGGAGGCACACAAAAAGCAGGAAACTATAAACCAGTTAGCCTAACATCTGTGGTTGGAAAAATGTTGGAGTCCATTATTAAAGAAGCAGCAACAGGACATTTTCGATAAGTAAAATTCGGTCAGGCAGAGTCAGCATGGATTTATGATGGGGAAATCGTGTTTGACAAATTTGCTGGAGTTCTTTGAGGATGTAATGAACAGGGTGGATAAAGGGGAACCAGTGGATGTGTATTTAGACTTCCAGAAGGCATTTGACATAAAAGGTTACTGCACAAGATAAAAGATCAGAGTTGGGGGTAATATATTAGCATGGATAGAGGATTGGCTAACAGAAAACAGAGTCGGGATAAATGGTTCATTCTCTGATTGGCAATCAGTAACTAGTGGGGTGCCGCAGGGATAGGTGCTGGAACCCCAACTATTTAAAATCTATATTAACGACTTGGAAGAAGAGACTGAGTGTAATGTAGCCAAGTTTGCTGACGATACAAAAATGGGAGGAAAAGCAATGTGAGGAGGACACACAAGATCTGCTAAAGGACAGAGACAGGCTAAGTGAGTGGGTAAAAATTTGGCAGATGGAGTATAATGTTGGAAAGTGTGAGGTCATGCACTTTGGCAGAAAAAAATCAAAGAGCAAGGGTACTTGTGCATGAAACACAAAAGGATAGTATGCAGGTACAGCAAGTGATCAGGAAGGCCAATGGTATCTTGGCCATTATTGCAAAGGGGATGGAGTATAAAAGCAGGGAAGTCTTGCTACAGCTATACAAGGTACTGGTGAGGCCACACTTGGAATACTGCGTGCAGTTTTGGTTTCCATAGTTACGAAAGGATATACTTGCTTTGGAGGCAGTTCAGAGAAGGTTCACTAGGTTGATTCCGAGGATGAGTGGGTTGACTTGAGGACAGGTTGAGTAGGTTGGGCCTCTACTCGGAAGAATGAGAGGTGATCTTATCGAAACTTAGAAGATTATGAGGGGGCTTGACAAGGTGGATGCAGAGAGAACGTTTCCACTGATGGGGGAGACTAGAACTAGAGGGAATGATCTTAGAATAAGGGGCCGCCCATTTAACACAGGAGGAGGAATTTCTCAGAGGATTGTAAATTTGTGGAATTTGCTGCCTCGGAGAGCTATGGAAGCTGGAACATTGAATAAATGTAAGACAGAAATAGACAGTTTCTTGAGCGATAAGGGGTTATGGGGAGCAGGCGGGGAAGTGGAGCTGAGTCCATGATCAGATCATCCATGATCTTATTGAATGACGGAGCAGGCGCAAGGGGCCATATGGCCTACTCTTGCTCCTATTTCTTATGTTCTTATGAGTCGCTCTTCAAAAGAATTGGCACAGACTTGATGGGCCGAATGGCGGCCTCCTGTGCTGTACTATTCTATGATTTTATGATTCTTGCATCTTTGTATATGTTTGTCCGTGTTTAGCAATTTTCTAAAAAGAGAATTAGGCAAAAGATGAACCTTTAGGTACACTGAGCAGCCATGCAACCAGAGGAGTAGCTATTGACAGTAATATAGTGCCTGTGTTCTTGGGTAAGATTGAAACCAAGGAGAGAGCAGTGTGATGGAGGTTGACTATATAGGAGGAACTTTGGAGGAGAATTGAGTTGTGCTGGAGGTTGCGGACAGGTAAGGCGACATGGTCATAGTTACAAGTTTGTTAAATGTCTTCAACCAGTGTGGGCTTTGTGGAGCAAATAAATGAGCGGAGGCAGAATCGGCAAAGACCAGGCAGGAAGAGGGCTTAGTTGGGTGGAAATGAAGTGGAAGTTTGGGAAAGTTGCAGGGTAGCTGATTATGCAGACACTAAAGGACAGCAAGCATTCAGATACTATTTATCCTTCCAATTTTATTTTTACCTTCCTCATCCCCTCAAAAGCAGTGATATGCAGAAATACCATTTCATAGGCAACTGATACTTCATGACTTTATAGCTTCCACATACGTTGAGAGTTGAAATAGGAAAACCAGCCAACAATTAATGATTCCGGTATGGACATACTTAAATTTGAGAAAAAAATCACAAAAGAGAAATTTGACACTGCTTTGCACATTTCAATGGTGGTATACTCAATACAGCATTGACAGAACAGTACAGTGCTAACATAGTTTGCGTAATTGTGCAGTAATTTAACACCAGGTCCAGAGCGGACACAGGGTGGCGTCAGCAGCACATTCACACAAGGTACCATACATAGCCTTGAGTCTCACATTTAAATATTACAAACTGATGGTAATATCCGTAGGTCATGCGGTACTTTTAATTTAGGTGTTGTAATAATTATGTTTATTTGATTTGGGTAGAAAAATAACTGATTTATGATTGTACTATTTTATATTGCCAAGGCTTTATTTCACATCTTTGAGGAAGGGAACAATGGTGGATTGTGCCAGTTTTGAAAGCACTTCAGAACTTAAGAACAAGAGTAGGCCATTTATCACCTCCAGCCTGTTCCGCCATTCAAGGAGATCATGGCTGATCTGTGTCCTAACTCTATATCCCTTTGCTCTACATCCCTTAATACCTTTGGTTAACAAAATCGATCAATCTCAGATTTAAAATTAACAATTGATCCAGCATCAACTACTATTTGCAGAAGAGAGTTCCAAACTTCTATCACCCTTTGTGTATATCCTTCCTACGGTGTGATGCCCAAAACGGAACACAGTACTCCAAGGGTGGTCTAACCAGGGCTTTGTATGCTGCAGCATAACTTCTAACCCCTTGTATTCGAGTCCTCTAGATATAAAGGCCAGTATTCCATTAGTCGTTTTGATTTTTTTGTACCTGTCCATGATAGTTTATTGATCAGTAGGCATCACTGGCAACATCATCATTTATTGCCCATTCCTAATTGCCCTTGAGAAGGTGGTGGTGAGCTGCCTTCTTGAACCACTGCAGTCCATGTGCTGAAAGTACTCCCACAGTGCTGTTAGATAGGGAGTTTCAGGACTTTGACCCAGCGATAATGAAGGAACAGTGATATATTTCCAAGTCAAGATGCTGTGTGACTTAGAGGGGAACTTGGCGATGGTGGTGTTCCCATGCATCTGTTGCCCTTGCCTTTTTAGGTAGAGATCGCAGGTTTGGGAGGTGCTGTAGAAGAAGCCTTGGTGAGTTGCTGCAGTGCATTTTGTAGATGATGCACATTACAGGCACGGTGCGCCGGTGGTGAATGGGGTGCGATCAAGCGGGCTGCTTTGTCCTGAATGGTGTAGAGCTTAGTGAGTGTTGTTGGAGCTGGAGCTGCACACATCCAGGCACTTAACTGGACCAACCACACAAATATTGCGGCAACAAGAGCAGGTCAGAGAGTATTCCATCATACTCTTGACTTGTGCCTTTGTAGATGGCTTGGGGGAGTTAGGAGGTGAGCCACTCGTCACAGAATATCCAGCCTCTGACCTGCTCTTGTTGCTGCAATATTTATGTGGCTGGTCCAGTTAAGTTTCTGGTTAATGGTGGTTGATTTGGTAATGGTAATGCCATTGAATGTCATGGGGAGGTTGTTAAACTCACTTTTGCCGGAGATGGTCATTGCCTCGCATTTGTGTGGTGCAAATGTTACTTGCCACTCATCAGCCCACTGTTCAGATCCTGCTGCATGTGGGTATGAATTGCTTCATTCGCTGAGGAATTGCAAATGGAACAGAACACTGAAATCATCAGCGAACAGCCTCACTTCTGATCTTATGATGAGCGAAGGTCGTTGATGAAGCAGCTGAAGATGTTTGGGTGTAGGACACTGCCCTGAGGAACTCTTGCAGCGATATCCTGGGGCTGAGATGATTGGCCTCCAACAACCACAACCGTCTTTCTTCGTGCTAACTCCTTATCGATGTTACATCAAAGTCCTTTGTGATGGATCAGTTCATTAACCAAATATCAAAATGAAGTAGACAAATGGGTTATATGTAAAAAAATATATATATATATAAATACAAGTTACTGGACCAAAATAAGTCAGTAGAAGATGTGTTTATTGCTTTAACTGCAGCAAAACCTCGTTGGTGAGATGTATTATGCTATTACAGGGCTCTAATTATGTACATGTTTTGATTGAATAAGTGCCTGGAAATAATGGACACTCTAACGTTAACCCTCCATCAGTGATAATAAATCCGTTTTGGAGAATAATGGCCTGTGGTTTAAATAGATTTGCAGGTGACTGAACTCCGAAGACCTTTTGGTCAGAATATTGCGGAGTAGTTAGCCTGAGCCATTTATTATTCTGGTCGCGTACAATAGAAAGGAAGAGAAAGAACCTGGTTTCTGATTAATTAAGACCGTACAATATGTAAAAGGTCAATCACAATAAGGGCATGTCAGGCTCATTCCATCATATACTTGCATCTAATACTTGGAGAATTTTTATGGCATTGCTCAATGATTCAGATAATACCTTGAAGTTTGATGGCTGCAGTGTGACATTTACAGGGAATCGATGCAATATGGAAGGTATTTAATATATATAAGCCTCATGCATCCATCACACATCAAATACTGTACTTTGTAACAAGCAAAATAATTTTTTTTTAAAGCCAGATATCGACCAAAAGGCTGAAATTTATATGGCTATATGATTGACTGGCAACTTATAAGTAACTATTTATAAGGAACAGAGGAGGTTGAGAGGAGACCTCATTGAGGCATACAAAATATTGAGGGGCCTGTATATAGTGGATAGTAAGGGCCTATTTTCTTTGGTGGAGGGGTCTATTACGAGGGGACATAGTTTTAAGATGGTTGGTGGAAGGTTTAGCGGGGATTCGGGGGGTGGGGTGAGGGGGGGGCTTCTTTACGCAGAGGGTTGTGGGAATCTGGAACTCACTGCCTGGAAGAGTGGTGGATGCAGAGACCATCACCACATTTAAGAGAAGGTTAGATGGGCACTTAAAGTGCCGTAACCTGCAGCGTTACGGACCAAGAGCTGGTAAGTAGGTTTTAAGGAGCATCTTGAAGGAGGAAAGAGAATTGGAAAGGTTTCGGCAGGGAATTCCAGAGCTTGGGGCTTCGGCAACAGAAGGCACAGCCACCAATGGTTGAGCGACTATAATCAGGGATGCTCAAGAGGGTAGAATTAGAGGAGCACAGACATCTCGGGGGTTGTGGGGCTGGAGGAGATTACAGAGATAGGGAGGAGCGAGGCCATGGAGGGATCTGAAAACAAGGTTGATAATTTTGAAATCGAGGTATTAAACAGTCAGGAAACTTGTCAGGCGTGATTAATTGTGGGATATTATTAATTTTGTGACCGCTTGAAGCGGTCAGCTTCTTTTCTCAGTGAGTAACGAGTGACTGCAGGGGTCAAAGTTGTCTTTGATTGACATCCAAACATGCACATTTTTTTTATTAGTTCACGGGATGTGGGCATCGCTGGCAAGGTCAGCGAATGCTTGTGCAATGCCTCCCTTACTGATGCGTAAAGGCTGAAAGTTCGGCCTAAAAACTCTAGCGCAGCGAAAATGGTAATTTTCACGTATCACTACCGTTTTCGACAAAAAACCCCGAAAGCCAGATCATGTACAGAAAGTGGAAGAGGGAAAGAAAGATGGATTTAAGAGAGAGATAAAGACAAAGCAATAAAGAAAGGAAAGATAGATTACGAAGGTAAACTTGAGCAAAACGTAAAAACGGATAGTAAAAGCTTTTACAGATATATAAAATGGAAAAGAGTGACTAAAGTAAATGTTGGTCCCTTAGAAGATGAAAAGGGGGATTTAATAATGGGAAATGTGGAAATGGCTGAGACCTTAAACAATTATTTTGCTTCGGTCTTCACAGTGGAAGACACAAAAACCATGCCAAAAATTGCTGGTCACAGGAATGTGGGAATCACTATCACTAGGGGGGTAGTGCTGGACAGGCTAATGGGACTCAAGGTAGACAAGTCCCCTGGTTCTGATGAAATGCATCCCAGGGTATTAAAAGAGATGGCGGAAGTTATAGCAAATGCATTCGTTATAATCTACCAAAATTCTCTGGACTCTGGGGAGGTACCAGTGGATTGGAAAGCAGCTAATGTAATGCCTCTGTTTAAAAAAGGGGGCAGATAAAAGGCAGGTAACTATAGGCCGGTTAGTTTAACATCTGTAGTGGGGAAAATGCTTGAAGCTATCATTAAGGAAGAAATAGCGGGACATCTAGATAGGAATAGTGCAATCAAGCAGACGCAGCATGAATTCATGAAGGGGAAATCACGTTTAACTAATTTACTGGAATTCTTTGAGGATATAACGAGCATGGTGGATAGAGGTGTACCGATGGATGTGGTGTATTTAGATTTTCAAAAGGCATTCGATAAGGTGCCACACAAAAGGTTACTGCAGAAGATAAAGGTACGCGGAGTCAGAGAAAATGTATTAGCATGGATAGAGAATTGGCTGGCTAACAGAAAGCAGAGAGTCGGGATAAATGGGTCCTTTTCGGGTTGGAAATCGGTGGTTAGTGGTGTGCCACAGCGATCGATGCTGGGACCACAACCGTTTACAATATACATAGATGACCTGGAAGAGGGGACAGAGTGTAGTGTAACAAAATTTGCAGATGACACAAAGATTAGTGGGAAAGCGGGTTGTGTAGAGGACACAGAAAGGCTGCAAAGAGATTTAGATAGGTTAAGCGAATGGGCTAAGGTTTGGCAGATGGAATACAATGTCAAAAAGTGTGAGGTCATCCACCTTGGGGGAAAAAAAACAGTAAAAGGGAATATTATTTGAATGGGGAGAAATTACAACATGCTGCGGTGCAGAGGGACCTGGGGGTCCTTGTGCATGAACTCTTTTTGGAAAATTCTCGTTTTTTTTTTAAAGAAGCCTTCTCGTCGTGGAATTGAACCCCGTTCTCCCGCGTGACAGGCGGGGATACGCACCACTATACTAACGAGGAAGTGGCCATGAATCCCAAAAATTTAGTTTGCAGGTGCAGCAGGTAATCAGGAAGGCAAATGGAATGTTGGCCTTCATTGCGAGAGGGATGGAGTACTAAAGCAGGGAGGTCCTTCTGCAACTGTATAGGGTATTGGTGAGGCCGCACCTGGGGTACTGCATGCAGTTTTGGTCACCTTACTTAAGGAAGGATATACTAGCTTTTGGAGCGGGTACGATTCACTAGGCTGATTCCGGAGGTGAGGGGGTTACCTTATGATGATAGATTGAGTAGACTGGGTCTTTACTCGTTGGAGTTCAGAAGGATGAGGAGTGATCTTATAGAAACATTCAAAATAATGAAAGGGATAGACAAGATAGAGGCAGAGAGGTTGTTTCCACTGGTCGGGGAGACTAGAACTAGGGGCACAGCCTCAAAATACGGGGGAGCCAATTTAAAACCGAGTTGAGAAGGAATTTCTTCTCCCAGAGGGTTGTGAATATGTGGAATTCTCTGCCCAAGGAAGCAGTTGAGGCTAACTCATTGAATTTATTTAAATCACAGATAGATAGATTTTTAACCAATAAGGGAATTAAGGGTTACGGAGAGCGGGCGGGTAAGTGGAGCTGAGTCCATGGCCAGATCAGCCATGATCTTGTTGAATGGCGGAGCAGGCTCGAGGGGCTCGATGGCCTACTCCTGTTTCTAATTCTTATATTCTTATTGCCCATACCTAATTGCCCTTGAGAAGGTGGTGGTGAGCCGTCTTCTTGAACCACTGCAGTCCATGTGGTGAAGGTAATCCCTGTTGGGGAGGGAGTTCCAGAATTTTGACACAGCAACAATGAAGGAACAGCGATATATTTCCAAGTCAGGGTGGTGTGTGACTCGGCGGGGAACTTACAGGTGAAGGTGTTCCCATGCGCCTGCTGCCCTTGTCTTTCTAGGTGGTAGAGGTCGCGAGTTTGGGAGGTGATGTCGAAGAAAGAGTTGCCAGAACGCGGTTACCAATCAGGAGCAGGAACTCAGGCTGATTTTTCCCTTGCCTTGGCTAGGGAGTCTGACACCAATTGTAATGGTGGATTGCTACCTGACTGAGATCCACTAACTCAGCATGGTCCAGAGATCAAATCTCGAATCTTTTGGTTCTGTGTGTGGTGCAGTACCACCCCCCTGTGGTGTATCTACCCATTGAGCCATCAGGGGAAGTCAAATACAAAGCAACTCAAAAAAAGGAAGTGTGGGGAGGGAGTAAACTCATTCTTTAGTAATGGTTATTGAAGATCATTTTCTTTTGCATGCAGTAGTTATTGAGAAATTGAATATTTCAGCCATTCAACAGTGTCTGCTAAACCAATAGCCGAGAGCAGTACCATACAACATTTGCAGAAAAGCAGTTGAGGGTTTTTATTGTAATTTTGCATGTTGTACTGTTGCAGAGTTGTGCTTGTTTTGGTTGCATGATAGCAGTATATTTGGTTATGATTATTTCAGAGATCCCTTAAAAGGTGCTCCTCGGTGGTTTAGTGAGGTTATCCAATCACTGGCTGAACTAAACAAACCAGTAAACTTCTAGGATCAATTCCCCAATCTGAAAGAGGTTAAGCCACCCCACCCTCACCTCCAGGTTGAAGAGGGATAAGTTGGCCAGATGCACCACAACAACTTGTCAAGGCTTCTTCAGCAACACCTCGCAAATCCACGAAGGACAAGGGCAGCAGGTGCATGAGAACACCATCACCTCCAAGTCACATCAGCCTGACTTGGACATATATCGCTGCTCCTTAGTCACCACTGGGTCAAAATCTTGGAACTCCCTTCCTAACAGCACTGCGGGAGTACTTTTGCCACATGGACTGCAGTCTTTCAAGTAACCAACTTGTCAAGGGCAACTCACGCTGGACAATAAATGTTGGCTTTGCCAGCAGTGCCTATATCCCAAGAATGAATAATTAAGGTTCCCTATCCCCATTACTATCCAGTAACTCTTGCTGTGTGTGTTTTGTGATAGGAGAGTTGTCTATAATGCCCCTCGGGATTTGGACAAGTATCAGCTGATCAAAGAGCGACAGCATGGATGACTAATTTAGCTGAATTTTTTGAGGAGGTCATTAACATGGTGAATAAGGCAGTGTCTCTGGATATTGTCTAAATGGACTTCCAGAAAGAATTTGGTAACATATAAAAACAGAAAATGCTACTCAGCAGGTCAGGTAGCAGCTGTGAAGAGAAACAGAGTTAACGTTTCAGGTCGATGACTTTTTGTCAGAACTGAAGAATTTGATATTGTTCTGCACAAGAGATTAACAAAAGCATTGGTAAAAGCACATGGAATTGAAGGCAATCTTTAGCTATGAGTTGGTAATTGGTTGGGAGGCAGAAGTTAGAGTAGGGATAAGGGCAACATCGGGCCATAAATTGCAGCCTCGCCGGGTACGATGTGGGCATGCACCTAAAGAGGCCTCGCAAAAGCCGGTTTTCAGGGCGTGATGCGCATGCACTGAGAACTGGCTTTTGACAGATCCAATGCATCCCCGCAGGAAGGATATCCATGAGGCAGAGATTGGGCTATTTGCCCAGCGAATGTCCTTCAAACTCTTACCCCAGTAAAAGCAAGCGCATAGCTTACTTTTAAGTGTAAGAGTTTTAAAACACAGAAAAATTAAATGTAATCACTCATTTTAATATTAAAAATCCTGTCCATTAAAGTAAGTTTATTTTTAACCCTATTAAAAAAAATTCAAAAATAATATTTTTTCTAAAACATTTAATTACTTTCAATTTCACTTAATTTTAATTTTGTGTGAGGTTTTTTTTAAATTTATTGTGTTGTTTCTTGTTTTAGTGGGGGTATTCTCATTGATAGTAATGGGAGCTCGTAAAAACGGAGTTCCCATCATTATCAATGAGAATACTACACAATGATTGGTGGTCCAGACCCACGTGATTCCAGGATACGAATACGTACCTGGAGGATATGTTCCCATACACTGCACAGCGAATCAAGGCCTCCAACCCGAATCCTATGTTCCTCCGGGACCACCAGGTATTTTCGTTAAAAACATTCGGGTCGGAGACATTCATCCAAAGTAAGCCTCTGACTGCAATTTCCCCCCCCCCCCCCCCCCATTCTGTGATTGCAGAATGGAACAAGTGATGTTCTCCAGGGATCTATACCATACTTTATTAATGAATTGGATTAAAGAATAGAGAATTGTATATCCAAGTTTGCAAATGACACTAAATGAAGGAGGTACAGTATGTTGTGTAGATAGAAGCAAAAATTTACAAAGGAACATAGATAGGTTAAGTAACTCCATTAAACTGTGGCAGATGGGAGTTCAGTGTGGGGAAGAGTGAGGTCATCAACTGGATACAAGAAAAACAAATTGGAATATTTTCTTAATGGCGAGAATGATACCAGGAATAAAAGGTTGAACTATAAGGACAGGTTGCATAAACTTGGTTTGTAGGCTGGAGTTTAGAAGGTTGAGAGGTGATCTAATTGAGATGTTTTAAAATTCTAAAGTACAAGGGCGAACAATCTTAAAATAAAGTTAGGCCACTCAGGAATGAAATCAAGAAGTGGAAATCTGGAACTCACTCCCTCAAAAGGTGTTTCAATTGAAATCTTCAAGACAGGGATTTTTGTTAAGGGCATCGAGAGATATGGAACAAGACGGGTAAATGGAGTTGAGACATCCGTGATCTGATTGAATGGCGGAACAGGCTCAAGGAGCTGAATGGCCTACTCCTGTTCCTATAATTTAATAGATACCAACTCTTTCTTAGCCAGTTGTTGGAGAACACCAGCAACTGGAAAGAAAAAAATTAAATATTTTTAAAAGCCATAAGAAAAAATCCATCACAAGATTACAGATTATGGTTATTACCTTTGCAATAATAGTGCTCATTCTGTTAGGTAACTATCACCTAATGCACAGTAATATTTGATCAATAGAGCTGGTCCTGGTACACACAAGGAGCTGTAGTTATAGTATAGAATACACTAATTACATCTTTATTTGAACCTTGTCTTCTGACTACAACACTAATTAAACAAATGCAGCGCACAGAGGAAGTAGAATTCAGATTCATAATACACTGCTATTCTTGCAGTCAGTCATTGTTGATACTGTTTCTATCTCTGGAACAGAGATTGCAGCCAGGTATCACAGCAGTACACTCCACTGGAGACTGTTGCCATGGTACAGCAATTGATACAGCCAAGTCGAAGCCCATGTGTCACTTCAACCAAGTTAACTAATGAGAGCGACAATTTCAGAAGCTGTGGTGAGGCTGTTGACTTGCCCTTCTGCGCATTGGAGAAAAAGGCTGTAGAGGTCATTGGAGCCAAAACCCGCGAAGAAATACGAATAAAAAAACAAACATTAAAAAAAATTTAACTTTGTAGCACAAATACAAATCTTAGATAATAGTGTCTGTTACAGTACGTTCTGTTTCAACTTTTGTATATTGAATGTGGATGTAACACAAGTTATTTCAAAATAATGTGCCTTGCCTTGCTGAATAGTTATTTTGAGTGGAGTGTGAAAACCAGAAGCAGCTGGGGAAGATTTTGAGGGATAGACTGGAAGGGGAGGGGGATTTTAGTGTGTCACACCTTAGTATAAAAGTTTTTGATGGCGATTGGTGCGACGACAACTGGCAGAGAATAGAAAAATAAAGACTAGATTGAGAATGAAAGGCACAGAGTAGAAGACCATTGATTTATTGAAGCCAGTGGTACTTCTAGCAGGTTGGTAATATTTCATTGCTTAACATTTTTGTAGTTGGAGAAGTTGTGAAGAGTGGGTTGTTTTCTCTGTTCCAATGTGAATGCTCACACAGTTAGGTCCCAATGTTAAAATAGTGCACTGCAATTAAAATCACAGATAATGAGTCCACTGGGGTTATCCATTGATAAAAGCAATGAATAAAATCAGAAAGAATCATTGTAGTCCAATTTATTGCCACAGTTAAATGTTAAAGATTTGAAACAATTGAATTATGGAATGCAAACTGAACGTTAATGATCATTTAATCCAAGACAGACTTTACTTAACCTTCTGGCCAAGGAGCAGAAGTCAGCAGTTGCAAATATTACGTATAGAGCTCCGATAGGGATTGAAAGAGCCCATAGTGCTAAATAAAAGTGTAGAATGTCAATGTGCTCACAGTCCGGTGGCATCTGTCATAGAAACATAGAAAATAGGTGAAGGAGTAGGCACCACCATTCAATAAGATCATGGCTGATCATTCCCTCGGTACCCCTTTCCTGCTTTCTCTCCATACCCCTTGATCCCTTTAGCCGTAAGGGCCATATCTAAATCCCTCTTGAATATATCCAATGAACTGGCATCAACAACTCTCTGTGGCAGGGAATTCCACAGGTTAACAACTCTGAGTGAAGAAGTTTCTCCTCATCTCAGTCCTAAATGGCCTACCCCTTATCCGAAGACTGTGTCCCCTGGTTCTGGACTTCTCCAACATCGGGAACATTCTTCCCGCATCTAACCTGTCCAGTCCCGTCAGAATCTTATACGTTTCTATGAGATCCCCTCTCATCCTTTTAAACTCCAGTGAATAAAGGCCCAGTTGATCCAGTCTCTCCTCATATGTCAGTCCAACCATCCCTGGAATCGGTCTGGTGAACCTTCGCTGCACTCCTTCAATAGTAAGAACATCTTTCCTCAGATTAGGAGACAAAAACTGAACACAATATTCCAGGTGAGGTCTCACCAAGGCCCTGTACAACTGCAGTAAGACCTCCCTGCTCCTATACTCAAAACCCCTAGCTATGAAGGCCAACATACCATTTGCCTTCTTCACCACCTACTGTACCTGCATGCCAAATTTCAATAACTGATGTACCATGACACCCAGGTCTCGTTGCACCTCCCCTTTTCCTAATCTGCCGCCATTCAAATAATATTCTGCCTTTGTGTTTTTGCCCCCAAAGTGGATAACCTCACACTTATCCACATTATACTGCAGCTGCTATGCATTTGCCCACTCACCTAACCTGTCCAAGTCACCCTGCCACCCAGTTTAGTGTCATCTGCAAACTTGGAGATATTACATCCAATTCCTTCATCCAAATCATTAATGTATATTGTAAAGAGCTGGGGTCCCAGCACTGAGCCCTGCGGCACTCCACTAGTCACTGCCTGCCATTCTGAAAAGGACCCGTTTATCCCGACTCTCTGCTTCCTGTCTGCCAGCCAGTTCTCTATCCATGTCAGTATATTACCCCCAATACCATGTGCTTTGATTTTGCACACCAATCTCCTGTGTGGGACCTTGTCAAAAGTATTTTGAAAGTCCAAATACACCACATCCACTGGTTCTCCCTTGTCCACTCTACTAGTTACATCCTCAAAAAATTCCAGAAGATTCGTCAAGCATGATTTCCCTTTCATAAATCCATCCTATCACTGCTTTCCAAATGCGTGATTCTGCCCACTCCAGTGGCTGAATGGAGTTATTGGACCTGAAATTCCGATGTCCCGGGTCTGTACGAAGTTTCTACGGACCCGGGAAGGCATCGGAAAAGCCGGTTTTCAGTGCGCAATGCGCATGCGCTGAAAACCGGCTTTTCCGATCTGTCAAAGTTTCTGGCTTGACAGATCCTCCGTATCTCGGGGGATCACTTACAGGGCAAGATTTCTGATATTTACAAACATCTTGCCCTGAAAATTTCCTTTAAAATCTTGCGCCTGAAAAAGCAGACGTATAGCCTACTTTTACAGATGCAAGTGTTTACAAATACACAAAAACATTTTAAAATAGTTATAAAAACACATTTTATTGTTTAAAAACCCTCCCCACTACGGTAAGTTCATTTTAAGGCTTAATTAAAAAAACTTTTTAAAAAGTCAGGAAAATATATTTTTTATAACTACTTTAATTTAAATGAATGTTAAATATGTAGTTTATTTTCTATTCTTTAATGTGTTTTGGGCGTTTGTGGGGGGTTTCTCATAGTAATAGGAGTTCCGGACTTATGGAACTCCTATTACTATGAATGAGAATCTATACTACACCAGCTGTCTCCAGCTCCTGGCCTGCACACGTCCCTACGTGCACACACTGCGACGCGCAGTCACAAGAGGCCCCAGGCTCAAAGTTCCAATGGCCGCAGCAGCAGGTAAGTGCGCATCTTTTTTCTCTGTTTCTGTCGTTTGCCCGCAGGACGAGTGCGACCGGAATTTAAGGGCCATTGTATTTTCCAGCTCGCCCGCCCCCCCCATTTTAAGAACATAATAGGAGCAGGAGTAGGCCCTATGGCCCCTCGAGCCTGCCCCACCATTCAATAAGATCATGGCTGATCATCGACCTCAACTCCACTTTCCCGCCCGATCTCCATATCCCTTGATGCCCCTGGACCCCAAAAATCTATCTATCTCAGCCTTGAATATATTCAAAGCCTCGGCAACCATAGCCCTCTAGGGCAGAGAATTCCAAAGATTCACAACCCTCTGAGTGAAGAAATTCCTCCTCATCGCTGTCTTAAATGGCCTACCCCTTTTTCCTGAGACTGTGCCCCCTAGTTCTAGACATTCCAGCCAGGGAAAACAACCTCTCAGCATCTACCCTGTCAATCCCATTCAGAAGGTTGTATGTTTCAATGAGATCACCTCATTCTTCTAAACTCGAGAGTATCGGCCCATTCTACACGATCTCTGATCATATTACAGCCCTCTCATCCCAGGAATCAATCTAGTGAACCTCTGTTGTACCGCCTCCATGGCAAGTATATCCTTCCTTAGATAAGGAGACCAAAACTGTGGTGACAAAGTACAATTCCATACAACTTGGGATTCTTTGGCGGATCTCACCCAAGTGTTTAAGTTTAAACAGTGACCGACAACAGGCCAATACTTGGGGGAGATCAAGCCCAATGATGTCCTTTCCCATCAGTCACATACCTACTGTTTCCAGCAAAATGGTGATCTGTGGCTGTGTTTTTTTTTATCCTTTCCAAAATCATTTCAAACACAACCCCAACCTGGCCAGAGCGAGGGGCTGGGGGAGTGGGCAGGGGGAATATCATTTACAAATACCTGGCATTCTAAGTGAAAAATCTGTCAGGTAACTTTTTTTAGGAACAAGTTGTTAGGACGTTTTTTTTTAAGTCAATTTTGCTTGGCTACAAGCATATCGATTATGATGGCCTTGGAAAAATACAAGCCACCTCGGCCTTTATCTTCTCTGGCCAAATGAGGAGCATGCATGGAAAATACCCTGTGGAGAGAAGGGGTAAAAAAATCATCTAAAAACCAGGAAAAATGGATATTACTGTATCAAAGGAATAGGGCTAGAATTTCAGTACCTGGATATCCCTGGCTCAAGACCGCCCAAAATGGAGGAAGAGCATCCGGGAGGGCGCTGAGCACCTCGAGTCTCATCGCCGAGAGCATGCAGAAATCAAGCGCAAGGAGCATGCGGCAAACCAGACTCCCCACCCACCCTTTCCTTCAACCACTGTCTGTCCCACCTGTGACAGACTCTAATTCCCGCATTGGACTGTTCAGTCACCTGAGAACTCACTTTTAGAGTGGAAGCAAGTCTTCCTCGATTTCGAGGGACTGCCTATGATGATGAGAAATTCAGAAAATAGCACAATGACCGGTTTTTGGGTGGTAATTGATGATTTAGATTTTGTTTTACCGCCGGAATACCGCTATGGATGGAGACCGCAAAATTCACCAAGTGGTGACCGGCTGTAACGGTAAAATTCAGCCTTGCACGAATGCATGTGTGCACCGGAGCCGAATTCAGCGATTGAGAAAAAAAAACAGACCTTTTGCACAATTTTTTGCTTGCCGACTTTTTGCTTCTGATTTTTTTTTCCCCCTGCAATTCTAGTCAGGCGTCAGGGTGTGCCCGCGCATGTGCAGTAACCCAGCTCTCAATCTGCCATTTTTCAGAGACAGGAGAAGATGCAGCAGGTTGATCATAGCAGAGGGCCAGGAAATTTAGTTCTGATGCAAATGAGACACTTATAACAGCAATTGAGAGTAGATGGAGGTGGGGGGAGGGGGAAGAGGAAGGGTCGAAGTAAACCCCCGCCCCCCCCTGCCATTGTAAGGAGATTTTGGACCTCTGTTGCTGAGGAGATCTCCTCAGTAGATGACATTCTCAGGGACCACCAGTCATGCAGGAAAAGGTGGAATGACCATTGCAAGGTTGTAATATTTTTATTCATGCACTCCTTGGTTACTTATTGTAAATCTGACATGTTGCTGTAGGTAGACTAAGTGTTGCATCTTATTTGCCATGAATGATCGTTACACATTATTAAGACTGCTTTTTGGCATCTTAAAAGATATTCCTGGACAGCGATGTCTTCCTCATCTCATAGGCAGTCCCTCGAAATCGAGGAAGACTTGCTTCCACTCCTAAAGGGAGTTCTTTGATGGCGGAACAGTCCAACATGAGAGCCACAGACTCTGTCACAGGTGGGACAGATATTTGTCGGGGGAAGGGATGGGGGGGCGGTGGTGACACTGATTTACCACACACTCCTTCCGCTGCCTGCGTTGATCTCTTCACGCTCACAGCGTCGATATTCGAAGAGCTCAACACTCTCCCTGATGCCCGTTCTCCACTTAGGGCGGTCTTCGGCCAGGTATCAGTGGTGATGTTGCACTTCGCCAGGGAGGCTTTGAGGGCCTCCTTGTAATGCTGCCGCTGCCCACCTTTGGCTCATTTGTCATGAAGGAGCTCCGCATAGAGCAGTCGTTTAGGGAGTCTCGTGTCTGGCATGCGAACTACGTGGCCTGCCCAACGAAGCTGATCTGGTGTGGTTAGTGCTTCAATGCTGGGGATGTTAGCCTGCGCGAGGACACTGATGTTGGTGCGTCTGTCCTCCCAGGGGATTTGCAGGATCGTTGGTGATATATCTCCAGCGACTCGATGTCTTCTGTAGTCATCCATGCCTCTGACCCATTGAGGAGGGCGGGAATTACTACAGCCCTGTAGACCATGAGCTTGGTGGTAGGTTTGAGGGCTTGGTCTTCGAACACTCTTTTCCACAGATGGCCGAAGGCTGCACTGGAGGCGATGTTGAATCTCCACATCAATGTCTGCCTTTGTTGACAAGAGGCTCCCGAGATATAGGAAGTGGGCCACGTTGTCGAGAGCCGCGCCGTGAATCTTGATGACTGGGTGGGGCAGTGCTGTGAGGCGAGGACAGGTTGGTGTAGGATCTTTGTCTTACGGATGTTAAGCGTAAGGCTTATGCTTTCATATGCCTTTGTGAATGCATTGACTATATCCTGGAGTTTAGTCTCCGAATGTGCGTCATCCGCGTACTGCAATTCAATGGCAGAGGTTTGGGTGGTCTTGGACCTGGCCTGGAGGCGGCGTAGGTTAAACAGCTTCCCACTGGTTCTGTAGTTTAGTTCCACTCCAGCGCGGAGCTTGTTGACAGTGAGGCGGAGCATGGCAGCGAGGAAGATTGAAGAGAGGGTTGGAGTGATGATGCAGCCCTGTTTGACCCTGGTTCGGATGTGGAATGGGTCTGTAACAGATCCGCTGGTAAGGATCACGGCCTGCATGTCGTCGTGGAGTAGGCGAAGGATGTTGAAAAACTTTTGAGGGCACCCAAAACTGAGGAGGATGCTCCATAAGCCCTCACGGTCGACAGTGTCAAAGACCTTTGTACGGTCAAAAAAGGCCATGTATAAAGGCTGGCGCTGCTCCCTGCATTTTTCCTGCCGTTGTTGTGCTGCAAAGATCATGTCCGTGGTTCCTCGGAGATGAAATCCGCACTGTGACTCCGGGAGGAGCTCCTCAGCCACAGGGAGAGGACGGCTGAGGAGAACTCTAGCGACAACCTTCCCAGTGGTTGATAGCAGGAGGAGGCCCATTCAGTCCCTCGAGGCTCTTACACAGGAACAGGAGGAGGCCCATTCAGCCCCTCGAGCCTGTTACACAGGAACAGGAGGAGGCCCATTCAGCCCCTCGAGCCTGTTAATTGCCAGAGTCAGACTTGTCCCTTTTTAAAAATGGACACAATCACTGCATCTGAGATCCCCCGGCATGCTCTCCTCCCTCCAAATGAGAGAGAGGAGGTCATGTATCCGCACCAACAGCGGCTCTCCGCCATATTGTAGCGCCTCAGCAGGAATTCCATCCGCACTCCTAGCCTTGTTGTTCTTGAGCTGTTTTATGGCTTTGCCTCCCTCTTGCAACGTTAGGGTTTCACTGAGGTGGTGGTGGGTTGCATGCTGCGGGATGGAGTTGAGAACACTCGAGTCAAAGGCAGAGTCTCGATTGAGGAGATCTTCAAAGTGCTCCTTCCAGCGGACCCTGACAGCCTCGGTGTCCTTGATGAGTGTTTCCTCGTTCTTTGCCAGGAATGGGGTGGGGCCTTGGGAGTTTGGACCGTAGGTGGCCTTGACTGCAGTGAAGAATCCTCATATGTCGTGGCTGTCAGCTAGTTGTTGTATCACCTGCGCTTTCTCCATCCACCACCTGTTCTTTAGGTCCCGGGTTTTTTGATGGACCTCCGCCTTGAGCTGTCTGTCACGGGCCCCCTCCAATGACAACCGGACCTCCTCTGGCAACGACCGGACCTCCTCTGGCAACGACCGGACCTCCTCTATCTTCATGAACCACGTGCAACTACCAGGGCCATTAAACAGACGGCTGTATTAAATCTGCACAGTATGGTGTAGGTGCTTTGATGGCGATCTGTGCGGCACAAGACAGAAGGGCACTCTGGTAACCATTCCTATTGTCATTTTTCCAGGAAAAGTTGTTGCACAATCGCCGCAAGCAGCGACGGACAGGCGGTGGTTCGCCCAATAGACATCCCTCAACAGGAGAGGTGCGTGGCTGGCTTTAATTGGTGCCTCCGGGAGGTCAAATACCCATGTGGGTGCTGAACCCATGGTCGAAACTGAGGGGGTGGTGGGAGCGATGTCGTCAGCACGTCTTTTAGTTGTGGCCACAAATTCTTTAGAGGAAGCCACATTCACAGGCTTTGTCCCATCCGAGGCAGCGGGTCCAAGTTGTGCGCAGCAACACACCCCCAGGGTTGAACCCCATATGCCATCTCTCGAAGGTTGAGTCGGCAAAGACAGGCAGACGCACACCTGGATATAGTGGAACCATCAAGGGAGAGTGTCGAACTCGGTCGAGAGCCCCTCCGGGCCCTGGGTGGCATTTCTGGCAGCATCGCGGCACAATCTGCGGACAGGAGAGTGGGCATGTCGCAGATTGCAGCTACGATCCGGGAGAACACCGAGGCTGAGCTCCCAATGCCGTGTGGCAATTGCTGGTCTCGACTTTTGGCACTGCAGTCCCCAGTATCACACCATCCAGACCGACAGCACCTGAGAGTGGGGAGGCTGAGCAAGAGCTTTCCGACTCAGAAACCGGTCCTTCCATACCCAGAGCTTCTCCAGGGGGTCCAAATGGTGTCTCCATTGTCTCTTCCCCCAACAACAGCAGCGCCCTGCCTGCCTTGCTGCACAGTCTTGTTCCCAACGCGGGTTTGGGTCGGGGCAAAGGGGGGTTTGGGGGTGGGGGCGGGAAGAAAGGTAGCGCAGTTAAAAGCCATTGGGTGCAGGGGTTGTTTTGCTATAGTTTTCCTGTTTTGGTTATTTTATTTAAAAGTTTTTAAAATTGTGTTCAAATTCAAAATTCATTTAAGTTTCAAAATTTAAAAAAGTTAACAAAGTTTCAAGAACGTACAAATGTTTCATAAATTCTTTGTTCACCTTAACCATTTTTGTGCAGTGTCTCATTTGCAGAATAAGAGGGGGAATAGTCAACATGGTGGGAAGAGTGGCCAGGCAATGGTGAAACGCGCCGTTCACTCTTCAAGCAAAGCGTTCAATTATGTGGCTTTTGCAGTGGCAAAAGCTCCACGAGGCCTCCCCTGTGGTCTCGCCAAGCTCCTCCTCCTCCTCCCTCCTGAGGTGGCCCTGCAGTCCCCAGTGGCAAATCCTGTCCCCTCATGATGGCCAAGTTGTGTAGCATGCAGCACACCACAATGAACTCAGAGACCTGCTATGGGGAGTATTGCAGGCAGCCTCCAGAGTGGTCCAGGAATCGGAAACGCTGCTTGAGCACTCCAACTGTCTGTTCGACGATGTTGCATGTGGCTATATGGCTGTCATTATAGCGATGCTCGGCTTGTGTCTGAGGCGGGGGGGGGTGCGTTATGAGCCAGGTGGCGAGGCCGTAACCTTTGTCCCCCAGCATCCAGCTGTGACCTTGTGGCTGCCGCTCAAACAGGCATGAGACACTGCTCTCTCAAGATACAAGCATCATGGATGCTCCCTGGAAAATTGGCATTTACTGCCATGTTGCGCTGAGTATGGTCGCACACAATCTGTACATTCAGGGAGTGGAATCCCTTTCGGTTTTGATAAACCTTTGGCTCCTCTAAAAGGTGCTCGCGGGGCGATGTGCATAGTCAATGGCACCCTGAACATTGGGGAAGTCAGCAACTCATGCAAAACCTATAGCCCTTTCACACTCTGCAAAATCCTGGTCTTTGGGAACTTTATAAAGTCCATCCTGCGTGCGTTCAGTAGTCACCCGGAGAATGCAGCTATGTGTAGCGAACTGTGAGATGGAACATATGTCCCCCACTGATGCCTGAAAGGAGCCAGAGGCATAGAAAGCAAGTGCCGCAGTCACCATCAACTCGACAGGCAGTGCAGTCCTGTTCCCGCAGGTAGGCTGTAGGTCTGCCTTTATCAGCTAGCATATCTGTGACCACCTCTTTTTGGAAGCGCAGCCTTCGAACACACTGTGCCTCAAGACAGCTGCAGGTATGAGCGCAGTTACCTGTAAACGCATAGGGGACAAGGTCTCTTCCCCATATGTCTGCGAGCTCTTTGATGACGATTATGCTCTTGAATAAGCCTTCTTCCAGCTCGATGCTGCATAGAAAAAGCAGCCAGCAATAATGGCAGAGATATTATAGCCCCATTCTTTTAAATGTCCTCAAATAGCCTTAAAAACAAACTATAAACTGACAAATACCTCAAACGCAGTCTTCCCTCCAAATCCTTTTAAAGTACTGCACTTCTGCTCTGTTTTTCAAGATGGCGTTAGTGTGGGTGCATCGTGGGTCCAAGCAGGCGAAACTTGAGTTTTTCCCGGCGGGTTTTTGAGCCGGCGGTGAAAATGAGGATATTGGCGAGTTTCCTGCCTGCGGCAATAGCGGGGCATTGCACGCCGATTGAAGTCAAAAACGGGCGGGCGATAATTTTACTGCTGGTGCAAAACCGCTGCCGAATTTTCCACCCCCGAACTAAATTTTGTGCACCGTGTTCCTCCACCACTCCCCCCCCCAAAAAAAAAATCACTGTTTACGCCCTGCCATGTGGTAAATGGGCACAAACCTGCCAAATTTTGAGCCCATAGCGTCAGGAATACTGTCCAATTCTTTAGATGCCAATAATACTTTATTTAGTGTTACAGAACATTGATTAATAGGAACTTAGATAAGATTACAATAGCAACAACATGAGCAGGGTAAAGCATTTTATCATACACTGCTCAATTCCAGTGTGGAAATGAGCCTTTAAACAATTAATCATTGCATTACAATAGTTTCGGACTTTGCCTGCCTAGTATTCATCATTTATAGCATTCCTTCCATTTTGGACACAGTCTATATTTGAAATGCTTTATCGTGACTATGACTGACTTTTGAAGGATGAAGATAGTTATAGCCACACTGCGAATGTTTTATCCAGCTTTACAGGGAACGGTATTGGTTTGAAAGGTGAACGGTAAGTGATCACCGAGGGGGAATTGGAGAATGAAATGCATCTTCGACTGGGCCAGAAGATTTTCTTTAGTCTGTAGTAGGTAAAGCTCCACCCGACTGTCCATGACCCATTCCTTTAGGGCCAAAGTTCCTCGCATAGCAAGCTGCAACAGGGAGAACGAACGAACGTGTTAATTGTTTAAAAAAAGACAATTAAAAGGTGTTCAGTTGATCATATCACTTGAAATATGGTAACATTCTGTTAATGCATTTAATATGGTTATTTGGATCCTCTTCTGCTCAAACTGCTAGAACCACATTTATCTCATTGGTTATTTCGGGGATGTATCCAACTATATGCGTCAGACCGAAATGTAACATAAAAGCTGGAACTCGTCATTCTACTTCCTGACCAAAAGGTGTGTTCCTGTGTGTTACAGGTCAGTACCACACTCAGCTCACCCCAACTCTGAAAAAGTCATCATTTCAATAGTGCAATACAATATACACAAACAACAAATTGACAAATCATTTGGCACATGGTGTAATATTACAGCACAAGATTGTTTGACGTTTAACAGGCTGCGATTTTAGCACAGTTTGTTTATGGGCACAACATGTTTAATATGCATAGAACAATCGTGGCTTTCTGGATATCAAGAAAGAACTGACTTGCACTTATGTACTGCTTTAATTACATTTCCATGAAATGTCCAAAACACTTCACCTACACTTGATTACTATGAAATGCAACCAGTGTTATCATGTGGGTAAACACAGCTGCATGCAGTATATTCTCACAAACAGCAGAGAGATGAATGATTAGTTAATCTACTTTTGACAATGTTGATTGAGGGAGGAAGGAGTGCCAGGACTGCAGGAGAATTCCCAGCTCCTCTGCAAATGAAGTCACCAGAACTTTAACGTCCACTTGAACCAGCAGAAGGCACTTCAGCTGAAGGCCCCATCGGAGGGACTCCTGCTCAAACAATGCGGCACTCCCTCAGTACATAGAAACATTGAAAATAGGTGCAGTAGGCCATTCGGCCCTTCGAGCCTGCACCACCATTCAATATCATCATGGCTGATCATGCAACTTCAGTATCCCATTCCTGCTTTCTCTCCATACCCCTTGATCCCTTTAGCCATAAGGGCCACATCTAACTCCCTTTTAACTATATCTAACAAACTGGCCTCAACGACTGTGTGGTAGAGAATTCCACAGGTTTACAATTCTGAGTGAAGAAGTTTCTCATCAGTCCTAAATGGCTTACCCCTTATCCTGGACTTCTCCAACATCGGGAACATTCTTCTTGCATCTAACCTGTCCAATCCCGTCAGAATTTTATATGTTTCTATGAGATCCCCCTTCATTCTTCTAAATTCCAGTGAATATAAGCCTAATCGACATTTTCCAAAATATTTTCTATCAGAGCAGGTTAAGTGCGTAACAAATAATGTTCTGAATTCAATGATGTGATCCTTTCTTCATGTCAGTCCTGCCATCCCGGGAATCAGTCTGGTGAACCTTCACTGCACTCCCTCAATAGCAAGAACGTCTTTCCTTAGATTAGGAGACTAAAACTGTACACAATATTTAAGGTGTAGCCTCACCAAGGCCCTGTGCAACTGCAGCAAGACCTCCTTGCTCCTATACTCAAATCCTCTCACTATGGAGGCCAACATGCCATTTGCCGCCTTCACCGCCTGCTGCACCTGTATGCTAACTTTCAATGACTGATGTACCATGACACCCAGGTCTCGTTGCACCTCCCCTTTTACTAATCTGTCACCATTCTAATATTCTGCCTTCCTGTTTTTGCCCCAGAAGTGGATAACCTCACATTTATCTACATTATACTGCATCTGCCATGCATTTGCCCACTCACCTAACCTGTCCAAGTCACTCTGCAGCCTCTTAGCATCTTCCTCACAGCTCACACTGCCATCCAGCTTAGTGTCATCTGCAAACTTGGAGATTTTACATTCAATTCCTTTGTCCAAATCATTAATGTATATTGTAAAGAGCTGGGGTCCAGCACTGAACCCTGCAGCACTCCACAAGTCACTGCCTGCCATTCTGAAAAGGACCCGTTTATTCCCACTCTTTGCTTCTTGTCTGCCAACCAGTTCTCTATCCACATCAAATACATTACCCCCAATACCATGTGCTTTGATTTTGCACACCAATCTCTTGTGTGGGACCTTGTCAAAAGCCTTTTGAAAGTTAAAATACACCACATCCACTGGTTCTCCCTTGTCCACTCTACTAGTTACATCCTCAAAAAATTCTAGAAGATTTGTCAAGCATGATTTCCCTTTTATAAATCCATGCTGACTTGGACCAATGCTGTCACTGCTTTCCAAATGCACTGCTATTACGTCTTTAATAATTGATTCCAACATTTTCCCCACTACCGATGTAAGGCTAACTGGTCTCTGTCCCTGTTTTCTCTCTCCCTCCTTTTAAAAAAAAAGTGAGGTTACCTAATCTACCCTCCAATCCATAAGACCTGATCCAGAGTCTATAGAATGATGGAAAATGGCCACCAATGTGTCCACTATTTCTAGGGCCACTTCCTTAAGTACTCTGGGATGCAGACTATCAGGCACTGTGCATTTATCGGCCTTCAAAAGGATTTCCTTCAGTTCCTCCTTCTCACTAGACCCTCAGTCCTCTAGTATTTCCGGAAGGTTATTTGTGTCTTCCTTTGTGAAGACAGAACCAAAGTATTTGTTCAATTGGTCTGCCATTTCTTTGTTCCCCATTATAAATTCACCTGATTCTGACTGCAAGGAACCTACATTCGTCTTCACTAATCGTTTTCTCTTCACATATCTGTAAAAGCTTTTGCAGTCAGTTTTTATGTTCCCAGCAAGCTTACTCTCATACTCTATTTCCCCCCCTCCTAATTAAACCCTCTGTTGAATTCTAAATTTCTCCCAATCCTCAGGTCTGCAGCTTTTTCTGGCCAATTTATATGCCTCTTCCTTGGATTTAACACTATCCCTAATTTCCCTTGTTAGCCACCTTCCCCTTTTTATTTTTACGCCAGACAGGGATGTACAATTGTTGAAGTTCATCCATGTGATCTTTAAATGTTTGCCATTGCCTAGCCACCTTCAAATATCATTCAGCAGTCTATCCTAGCCAATTCACGTCTCATACCATCAAAGTTACCTTTCTTTAAGTTCAGGACCCTCGTCTCTGAATTAACTGTGGCACTCTCCATCTTAAATGAAGAATTCTACCATATTATGGTCAGTCTTCCCCAAGGGGTCTCACACAACAAGATTGCCAATTAATCCTCTTGCATTACACAAGACTCAGTCTAGGATGGCCTGCTCTCTAGTTGGTTCCTCGACATATTAGTCTAGAAAACCATCCCAAATACACTCCAGGACATACTCCTCCACTGTATTGCTACCAGTTTGGTTAGCCCAATCTTTCTGTAGATTAAAGTCACCCATGATAATTGTTGTACTCTTATTGCACGCATCCCGAATTTCCTGTTTGATGCCATCCCCAACCTCACTACCACTGTTTGGTGGTCTGTACACAACTCCCACTAACGTTTTCTGCCCTTTGGTGTTACGCAGTTCTACCCATACAGATTCCACATCATCCATGCTAATGTCCTTCCTTACTATTGCGTTAATCTCCTCTTTAACCAGCAACGCTACCCCACCTCCTTTTCCTTTGTCTATCCTTCCTGAATATTGAATACCCCTGGATGTTGAGTTCCCAGCCTTGGTCACACTGGAGCCATGTCTCCGTAATCCCAATTACATCATATCCGTTAACAGCTACCTGCGCAGTTAATTCATCCACTTTATTACGAATGCTCCTCGCAAGCCTTGTTTTTTTAACACTCTTTGTCCTTTTAGAATTTTGTAATGTAGCCCGTTTTGATTTTTGCCTTTGATTTCTCTGCCCTCCACCTTTCCTTATCTCCTTTCTAGCTTTTGCTTCTGCCCCCATTTTACTTCCATCTGCCTCCCTGCATAGATTCCCATTCCCCTGCCATATTAGTTTAAACCCTCCAGAACAGCACTAGCAAACACTACCTCCCTCAGGACATTGGTTCCGGTCCTGCCCAGGTGCAGACCGTCCGTTTTGTATGGCCCTGGAGTATTGGCCTGGATTATGCAATATTCCGCTATTTCTAGCCTGCCACCATCATCAACAGATAGCTCTCCAATTCCATGAGACATATGCAACACCCTTTTAGTGATTCATCGACTGCAAGGTGCAGTGGGTGCCACAGGCATCATTTCTGTCCATTAGTCTGAACTGTCAACAAATTGGATAATGTACTTTGCTGTAGCTACGATAATCAAGGGAATAAATTATGCTCCAGTTGACAAGTTTGTTTCAATTCAATAGGTTAGAGAGGACTAGGGGTCCATATTCAAGTTGTACAAGGCCAGATCTAGGTGGTTCTTTCCCCAGAGAATAGTTCAGCTCTGGAACAAGCTGCCGTCTCGTACAGTGGACGCGGATTCGATGAATTCCTTCAAGCGAGAGCTGGACCTGTTTCTGACTGGGGCGGAGATCACCTTTTACAGAAGGTAGATACTGCAGGGATCGCTTGGACTAGTTTCGATTGCCTAGATGGGTCGAAGAGGAATTTCCCAGATTTTTTTCCTCCCCAAATTGACTTGGATTTTTAAAATCTGTTTTTTTGCCTCTCTCAGGCAATCACATGGTTTCAGTGGGGTGGAGAGAGTATATATTGTGACAGACTCGATGGACCAGAGGGAGTTTACCTGCCGACATCATATGTTCCTAAACACTTGGTGAAAAGAATAAATCACCTCCCGTGCAGTGTTTCCCGTAAGGTGCGCGGCCGCGTATTGCCCCGGTGAACCTGCGCAGCTGGCTTTGTGATGTAAAAACCGTGCATGCATCGTATTTTGAATGGCCCATGCAGCCCCTTAAAGGGTCCACGCAGGGTTTAAAAAAATAAATATATATATTTTTTTTAAATCACAGGGTACATAGCTCGCATGTCGACTAATTCCAAACAATGCAAATAGGTTTTCTTTGCGAGGAGCAATGGATGGTGACAAACTCCTGCAAGGTTTGATCTATTGAATGCATTACATTGTAAAGGACACTCATGCGTAACAGTCTTGATTCAACTGGTTTTGTCCTTTACAAGAAGCAGCTAATTATATGTTGGGCCTTACCTTTGCAGTAGATTTCTCCATCTTTGTCAGTGACTGTTGTGGATTCCAGGCTCTTGCCACACAGTGCACAGCGGAAACAGGTTTTGTGCCATACCTGCGATTTATTGAAGTGAAGATTACAAAGATTTAGTGAATGATTACTTCTGATTTTACTCAACAGCAACTTGCATTTATATAGCGTCTTTAACGTAGTAAAACGTCCCCAGGTGCTTTACAGGAGACAAAAAAACATTAGTGATCACTTCACTGTCTCTACTTTTGTCTTCCCAACAGTGAGAAAAATAAATAATCCACATTTGTCCTCGCATTTACGTTGGGTAACCGGCTGCATCTTGAACCTCAGACTGTGCATGCAACATGCTAGCCTTGTACCTGGGGATGGAGAACAGTCAAACCACCCCATAATTTTGTGGAATCAATGCAACAATGCCTTTCCAAGACAACAAAACATTTTCACGGACTGTGTTATTGCATCAAAGTATTTGGCAAACATATGATGTGCAAAACATTTGTATAAATATTGGCTCCCCTTTTCCTTAATACACTTCTCACCCAAGGGCCTAACACAGCTGAAGGAACAGCCGCCAATGGTGGAGCGATTAAAATCAGAGATGTGCAAGAGGCCGGAATTGGAGCTTGGATATCAGAGGGTTGTGGGGCTGGAGGAGGATAGAGATAGGGAGGTGCGAGGCTGTGGAGGGATTTGAGCTCAAGTTTATACGGGGTGAAATATTTTTCCGTAAAGATTTACATTGATCGACCTGGACACATTTCTACATTTACCAGTGACTGATGGGCCTGATTGAAATGTGGCAGCTTGTTCTTGCCACTGGCAGGAACTCAGAACAGTTTCCCCAAGGCTTTTGGGAATTCAATTTACAGCTAATCTTGGAGGAGTTGCATAGCAATTTATTCTACATACTGTGTAAAATTCATGAGTATTTTTAAAGACAATGAAACTTTAATTAAAATGCAAGATTGGGGGGGTGGGGAGGCAACCAAGCTTCCAACGAGAAGGCAGAATTTATCTTTATTTGTATATAATGATGGATATATCGGCATATAAAACTGGAAATGGGAATCATGACAACGCTTGCGATTTGTGTTTTCTCCCTCAAGACAACTGACCTTTCACTTTATTTGAGGAAGGAAATGAGATGTTAATTCATCTCTTAAAAGGTGAGACAGTACATGTGTAATAAAACACATATCCTGCATCCTAATATTTTAAGTACCTGTTAATTGCCTAGTTTTAGCGCAATTCATTCATATGCAGAGAGTCTGAGGACGCTGTTTCCTACATTCAGAATGTGACACTCCGCAGTCGGTTTACAAATACAGTAGGCGGCCATTCGGCCATTCGTTGCTGTGCCAGCTCTTTGAAAGAGCCATCTAATTTAGTCCCACACCCAGCTTTTGTCCCCCATAACCAAATTCTTTTCAAGTACATGTCCAATTACCTTGTGAAAGTTCCTATGGAATCTGATTCCACCACCCTCTCAGGTAGTGCATTCCACATCCCTCCGTGTGAAAAACAAATTCTCATTTCCGATGGAGATCTTTTGCCAATTTTCCTAAATTGACATTTTAAGAGTAACTGAGTAAATATATCTTCTGAAATTAAATACATTACATTCCGAGCCCACAAATAGCACATCCAAAACTTTACATCAAAGTGTACCTCATAAATGGTCAAAATAATGTGTTGCATTTCAGTGTAGAACTTGCACCCAACAGCTGTTTTTATATTTGGTTTATTGGTGTGCCAGTGAAACTGGTACAACAAGTCTTCATGGCAGCTGATCTTGGCAGATCCAGCAAGTTTCCTTTGTGGTTGCTGCCAGCTAGACGAGACCAGTGTGTCCAGTATTGGTAGAAATAGAATCCCACTAAACTCAATATAAAATCATAAATAGCCTTCCAAATGCTTCCTACTGCTAGCTTATGTGGAGATACTGGGGATTAGCTCAAATGGTAGAGCACACACTTGGCATGTGAGAGATAGCGGGATCTATGCCTGCATTCTCTACCCCGCTTAACGTCTTACTGCAATTATATTGGGCCCTGGTGAGACCAATCTGGAGTATTGTGCACAGTTTTGGTTCACCAGACTGATCCTTGGGGGGGGGAATTGTCCTATGAGGAGAGATTGAGTAGAGTCATAGAAACATAGAAAATAGAAACATAGAAAATAGGTGCAGGAGCAGGCCATTCAGCCCTTCTAGCCTGCACCGCCATTCAATGAGTTCATGGCTGAACATGAAACTTCAGTACCCCCTTCCTGCTTTCTCGCCATAACCTATTTTCTCTAGAGTTTAGAAGAATGAGAACTGATCTCATGGAAACATACACAATTCTTACAGAACTGGACAGGGTAGATGCAAGGAGGGTGGCTGGGGGTCGAGAACCAAAGGTCATAGGCTCAGAATAAGGGGTTGACCATTTAGGACTGAGATGAGGAGAAATTTCTTCACTCGGAGGGTTGTGAATCTTTGGAATTCTCTACCCCAGCTGGCTGTGGACTCTTGATCGTTGAGTATATTCAAGACAGCGATAGATTTTTGGATATTTAGGGAATCAAGGGATATGGAGATAGTGCAGGCAAGTGGAGTTGAGGTAGAAGATCAGCGATGATATTGAATGACGGAGGGACCAAATGGTCTAATCCTGCTCCTATTTATGTTCTTATGCAACTTCCCTTGACACTTGGAGGACCATGGTCAGAATGATAACATTGCAATGAGGTCTTTGAAGTAACTACACATGCACAAATGTTGCACATTAGTTAGTTTAACTCCCATCAAGAGGCTTTGCATCTCGTGTGCCGATTCTATCTTCCTCCAAGGTCAGTTGCGAATGGGCAGCTTTTACATCTTGTTCCACCCTGTTGCATCAGCAAGCGATCATCTCTAGAACACCACCCACCTCATCTCAACCTCACCACAGCTGCAGTATGATCCCATCATTCTTCCAACTGAATGTTTCCTGCCCTCCCCCACAATATTCTGACCTCAAAATTACTTGGAATAAAATTTCACACCAGACTGCTTTATATCTTGATGCGGTTTACACAATACATCAGAGGTCACACATTGCTGCAAATAAACCTTCAATCTTTGATTCACAGAACACAACTTAGTGCCCACGTAAAGTGAATTTAAAGCAATCCAGTGATCAGCTTGTTTATCCACATCGCCTTGTTCTTGAATGCCCCATTTACAGTACTTTTAAAAACTGTGGAATTTAGTCTGTCTTTTCTCCTATAATTTTCAGCCTTTTAAAAACCCCAGTTTGGTGTAACCTGATCACTACTTCCCAATTCGCCTCTCTTCCCCTTAGTCTCGGTGCTGTCCTGCATCATGGGCCTTAACCCTTCATCTTGGTCAAGTGGTTCCACAATATGACCTTATCCCTTCCTGCTAAAACCACACAGTATATTGCAAGGTGGATCCAGCAACACCAGACCGATGCACGTGGACATGATGGACACATGTTCAGTTGCAACAAAACTGCTTTTGCAAATGCACCATCCCGGTAGTGCACCAGCTTCAATGTTGGCTGTGGTCTGCACAGGTCAGCAACATTAAAAATTGTATACGATTAGCGCAAGCATTCAATCCACCCGTGGTCGAAACAAAATAATTGCAAACATTGCTTTTCATAAGCATTTAACTTCATCAGTGGTGACACTTAACTTGAGAGGTCAAGAATAAACCATCTTGCAAGATGTGGTATGTAAGGGAGGTTTGCCATGGTTATTACACTTTCCCAACTGGGAAGTGGGAACCTGGACAACTTGTGCAATTATATATAATTTTACTGTTCATATAAACCAAAGATTTTCCTCCCATCAAAATCAGTGGAGTATTAGGAAAGTACTTTTAAAGTACTATTCAGCAGTACTCAACCTTAGTAATTTTATTTCCCCAAACCTTTCCTGTGAGCTGGGAAAGTCTTTAACCACTGAAGGTGGTGCCAGTTCTACTATTCCAAGTCTAGGTATTCGAACAAGGCCCTCAGGTGTGTCAGATATCTGCCTGTCTGTACCACAAACCCAGAACATGGTGTCTTGAGAATTCTGTATTTGTTGATTTATTGACCACATTTATTTTTCCCATAACTAATTAAAACATTTACTGCAATAACAGAATGGTTTCCCTTTCGGTAGCAGAAGCTTATACTGGGGTCCCCAAGAGTCTGTCAATACTTACAGAGGGGTCCCAACAAGGAGAAATATGTACACCCTTGCTCCAAGGTCATTTAACTGTAGGGCTCACTTTGCCAAAAAAAACATTGGTTGTTCACAGAACAGATTTTCCAGATGTTTTATTTGAGTGGATTCTGGAGGTGAACAGATGGATTTGTAACAGGGGTTTCATCAATTCATTCTACGGCAGTAGAATAAAATAGCATAATTTCGGGAGTATGTTTATCAGGCACCAGAATTTCACTTTGATTTTTCCTATATGTTTTGACAGTGGCTGAAAAATTCTTATCTAGACTTGGAATTATTGACACCCCTCTTTTTTTTCTCCCTGCTGATCTTCTCTTCCCCTCAAATCATAGGCTATGACTCCCCTGATGTTGGCCTGTAGCTCCACTGGCAGAAACAGCCCTCCAGGACATAACCCAAGTTACCATTCATAATGCGAGCTTAGACACTCAAGGGTGAATTCCCAGCAGGGAAGCAGGGGTTGGAGACTTGGCGTCAACAACATAGCTGCCACCCACAATCCATCCAGCACTGCTCCCCCCCACGGAAAGCGTGGTTTGGTGAATTCACCTTTTAAAAAGTGTTAGCACTGTAGTGGGAATGACAGCAGAGACTAATTCGTATCCTTTTCCAACGTTCACACACACAAAGTTCCAGCAGGGTTCACTAATGACAGGAAGCGGGAAGGCCATCTGATTTTCCCTGGCTCGGATCAGCTATTGAGACAGGTGGTGTGCCTGCTCCAAACAGCTCAATAAATCGTGGAACACTATGTATCCCCACTGAGTCAGTGCGGGAACTCTTGCAGAAACATTATACTCTGTTTAGAGTGGCAAGCGGGACAGGATTGAACAAAAGGAATGCTAGGATTGAACTCCTGCCATAAGCACACTACATTGTGTTGAAGTAAACAAAACCCGTTTGTTTCCATGTCAACTACCCTTAGTGGTTTCCAACAAGATATGGCTCCAAAAACAAGGGGAAAACACACATTTTTAAAATAGCAATACGAGAACATGTAGTACATTGGTAGAATTATTTTATGTATATTTATTAAAATGTATTTGAGCTACCTTTTATAGCCATGTCAAGGAAATATGTCTGCAAAAACCAGGATTGAGGCAGGCTAGTGGTAGCCATATTCTTTTTGTCACAGTCATGTTCTTCTCACCTCAGTGAATTCCTTACCCTCACTATAGAAAACGAGGTGGTCTCACCAACCAGAGGAAATCAAACTCTCAAAAGCAGTTTTCCAGTCTGGCCTGGTAGAATTACAACACAAAATGGGGCCATTCAGCTCACCACACCTGTGCTGGTTCTCTGAAAGAGCTAACGACAGAGTCCCATTCCTTTGCCTTTTCCCTCAGATCAACTACATCTCCTAGTTTGTGAATCTGACCAATTTGCAGTGAACTTCTGACTCTAGATCATTAATGCAACTTAGAAATAGTCAGTCAGCCAGAGACCCAACACTGATCTCTGGGGCACTGCACAATGCATGCTCCACCCCAACATCATTCCTGCGGCTTCCTACTCTTCAGCCAATTTCTTCTCTATTCTCACATTGTACCTCAAACTCCTACTGCTTTAAGCTTAAGTAATAGGATTGCGTGGAACCTTGTCAAATACTTTTAGGAAGTTAAGGCAGACCATGTCGAAAAGTTTCCCAGTTCACATGGGATATCGTTTTCCCCAAATAAAATCATCTCAAAAAAGTCAAGGAAAAGGTCAGGTACAGAAAGAAAGAACTTGCATTTATATAGTGCCTTTCACAACCTCAGGACTTCCCAAAAATGCAGGGAAACGTTGGCAGCCAATTTGTGCGCACGCACACACACACACACACACAAAGGTTCCACAAACAGTTTGAGATAAAAGACTATGTTTTAGTGATGTCAATTGAGGGATAAATTGGTCAAGATTCCTCAGCTGAATCTTCCTCTTCTGAAGCCATATTGGCTACTATTTACTAATTTATCACATCAATTCATTATTTCATCATCATTGCTGTCGGCTTCATGGGTTGTAGCTGACCAGGTTGTTTTTGTCAGACTTTTTGACAAAGTATCATCTTAGATTGGTTACAATCTATCAGAATCTCCCCAATAATGCCTCTCAAAATTTGTCTCTTGGCTCTTTTAAGACCCGTGACTAAAGATTGTTCATCCATGGTGATATTTTTGTTTTGATCCCTTTAGCCTGATTTGGACTGCTATCTTAATGTTAAAGTCAGTAGATTCTGTTTGGATTATTGCTACGTAGGTTGACATGTTGCTTATATGAAATGCTTTGTGAATACTTGAATGAAGTAATCATTGAATATGCTAGCTATCATGCTCATTTCCGTTACCAGATTTAGCGTTCTCGTCTTTTGCTTGACTGGCTTCTTACTGTTGTAGCACTGAAAGAATATCTTTGTTAGATTTTCATACCTTTCCTCCTCCAATCACCTTCTCGGCTGCATACACAGACTGGCTGCATCGTGGGCACTTCTCTGCACCACCAAATTTCTGGGCAAGTTTGGAGGACTTAGGGCTTGCTGACTGACGAGGTTTAGCCCTTAGAAGAAAAGAAAATGAGGGAAATTAAATAAAGTAGGGTGAAAGTTTGACAAGGTATATAGCAGGTGTAACAAGCATGATAAATAGGAGATACTAAAATGGTTAAGACTTCCCAAGGCAAACTGTCAGGCAGTGGAAAAACCTTGGCTACTTTTCAATATTCAACTCAACATTTACACACCTCTGAAGCGTTGGAAATAGATTACATGCATTAGATATTAAAATAATGCCCTAGCTCCTCTCCAGAAATGTTAACTACGCGTAAGCCTCTTTTAAAGAGTATTTATTAATTAGTTTTTTTTTAAATCCAGTCATGGGAGCATCTCTGGCAAAGCCAACATTTATTGCCCATCTCTAATTGCTTGAGAAGGTGGTGGTGAGCTGCTTTCTTGAACCACTGCAGTCCATGTGGTGAAGATACTCTAACACAGTGCTGTTATAGAGGGAGTTCTAGGATTTTGACCCAGCGACAATGAAGGAACACGATATATTTCCAAGTCAGGCTGGTGTGTGACTTGGAGGGGATGGCTATGAGCTTTCCTTGATGGTTGAATTGGGAAAATCATCTTAGTTTGATCTCTTGTCTATGCTGATCCCATCTGCAGTGGCAGAGAGAGTAGTAAGACTGCCTTTAGATCACTTGGGTTAGAGGGGTAAAAGATTTATCACTCCATCGCTGTACAGTAGCCTCTTCCGGGAAGTAATGTGTGTGGGGACAGGATTAGACTTTGTTGTGTAATGAACAAGGTAAAATAACCCATCAACACTCAGTGTAGACTCACCCACAAAGAATGACTATTTGCTTGGGTGGGATATGGGAGTCGTGGCAGTGCCTCTGGAACCACACCCAACATAAGTCACCACCTTCAGGAGTAAAGGGTGGAAATTGTAAAAAGGAAAGAAAATGTGTAGCTGTGTGAAACAGTACCACTTACTCGGGCTAAAAACATTTTTAATGCATGTTCACTATTGGCTCCGGCAACAGAGCAAAAGACATTCCAGCATCTCACCCAAGTTGCAATTCCTGTACGAGCCTAGACAGTGAGCCCCATTTTTTTTTAAAAAGGAGGGAGAGAGAAAACGAGTAATTATAGACCAGTTGGCCTGACATCGCTAGTGGGGAAAATGTTGGAATCAATTATTAAAGATATAATAGCAGTGCATTTGGAAAGCAGTAACAGGATCAGTCCAAGTCAGCATGGATTCATGAAGGGGAAATAATGCTCGACAAATCTTCTAGAATTTTTTGAGGATATAACTAGTAGAGTGGACAAGAGAGAACCAGTGGATGTGGTGTATTTGGACATTCAAAAGGCTTTTGACAAGGTCCCACACAAGAGATTGGTGTGAAAAATCAAAGCACAAGGTATTGGGGTAATGTACTGATGTGGATATAGAACTAGTTGGCAGACAGGAAGCAAAGAGTAGGAATAAACAGGTCTTTTTCAGTATGGCAGGCAGTGACTAATGGGGTACCGCAAGGTTCAGTGCTGGGACCCCAGCTATTTACAATATACTTTAATGATTTAGACGAAGGAATTGAATGTAATACCTCCAAGTTTGCAGGAAAAGGAGGTGGGGTAGCATTGCTGGTTAAGGAGCAAATTAAGGCAATAGTTCGGAAGGACATTAGCTTGGATGATGTGGAATCTATATGGGTAGAGCTGCAGAATACCAAAGGGCAAAAAACGTTAGTGGGAGTTGTGTACAGACCTCCAAACAGTAGTAGTGATGTTGGGGAGGGCATCAAACATGAAATTAGGGGTGCGTGCAATAAAGGTGCAGCAGTTATAATGGGTGACTTTAATATGCACATAGATTGGGTTAACCAAACTGGAAGCAATACGGTGGAGGAGGATTTCCTGGAGTGCATAAGGGATGGTTTTTTAGACCAATATGTCGAGGAACCAACTAGGGGGGAGGCCATCTTAGACTGGGTGTTGTGTAATGAGAGAGGATTAATTAGCAATCTCGTTGTGCCCCTTGGGGAAGAGTGACCATAATATGGTGGAATTCTGCATTAGGATGGAGAATGAAACCGTTAATTCAGAGACTATGGTCCAGAACTTAAAGAAGGGTAACTTTGAAGGTATGAGGCGTGAATTGGCTAGGATAGATTGGCGAATGATACTGAAGGGGTTGACTGTGGATGGGCAATGGCAGACATTTAGAGACCGCATGGATGAACTACAACAATTGTACATTCCTGTCTGTCGTAAAAATAAAAAAGGGAAGGTGGCTCAACCGTGGCTATCAAGGGAAATCAGGGATAGCATTAAAGCCAAGGAAGTGGCATACAAATTGGCCAGAAATAGCAGAGAACCCGGGGACTGGGAGAAATTTAGAACTCAGCAGAGGAGGACAAAGGGTTTGATTAGGGCAGGGAAAATGGAGTATGAGAAGAAGCTTGCAGGGTACATTAAGACGGATTGCAAAAGTTTCTATAGATATGTAAAGAGAAAAAGGTTAGTAAAGACAAACGTAGGTCCCCTGCAGTCAGAATCAGGGGAAGTCATAACGGGGAACAAAGAAATGGCGGACCAATTGAACAAGTACTTTGGTTCGGTATTCACTGAGGAGGACACAAACAACCTTCCGGATATAAAAGGGGTCGGAGGGTCTAGTAAGGAGGAGGAACTGAGGGAAATCCTTATTAGTCGGGAAATTGTGTTGGGGAAATTGATGGGACTGAAGGCCGATAAATCCCCAGGGCCTGATGGACTGCATCCCAGAGTACTTAAGGAGGTGGCCTTGGAAATAGTGGATGCATTGACAGTCATTTTCCAACATTCCATTGACTCTGGATCAGTTCCTATCGAGTGGAGGGTAGCCAATGTAACCCCACTTTTTAAAAAAGGAGGGAGAGAGAAAACAGGGAATTACAGACCGGTCAGCCTGACATCGGTAGTGGGTAAAATGATGGAATCAATTATTAAGGATGTCATAGCAGTGCATTTGGAAAGAGGTAATATGATAGGTCCAAGTCAGCATGGATTTGTGAAAGGGAAATCATGCTTGACAAATCTTCTGGAATTTTTTGAGGATGTTTCCAGTAGAGTGGACAAGGGAGAACCAGTTGATATGGTATATTTGGACTTTCAGAAGGCTTTCGACAAGGTCCCACACAAGAGATTAATGTGCAAAGTTAAAGCACATGGGATTGGGGGTAGTGTGCTGACATGGATTGAGAACTGGTTGTCAGACAGGAAGCAAAGAGTAGGAGTAAATGGGTACTTTTCAGAATGGCAGGCAGTGACTAGTGGGGTACCGCAAGGTTCTGTGCTGGGGCCCCAGCTGTTTACACTGTACATTAATGATTTAGACGAGGGGATTAAATGTAGTATCTCCAAATTTGCGGATGACACTAAGTTGGGTGGCAGTGTGAGCTGCAAGGAGGATTCTATGAGGCTGCAGAGCGACTTGGATAGGTTAGGTGAGTGGGCAAATGCATGGCAGATGAAGTATAATGTGGATAAATGTGAGGTTATCCACTTTGGTGGTAAAAACAGAGAGACAGACTATTATCTGAATGGTGACAGATTAGGAAAAGGGCAGGTGCAAAGAGACCTAGGTGTCATGGTACATCAGTCATTGAAGGTTGGCATGCAGGTACAGCAGGCGGTTAAGAAAGCAAATGGCATGTTGGCCTTCATAGCGAGGGGATTTGAGTACAAGGGCAGGGAGGTGTTGCTACAATTGTACAGGGCCTTGGTGAGGCCACACCTGGAGTATTGTGTACAGTTTTGGTCTCCTAACCTGAGGAAGGACATTCTTGCTATTGAGGGAGTGCAGCGAAGGTTCACCAGACTGATTCCCGGGATGGCGGGACTGACCTATCAAGAAAGACTGGATCAACTGGGCTTGTATTCACTGGAGTTCAGAAGAATGAGAGGGGACCTCATAGAAACGTTTAAAATTCTGACGGGGTTAGACAGGTTAGATGCAGGAAGAATGTTCCCAATGTTGGGGAAGTCCAGAACCAGGGGACACAGTCTAAGGATAAGGGGGAAGCCATTTAGGACCGAGATGAGGAGGAATTTCTTCACCCAGAGAGTGGTGAACCTGTGGAATTCTCTACCACAGAAAGTTGTTGAGGCCAATTCACTAAATATATTAAAAAAGGAGTTAGATGAAGTCCTTACTACTAGGGGAATCAAGGGGTATGGTGAGAAAGCAGGAATGGGGTACTGAAGTTGCATGTTCAGCCATGAACTCATTGAATGGCGGTGCAGGCTAGAAGGGCCGAATGGCCTACTCCTGCACCTATTTTCTATGTTTCTATGTTTCTATGTGTCTATGACATTAAGCTGGGTGGCAGTGTGAGCGGTGAGGAAGATGCCAAGAGGCTGCAGGGTGACTTGGACAGGTTAGGTGAGTGGGCGAATGCATGGCAGATGCAATGTCATGTCGATAAATGTGAGGTTATATACTTCGGTAGTAAAAACGGGAAGGCAGATTATCTAAATGGTGACAGATTAGGAAAAGGGGAGTTGCAACGAGACCTGTGTGTCATGATACATTAGTCATTGAAAGTTGGCATGCAGGTACGCAGGCAGTGAAGGCAGCAAATGGCATGTTGGCCTTCATAACGAGAGAAATTGAGTATAGGAGCAGGGAAGTCTTACTGCAGTTGTACAGAGCCTTGGTGAGGCCACACCTTGAATATTGTGTACAGTTTTGGTCTCCTAATGTGAGGAAGGACATTCTTGCTATTGAGAGTATGCAGCAAAGGTTTACCAGACTGATTCCCGGGATGGCAGGACTGACATATGAAGAAAGACTGGATCGACTAGGCTTATATTCACTGGAATTTAGATGAATGAGGGGGAATCTCATAGAAACATAAAATTCTGACGGGGTTGGACAGGTTAGATGCAGGAGGAATGTTCCTGATGTTGGGGGAAGTCCAGAGCCAGGGGTCACAGTCTAAGGATAAGAGGTAAGCCATTTAGGACCAAGATGAGAAACTTCTTCACTCAGAGAATTGTGAACCTGTGGAATTCTCTACCACAGAAAGTTGTTGAGGCCAGTTTTTTTTCCATTAGATATATTCAAAAAAGGGAGTTAGATGTGGCCCTTACGGCTAAAGGGATCAAGGGGTATGGAGAGAAAGCAGGAATGGGGTACTGAAGTTGCATGATCAGCCATGATGATATTGAATGGTGGTGCAGGCTCGAGGGGCCGAATGGCCTGCTCCTGCCCCTATTTTCTATGTTTCTATGTGACTGCAGCAACTTGCAGACTCACATAGTGAACAAGGACCACTGTATAATGATCAGTAGGACTGCTTGCAGATTCTGCCAGTCTCTAATCTCCGCCAGCCCCACAACTACCCCCCTCCCCGATTATAACTGCTCAACTATTGGTGGAACATGCCTTCTGTTGCCTCGGCCCCAAGCTCTGGAACTCCCTGCCTCTCCATCCTCCTTTAAATCTACCTTTTTGACCAAGCTTTTGGTCATCTGCCGAAATTTCTCCTCGTGGCTCGCTGTCAAATTTATTTATTTTTGTCTTATAACACTCCTGTGAAGTGTCTTGGGATGTTTTACTAAGTTTAAAGGCACTATATAATTACAAGTCTTTGTTGTCAAGGCTATGGCAGCCAATTGTGTGGTGCCCTTACCAAAGCCTCAGCCAAGATCAGTTGACTCACCACAACCCAGAGATCGAATCGGAGACCTTTGTGGTGCCTTTGATTATATTTAACAGTATCCCTTAGCAGCTGCACACCACAAAATATGCCTTTCACACAAAATATTGCTGCTCGAGAACTCTACACAAACAAAAGCAAAGTACTGTGGATGCTGGATGTGTGAAACAAAACCAGAAAATGCTGGAAACACCCCGGAAAGAAGTTAGAGATTTAACATTTAAAAAAGGGATAGGTTTCCCCTTGTTCTTTCTCAACTCCCTGCACCCCACCAATCCTTCCCCTTGAAACGTTAACTCTCTCCCTACAGATGCTACCTGACCTGCTGAGTGTTTCAACCTCCTCTGTAATAAATACACTGCAGTAGTGATGTGACTAATGGAGTAAATAGCAACAGCATGAGGTGCACACAAGTGTGAAAATCAAATTGAATGCGATTTGTTTCATGCGGCACTGCACGTGGGGATATTTAGTCGAACATTGATCAGCATCCATGGCTACACTTGGGGATATACTAGCACAGAACCAGGAGAATGAGTTTTTAATACTGGATTTCAGTGGAGACTTGGAAAATTAGATTGGATTTCTCCATCATAAACTCAGTTCAAAATACTTGCAATAGGTGTGACTCAAATGTCAACGTATCTGGCTGTGCCTGTCTCTAAAGGATTGGTCATGATGAAATACCAGAACCTCTGAGGATTTCTAGGTTATTTTTCATCCTCACTCTATAACTTTGTATATGATATGTAGTCCCAGTAACTTCTGGTTAGCATGAGAGCAATAAACAGTGCATTAATTCATCTGACATGAACAATTGTATTTTTTTTTTAATATAAAACACTTACTCCACTTGCTGGGTGCCATGATTTCCCCCAGCCTCAGAACTAAGGGTTCCAGCTCCTTGACCATAGCCATAGCCCTTGGGTCCATACTTCCTGCCATAGCAAGCCTTGCAGTAGATTTCAGCTTCATGTGCAGCAACTGTGGTGCTGTCTAGGGCTTTTCTACAATCCACTGAAAAGGAAAAAGACGGGGAGGGGGAAGAGAAAGAAATAGCAATTACTGCTGGTTAGGAAGATATTGTGGGGTGGTTCTGGTCTAGAACTGGCACAAGGATCATTGTGGGATGTTGTAATTTCTGACATCAAGTTATTCATTGTCTTAATGTGCACTTCAATGCAGCAAGGATATTACCTCAAATAACAATGGTTAACCTCAACCCATTTATATATTTACAACAATTCTGAAAAAAAAATACTGCAGGTGTTCGGCTCACTCTGGTAATTGGTTTGATTTTCATGGATTGGGACACATGAATTGCATTCCAAGTTATCAACTGGTGTACACACTCCGGTTTTACAGCTCGATTTCAACCATCCAGTATGGCAACAAGCGGAGCTAAAACACCAAAGTGACGGCAGAGAGTGCATTGAACTGGTCATGTAGTTGACCATTCATCCCCTCAAACACACCTGGTACAGGAGAATAAGGTACTCAAGTGCAGTTTAGGTTTCCCCTCTATTCCTTCCTTTCCATTGGTTGTGAAGCACTCCGGAGAATGTGAAAGGCACGATTATATAAATACAACTTACTTTCTTTTCTTAACTTTGTCTTTCTCTCCTCTCCAGAAGGCAGTAATTTATTCACTGGTACAGTTTCATACCTCTGGCATGTGATATTCTGAATGTGCAAGCCTAAACAGCAAGTGCTTGCAGGTAATTGAGTTCTGACCAATCATAGCCAAGTCCAGTACTGTGCTCATCTGGCATGCATACATGTCCACTTTTCAGCAATGGTTGTCATCAGGCAAAATCTTAGCCCAGAGGACATTGAAGCCCATTTACTCTTCTCATTGTTGCACAATCAGAAAATCATCTAACAACACAGATCAGGTATTAAGCTTGTGACCTTTCTGGTTGGTATAATCCTGGAGCTAAGGCCAGATACAGTTTAGAAAAGGTTTGCAATGGGTATGTGGTAGATATGGACCATTCTTAGGCCTGCTGCATCTCTAGAAAAACCTTGTGTAAAGGAGCATCACAATTTCAATTATATAGCCATTTTTCACAAGTTGGCTCCCAAATATCTTATCAAGGAACACAAAGAAATAGTTAAATACTTGTGTTTTCATTCAGGTTATCATTTAACTAGTGTCCTTTGTGTAAAGGTTTCTTCCCTGCCCCTCACCCCAAATGTTATCTCAGTAAATTTATTTATTGATGGATCTGTTCCTAATAAAAGCAGAGATCGCTATAGCAGTTCAAATTTGGATTTACGAAAGTGGCAGATGAGGAGAGTGCATATTGGAGCGATTTTCTTTCGGGAGTTATGGGCAAAAACATTTGTATCCTCCATAAAGCTGGATAGCACGTACGCTGGTGAAAAATAGGATTTAGCTTTCGGATTGTTCCAACCCGGCCAGCCCAAGCAACACAAGGGTGTCCTTTAATGAATGTTAACTGGCAGTTATGCAGTCAGAGTGGTAGCAAAAATACAAAATAATTGAAAATGCTGCTAGTCAGTAAAGAATTTCTATTTTTGGCTGACTGGTGGGGAAAATCTCAAGTCTCCAATTGATGTGCAAACAATGGACAGCCATCAGTCACCTCAAACATGATAGACGCTGCCACCTTCTCCATAGGTGGAAGATTAAAGCATCCCCATCCTAATCAGACCCTGGAGCCCTCAGAGGAATTTTGCAGGCAGCCTAAAAGATATCCACACTATTACACCGGTAGCTTTGGTTTGATATCTAACTTAGATATTGACGTTTGATTTGATACTACCATACGCAAGAACCAGTTGATGTTTAGGAGCAACAATGGATCTGGAATCTCTGGAAAGCAACAAGCTGATCACACAAAGGGAATCTTTGGAGGGGCGGGGAGGGGGCAGGAGAAGGTGGTGACCTGCTGCCAAGTATCAGTTGTCAGGCTAGTTTTCTTTCCCTAGAAAGCTCATTGGGGGAATCTGATAAACGAAGCGTGCTTACTGCAAAGAAAGCAGGTTTTGTGGAAACTTCTGCTGTTGCACTGTATCTCCTCGGCATGGTAGACAGTCTTCTCACAGGCAGCACACTTGACTCCACCACCCCACTGCGGCATCTCCTCAGAAAACAATGAAGCCAAAATCCAGAAAACAAACTGGAATTCACAAATAATCACAAAGCATTAACACAAGTTATTTTTCACTATCGTTCACACCTGTATAGAAATGATAAAGAGATTATCAATTTCAGGAGAGGGCAGCTTTCTAAAAGTTAAAATCACTGGAAGAAATTGGAGTAGAAGTTCCACTGGAATTACCGCCGTAACTTCGGCTGAAACAACAACAACTTGCATTTATATAGCACCTTTAACATCGTAAAACATCCGAAGACGCTTCACAGGAGCGTTATCAAATACAATTTGACACCGAGCCACATAAGGAGATACAAGGGCAGCTTTGTCAAAGAGATAGATTTTAAAGGAGCGTCTTAAGGAGAGAGAGGGGGAGAGAGATGAACGAGGTTTAGAGAGGGAATTCCAGAGCTTATGGTCTTGGCAGCTGAAGGCACGGCAGTCAATGGTGGAGTGGTAAAAATTGGGGATGCACAAGAGGCCAGAATCTGAGGAGCAGAGATCTCCAAGGCTTGTAAGGCTGGAGGAGACTATAGAGATAGGGAGAGGCGAGGCCATGGAGAGATTCGAAAACAAGGATGAGAATTTTTAAATTAAGGTGTATCCAGACTGGGAGTCAACATAGGTCAGCGAGTTAGCATGCAGGTACAGCAAATAATTGGGAAGGCAAATAGAATGCTGGCTTTTAGTGCAAGGAGATGCGTACATTTTTGTTCTCATTTAAAAAAGGAGGGATATACTTGCATTGGAGACAGTTCAGAAAAGGTTCACGAAGTAGATTCCTGAGACAATGGGGTTGTCATATGAAGAAAGGTTGAGTCTATACTCATTGGAGTTTAGAAAAATGAGAGGTGATGTATAAGATTCTGAGGGGACTTAACAGGGTAGATGCAAAGAGGATGTTTCCCCTCACAGGGGAATCTAGAACTAGGGGGCATAGTTTCAGCATAAGGGGTCACCCATTTAAAATGAGAAAGAATTTCCTCTGAGGGTCGCAAATCTTTGGAATTCTCTGCCCCAGAGAGCTGCGGAGGCTGGGTCATTGAATATATTTAAAAAGGTGAAGACAGACAGATTTTTGAACGATAAGGGAGTCAAGGATTATGGGGAGAGGACAGGGAAGTGGAGTTGAGGCCAAGATCAGATCAGCCATGATCTTATTGAATGGCTGAGCAGGCTCGAGGGGCCAGATGGCCTACTCCTGCTCCTATTTGTTATGTTCTTACACCTAAAAAAGGGACAAGGGCAGCAGGCGCATGGGAACACCACCACCTCCACATTCCCCTCCCAAGTTACACACCATCCTGACTTGGAAATATTTTGCCGTTCCTTCATAGTCACTGGGTCAAAATCCTGGAACTTCCTCCCTAACAGCACCGTGGGAGTACCTTCACCACACGGACTGCAGCCGTTGAAGGCAGCAGCTCACTGCCACCTTCTCAAGGGCAATTAATGATGGGCAATCAATGCTGGCCTTGCCAGCGACACCCACAACCTAGAACGAAAGTAAAAAATGGGACAGTGCAAGTTTGGATACGGGCAGCAGAGTTTTGGATGAGTTCAAGTTTATGGAGGGTGGAAGATGGGAGGCCAGCCAAGAGAGCATTAGAATAGTCAAGTCTAGAGGTAACAAAGGCATGGATGAGGGTTTCGGTAGCAGGTGAGTTGAGGCTGGGGCAGAGTTGGCCGATGTTAGAGGTGGAAGCAGGTGCTCCTGGTGGTGATGTAATGGATATGGTCGGAAGCTCAGCTCAGTGTCAAATACAACTCAGAAGAAATGGCATAAATGGCCGCTTATGATATTTTTACCGATTGTCTACTGATGTTAAAGCGTACGATCGGGAAAAACCCCACGACCTTTCCAGACATTAAAAATTTTAAATATGCATTTATATATTTTTTTAAATTTTAAGCCTCTTATTCAGAGAATGGCACAAACCATCGCTAACAGATGCGAATTAGACAGGTGCTGGAGAGGGGGGATGGGGAAAGTGTAATATTAAACAATAGGGGAAACAAGATGATGATTAGGATTAGGTGGCTCATGTGGAGATAAACACTAAGCACCAACTTGATGAGTGGAATGGCCTGTAACATTCAATGGAAGGGGCAGAGTGTGGTCATTTTAAACAATAGCTGTAGGTGGTAGTTTAAAAGGATGCCCAATGAGAAAATGATGATAATTTTGCACGGCAGTCTTAACAATTGTTCTTGTAAAATTCTGCCCAACATTTAGTTTTCACTAATAAATCCAATAGGGAATTCAGGAGAAACATCTTTACCCAAAGAAACTAAAAAATAGGAGCTCCACCATTCAATATCATGGCTGATCTTCTCCCTCAACTCCACTTCCCCACCCGATCCCCATATCCCTTGATTCCCTTAGTGCGGAAAAAAAAGTCCATCGATCTCAGCCTTGAATATACTCAACAACTGAGCTTCCACAGCCCTCTGGGGTAGAGAATTCCAAAGATTCACCACCCTGAGTGAAGAAATTTCTCTTCATCTCAGTCCTAAATGGCCGACCCCTTATTCTAGACTCCCCAGCCAGAGAAAACATCCTTCCTGCAACTACCTTGTCAAGCCCTGTAAGAATTTTGTATGTTTCAAAATAGAGTGGTTGGAATGTGAAATTTGCTGCCCCAAGGAGTAGCTAAGGCAAATAGCATAGATGGATTTAAGGGAAAACTGGATAAGCACACGAGGGAGAAAGGAATAGAATGTTATGCTGATAGGGTTAGAAGAGGGGTGGGAGGAGGTTCTTGTGGAGCATAAACACCGGCATGGACCAGTTGAACCGAATGGCCTGCTTACTGTGCTGCACATTCGATTTAATTCCATATCTAAACAAAAAGAAATTGTGACCCTTTAAAATTTTTTTTTTTAAAGTGTGTTACGTCAAAGCTTATTGAAAGGTTGACCAAAATGCAGCTGTAATAGATATTTGCATTTGTCTTGTGTTAGATGAGGTCCTTACTACTAGAGGGATCAAGGGGTATGGCGAGAAAGCAGGAATGGGGTACTGAAGTTGAATGTTCAGCCATGAACTCATTGAATGGCGGTGCAAGCTAGAAGGGCTGAATGGCCTACTCCTGCACCTATTTTCTATGTTTCTATGTTTCACCAGAATGTCACACCCTGTTACAGATGTAAATCAAGATTTATTTGTAAATAAAACAAAAAAAAGAGAAGGGAAGCCATTTATTTCGGCTGCTTTTCCTAATCTTTGGGAGGAGCCAGTGATGTATGAGTAGCTACCAATATACAAATAATCCATTACCCCAATCAGTGTGTCAATTTACCGTAATCAGAATTTGTGGCTTTAAAGAACAGGCCAGATTACATGCAGTTCCATTTTAGCAGCAGAATAATACATGGCACAATTTTCTTGTCCTCAAAGCACGATATTTGCTGACTTGCTGTGAGCACTGCCATGGCAGATCCATTAGTTAAAAAAAAAATTCCGCATAGTGAGACCAACCAATTGCAATTTGATCGCCGCCTGTGCTCTCCAAATAATATGCAATTGCTACTGGGATTAAAATCCAGTAATGCGTTTTGTGTCATGCAAAACAGCATGGTAATAAATGTTTAGGCCTCTCGTCTACAAATAGAATTTATTTGAATTAGCTTGTAACAGATGTTGCTTCAAAAACACTTCAGAATATTAACAGCGAATCCCAGTGCAAACCTCCCGTGGCCACTTTTCATGTAGTTCAGTTCCACAAGCAATTTCTTCAAGAAATTGAGTTTTTAAAAATGTTACATACTGCCACAATTTAAAAGCCAGTGTTACGGATCTCTTCTCCCATACTCTTGTTCTCTATTTCTCCATCTGCTGGTCCTTGAATGCCACAAAATGTCAATTTGTGGGGCAGATATTGTACCATAATCGATCAGCTCGCTATTATCCTCGGACCCAGTGTGTTTTACTCTTCACGACAGCTCAAGTTTGTTTCCCATTATAGTCTGTTATTGGAATTCTCCCAGTTGCTCGGCATAACTGTGCCATTATTAAACGATACAGGACAAATGACATCATTTGTTCAAGAGGGCTATAGATTAGTTCGTACTTCCAGAAATAAACCGATGGCTATTTTATTTTACAACCTGCCTGGGATGCCTCTCCATTAATACATGATCAGTCAGCAACGCTGTCCAGGAAGACTTCATAAACTATCTTTACAGATATGTAAAAATCTTTCCATTTAAAAATAAATTAATCCAATTTAAGTAAACCCTTTCTCGAAATATAAAAAAGGTTACTGATAAATAATGAAGGTTTTCATCAAACAGCATGTTGTTCGATACAATAACTTGCATTTATATAGCACCTTTAATGTGGTGAAATGTCCAATGGCGCTGCAGGATATTAGTCTTTTTTTTTTTAAAAAGAAGAGAATTTCTTTAAATCCTGCATTAATTTTTTCCCCCAAATACACAGCGAGTGGTTAGGATCCGGAATGCACTGCCTGAAGGGGTGGGGGAGGCAGACTCAATCATGGCTTTCAAAAAGGGAAAGGGACCTGAAGGAACAAAAAATTGTCGGGCTATAGGGAAAGGGCAGAGGAGTGGGACTAGCTGAAGTGCTCTTGGAGCCAGCATGGGCTCGATGGGCCGAATAGCCTCCCTCTGGGCTGTAACTGTTTTATGAAATATACACTGTTGCTGTACATTGAGCCACTAAAAACAACTATTTTGATTAGAGAAGCGCTAGCAGTTCAAATGAAATCTAAAAATTCTCTTTTTTTGATGGCAGTCCCAATCAGTAATGCTGTTGTCCTTCTATCTGAAGTTATTCATAGTCAAGTCATTTTTTAATATGTAATTACATAGACTGCCCTATAAGCACGGCTTTCAGATTTGGACAAAATGTTTTATTGGTCCTTTTTATTTTATCCACAAAAATATAGAATACATGTTCCAATAAACTACTAGCAAACCCATTCCATAATCTACCCGATTTAAACAAATTTAGTGCAGAACAGAAAATAAGAGGGTTACAACAAAAATATTTATACAAGTCAAACATCTTGACCGTGATTGTAGTTGATCAATTATCATCAAATGATGGGGAGGGGGATTGTCTGATCAGGAGAGATTGAGTAGACTAGGCCTACATTGCCAAGAGTTTAGAAGAATGAGAGGTGATCTCATTGGAAGATATAAAATTCTTACAGGGGTTAACAGGGTCGATGGGGGGGGGGGGGTTGTTCCTCTGACTGGAGTCCAGAACCAGGGTTCACAGTCTCAGAATAAGGGATTGGCCATTTAGGACCGAGATGAGGAGACATTTCTTCACTCAGAGGGTGGTGAATCTTTGGAATTCTCTACCCCCGAGGGCTGTGGAGACCCAGTCATTGAGTATATTCAAGACAGAGATCGATCAATTTTCAGACTCAGGGAATCAAGGGCTAGAGGGATAATGAGGAAAGGTGCAGTTGAACATAACATAAGAAATCATGGAATTATCTTCAATCACTTTGTCCTATCTCTTTCATAAGAACATAATAGGAGTAGGAGTAGGCCATTTGGCCCCTTGAGCCTGCTCCGCCATTCAATAAGATCATGGCTGATCTGATCATGGACTCAGCTCCACTTCCCTGCCCGCTCCCCATAACCCTTTACTCCCTTGCTCAGAAATCTGAATATATTTAAGGTGGAGATAGACAATGACCCAGCCTCCACAGCTCTCAGGGGCAGAGAATTTCAAAGATTTACAACCTTCAGAAGAAATTCCTCCTCGTCTCAATTTTAAATGGGCGGCCCCTTATTCAGAGACTACATCCCCTAGTTTTAGTTTCCCCTATGAGTGGAAATATCCTCTCTGCATCCACCTTGTCGAGCCCCCTCATTACCTTATATATTTCAATAAGATCATCCCTCATTCTTCTGAACTCCAATGTGTATAGGCCCAACCTATCTTCATAAGTCAATCCCTTCATCTCCAGAAACAACCTAATGAACCTTCTCTGAACAGCCTCCAATGCAAGTATAACCTTCCTTAAATACAGAGACCAAAACTGTATGCAGTACTCCAGGTGTGGCCTTACCAATACCCTGTACTAGTTGTAGTAGGACTTCTCTGCTTTTATACTCTATTCCCCCCCCGCCCATTGCAATAAAGGCCAACATTCCATTTGCCTTCCTGATTACTTGCTGTACCTGCATATCTATGTTTCATGCACAAGGACCCCCAGGTCCCTCTGTACTGTAGCACTTTGCAATTTTTCTCCATTTAAATTATAATTTGCTTTTCTATTTTTTCTGCCCAGTGGATAATCTCATATTTTCCCACATTATACTCCATCTACCAAATTTTTGCCCACTCACTTAGCCTGTCTATATCCGTTGCAGATTTTGTGCCCTCCTCACAATTTGCTTTCCCACCCATCTTTGTATCAGCAAACTTGGCTACATTACACTCGGTCCCTTCATCCAAGTCATTAATATAGATTGTAAATAATTGAGGCCCCAGCACCGATCCCTGCGGCACCAGAGTCATGTTTGCCAACCGGAAAATGACCCATTTATCCCGACTCTCTATTTTCTGTTAGTTAGCCAATCCTCTATCCATGCTAATATATAACCCCCAATGCCATGAGCTTTTATCTTGTGCAGTAACCTCATATGTGACACCTTATTGAATGCCTTCTGGAAAATCCAAATATACCACATCCACTGGCCACCCTGCTCATTACATCCTCAAAGAACGTCAACAAATTTGTCAAACAGGATTTCCCTTTCATAAAACCATGCTGACTCTGCTTGACTGAATCATGCTTTTCCAAATGTCTCGCTACTGCTTCCTTAATAATGGACTCCAGCATTTTCCCAATGACAGATGTTAGGCTAACTGGTCTATAGTTTCCTGCTTTTTGTCTGCCTCCTTTAAAATCGGGGTGTTGCATTTGAGGTAGAAGATTAGCCACGATCTTATTGAACGGAGGAGTAGGCCCCAATGGGCTACTCCTGCTTCTATTTCTCATGCGCTTATAATCTTGACATTTGTACTGTAGGTTTTATTGAATTGTAAAACCTTTAGGAACCTGCAGGGAGCGTTTATTTTCACTGCCTGATGCCAGCTGCTGCTCTATTTCAGCAAGACAAGAATGGATATCTCTCAGTGAGTGGTGATAAGATACCATTGATTGCAGGCTGGACAGATTAGTTCTGTCATCATCACTGATTCTGGTGCAGTAGTAGTCAAGGAAAAAGGGGGATGTCTGAAATACCTTGATAAGGATCCAGGAATAGCTGGAGCAGAAGCCTCAGTGCTAATGATGTTTTTCCTAAATGCACTCTGCCTCAGAAGGCCTCTGCCATAGCTGATGCTGATTAGGCTACCACATTACAAAATATATGAGTCACTGATTCCATAATGTGAGATTGTGCTGTAAACATTTTGTTTAGTTAATGAGCACTGACTTGCCATTAGTATCTTTTCCCCTGCAGTTTGTCATAGTCCATCTGATTTATACTGCTTTCATTTTTAAATCAGCTTAATTTGAAATTACTGCACACAGTGTAAAAGCTAATTTAAGGTTCAATTGAAACAGGTTCCCCCAGCATGAAGCCATCATTACATCTATTCAGTAGGTGTAGACTCAAAATATCAAATCCAATTTCATTATCGCAGCTTCTGTGAAAATTCTGAATCATCTTTAGTTATAATTTAATTTATGACACGCATCCCAATTATTTTTCCGTGTTTTATTCATAAATGCCCATGCAGGGGAGGGGAATACAAATGTTCACAGACCAATGGTACAACGTCTCAAAAAAAATAACTCGTGTTTGTTCTGGAATTGTCTAACACCATGGAAATGTTTCTCACATACCTGGTAAACATTAATGCACAGAAAGTGCACACTACCTTCCAGAGCCACTTTATGCAGCAGGCCAGAATTCAGAGTACTGGGGACAAGCAAGAAATAAAAAGATGCGCGCTTTGAATTTGTAGTATAATGTAAGGAAATGTGAGGTTATTCACTTTGGCAGGAAGAATAGAAATACAGAATATTTTTTAAATGTTGAAAAACTTCTCAATGTTGATGTTCAGAGGAATTTGGGTGCAAGAAACACAAAGCTAACATGTAGGTACAGCAAGCAATAAAGGAAGGCAAATAGCATGCTGTCCTTTATTGCAAGGGGGTTGGAGTATAAGAGTAAGGAAGTCTTGCTACAATTGTAGAGGTGAGATCACACCTGGAGTACTGTGCACAGTTTTGGTCTCCTTCTCCAAGGAAGGGTATACTTGCCTCGGAGGTGGTGCAACAGAGGTTCACTAGATTGATTCCTGGGATGAGAGGGCTGTCTTTTGATGAGAGATGGTGTAGAATGGGCCTATACTCTGGAGTTTAGAAGAATGAGAGATAATCTCATTGAAACATACAAGATTCTGAAGGGGATGGACAGGGTAGATGCTGAGAGGTTGTTTCCCCTCCCTGGAGTGTCTGGAACTAGGGGTCACAATCTCAGAATAAGGAGTCGGCCATTTAAGACAGAGATGAGGAAGAATTTCTTCACTCTCAGGTCTGTGAATTTTTGGAATTCTCTGTCCCAGAGGGCTGTGGATGCCGAGTCTCTGAAAATATTCAAGGCTGAGATAGATAGATTTTTGGAGTCTGGGGGAATCAAAGAATATGGCGATCAGGCAGGAAAGTGGAGTTGAGGTTGATCACTTATGATCTTATTGAATGGCAGAGCAGGCTTGAGGGGCCATATGGCCTGCTCCTGCTTTTTATGTGCTTATGTTCGTAATTTGCAATTGTACCTTTCCCAAATTTATCATGTGGATTTTTCCTCTTATGGAGGAAACTCCAGACAGGACAGCAGGGCAAAGAAACCATAATGCTACAGAGAGTCCAGCCATTGCTGGAATAAAACAGTTGCCCATGCCATCCAATGCCACCTGCGATGGTTCATGTTCATTGCTTGCCATCTTCAGATGAACCACATGTGATGGTCTCCACTCCAATTGTCCTTCAGTCCTGTTTACATAAATCCTTACCTTTTGATAGTCATAGCCTGTCTATGACAAGTGTTTTGAGCTCCAGAATTATTCAGATCTTTGTTGATTGTAGTGACGTCCTTTTGAATAGGAAGTAACCAGTGCTATTCACAATGTTCTAAATATGGTCTTGCCAATGAGGCGCACATTGGTACCAACGACATAGGTAAAAAAAGGGATGAGGTCCTACGAAACAAATTTAAGGAGCTAGGAGCTAAATTAAAAAGTAGGACCTCAAAAGTAGTAATCTCGGGATTGCTACCAGTGCCACGTGCTAGTCAGAGTAGGAATCACAGGATAGCGCCGATGAATACGTGGCTTGAGCAGTGGTGCAGCAGGGAGGGATTCAAATTCCTGGGGCATTGGAACCGGTTCTGGGGGAGGTGGGACCAGTGCAAACCGGACGGTCTGCACCTGGGCACGACCAGAACCAATGTCCGAGGGGGAGTGTTTGCTAGTGCTGTTGGGGAGGAGTTAAACTAATATGGCAGGGGGATGAGAACCAATGCAGGGAGACAGAGAGAAACAAAAAGAAGACAAAAGCAAAAGACAGAAAGGAGATGAGGAAAAGTGGAGGGCAGAGAAACCCAAGGCAAAGAACAAAAAGGGCCACTGTACAGCAAAATTCTAAAAGGACAAAGGGTGTTAAAAAAACAAGCCTGAAGGCTTTGTGTCTTAATGCAAAGAGTATCCGTAATAAGATGGATGAATTAACTGTGCAAATAGACGTTAACAAATATGATGTGATTGGGATTACGGAGACGTGGCTCCAGGATGATCAGGGCTGGGAACTCAACATCCAGGGGTATTCAACATTCAGGAAGGATAGAATAAAAGGAAAAGGAGGTGGGGTAGCATTGCTGGTTAAGGAGGAGATTAACGCAATAGTTAGGAAGAACATTAGCTTGGATGATGTGGAATCTATATGGGTAGAGCTGCAGAACACCAAAGGGCAAAAATCGTTAGTGGGAGTTGTGTACAGACCTCCAAACAGTAGTAGTAATGTTGGGGAGGGCATCAAACAGGAAATTAGGGGTGCATGCAATAAAGGTGCAGCAGTTATAATGGGTGACTTTAATATGCACATAGATTGGGCTAACCAAACTGGAAGCAATACAGTGGAGGAGGATTTCCTGGAGTGTATAAGGGATGGTTTTCTAGACCAATATGTCGAGGAACCAACTAGGGGGTAGGCCATCTTAGACTGGGTGTTGTGTAATGAGAGAGGATTAATTAGCAATCTCGTTGTGCGAGGCCCCTTGGGGAAGAGTGACCATAATATGGTGGAATTCTGCATTAGGATGGAGAATGAAACAGTTAATTCAGAGACCATGGTCCAGAACTTAAAGAAGGGTAACTTTGAAGGTATGAGGCATGAATTGGCTAAGATAGATTGGCAAATGATACTTAAGGGGTTGACTGTGGATGGGCAATGGCAGACATTTAGAGACCGCATGGATGAACTACAACAATTGTACATTCCTGTCTGGCGTAAAAATAAAAAAGGGAAGGTGGCTCAACCGTAGCTATCAAGGGAAATCAGGGATAGTATTAAAGCCAAGGAAGTGGCATACAAATTGGCCAGAAATAGCAGCGAACCCGGGGACTGGGAGAAATTTAGAACTCAGCAGAGGAGGACAAAGGGTTTGATTAGGGCAGGGAAAATGGAGTACGAGAGGAAGCTTGCAGGGAACATGAAGACGGATTGCAAAAGTTTCGATAGATATGTAAAGAGAAAAAGGTTAGTAAAGACAAACGTAGGTACCCTGCAGTCAGAATCAGGGGAAGTCATAACGGGGAACAAAGAAATGGCAAACCAATTGAACAAGTACTTTGGTTCGGTATTCACTAAGGAGGACACAAACAATCTTCCGGATATAAAAGGGGTCAGAGGGTCTAGTAAGAAGGAGGAACTGAGGGAAATCCTTATTAGTCGGGAAATTGTGTTGGGGAAATTGATGGGATTGAATGCCGATAAATCCCCAGGGCCTGATGGACTGCATCCCAGAGTACTTAAGGAGGTGGCCTTGGAAATAGTGGATGCATTGACAGTCATTTTCCAACATTCCATTGACTCTGGATCAATTCCTATAGAGTGGAGGGTAGCCAATGTAACCCCACTTTTTAAAAAAGGAGGGAGAGAGAAAACAGGGAATTATAGACCGGTCAGCCTGACATCGGTAGTGGGTAAAATGATGGAATCAATTATTAAGGATGTCATAGCAGCGCATTTGGAAAGAGGTGACATGATAGGTCCAAGTCAGCATGGATTTGTGAAAGGGAAATCATGCTTGACAAAACTTCTGGAATTTTTTGAGGATGTTTCCAGTAGAGTGGACAAGGGAGAACCAGTTGATGTGGTATATTTGGACTTTCAGAAGGCTTTCGACAAGGTCCCACACAAGAGATTAATGTGCAAAGTCAAAGCACATGGGATTGGGGGTAGTGTGCTGACATGGATTGAGAACTGGTTGTCAGACAGGAAGCAAAGAGTAGGAGTAAATGGGGACTTTTCAGAATGGCAGGCAGTGACTAGTGGGGTACCGCAAGGTTCTGTGCTGGGGCCCCAGCTGTTTACATTGTACATTAATGATTTAGACGAGGGGATTAAATGTAGCATCTCCAAATTTGCGGATGACACTAAGTTGGGTGGCAGTGTGAGCTGCGAGGAGGATGCTATGAGGCTGCAAAGCGAATTGGATAGATTAGGTGAGTGGGCAAATGCATGGCAGATGAAGTATAATGTGGATAAATGTGAGGTTATCCACTTTGGTGGTAAAAACAGAGAGGCAGACTATTATCTGAATGGTGACAGATTTGGAAAAGGGGAGGTGCAACGAGACCTGGGTGTCATGGTACATCAGTCATTGAAGGTTGGCATGCAGGTACAGCAGGCGGTTAAGAAAGCAAATAGCATGTTGGCCTTCATAGCAAGGGGATTTGAGTACAGGGGCAGGGAGGTGTTGCTACAGTTGTACAGGGCCTTGGTGAGGCCACACCTGGAGTATTGTGTACAGTTTTGGTCTCCTAACCTGAGGAAGGACATTCTTGCTATTGAGGGAGTGCAGCGAAGGTTCACCAGACTGATTCCCGGGATGGCGGGACTGACCTATCAAGAAAGACTGGATCAACTGGGCTTGTATTCACTGGAGTTCAGAAGAATGAGAGGGGACCTCATAGAAACGTTTAAAATTCTGATGGGTTCAGACAGGTTAGATGCAGGAAGAATGTTCCCAATGTTGGGGAAGTCCAGAACCAGGGGTCACAGTCTAAGGATAAGGAGTAAGCCATTTAGGACCGAGATGAGGAGAAACTTCTTCACCCAGAGAGTGGTGAACCTGTGGAATTCTCTACCACAGTAAGTTGTTGAGGCCAATTCACTAACTATATTCAAAAAGGAGTTCGATGAAGTCCTTACTACTAGGGGGATCAAAGGGTATGGCGAGAAAGCAGGAATGGGGTACTGAAGTTGCATGTTCAGCCATGAACTCATTGAATGGCGGTGCAGGCTAGAAGGGCCGAATGGCCTACTCCTGCACCTATTTTCTATGTTTCTATGTTTCTTTGTAAATATTGGTACTGTGCCACACTTTAGGAAGAATGTCAATCCCTTGGAGAGGGTGCAGAAGAGATTTATTAGAATGGTACCAGGGATGAGGGACTTCAGTTTATGTGGAGAAACTGGAGAAGCTGGGGAGATTCAATAGAGGTGTTCAAAATTATGAGGGCTTTTGATAATGTAGATGAGCGGAAACTGTTTCCACTGGCAAAAGAACCAGGAAGGAGAGGAGGAGAATTTCTTCTACACAGTTGTTGTGATCTGGAATGCACTGCTTGAAAAGGTGGTGGCAACAGATTCAATAGTAACTTTCAAAAAGAGAATTGGATATATGCTGTACTTGGAAAAAAAAAATGCAGGGCTATGGGGAAAGAGCAGAGAGAGTGGGACTAATTGGATGGTACTTTCAAACGATCCGGCACAGGTATGGTGGGCTGAAAGAATCTTGCAGCACAGCAGGAGGTCAATGAATGAGGCTAAACATTTTATGAAATTGTGAAACTGATACTTTTGACCACTTTTTCTAAGGTCGGTGCCACCTCATTTTATTAGAACCAAGAACATTAGAAACAAAAGAATTAGCCCATCTCTGCTGTTCATTATAACCCAGCTCTCTACATGATGTAGACAATCTTTGACCTTCCATTCATAATTCAAATCTCTATTGAAATTACAACAACTCACATTTAAATAGCACTTTTATTGCCCCAAGGCACTTCAGGTTAGATGTATTGAAAAACAGTGAGTGAACCAGGAAGGGAGGGGCAACGAAAAGCCATGGTCAAAGATATGAGATTTTCCAAAGATTTTTAAAAAAAAAGTAGAATAGGAAGGTGGAGCGATTGAGAAGTTTGGGGAAAGAACTCTGGAGGATAGCGTCGAGGCAGCTAAAGGCTCTGCCACCAATGGCGGGATAAAGGAAGTGGGGCAAAACTCAGTGGAATTGAGGGCCTGGACGAGAAGTGGACTGAAGTGTCAGCTTAGATTATCGGCTCAAGTCTCTCGATTAGGACTTGAACCCACGTCCTTTTGACTCAGGCGAGAATGCCACTCAGCCAAGGCTGACACCAATGAACTTAAACTACCATTCCACGTGGGATTGGAAGCTGGACTGCCATTCTAAATCGGTTTTACTTTAAAAATTGTTATTTTTCAGTGACCTCCCAGATATTTATCAAAGCTTGTAGCAGATTAAAGTTGTGTACAAGATCAGATTAAAGTTGTGTACAAGATCTGATGATGGTTTTACGTGCAACAGTCTTTTGTTTAAGTGTGGAAAAAATGTGCCGGCTGTTATCAGGTTGTAAATTTTAGATAAAAGGTGAAAGACATCAATACGCATATACATAATATATGCTTTTGCCAATGAAGTACTTTACATGTAGTCACTGTTGCAATGTAGAAAATGCAGCAGCCAATTTGCACACCCTAACCCAAACCCACAGGAGAAGGTTCATGAGGTTGATTCTGGAAATGAGGGGATTAACTTAAGATAGGTTGAGTAGGTTCGGCCTATACACACTGGGATTTCAGAAGAATGAGAGGTGATCGTATCGAAACCTACAAGATAATGAGGGGGCTCGACAAGGTGGATGCAGAGGGGATATTTCCACATCGGGGAAAGAGTCTCAGAATAAGGGGCCGCCCATTTAAAATGGAGATGAGGAGGAATTTCTTCTCTGAGTTGTAAATCAATGGAATTCTCTGCCCCAGAGAGCTGTGGAGCCTGGGTCATTGAATATATTTAAGGCAGAGATCGACAGATTTTTGAGCAATAAGGGAATAAAGGGTTATGGGGAGCAGGCAGGGAAGTGGAGCTGAGTCCATGATCGGATCAGCCATGATCTTATTAAATGGCGGAGCAGGCTCGAGGGGCCAGGTGACCTACTCCAGCTCCTATTTCTTATGATTTCTTACAAACAGCAATGTGATTATGACATAGTGATGTTGGTTAAGGAATGAATATTAGCCAGGACACCTGGGAGAACTCCCTTGCTCTCCTTGGAAGAGTGCAATTGGATCTTTTGCATCCACCCGAGGGGGCAGATGGGGCCTCAGTTTCATCCGAAATACGATATTTCCGAGAGTGCAGCACTCCCTAAGTGTCAGTCTCGATTGGAGTGTCAGTCGAGATTGTGTGCTCCAGTCCCCGGAGTGGGACTTGAACCCAAAACCTTCTGACTTAGGAGGCGAGAGTGCTACCACCTGAGCCAAGGCGGAGATCAGGAAGTCCATAGCTTTCAGCGGTCACAAGTTTGGTTAGGGCGGTGTAGTGGTGTCACAGCGGTGCTTGTCTGAAGCAGTGTTCCCTGCAAGGTGTGTGGCTTTGCTCCAGGGAACCTGTGCAAGCTGGCATTTCGATGTAAAAAAAAATGCGCAGTATTGGTATTTTGAAGGGGCCGCCTAGGGCAAAAGTAAGTTTACAGGGAACGTAGGTCTGAAGCTGTTGCTACAATGGTCCGCATTTTGCAGTCAATGGCAAACGAACAGTGCCAGCCATTCATTATATTTACACTTTCCCCACAGACTGTGGACTTTTGCACTGGAACTTGTGGTTATGTTTTCCAGCAAATTCAGTCGAGTGTCCCTATCAGCTGCTAGAATAACCATCTCCCTTCTTCGGCTTGTAAACATCATTAAGCTAATTCAGCCCGACGTGCTTTATCATGATGCAGTTATGCACAATACAATTAGTCAGCTCAGCATTTGTTTGGCCGGTGTTCTTCAATCTTTTCAAAAGAATGCAAGAGAAATCGATTCATTTTACCAGTGGTTCTCAAAACCTTTTTGGTTGAAGGACCTCTTTTCAAATCGATTAGTAATCACGGACCGCCACATCTAAATTATACTGTATCAAAATATGAAAGTGCTGCAGGTCATGTAAAGTGTGTTTTAATAATGCTTTTAAAGCAAAGTATGTATTTAAGGGCATTAGCGAGATGGGTGTGCCTGCTTCTCACACCAACCCTGGGTACTCCGCAGCAGCAGATGGCCACTATTAGCCACTTAGTGCTGGACAATTTTCAAAGGATGCTGAGGGAAGTTGAAAAGGAAATCGTAGAGGTACTGGCCATATGGGACTGGGGAATTGCATACGTTACGCCCTTGTTCAAAAAAGGGCGCAAGGATAAACCCAACTATAGGCCAGTCAGTTTAACTTTCGGTAGTGGTGAAGGTTTTATAAACGATAATCAAGGACAAAGTTAACAATCACTTGACAAATGTGGATTAATTAAGGAAAGGCAGCATGGATTTGTTAAAGGAAAATCGTTCACCAACGTGATTAAGTTTTTTGATGAGGTAACAGAGAGGGTTGATGAGGGCAATGCAGTTGATGTGATGTACATGGATTTTCAAAAGGAGTTTGGGATAGTGCCACATAATAGGTTTGCCAGAAAAGTTGAAGCCGATGGAGTAAAAGAGACAGTGGATAAAAAAATTGGCTGAGTGACAGGAAACAGTGGTGGTGAATGGTTGTTTTTCAGACTGGAAGAAAGTATAGCGGTGGTCTACATGTGTCAGTACTAGGACCATTGCTTTTCTTGATGTATATTAATGACTTGGACTTGGGTGTAAAGGGCACAATTTCAAAATTTGCAGTTGACACAAAACTTGGATGTATAGTGAACAGTGAGAAGGATAGTGATAGAGTTCAAGAAGACAGACAAGCTGGTAAAATGGGCAGACATGTGGCAGATGAAATTTAACACAGAAAAGTGCAATACATTTTGATAGAAAGAGGAGGGGCAATATAAAATTAAAGGGTACAATCCTAAAGGGGGTGCATGAACAGAGAGACCAGGGGGTATATGTGCACATAGTGTTGAAGGTGGTAGGGTAGATTGAGACAGCGGTTAAAAAAAATCATAGGGGGTCCTGAGCTTCATAAATAAAAGGTAGACAGTACAAAAGCAAGGAAGTTATGATAAACCTGTATAAAACACTGGTTCGGCCTCAATTGGAGTATTGTCCCCAATTCTGGGCACCACACTTTTAGGAAGGATGTGAAGGCGCAGGTGCAGAAAAGATTTACGAGAATGATTCCAGTAATGAGGGACTTCAGTTATCTGGATAGACTAGAGAAGTATGGGTTGTTCTCCTTAGAGCAGAGAAGGTTGAGGGGAGATTTGATAGAGGTGTTCAAAATCATGCGAGACCCAGAGTAGATAGAAACTGTTCCAATTGGCGGAAAATTTGAGAATGAGAGGTGATTGGCGAAAGAACCAAAGGCGACATGAGGAAAAACGTTTTTACGCAGTGAATAGTTAGGATCTGGTATGCACTGGATGGTGGAGGCAGACTCAATTGTGCCTTTCAAAAGGGAACGGGATAAGTACCTGAAGGAACAAAACTTGCAGGGCTATAGGGAAAGGGCGGATGAGGGGGACTAGCTGAAGTGCTCTTGCATAGAGCTGGCACAGGATCGACGGGCCGAATGGTGTTCTTCTGTGCTGTAACCATTCTATGATTCCACAGGCACTAACAGCCCTGCAGTACATCATCCAGTGGCCATTGTTGTTTGTGTGTACGTTTTTCAGGATATTTGGCCATGGGGGCATCACAGTTGAGGCTAATCCTGTGCTCATACATGTACACTTTCCAGTAAAGAGGGGGAAGAGAATCACTGGGCATCAGAAATGGGAACCTTGCCTAACTTTTAATTTTACACCATACACCTCAAACAGATAGATAAACTATAGGGTCCTGATGGATTTTTAAAAAAAAACTGTACTTCTACTGGAAGAAAATCAGAATCTCAATGATTAAAAATATTTTTAAAAGAAACAAATATGTAATTTACACAGGATAGTAAATTACAGCATTGACAATGCGAGTTATTCCCCATCATAAATCCTCTGTTTTACATTACAAAACCATGCACCATCCCCTATTTATACTGTGGCCTTCCCAAATTTAATTGAGGCACTTGAATGTCTTAAATATTCCATGGCCAAAATGATATTTCCTTTTGGCTGTGTTGCAGAAATGCCAGGTTTATACGCCTGTCGTTCTTAATTTATTCAAGGTGCAAAGGGCAAACTTCAAAATGCTGGCAGGCGCTTGAGAATGCTAGGACAGACAGACAGATCGTGTACTTCAAGTTGACATCTTTTAGCTGTATGCTATTAGTAGGAGACTTCATTTAGGACAACACAGTATTTTTCACTGATATTTCCACAAACATAAAACTGCTGCATATAAAAAAGCTATTACAGTATTGAAGAGTAATAGGAGTGAAATTCTTCTTGATGGGAACACAGAGGGATGGGATGGCTTTTTTATTATATGGTAACAAAAATCACAGGGAAGTGTAACTTTGAAATGTGCAATTTCTGTGATAGCAATTTAATTACCGGGCTGCTCGGTAGAGGGGAAAAAAATCCATTTTACTTTTATCAGCTATTTGGTATTTTTATACACAGAACTGGTCAATATTTTTACTGATTTTACAAACCAAACATTTCTATCACTCCTTTACACAGTACGTGTTTTATCCTGTTTTGTGCTTGAATTTATTTTAATAGGTTATATCTTTTCAGAATAAAGAGAGATCACAAGGTTGTAATGCAATTAAAGGGTTACGGTAACATTAACCACAAGATCAAAGCTTAAATCGATTTATCCTATGATCTAGAATAGGAGACAATTTCCTTGAATCCATATTGCCTGCTTTGTCTGTATACAGCGGAGGGTCACTTGTGTTTTCAGGCAACTTTTGTGCTCGTGCCCGTGAAGCACAAAAGTAACAATGTATTGTGATAGAGAGTATTTAGCATGATTTACTGCAAACAATTTATTGAGATTTAGTGCACCTTGTACATAGACTGTGCCAGATAATATCTTGCTAAGATCCTAATGTAACACTCCAGCCCTTCTCGATAGGAGTTATTGATTCTTGTTCGGGTGCAATTCTGTGCTTCCTTGTATATCTCACCCAGAATATAATCATAAGATTCTGAGGGGGATTGACAGGGTAGATGTGGAGAGGTTGTTTCCGCTGGCTGGAGACTAGAATTAAGGGGCATAGTCTTAGGATAAGAGATTGGTCATTTAAGACTGACATGAGGAGGAATTTCTTCACTCAGAGGGTTGTGAATCTTTGGAATTCTCTGCCCCAGAGGGCTGAGGATGCTGAATCATTGAGTATATTCAAGGCTGAGATCGATAGATTTTTGGAATTTAGGGGAAATCAAGGGATATGAAGTTTGAGCGGTAGTGTTGAGGTCGAAGATCAGTCGTGCTCTTATTGAATGGCGGAGCAGGCACGAGGCACCGTCTGGCCGACTCCTAATTCTTATGTTTTTATGATGCAATTTTACCTATGCCTAGCTATGCAATAAAAGAAAGCAGCAAGACTTGCATTTATATAGCGCCTTTAACGACCACTGGACATCTCAAAGCACTTTGCAGCCAATGAAGTACTTTGGAACTGTAGTCACTGTTGTAATGTGGGCAACTCGGCAGCCAACTCCCACAAACAGCAATGTGATAATGACCAGATAATCACTTTTTATTATATTATGTGGATTGAGGGATGAATATTGGCCAAGACACTGGGGATAACTCCCCTGCCCTTCTTCGAAGTAGTGCCACGGGGTCTTTTACATCCACCCGAGGGGGCAGACGGGGCCTCGATTTAACCTCTCATCCGAAAGACGAAACCTCTGACAGGACAGCACTCCCTCAGCAGTGTCAGCCTGATTTATGTGCTCAAGTTTCTGGAATGGGACTTGAGCCCTCAACCTTCTGACTCAGTGGCAGAGACGTGCTTACAACTCTTTTGGGGACAAAAATGAACATTAAATCAAGTGCCCCCCCGATCTGGGGGGTGGAGACGCGCTTACAACCCCATCATCATCATAGGCAGTCCCTCGGAGCCGAGGAAGACTTGCTTCCACTCTAAAAGTGAGTGCTCAGGTGACGGAGGAGTCCAATGCGGGCCCTACAGTCTCCATCACAGGAGGGGCAGACTGTGGTTGAAGGAAAGAGTGGTCGGGGAGTCTGGGTTGACACACTCTCCTTCCACTGTCTACGCTTGAAATGTAATATAATGAACTGAAAAGATGACGACAGAATTCTATATATACACAAAGGCACCCACATGGAGTGCTGCCCACGATTGGGGGTGGCATTGTTTTTTTAAATGACAGAGAGCGCGACTGGTAATAGTCAGTCATTAAATGTGAACAATACAACAGTTTGAAGAAACCCTTCCCTTTTCTGTCTGAACTGTATTTAAACAAAAGCTGAGGAGCATCTTCACTGGTACGCGTTTGCATCTTCCAGTTGAACTCAATGTGGATTGGCCCATTTAACACTGGTGGCTTATCAGAATTCAAGAAAATGCCGTAACAAAATCACAGTCTAATATCCAAAGGAAACATTTGTGTTTTTTCCTGTGCCCTCATACAGCTGTTATCATACTGAATCAGGGCGCTTACATCACTTAGTTTTATGAAACAATTCTACACAATTTAAAAAAAAAGCTTTCTCTCCTCTCCCCAAATACCCCCTAGGCTGCAACTCCACAGGCACTGGGTGACGTTTAGAACCTCACCCAAATTTCCATTACTCATGCATGAACATCGGGGTTGATTGTTGGCAAGCTATCCAACTATGGAGGGCATCACAGCACAGTCTAATTCTTGGCATCTACACACACATACTTCCCGCAGGCATTGCTATATTATGATCAAGGGTGGGAACCTTGATATTTTTCCACCTAACACAAGCCACTATGGTCTACAGCTTCCCCAACTGAATTCAACACTTCCGGTTTAAACTTGTCTCGAAATTATTGTTTGGGATATTAGCGTAGATAGCCTTAACATATTACAATTATAATCCTTTGTGCTCTATTGGCGTTAACCATTAAGTGACCCTGCGAACAGTTATTTCTAACCTTACATTGTTTACTTTTAGATAGCGACTAAAATACTGTAAATCATTTCACTGTAATGAAAATATTCGTTGAACGGTTATGTTTGACGTATTGCAGATAAGTGTTTTAGATCAAATTAGTCATAAATTGGTTCAGAAAAACTGACTTGGAAGCAAGCTGGATTTGGCTTACCTTGCACTCAATCAAATGGAGTCTCTGCAGTAATAGAATTGCTTTATGTTTGCCCCCACCAAAAGTCACAGGGACCGGTTTAAATCCTCTCAGACTGACGGGGAGGTCTCTGGGTCGGCAACTTGTGACGTGACAACAAGCTTTCAACTTAAAATAGCTCCTGACAAAACACAGGATGAATCAGTGTGTCCGAAATTAGGAATGCACACAACAGGTCGTGAAGTGCATGATATAACTGATCTACAAAAAGCAACTTCAAGCCAGAGTGTGGCAGGGGCAAACACTGACAGAACAAATTATTTTTGGAAAGTGATCATTTCCCTCGGGATTCATTGAGGGACATTATTAAATCCATTTTAAGTTTCAGAGTAACGGGCCCCACGATTTAACCATTGCTCCAGCCTGATTTGTCCGGAGAAATTGGTCCTTTCTTTGTGCAGACTCTCTGTTAAATTCTACCTGGCAGTTCAGCCCCAACCCCCACTTGACCCTGATATATTACAGGCCTGGTCTCAATCTTTGACCCATCCAATCTTTGAAGCCGGCTATAAAGTTCAAGTTATATTTAAATTGGTTTTTATTAAAGTTGAAAATTGAATTACTTGTAGGATTAAAGCTGATTTTAATTGAACTTTGTTGGGTATTTCTGAGTGCAGCTAATAAAATGTAACACACCGAAGAGATTTCCTGACGCTCCATTGATTGCCAATTGATTGATGGCTAATTGAATGCATGATTGGCAATTGATTGATGGGTAATTAATTGGTAATTGATTGTTTGATTGGCAATTGATTGCTGGGTAATCGGTAATTGATAGGTAATTGCTTGTTGAAGTAAAAGCTTTCATGGCTAACTTGGGTTGAGGGGGACTGCCTGCCTCTTTTCCACGGCTACGTTCACATCCGGGTATTCCTGGAGATGGAGCACGCGGTGTCCACAGCACGCTCAAGGCCTTCCACGATAGATGGGCACCGGAGGGACTGGAGTGCATCATTACCCTGGAAACCAAATTTTGATTTGATTTGCTTGGTTTTCTTAAACGTTTTTGGTTAGTTTGCAGGTTCTAGTAGTTGTGGCCCTTTAGCAAGGGGGCACATGGTTGAATTGTATTATTTAAAAGAGTTGAGAGCTAGAAACTGATTCAGCGGTTGTAGATTATTTGACTCTGCAAAGGTATTAGGCACTAGTTTGCAAAAGCACAGAGCTGGGAGATTCATGGCCAACTTGGTCGAGATTTGGAAAAGTGTGATAGTTGGACAGGTGCAGGTGAAGTACCTCTATTGTATATGTTTGTGTTCACACACCTACTTCCAGTTCCATTCACAGTCTTAAAGGTTCTGCTGAGCTGTTGTTGTTGTTTCCACATTCGTGGCCAGATTTATGAGAAAATAAATTGATCGAATCCACTATGACCCTACATTAACAGAGGATTGATGACTTCGACAGAACTACCAAATAGATGTTAAAGCCACTTCACCGACTCCCAGGCTGCCTGTAACTTGTGCGACCTGGATGAGTCTCCTGGTTTCAATATTTGAAGGGGCTTTTCCTCAATTTCTGGCTGCACTTCCATCTGGTGCGGAGGAGGGCAGGCAAGTCAGAGGATCTCCTTGTGGGTCTGCACCTGGGTCTGGCCGAAGTGACCATCAGCAGGTCCAGGTTCGACACAGCCCTTGGGGGTGGTCGCTCCAACTGCCCACCTCTCACCTGCGGCTTTGTCCGCACCCAGGTGGCCCTGGAGAGAGCTCGTGGTGTCTGTTGGTACACTTGAGGCCTCCCGCGACCAGTGGGCACCAGAAGGACTGGAATGCATAGTCGACACAGTAAATATAATGATTTGATTTAATTTGATGAGTTTCCTTTGTTTTTATTTACAATTAGGATGTTATTGTTTGTGCCCCTTTTTAAGAAGGGGGCATTTTTATTAACTTGATTTTGATTGGTGACATCTGTGGCATCCATTTCGGCCAATCAAACAAGAGTAGACATAACCGCCGAGCGACCCTGATGTTGCTGAGGATGGTTCATAGATGGTTCTGTGCCAGCTGTGGCTTAGTGGGTAGCACTCCACCTCTGAGTCAGAAGATTGTGGGTTCAAGTCCCACTCCAGAGACTTGAGCACAAAAAAAAAATCTAGGCTGACAGTTCAATGCTGTGCTGAGGGATGTTAAACCGAGGCCCCATGGCATTATTTCGAAGAAGTGCAGGGGAGTTTCCCCGGTGTCCTGGCCAATATTTATCCCTCAATCAACATAACAAAAAAACTGATGATCTGGTCATTATCACATTGCTGTTTGTGGGAGATTGCTCTGCGCAAATTGGCTGCGGAGTTTCCTACATTACAACAGTGACTACACTCTCAAAGTACTTCATTGGCTGTAAAGTGCTTTGAGACATCCGGCAGTTGTGGAAGGCGCTATATAAATCCAAGTCTTTTTTCTTTTATTTGGGTAGCAGCTCTGGCTCAGTGGTAGCACACTTGCCTCTGTGGCAGAAGGTCATGGGTTCAAGCCCCACTCCTGAGACTTGAGCACGTAATCTAGGCTGACATGTTTTCTTGTAATATTGAAGAGGCACTGCACAGTCAGAGGTGCCATCTTTTGGGTGAGACATTAAACGGAGCCCCCATCTGCCCTCTCAGGTGGATGTACAAGATCCTGTGGCACAACTGGAAGAGCCTGGGAATCCTGACCAACATTTATCTCTCAGCCAACACCTAAAACAGATGGTCTGGACATTTATTTCATTGCTGTTTGTGGGAGCGTGCGGTGTGCAAATTGGCTACCGCGTTTCCTACATTATCATCATCATCATAGGCAGTCTCTTGGAGGCGAGGACAACTTGCTATCACTCTAAAAGTGAGTTCTCAGATGACTGCAGAGTCCAATGTGGGACCTACAAATTGGCTGCTGCATTTCCTAGATTACCAGTGATTACACTTCAAAAGTATTTCATTGGCTGTAAAGCACTTTGGGATGCCCAGTGGTCGTGAAAGAAGATATAAATGCAAGTCTTTTTGAAAAAGTCTTAGGGGAGAAATTGCGTGCATTTGCGCTTCCCGTTAGCACCCCTGCGCTAATGGGTGCAAATGCCTTTGCGAGTAGGCGCGGCGCTGACATCGCCTCCTGCCATATAGAGAAATTAAACAAATACGTTGTGTCTTTTCACCGAAGAAGACGCATAAAACACCCTGGAAATAATGGAGAACCAAGGGTGTAGCGAGAATGAGGAACTGAAAGAAATTAGTATTAATTAAAAAAATAGTACTGGAGAAATTAATGGGACTGAAAGCCCATAGATCCCCTGGACCTGATGGCCTATATCCTAGGATTTTAAAAGAGGTGGCTATAGAGATAGTGGACGCATTGGTTGTCATCTTCCAAAATTCCATAGATTCTCGAACAGTTCCTGCAGATTGGAAGGTAGCAAACATAACCCTGCTATTTAAGAAAGGAGGGAGAGAGAAAACAGGGAACTGCAGACCAGTTGGCCTGACATCAATAGTAGGGAAAACGCTAGAATCTATTATTAGGGACATGGTCACAGGCCACTTAGAAAATAATAATAGGATTGGGCAGAGTCAACACGGATTTATGAAAGGGAAATCATGCTTGACAAATCTGTTAAGAGTTTTTTGAGGTTGTAACAAGCAGAATAGATAAGGGGTAATCAGTGTATGGGGTGTATTTGGATTTTCAGAAGGTATTCGATAAGGTGCCACACAAGAGGTTATTAAACAAAAGTAGGCATATTCATTGTATTAATAAACAAACTTTATTCTAAATTATTTGAGTGTGTTTAAGGGGCATTTGTCACTTTTTCTCTCTTTTTCCTTTTCTTTCACCTTCCTTTCTCTCTGTGGAGACATTACCTGGCCTCAGTTCTGCATCTTCCTGCACGGATAATGGCAATGTACCTCAGCATTGATTATGTTCCACCTCATGGGATTGAGGATTGATTAACGGACAGAAAACAGAAATTAGGAATAAGTGGGTAATTTTCAGGTTGGTGGGCTGTAAATTGCAAGGATCGGTGCTTGGGCCTCAGCTATTCACAATCTATATCAATGATTTGGATGAGGGGACCAAATGTAATATATCCAAGTTTGCTGATGATACAAAGCTAGATGGGAATGTAAGTTGTGAGGAGGATGCAAAAAGGCTTCAAGGGGATATCGACAGGCTAAGTGAGTGGGCAAAAACATGGCAAATGGAATATAATGTGGAGAAATGTGAAGTGATCCACTTTGGTAGGAAAAATAGAAAGAGAGAGTATTTTTTAAATGGTGAGAGATTGGGAAATGTTAGTGTTCAGAGGGACCTGGATGTCCTTGTACACAAATCACTGAAAGTTAACATGCAGGTACAGCAAGCAATTAGGAAAGCAAATGGTATGTTGGCCTTTATTACAAGAGGATTTGAGTATGAGTAAAGGCACTTTACTGCAATTATACAGGGCCCGGGTGAGACCACACCTGGAGTATTGTGTACAGTTTTGGCTTCCTTACCTAAGGAGAGGATCATCATCCTCATCATCATCATAGACAGTCCCTTGAAACAAAGATGACTTGCTTCCATGCCAAAAAGGGATGAGTTCACAGGTGTTTCAATGAAGGACCTAATATTCCACATCTTGAAAGGTGGAAGATGCCTGTGCGTGGTTTTTTTAACGTGTGGGGGGCCATTGTAAACCAGCCACCACACGGGCTTGACAGAGCTAGGTCTTTGTCCAATGGCAAGGATTACCCAAGACGACTGGAGACCTGCTCTGCTGCACGGGCCTAGTGTGCACAAATATCGCAGTGTGGGCTGACCCATACTGCCCCTGGGCCCTCGCCTCTTCTGGCCCCGAACTCTCGCCTCTCCTGGGTCCCGATCACATCGCTCTACATTCTCTCACCGCTCCTGCTGTACCTGCCCACGCTCCAATCACAAACCTGGATCTTGATGACGTTACTCTTCGCTGCCGTCGCCCTCCTGCACCAGCTCGCGCTGTTCCCTGAAGTAGTATGCCTCCACACTGCTCCAGAGGCCGCTCCTTTTATGGCCCCGACCTGCCGCTGGTGGTCACAATCTCAGAATAAGGGGTCAGCCATTTAGGACTGAGATGAGGAGAAATTTCTTCACTTGGAGGGTGGTGAATCTTTGGAATTCTCTACCCAGAAGCGCTGTGGAGGCTCAGTCATTGAGTATATTTAAGACAGAGAGAATTATATTTTTTGATATTAAAGAAATCAAGGGATATGGGGATAGTGCAGGTGAGTGGAGTTGAGGTAGATGATCAGCCATGATCTTATTGAATGCTGGAGCAGGCTCAAGGGGCTGAATGGCCTGCTCCAATTTCTTATGAAGAGCTTCCAAACTAAACAATGAAAAATTCATTGTTTACAGCTGGAGTACATGCTTCCTTCTCATAAGGGACAAACCAACTTGCAAAGAACCAAAGTTTAGGAATCTCCAAATATGCAAATGCAATACTATTGGAATTTAACCACCACACAGCTTACCAGTGATCACTTCCTGCTAGGATCACCTTAGTGGTTAGGGCATTACCTTTTCAGGGCTGTCTGTAGCTGAATGGAAAGAATCTCAACCCCCACTGGTGGGGCCATGTCCCACTAATGAGCAAGGATGGCTGACCATTGATCAATAGGGCCCTAGCTGACTGCAGATCTGCCTGAGTCAGACGTGGGACACCAAATCTGCTAGAATGGATCAACTCCATTGTAAGCAGACACGTTATTCTTGCAGCCAGCTAAACCCCTGATGGCCCACTTACAGATTCCAGAGCACCAACTCCTGTCATTTCAGCCTATTTTACAGGTACTTTAACCATACACTTAACTTGCTCTTGTTAAAAAATCTGATCCAGATTGTTCCTCATAGTCTAAGCTTCAGACAACCCCATTGCTAGGTGGTAAAACTCGAGTTTGCAGCTAATAAGAACATAAGAAATAGGAACAGGAGTAGGCCATACGGCTCCTCGACCCTGCTCCGCCACTCAATAATATCATGGCTGATCTGATCATGGATTCAGCTCCACTTCCCCGCCTGCTCCCCATAACCCCTTATCGTTTAAGAAACTGTCTATTTCTGTCTTAAATTTATTCAATGTCCCAACTTCCACAGCTCTGAGGCAGCAAATTCCACAGATTTACAACCCTGAGAGAAGAAATTTCTCATCTCAGTTTTAAATGGGTGACCCCTTGTTCTAAGATTATGCCCTCTAGTTCTAGTCTCCCCATCAGTGGAAACATCCTCTCTGCATCCACCTTGTCAAGCCCCCTCATAATCTTATACATTTTGATAAGATCACCTCTTATTTTTCTGAATTCCAATGAGTCGAGGCCAAACCTACTCAACCTTTCCTCATAAGTCAACCCCTCATCCCCAGAATCAACCTAGTGAACCAAAGCAAGTATATCCTTTCGTAAATATGGAAACCAAAACTGCACGCAGTATTCCAGGTGTGGCCTCACCAATACCTTATATAGCTGTAGCAAGACTTCCCTGCTTTTATACTCCATCCCCTTTGCAATAAAGGCCAAGATACCATTGGCCTTCCTGATCACTTGCTGTACCTGCATACTATCCTTTGGTGTTTCATGCACAAGTACCGCCAGGTCTCGCGGTACTGCGGCACTTTGCAATCTTTCTCCATTTAAATAATAACTTGCTCTTTGATTTTTTTCTGCCAAAGTGCATGACCTCACACTTTGACATTATATTCCATCTGCCAACTTTTTGCCCACTCACTTAGCCTGTCTATATCCTTTTGCAGATTTTTTGTGTCCTCCACACACATTGCTTTTCCTCCCATCTTTGTATAGTCAGCAAACTTGGCTACGTTACACTCAGTCCCTTCTTCCAAGTCGTTAATATAGATTGTAGATAGTTGGGGTACCAGCACTGATCTCTGTGGCACCCCACTGGTTACTGGTTTCCAATCAGAGAATGAACCATTTATCACGACTCTCTGGTCTGTTAGTTAGCAGATTCTCTATCCATGCTAACATATTACCCCAACCCCTTGAACTTTTATCATGTGCAGTAACCTGCTATGCACTCTACAGGTCTCCCATTCCCTTCCTGTCTTGAATGGAAAGTGAAGGAGAAATAAAAAGACACCAGAAATACATCAAACTTAAATAAGCTTTCCTTTATCCCTAAGAATGTCAGGACAATGGCCCGGATTTTGTAGTAAGAATAAGAGTGCAGCTATCAATGCTCACAATTATTAAGGAGTAAATCGGACAGCATCTTCCAGAGTCCGCACAAGCGCAATTAAACGTGGAATTCAAGAAGTTGCTGTCAGATTTGCTCCACTCCCCCACAAGCTTCACTACACCGGTACCTCGCCCATAGACTCGGCAGTCAAACACGTGAAGTTGCGGCACTATAACCCACTAAACACAGAAGAAAAAGTTAGGGCCTGTCCATTCAAGCAACCTCTTTAGCACTGAAAATTTAATTTTACAAGTGTGGAGTCTCATTCCTTCAAAATGTAATTATTGTTGGAAACTTAAAAAAAAAATTTATTTACTTTTTCTTTGTCTCTCATCTTAATCCCAACTTTCTTTCCTTCTCTTTATTTTGCTTTCTGCATATTTTACATTGAATTAAATATTCTAACTTACATTTCCTGGTTTAGTCTTCATGCCTCAGTAAGGGTTCTTCAATTTGATTGGTTGAAGAGACACACTGTTGCTTTCCCTCTTCACACAAGTCCCAGATCCCCTGCCGCACTGCTTTGACTATCTGATAACCGCAAGACAGCTGTCAGTGTAATGAACGTCGAGTGCCGCTCGTTCGCTTCTGACCACAAAATTCGGGCCATTCTTAACTACTAAGGAAGTAGTTCCATCATCCAAATTTACTGCACTATTCCCATTTTTCACACGCCAGGGATGAAACTTGGACCCTTCCAGCCGTGGCTCAGTGATAGCACTCTCACCTCTAAGTCAGTAAGTCATGGTTTCAAGTCCCACTCCAGACTTGAGCATAAAATCCAAGCTGACGCTTCAGTGCAGTACTGAGGGAGTGCTGCACGGTCAGAGGTGTCGTCTTTCAGATGAGACGTTAAACTGAGAGCCCATCTTGCCCTCTCAGGTGAAGTAAAAGATCCCATGACACTACTCGACGAAGAGCAGGAGAGTTCTCCTCAGTGACCTGGCCAATATTTATCCCTCAACCAACATCACTTTAAAGAAATTTTTAAAAAGATTATCTGGTCACTAACAAATCTAATTTTTTCTAGTCCTGGCGAAAGGTCATCAACCTAAAAATTACATATAATTACATTTGTTTTCTTTTCTGCAGACTCCAGACCAGCATAGATGATCACAACATCGTATAGCTCACTGAAGTCCTGAAACTTCTAAGACCATTTTATGTAAAATGTACTGCTGTTTACCTTGTGTCCATTTCAATCATTGCAGGCCAAGTGAGAACATGCTGTCATCTTCTACTTAATCACCCAACTCTAAAATGTCACAGTTTATTATTAAAGATTCCATCATGCAGTTGTATCTACTGGGATACAGTGCTTGGAACTTATTATAGGCATTTAAAAACTGCACAATTTGTAATCGTGCCCATCCCACTCAAAAGCCCCCGCTTGTTCTGTTCCAATACATTAGTTATTTCTTTACATTCAAACCCAGCATCTATTTCTTACCATCAATTCCGGGTGGGAAGAAAGATAGCTTGGGAAACTTTCTTTAGCAGACGATGAGGAACAATTGAGTCTGTCCTGTGAAAGTCTAGCTGTTTGAGAAGTTCAATACAGAGGGGAAGAGTTATTAAGGTCAGATTTGTTGCGAGATTCAGTTTAGCACACAGTGACGTTGGACTGCAGTGAGCTCACTGCATTCTGGGAAAAGAAGCAGAGGGTTAACTATTTGCTGCACAGCATTGTTTGCAAATAAAAACTCAGACACATGCTCCGCCCGTTAAACTGTTGTAAAAATTAGTCAACCGATTGGAAGCATTTAAGTGTGTAGAAATGATTAAAAACTGTACAGGTTTATTCTGAACTAGTCACAGTACAGAACAGCAGGACAATAATATAAATAAATTCAAATAATTAGACAGAAACTTGATTGGACTAACAAAGATCACTTGCCATCTACTTGGATTTCCATGTTTTAAGATTTAATTGCTAATAGAGCCCAGAAATCATTAGAAACCCATGACCATCTACAGCTCACAGTACCTGTTCAGACAGATTTTACAAGAGACAGTGACATCTAAAATTGCGTAAGTATATCAATTTGAAATTTAATTCCATTTAAAGTTAATGCTTTAATGTAACACATAAATACAGCACAATATGTACAAGTTACAGTACTTTTGTGTATTTATCCAATGGATTATCCTGGTACTATGTACATTCTCAAACAAAATTGTCCTGTGATTTTCACCTCCAATATCAGATGTTCTGTGACATCTTAATTTTGTACTGACCGATTTGTTCAGTAACAGAGGCCACCTAATGTGATATTGTCTGAAGTGGAGGAAAGGGGTGGCTTTACAGCATCTATGCTGAGTATATCATCCCCAGTGGATTCCATGAAGATTAGTTTGCAGCGAATGTGTACAAATGGTTGTACCACTTATACAACACTAAACCAACTCCAGGTAATATGCTATTCATCCTATTGTTTCATGTGTATAATGTGCAACGTAAATATTCCTTGTAGTTTGTAATTTTAGCCATGTTTAAACATAGTACTTTATGGTTTTGCATTGGATTTTATTCTGCTTAGGCAGGTCACAGTTTTGTTAACTATGGCTATGTTAACAGTCACATTGGTACAATGTAAACTTCTCTTCAAAACAATCCCTTAGAGCAATATGCGCTGCCAGATAACATTTAAAAAAAATCATACAATTAAACGCAAATTATGCGTTACATATTTAGAATGTACCCCGAGATTTGTTCATAACCTAGTAATACATTAAAAATCTTACAGATCGCTTTGGATTTAACAGCTGTTCCAAAGTCATTGAAAATCTTCAGTGCAGACTTCAAGCTTTCGTTGAGGAAGGTGCGCGTTTCCTTGAGGACTTTTGCTATTGGAGACAACAGCAGTTACCGCTGACAGGATGGAAGCCGACGTTGGACCTCCTGGAGTACGGAAAAAGCTCTCCCGATTGATTGACTGAGCACCCTCGGGTGTAGCTGGCACACTAGGCTATAAAATGCAAGCGATCATCAGTAACTATTCAAAGCCAATTACATTTCATTACTTGTAATCATAATACAGTTTGAACATAAGAAATAGGAGCAGAAGTAAGCCACATGGCCCCACGAGCCTGCTCCGCCATTCAATAAGATCACGGCTGATCTTCGACCTCAACTCCACTTTCCTGCACTATCCCCATATCCCTCGATTCCCCTATGCTTTACCACTGTCACCATACCTGCTCCCCATTCATAATGATGGAATAGGCTTACAGCTCTCCATGTTCAGTTAACATGTTGTATTAAATGAAAGTGCGTCAGCAGATCTTATCACAGCTATTAATTCTTAAAGGGCCAGGTGCACCACAAAGTTTTTAACTTTAACAAAATAAACATTGTATTGGGTTCCCAAGAATGTACATTAGAAACTTATGAAGCGGTTATGCATATTGGCATACAGTCAGATCTCAGATGCCTGAACAGCATTCAGAAAGGTAAGCAATCCTTCACTTACTTCAACAAGTAATAATATCCTGTCAAGGACACAAGTGAGTAAATATTGAATTCATTTCATTAGAGGCAGCATAAAACCATGAATTACTTCAGGTACTCAATCCAGTGAAAATTCACTTATGAAGTGCTCTTACTTCTCAATTCTTCTATTTATATTGCTAAGTACAAATTAGACACTTTCACAATGATACTGTTTAATTGCTCAGCTTGAATGATGACTTTTTTTGAACTGTGAAAATTGTGCACATTGTAGTATTCTTTCCATGGCACCCCCACTCCCCCAAAAATTTAGGGACACCACTACTCTACCAGACCCAGAGACGAGATTTGGTCAGTGAATTACCAACGTGCTGAACCGTTACTTGGAGTAGGACCTTTGTTAATCTCCAATTTCCCACATTATAACATCCATATGTTAGCAAGGTAATCGGGGGCACCACAAAGCAATGGGAGCGAACCAAATAAGCAACAGTGTGTAAAAGTATTGGACAAGAATAATTCTTGCACATCTCTTGTGCCCAAGTACATATTTGCACTATAGGTAGGTGCTTGAGTACCTCTCAACTTGGTAAATAATGCATGTTGGGTTTAAAAACTGAAAATGGAAGTTGTAACTTAACGAAGATCTAATAATTACAAAGAAATTACAGCACAGAAACAGGCCATTTGGCCAAACTAATCAATGCTGTTGTTTATGCTCCACATGAACCTCCTCCCACCCCTACTTCATTTAACCCGATCAGCATAACCTCTAATCCTTTCTGCTGCATTTTATTTTGGGGGGGGGGGGGGGAACGGAACTCTAGCTTCCCCTTAAATACATCTATGCTGCCCATTTCAACTATTCCATGTGGCAGCAAAGTCCACATTCTAACCACTCTCTGGGTAAAGAAGTTTCTTCTGAATTCCTTATTAGATTTATTAATGACAATCTTAGATTTATGACACCTAGTTTTGGTTACTCCCACAAGTGGAAACATCTTCTCTACGTCTACCCCATCAAACCCCTTCATAATTTTAATGACCTCTATTAGGTCAACAATAGCCTCTAATTGCTATCCACGATCACTTCCCAGGTAACTCTTCAGCAGTACTTCCCAAAACCACGACTGACCACCTACAAGTTCCCCTCCAAGTTACACATCATCCTGACTTGGAAATATATCGTCGTTCCTTCATCGTCGCTGGGTCAACATCCTGGAACACCCTCCCGAACAGTACTGTGGAAAGACCTTCACCTCACAGACTGCAGTGATTCAAGAAGGCAGCTCACCACCACCTTCTCAAGGGCATCTTGGGATGGGCAATAAATGCTGGTCTTGCCAGCGACAACGACATCCCTTATATGAGTAAAAAGGATGGTGTACAGTTGTGTGGGTGCTAGCAGGAAGCAACCATTCCTCATGTTTGGGTGTAGACAGGGAGTGCGGCAGAGAGATCATGGGGGGAGGCCAGCGATTGCGGGAGTCCACAGTGAGGAAGGACTTCAATTTGTTCATGTCGGAGTTCTGCGTATGCGCCACCCGATGGCTGGGAATAGTTCTGGACGAGGGGTGGTTCTGGATAAGGGAGGTTCAAGCCTTTTAAAGTGAAGTATTTTAACATGTTCATTGTGGTTGTGTGTGTGTTTGAGTCTTAGCTCACCTGTTGTATACTGATCAACGCTACAGGTTGTCCGGGCAGCTGGTGATGAGGAGATACTGGCTTGACAAAGATCATCTTTCCTTGTTGTAGATTTATGTGTCCTGTGAGAGGACTAGCTTGCTCTGGAGAAGCAGTAGCCATTGTAGGCCCTTGACTCACTGAAAAGTGCACCCCGGGATTGATCAAACCAAGATTCTGCAGGGTGAAATTCAGAATTCCTGGGCTGGGACTTTGAATAGGAAAGTGATGACCTGAAGAAGTGATGGATGCTATGTTGGCTTGGCTCATAACAGGAAGAGAGGCTACAGAAGAAGGAACAGCCACTGGACAAGGCAATTTCAGAGGAGTGATATGAGTGGCAGAGAAATTAGCTGGAGAGAAGTCTGAAGTGGTCATTGGTGCAACACCTACAAAAAGAGAGAACATTTTAATAACACACCGTCAAAGCAGAAATTACATTTTTTTGAACCATTATAAAACAAAAAATGCATAATAGATGCAGGACTTTAACTAGATAAAATGTGGACAAACCAGCATGAACAGTAGCAATAGTACACTAGCACAACAATCTTTCCCCTCAGTGCACTAGTCTCATAATGTAATCTGAAAGAAATAAAACACTACTGGAACCGCGCCTATTCTGTACAATTTAGCTCATTGTGCATTTGAGTTAGTGGGTGCATTTTTGTCTTGGGACATGGCATCAAGGAACTGCCCCAAAACATAGAGAAGAGAAAGTAGTTGTATGAAACGAAGAAAAATAACATTGTTGAGGGCACTGGAGTGAAAGATGAAAAGATAAAAATACAGAAATCTGAAGAGTTGACTGAGACGAAGGCTATAATTAGACTGAGGGATTTCAGCCCAGTGTTCTTCATAATTTAATTGAATTTTGTCATACACAAACCTCAGCAGCTGTTCTGACAAAATAACAAAAACTTTTAACAGAATAGTGAAGGGTGCTTTTCTGTGGGTTCACGTAACAGTTATAAAGATGGTTTTGCTCCCCAAACAGAATGGCTGTATCAATAATTAAAGTACATTATTCAATCATCTCAGCCTCAGGACATCGCTGCAAGAGTTCCTCAGGGCAGTGTTCTAGGCACAACCATCTTCAGCTGCTCCATCAATGACCTTCCCTGCATCATAAGGTCAGAAATGGGAATGTTCGCTGATGACTGCACAGTGTTCAGTTCCATTCGCAACTCTTCAGATAATGAAGCAGTCCAGGCCAGCATGCAGCAATATCTGGACAACATTCAGACCTGGGCTGGTAAGTGGCAAGTTACATTCACGCCACAAAAGTACCAGGCAATGACAACCTCCAACAAGATAGCCACCTCCCCTTGACATTCAACGGGATTACCATCAACAAACTGGGGGTGGGTGGGGGGGGGGGGTGGGTCACCATTGATCAGAAACCAGCCAGATAAATACTGTGGCGACAAGAGCAGGTCAGAGGCTGGGTATTCTGCGGCGAGTGTCTCACCTCCTGACTCCCTAAAATTCTTTCCACCATCTACAAGGCACAAGCCGGGAGTGTAATGGAATATTCTCCACTTGCCTAAACGAGTGCAGCTCCAAGAACATTGCAGAAGTTCGACACCATCTAGGACAATGCAGCCCACTTGATTGGCACCCCATCACCACCTTAAGCATTCACTCTCTACAAGCTGCACTACACCAACTTGCCAAGGCTTCTTCGACAGCACCTCCCAAACTCACGACGTCTATCGCCTAGACGGACGACAGGAGCATGGGAATGCCATCACCTGCAAGTTCCCTTCCAAGTTACATACCATCCTGACGTGCACATCCCGTCAACAAATAAATAAAGCTTCAAATGGAGAAACAAAGTTTTTAACAAGCATTGCACAGTTCAAATCTCTTGAACACGAAGGTGTAATCACAAACCTGATAATGGTGAATGGTAAAGCTCCGGTGAGGATACACAATTGTGTTTCATTTCAGGAGACCCCGAATTACTGAAAGATGACTGCTGTGGCAATGGGATGAGGTATCCTGATGGCATTACCGTCTGAAGCAAAATAAAAACAAATAAATAAACTGGGACAAACGGGATAAGAAAATTGAAATTACGAACAGGTTGGATCTCCCTTATCCGGCACCCCCCCTGGTCCGACACGATTCCTGCGGCTGGCGGGCGCATGCGCAGAACGTGACGACCTCCACCCCGACTTTGGGGCCGTGCCACCACCCGACACACTGGGGCCGGGTCGACATCCTTCGCGGCCCGCCAACACCCCCATCCCCACGGGCCACTGACCTCCCCTCATCCGGTAAAATCCCTTATTCAGCACAGGCCAGGTCCCAAGGGCGCCGGATACGGTAGGTACAACCGGTACTAAAACCGTATTGATTCTTTTAAGAGTAAAACTATTCCTTGAAAACAATTTCAGCTTTTGGGCTGGAGGTCCATTTTTCTAATCACATTGATCAATTCAAAGCCAAGATCTCACCTCAGACACAGAATGAAGATGGGCAGGAAATGCAATTGCCACTGGAACAGCTTTTAATGTGGTGGCTTTTCCTTCAGACAAAACAATCCCACGCTTCTCTTCATTCTCCAGGAAACATTCGACACTGTGCTCTAGTTTCTCGGAGCCAAGACTCTTGTCTTCTGGGGCATTGATGAACTCTGGGTCGAGGTGCAGGGCCCTTGGGGAAGCCCGGTTAGCGATCAAACTCCTGCGGGCCTTCAACCTCGCCTGATGAATCTCAAAAAGCTCATCTTCACTTTGTAATAGGCCCTTTAAGGAGAAATGAAGAGAATACATTACATTCTTCCACTTTTAAATTTAGCTTCTAGATTTAGCAGTAAACATAAATGCAAGACATTAAATTATACGCAAGCCTAAAAGCAGTCACGCATCATGGGCAACAATTACTGCACAACTGTTTTAAGACATCAAGATTGTTCCCTGGGATGAGGGTTATCCTAGGAGGAGAGTTTGAGTAGATTGGGCCTACACTCTCTGGAGTTTAGAAGAATGAGAGGTGATCTCATTGAAACATACAAGATTCTGAGGGTGTTTGACAGGGTAGATGCTGAGAGGTCGTTTTCCCTGGCTGGAGAATCTAGGTCCAGGACTCACAGTCTCAGGATAAGGGGTCAGCCATTTAAGAATGAGATAAGGAGGAATTGTGAATCTTTGGAATTCTCTGCCCCAGAGGGTTGTGGATGCTGAGTCGTTGAGTATGTACAAAGCTGAGATAGATAGATTTTTGGACTCTAGGGAAATCAAGGAATATGGGGCTCGGGCAGGGAAGTGGAGTTGAGGTTGAAGATCAGCCATGATCTTATTGAATGGCGGAGCAGGCTCGAAGGGCCGAATGGTCTACTCCTGATCCTAATTCTTATGTTTTAAGATCCATGATAGATACTTATTTTATCAAGGTCTTAAAAGCACAACTGTGAAGATGACAGAAATTTAATTTGCAAGGCCTTGTATCATCGTAAAACACAAAATGAAAAAATAACCAACCATTAGAAGTGTTACAACATATCATTCATTAAAATGAAATAGTCCAGCCTGATCACGGTTTGAAATATGAGCTCAGCTGTGAAACTACCGCAGTCAAATCGCCAACTAAAGACTCATTCGTCACCAACACCAATTCTTGAGGCCAACTGACAGAATGTCAACACAGGAAGGAAATATGTTGGAAAATGACCAGTACTGAACTACAGGCACAGACAGCAATTTATATTGGACCACTGTTCTGTATGAATATTAATTTCATTCGTTAAGAATTTCAGTGGGCAGATATTTGGGTAATGTTTTCAATAAACATTAATATTGATTATCTCACTGTTCACACTACATAATCTTGTATGCTAAAATTAAATTTGAAAGCCAGGTTTGACAAAGCAAATTCAGCACAACCTGAGCCAAGATCTTTCAGTAGCATCAAATAGTTTTTGAACCTATGTCAACAAGTGAACAGAGATATTCATCAACAAGAACAGTTGAGTTTTCCGGCATCTAGCCCGCTCTCATATCTTTAAAGGACACCTCGAAAGGAAACTTTTAACCCAAATGAATTTCCAAATATAATATTAGCAGCATTTTCCAACTGAACTAGATTAATTTGGCACTCAGAAGGTTGTGGGTTCAAGTCCCACTCAAGGGAGGGGCGAGGTCATGGAGCTATTTAAAAATAAGGATAAGAATTTTGAAATCGAGGCGTTGCTTAACCGGTAGCCAATGTAGGTCAGTGAGCACAGGGGTGATGGGCGAGCAGGACTTGGTGCGAGTTAGGACACGGGCAGCCGAGTTTTGGATCACCTCGAGTTTACGTAGGGTAGAATGTGGGAGGCCAGCCAGGAGTGCGTTGGAATAGTCAAGTCTAGAGGTAACACAGGCATGGATGTGGAATGAGCGGAGGCAACGGTGGAGACGGACGATACTACGGAAGGGGAAATAGGCGGTCTTAGTTATGTTGCGGATATGTGGGAATTGCTGGAATTTAACTTGCTAAAACTACACCGTCTACAAGCCCAGAATACTGGTACTCTTTCTGCTGGTTGTCCAACCTGGATCAATCTAACCATTGGTTTTCATCTGGAGTACAGTGTTGTGGAAACAATTCCGGCTCTGCGAGATAGGTCAATCCTTCAAGTTCTATTACCGAGCCAGGCTAGCTGGCCAATCAATAACAGTGCCCTGGAATAGTCTAAAGCTGCTTGGTTGCATACACAAGGAACAAATTGAGTCTTTCACATGTAATCACAGTAGGCAGTGGGAAACTTGTAATCTCATCAGTCTGAGCAGAGTTCTAACCTAATATAGAGGAAAGGAAATTGACTAAAGCACTCTGGTACCTACTTCCCTTTTTGGAAAAAAGCTCAAATAATTAAACTCATAGAATTATCCAGTGGTCCATGCTTGAAAGTGTGTTTGTTTTGTGGAGAAGGAGCAGCGAAGAGAGGGAGTAAGAAATCAGACTAGGCTTGGTTGTGCTGATCTCAGGAACAGCATTTCCGATACCTTGTTCGGGTCACCATTATTCACATACGCCTTGAACAGTGAATGTTGGCAGACTATTTTGTTAGTGTGGAGGGATATCCGAGGCATGCACTACACTATCCTCAACCACTGTTCACACAAGCATACTTTCTGGCAGGAAGACCAGAATAATGGTCCGGAATCTAGCTTGGCAACCCAACAGATCCTGAGGTTAAGTTACAAGCCTCGGTGCTACCTAAGCAACTTGTCATAGACCAGGGGGTCGAGCCAGAACCCAGCTGGTCTGCATGATGCTCAGTACACTTTGCAAGAGACAGAACTGGACCACAGTTAAATGACCCTTACTCTCAGCAGTTATTTAAACGATCTCCAGCATCGAAGCATTGACCACACTCGACCAGCTCCGTTGGGCAGGCCACATTGTCCGCATGCCCGACACGAGACTCCCAAAGCAAGCGCTCTACGTGGAGCTTCGACACGGCAAGCGAGCCTCAAGTGGGCAGAGGAAACCCTCAAAGCCTCCTTGACAAAGTGCAACATCCCCACCGACTGCTGGGAATCCCTGGTCCAAGACCACCCAAAGTGGAGGAAGAGCATCCGGGGAGGGCGCTGAGTACCTCGAGTCTCATCGCCAAGATCAAGCAGAAACCAAGCGTAGGCAGCGGAAGGAGCATGCGTCAACCCAGGCTCCCCCCGACCACCCTTTCTTTCAACCACTGTCTGCCCCATCTGAGACAGAGACTGTCGGTCCCGCATTGGACTCCTCAGTCACCCGAGAACTCACTTTTAGAGTGGAAGCAAGTCTTCCTTGACTCCGAGGGCCTGCCTATGACGATGAAAATAAAGTCACCATAAATCGGTCTTTTGAGAAACTGAGTTAAGCACTTTCATCAATTTACCCGTGATAAATCAGCATCCTTTGTTGGCTGCCTCTCGGATTTATTTGCTTCTTCTTTGAAGTTTTTGGAATGCCGAACTTCACTAAGCTCACGTGTGGAGGGTTGCTTCAGGCACCGGTCAGGGACAGTATCAGATCTGGCTGCTTTGCTATTTTGGTCTTCGTTATTTGTTTCTGGCACATCAGCACACGTTTCAGCAGTCCGTTTGTTGGTGTGGTTCCTCGACTTCAAATCATTCGGCCTTGCAATTTGGTTTTCAGTGGCAAAGGATATAGACTGTACTGTAAAGCCAGAGGGGTGCGCAGTCAAGGTTCTTGGCTGCGCAGGTTGGAAATAAATTGTGTAAGATCCACCGGAGTGGCTTTGAGGTAACATCACTGGCAAAACTGAAGAATACTGTCCGTGCGCCAAAGGAAAGACTCCGAGAGGCTGAAATGTTGATTTAACCTGAGGGAATACTGCTGAATTAACTCCTGTACACGGTGCTGGTTCTACAAGTCCAGGGGGGTTATCAACTTTTGACTTCTCTTGTGAGAGAGATGGTTTTGACGGCGAAGTTGTGGATTTACTGGCATTCATGCTGAAGGGAAATAAAAACTTCAATCAGAACAGTTTTTTAAAATTGGCCGTTGCGCAACATTTTAAACATTTCCTTTCATATTGTGCCAAGTAAGTGAGCTATCCTTCAGTAACATTGAATATATTGTTCCACTCATACTTTTAGGCAATGCAGTAATGATATACTGAGGACCATTTCCTTTATAGCTTTTAAAATGGGCACAATTCAAATGATTACAAGTGAGAAGATATGTGAACACTTTCTGTATATAGGGATGTGCAAGTGTTGAATTTCTGGCACTTACTTGGATTGCGCCTCCAATTGAAGTTTACAGATTGTAGCAAGTTGGTCCATTTTACTTGGATATAATCCAGCTTTGGCCGAATCACCTTTTATGGAGAGAACGAGAGAGAATATTTTCAACTATCTGCAAATCCTTATGATTAAATTACACCGACATGATGCTGAATAGTGTAAATTTATCAGCAGAATGTAGATCCACTAGTTACCATATTTCGTTGGCAGGTTGGGGAGAAAATTAGAAAAAAGAAAAAGGGGGACACAACAATAAAACAACAACTTGTATTTATATAGCACCTTTAACAAAATGAAACGTCCCAAGGCGCTTCACAGGAGTATTATGAGATAAAAATTTGATACCGAGCCGCAGAAATAGAAACTAGTGCAGGTGACCAAAAGCTTGGTCAAAGAGCTATGTTTTAAGGAGGGTCTTGAAGGAGGAAAGAGAGAGAGAGAGAGAGAGAGACAGAGGTTTAGGCAGGGAGTTCCAGAGCTTGGGGCCCAGGCAACAGAAGGCACGGCCACCAATAGTCGAGCGATTATAATCAGGGATGCTGAGGGGGGCAGAATTAGAGGAGCGCAGACATTTCGTGGGGTTGTGGGGCTGGAGGAGATTACAGAGATAGGGAGGGGCGAGGCCTTCGTGGGATTTGAAAATAAGGATGAGAATTTTGAAATCGAGACGTAGCTTAACCAGAAGCCAAGTAGGTCAGCGAGCACACGGGTGATGGGTGAGCGGGACTTGGTGTGAGTGAGGACACCGGCAGCCGAGTTTTGGATCACCTCCAGTTTACGAAATGTAGAATGTGGGAGGTCAGCCAGGAGTGTGTTGGAATAGTCAAGTATAGATACCACCTGAAAGATGCTTCATCACCAACACAGTATTTTAACTGGCAACAGAAGGCACGGCCACGAATAGTCGAGCGATTATAATCAGGGATGCTCAAGAGGGCAGAATTAGAGGAGCCCAGACATTTTGGGTTTTTAATTTTTTGCAAATTTAGATGAACCCCCTGTCCATTTTTACATCACTTTCTTTCACTGAAGCAACATAACAAAGGACCAATCATCAAAACCTGGTTGAATACATTCATTAAAAGCTCAACACAAGCATATGTAGACAGTGATATCAAGTGATTGAGCTCACAAAACTAGAGAAGCCCTTTCATTAAATTATTACCTGTTAGGTTTAATTTTGTACTTGTTAAACTCATTTGGCACAAATATGTTTTGTCGGACAAAAACAGGTAGACGACAAAATTAATGGTGCTAGTTTAAAAATACCTTTAAGAATTTAACAAGAAATCGGTACATATTTAATTAGTTATTCTGAAATACGTACTGTAGATTTTCCCAACTGGGCTGCTAGGTGCAGAGCTGATCTTCCTCTGATCATTCTCTATGTTCTGTAATAAGTGGTTCAAAGATGCATGCCGAGTGAAGCCTTGCTTGGTGTTGGAGGAAGGGAAAAGATTCTTGGCAAATGCTTCTTTTGAAAGTTTGGGTAATGCAGTGCTAGGTACAGCTGAGGTAGTCAGTGTAATAGGTTTTACATCTGCAACAATAGCAGTTTCATTATCAAAACTCAATTCATTAATTGTACAAACACATTTTCTACAGAAAACAGGTAAAAATCACAAGAATCAGGGAAATATAATTTAATCAAAACAATTGTGTACCATTTAGGTCTGGGAATGCCTCTGGTCCTGTCCATTTAAATGCCGGCTTCCGTCCTCTCAGCTCCGTTACGTGCACTTTCTTTATAAGTTCAAGGCTGGTGAGAACATTAGCTATATCGTAGAGTCGTCTTATTTTAGCTGCCAAAATAAATATTAGCATAGTGTAAATTTTATTTTTCACAAATCCCAATGTGTTACAAGAATGGAGTGCTGATAAAGTCGACATTTTTGTCTTTTAGGTCCTTTCCACATATCGATAGCAGGAAGTATTCATTACCTGCCTCCCTCATAAGAAAGACTTGGATTTATATAGCGCCTTTCACAACCATCGGACGTCTCAAAGCACTTTACAGCCAATTAAGTACTTTTTGGAGTGTAGTCACTGTTGTAATGTGTGAAATGCGGCAGTCAATTTGTGCACAGCACGCTCCCACAAGCAGCAATGTGATCATGACCAGATAATCTGTTTTTTTGTTTTGTTGATTGAGGGATAAATATTGGCCAGGACACCGGGGATAACTTCCCTGCTCTTCTTCGAAATCGTGCCATGGGCTCTTTTACATTCACCCGAGAGAGCAGACGCGGCCTCGGTTTAATGTCTCATCCGAAAGACAGCACCTCCGATAGTGCAGCACTCCCTCAGCACTGCACTGGACTGTCAACCTAGATTTGTGTGCTCAAGTCGCTGGAGGCGAAAGTGCTCCCCACTGAGCCACAGCTGATAGTACAATACAATAAAAAAGGAGTTATTCCCAAGATCTCAGCACAACTTGAATCAAAGACTTATGCATTCACAAGGGCTGTATATCACTTGGCTATTGCAAGTAGTGAATAGATAGCAATGGGTTATGTATGATCTGGCACACAAGATCTGCTCAGTGTGATTTGTTTAGTAAAATCAAAAGTCCATATTTTATTCAAAGTTGTGACTGACTCAGAATCTTGAAAAACAAGTTCACACATCACCATATTCGGTTGACCTGCTCATCTACCAACAACATAGTGACACTCCAATGTTCATAATCAATTTAGTTACTGTAAATAAACTCGAGAACCACTAACTATTATTCTGGAACACAACAGCACTAACATAGAACAGATTACATGGAATATACAGCACAGAAACTCGAGCCTCCTTCTGTCTTTCCTCACCTAATTCTCAGTGTATCCCTCTATTCATCTTCTCCCTCATATGCTTGCCTCCCTTAAATGCAACCAAACTATTCATCACAATTACGCCCTGTGGTAGCGTGTTCCACATTTTCATCACTCTCTGGGTAAAGAAGTTTCTTCTGAATTCCCAATTAACCAAACCTCAAAATTCATTATTCTCAATCTATGCTCAATTAACTATGTTCAGCAGGGTCTATTTGTCCAAAGATTTGATACTCCAGCTTAATACATACCTTTCATCGAAGTATGTGTCATCCTCCATCTCTCTAGTGCCACATAGCCAAGCTAGCCTCCCAAACAGGCCCAAGCCCAGATACATGGTCAAACATCTCCATCACTGTTTAACAGTTTGAAGCAAATAGAAATTTGCGCTAGCTTTCAACACACTGAAATAATTGCTTTAAGGTCTGGTCACTGACCATGCCAACTGGGAGATTGATCCTGTGCAAAGAGATTGTGTATTTGACTTTTGATTTCCAAAACAATGGTGAAAAGACTACAGAAAAACACTATATACACATCCAACTCACCCGCCCCGCAACAACTTGGGAATGAATTGATAAAATCGGATATACAAATACTCGTATCAATTTGTTTTTCCAAGCGTCCCAGTGACAGAACTTTAGTGCCTTGACATGATGCACTAGAATGTGTGTTAGGGTGCAACTTTAGCACTCCTCAAATTCTGTCCAAAGAGAAATTGGGGGGGGGGGGGGGGGGAGTGGAAACATAAAATAAATGAAAAGAGAGAGGATAGTAAGCACCAATGTTCCAGTTTGTCTGGAAGCCCAGCGCAGGCTGCTCACTGGCTTTTAAATGGAAAAATGCACATGAAAGGTGAAGTACTCCTAAATAGCCCCAAAGTAAGGTGCATAGCCTGGGATCATTTAAACCTATGTATGGAAGCTGGGCTGGAGAAAGCGCTGTATGAACCCTCATAATTATGCTGACTTGCAAAATCCGACAGCTAGGGTGAAGAAAAACACTATCATATAATCATGCTAACTTGCAAAATCTAAAAGCACTATTATATAATTATACTAACTTGCAAAAACTAAAACCAAAGTAGCAAGACAATCAGTGATATATAATCACGAAACACCCAAGCAGATGAGGCCTTGAGAAGCACATGGTTACTATCTGTACAAGGTAAAATGTAACTTGAAAAGAATGTTCAAGACACAATGCTTTAATTAAGAAAAATGATGAGATGCAGGCTTTGCCTGCAAGATAAGCTTGTACTAAAAGATTTATAATGCTGTAAATTAGTTTTAACTTCGGAGTTGTATCCGAGAAGCGATCTCGGAAGGTTCTCCCCAGGCCTGCGAATAAACCTTTTTGAACCACTACCAGAGTATGTCTTCTCTGCCTGAGTGTCGACCCTGTATATCACTTGGTCCACTCCTCGGTTACCACATGAGGAAATTTGAATGGGCTGCACACGCAAAAAAATATTAAAGAGAACATTGGTTATCACCTAGGCAACTCTATGACTTCTAATCGGAGAGCAATTTCCTGGAGCAAAGGGAAAAAGTAGCTGTCATTCAACAATAACTTTCATTAATTCGGTGCTTTAAACTAATGGAAATAGACTGTTGAGGAGGTGTGTAGAAGAGTAATCACACACCATGTCGTTGATGACAAGCAAATCTCTGTGTTGGGGAAGAGAGTAAAGAAAACCAAACTGAAATAATTCAAACAGGCAGTGGGGAAGAGGCGAGAGTGATGAATTCGGTTGTGCCAATACATTCAAAGGCTTTAGAAAGGAAACTGGCATGTGGAGAGAATGGACGGGGTCAAGAATATGTTTTTTAAAAAGCTGAGGAGTAATGACAGCAGTTTTGAAGGAATAGGGACCTACGCCCGAGGAAAGAGTATGGTTGACAGCATGTATTGAATGAGGAGAGGTGATTGAGGGCCAAGGAGACAGTCAGTCAGAGAGGGAGGGGGACCTTGGCTGTGAAGCAAAAACAAACAGTAAAAATAAAAAACACATATTTCGTGCAATTATCTTTCCTTTTAAATACCACACTTGCATCTCTCTCCTTACCCCCTCCCTTTCATCAGGGAAATCGGGTGGGAAAGTGGAGTTGAGATCGAAGATCAGCCATGATCTTATTGAATGGCGGAGCAGGCTCGAGGGGCCGTGTGGACTACTCATGCTCCTTTTTCTTATGTTAAGAAAAAGATCAATTCAAACATTAACCAACAAAACTATTAGCCTAAATAGTATAATAGTACACAACAATCACACAGCTCTGCTTCACATAATAGTCTTAGGTTTTAGAATATTTAAAAATAAAAGACAGCAAGGATTTGGGCATGTATACATGATCTCCAATCACGGAGCTTCACTTATGGGCTGGTTGGTGAATTTGCACAGTAAGTGAACGATACAAACTAGAAGGATCCCAGGTTCAGTCCCTTGTCGATTTGAGTTAGTGAATCTGACAAGAAAGGAGTTGAGGTACTACAATCAGTTTCAGTTAAGACAGAATAATCTTGGAATCATAGAATAGTACAGCACAGAAGGAGGCCATTCAGCCAATCGATTCTGTGCCAGCTCTTTCGAAAAGCAATCCAGTTAGTCCCACTCTCCGGCTCTTCCCCATACCCCTGCAACTTTTTCTCCTTCAAGAATTTATATTGAATCTGGACCACCACCCTATCCGGCAGCACATTCCAAATCCTAACTACTGGTTGCATAAAAAAGTTCTCTCTCATGTCGCCTCAGGTTCTTTTGCCAATCACCTTAAAAAAGTGCCCTCTCGTTATCGACCCTTCAGCCATTGGAAACAGTTCGCTGTTCTACGGTCAAGTGTGCACATACATTACTCAATAGAAAAGAGACTTGGAATTGTTGGGTCGTCAAGATAAAAGGCTTTAGTTTAAGCATTATCTGTACTACAATAATAATCTATTTAATCCAAGATCACAAAATACAGCAGTTCACTCAAAACAAGATTCCAAATGGCAAATGCCACGTTAACACTTTTCTTTTTGAACCCTCAGTAGCTTATCCAGCGAGAAGGTTTGATGACGTTGGTCAGCGCTGAGTTAATTGATCTCATTTAGGACAACTGAAAGAGCGTTATAATTGGTCTGGATTTGGGAGAGGACACTCTTGCCCAGCGAATGTCCTTCAGACTCTTACGCCTGGTAAATGCAAGCGTAAGGCCTGCTTATATCAGCGTAAGAGTTTTATAAAAGAAAAAAGAAAATTTTATCATTAATCTTTATATTAAAAACCCTGTCCATTAAGGCAAGTTTATTTTTAACCCTATTAAAACATTTTTTAATTCAATTTCAATTAATTTTAATGTGAAGTGTTTTTCTTATCTATTTAAAATGTTTGTGTTTTGGGGGGTATCCCCATTCATAGAAATGGTGATCACTGTACAAACAGAACTCACCATTAGTGTGAATGGGGATGTCATTTTAATTGGTTGGTCTGGCCCACATACGCTCCTGGAATACGTGGGTCCCTATGCTGAACTGCGCAGCTAGGCCTCGGAGCACAAATCTACATTCCTGCGGGACCACCAGGTATTTTTGCCATTTTTTTTTTCCGGGCGGAAGCCTCCGACCACAATGTTTGGCCCAATGTCTTCATGAGGAAGAAAAAGCTTGGCACCAAAAATTGGTGGGAAATGTTTACAAAGCTATTGGCTTCAAAATATATCTTAATGTATCCACCTCCTTTGGAACCTTGATACAGAGTCTTTGAGGTCAGCCTTATGCAACGCTTACCCTCGAGTTATTGGCCCTTAAATTCCGGTCGAGCTCTTCCCACAGGCAAACGACAGAAAAAGAGATAAAATTTGCGCACTTACCCGTTGCTGCTGCGCCCATTGGAACTTCCGAGCCTGAGGCCTTGCGTGACTGTGCGACGCAGCGCGTGCATGTAGGGACATGCGCAGGCCGGGAGCTGGAGACAGCAGCCAGTATAGATTCTCATTCATAGTGAGAGGAGTTCCGTAAGTCCTATAACTATGAATGAGAACCCACCCCCAAGTACCCAAAACACAATAAAAAATAAACTACATATTTAACATTCATTTAAATGAAAGTTGTCATAAAACATTTTTTTTTTACCGACTTAAAACATTTTTTTTTGTAATTAAGCCTTAAAATTAACTTACCGTAGTGGGGAGGGTTTTTAAACAATAAAATGTTTTTATAACTTTAAAAAAAAATGTTTGTGTATTTTTTAAACACTTAGGCCTGTAAAAGTAGGCTATACGCCTGCTTTTTCAAGCGCAAGGTTTTAAAGGACATTTGCAGGCCAAGATATTCGTAAATATCGGAAATCTTGCCCTGCACGTGTCCTCGCTCCCGCGACACGGAGGATCTGTCAAGCCAGAAACTTGACAGATCGGAAAAGCCGGTTTTCGGTGCATGCGCACTGCACGCTGAAAACCGGCTTTTCCGATGCCTTCCCGGGTCCGTAGAAATGTCATACGGACCCGGGACATCGGAATTTCAGGGCCAATGTCTTGGAACACTGTGTAGAAAGGGTGGAAGAAGATGAAGATATTTAAGTTTGTCACAAAAATTGCAACATCACTTTTGCCTTCCAAAGTAAAATGTCTTACAGTTGGAAGTGGAGAAGAATTTAATCCGTTTTTTTTTAAAAAGACACAAACCACTGTGGCATGCCCCCTGATGGCAAACTGAGCAGCAGCAGTTTGAGGTTAACAAAGCCACAAAGAAAGCAAACCAAGCACTAGGGTTTATTTCTAGAGATAGAATTTAAAAGTAGAGGAAGTTATGCTAATCTTGTATCGAACCTTGGTTAGACCACACTTGGGAGTACTGGGTGCAATTCTGGTTGCCATATTATAAACAGGATAGAGGGGCACCAGAGAGAGTGCAAAAAAGATTTACAAGGATGATACCAGTAATGCAAGGTTATACCCATCAGGAAAGTTCTCTTGAAAAAAGAATGCTGTGGCGTGACCCAATAGGTCTTTAAAATTGTGAAAAGTTTTGATAGAGTAGATACAAAGAGTGTTTCCACTTGTGGGGAACAGCAAATCCAGAGCCAATCAATATAAGATAGTCACTAAGGAATCAAAGGAAATTCAGAAGAAACTTCTTTACCCAGAGAGTGGAATGTGCTACCACAGGGAGTAGTTGAGGCGAATAGCAAAGCTAGACAAGCATGTGAGGAAGAAGGGAATGGTGGTTATTCTGATAAGAGTTAGATGAGGAAGGCTGGAAGGAGGCTCGAGTGGAACAAACGCTGGCATGGACTGGTTCGGCTGAATGTCCTGTGTCTGTGCCGTATATTCTTTGTAATCCTATGCAGGGGAATTACATGTCTATACAAGGATAAATGAAGAATTCATGCTTTCACTTAAATAAGTGTTATAGCTTATGTGATAATTTTTGTTGCTATTATAGTAATTAAAATGGGCAGTTTAAAATATATAAAGCACTTCACTTACTCTTAAACTTGCTGTGATCTAGATCCACCTTCTGGTCATCACCGATTAGGATTTTAGCAGCAGTGTCAAGACTAACCACTCGGGGCTTTGATACCAGGAACAGCATGACAAATTTCTGACTCATTACTCTCAGGGATTTGTCTTTCCGCCCATTTACTGAGGCTGCAGATGGAGAAATAAATATATTAATTGCAATTTGGAAAACTCTGTATAAATAGATGGCCCCAAATTCCACACTTCTGATTTGATACTTTGTCACTGAATCACAGTAACCGAATATAATATTTCTGGCTATCAGTGATACTAGTTCTTAAAAGTTTTCCATATTTTTCCCATGCAATTTAAAGTATAATCGTACAGCACAGGATGCCATTCGGCCCGTCGTGCCTGTGAAAGAGGTATCTAATTAGTCCTACTCCCCTGCTCTTTCCCCACAGCCCTACATTTTTCCCCTCTTAAGTATAAGACCAATTCCCTTTTGAAAGTTGCTCTTCAATTGGCTTCCACCACCCTTTCGGGCAGTGCATTCCAGATCATAATGACTCAATGCATTTATAAAACGTAGTGCAAAAAAAACATCATCTGCCCTCTGGTTCTTTTGCCAATTATCTTAAATCTGTGTCCTCTGGTTACTAACCCTCCTGCCAGTTTTACCTATTTACTCGATCAAAACCCTTTGTAAAAAAAGGATAAAAATTACTAGTAATGTTGCTATCGTCTTCATTTGAAATATTGTTGGCCAAGTCACATATACCAGTTTTTAAATCGAGACAAAATATCATCCTGGACAGTTGTTAAGGAACTCCAGCAGTGCATCTTTTAAGGAGACAGCCACTGCAGCCAATGCACTTACTTCCAACTGGAAATGAGCACCAATTGGTTGGTTGGGGAGGATAAATAAGAATATTTTAATCTGGCAGCTTGGCTGAGTAAGCTCATCTCCAAGTCAAAGGACTGTGGCTTCAAGTTGCACTACAGGACTGGAGCACAAAATATAGGCCAATACTTCATTGACTTCATTGCAGTATCGAAGGAGTTCTGAATCATTGGAAGTGTCATCGTTTGAATGAGACTTTAACTGAGACCCTATCTGCCTGTCCAGTTGGATGCAAAAAGAATTGCATAGTACCATTCGAAGAAGAGAGTCCTTCAATTGTTCTGGCCAACGTCCATCCTTCAACGCCACTAAAATGGTCAATTAACTGGTTTGCTGTTTGTGGGACATTGTGTATAAATTGGCCGCTGCGTCTGGAGTGGAGTATTTTTGAGGAATTGAGATGGGGTGGAACAAAATGGCAGAAGCAAGTTTGAAGCAGTCAAATATTTATTTCAATATTGATGTACTATGTCAGGTTCAGAATACGTGAGAATCAGGATGAATATAGAAAGTGAATAAGAAAATGAGGGGCAAAGAGAGAGTACGAGAATAGATTGGCAGCTAACATAAAAGGGAGTTCAAGTCTTCTATAGCCATATAAATAGTAAACAGGTAGTAAGAGGAGGGGTAGGGCCGATTAGGGACCAAAAAGGAGACCTACGCATGGAGGCAGAGGGCATCACTAAGGTACTAAATGAGTACTTTGTTTCGGTATTCCAGGAAGAAGATGCTGCCAAAGTCATAGTGAAAGAGGAGGTAGTGTGGATACTGGATGGGATAATAATTGATAGAGGAAGTACAGGCAACTCTCGATTATCCGGGTCCCTCGGGGATCAGGCTATTTCGGGTAAACTATTTTGCCGCTAGGGCGAGTGCACATCTCAGAGCTGACATTAGTTATGTTTTATTTTGAAATGCCCCTGTAATTTGACTGTTCAGTACTTGGCGAGAATGTTTGGGTCCCAAATTTGATCTACGGTCTTTCATGTGGAGAGAAAGGTAAAACCGCAGGCAAGGACACGGTGAACCCTATTGTGTTGGAAGCGGATATTTTTAAATTCGCTGGAGTGGGAACATTCAATAAATAATTCATTGTATCCAGGGCTGCAGTGCTTTCGTGCAAACAACGGACGGTGCAGAAAGTGGTCAGCGCAGGACTGTGTGTGGGGTGGGTTTCATTGTCGTGTGTAAGAGCGCATTAAAGACCAAAAATGAGTAGTTTGGACAGGAGCTTTGCGTTGCTTTCTGTTGCACTTGTGATCAGCTTGTTATCCGGTGCTGAGATTAGAAAAACAGCGAAATGTCTATCTCGGTGCAGCTGTACACGGGACACTATCATGTGTATCGGAACTTCATCTATTCCAAGGATCCCCCCCCAATGATTTAAAACTGCCATTGCAGCGGGTTCTCCATTAGATCCATGTACAGATAAAGCGAGAGTTACCTGTACTAGAAAGGCTGGCTGTACTTAAAATAGATAAGTCACCAGGACCGGATGGAATGCATCCCAGGGTGCTGAGGGAAGTTAAGGTGTAAATCGCAGAGGCACTGGCCATAATCTTCGACGCTCCCTTAGATATAGGAGTTGTGCCAGAGGACTGGAGAATTGCAAGTGTTACTCTTGTTCAAAAAAGGGTGCAAGGATAAACCCAGCAACTACAGGCCAGTCAGTTTAACCTCGGTAGTGGGTAAGCTTTTAGATACAATAATCAGGGATAAAATTAACAGTCACTTGGACAATATGGATTGATTAAGGAAAGCCAGCAATGATGTTAAAGGCAAATCGTGTTTAACTAACTTGATCTGAGTTTTTTGATGAGGTAACAACGGGTTGATGAGGGCAATGCAGTTGATGTGGTGTACATAGATTTCCAAAAGGCGTTTGATAAAGTGCCACATAATAGGTTTGCCAGCAAAGTTGAAGCCCATGGAATAAAAGGGACAGTGGCAACATGGATATGAAATTGGCTAAGTGACAGGAAACAGAGTAGTGGTGAACAGTTTTTTTTCCCAGACTGGAGGAAGGTAAACAATGGTGTTACCCAGAGGTTGTATTCTAGGACCACTGCTTTTCTTAATGTATATTAATGACTTGGGTGTACAGGGCACAATTTCAAAATTTGCAGAGGACACAAAACTCGGAAGTAAGTGAACAGTGGGGAGGATAGTGATAGACTTAAAGACAGATAGACTGCTGAAATGAGCACACACGTGGCAGACGAACTTTAACGCAGAAAGGTGTGAAGTGACACATTTTGATAGGAAGAACGAGGAGAGGCAATATAAACTAAAGGGTATAATCCTAAAGAGGTGCATAAACAGAGAGACCAGGGGTATATGTGCACAAATCGTTGAAGGTAGCAGGGCAGGTTGAGAAAGCTGGTAAAGAAGCATACAGGATCCTGGGCTTCATAGATAGAGGCATAGAGTACAAAAGCAAGGAAGTTATAATGAACCTTTATAAAACATTGGTTTGGCCACAACTGGAGTATTGTGTCGGGCACTGCACTTTAGGAAGGATTCAAAGGCCATAGAGAGGGTGAAGAAAAGATTTACGAAAATGGTTCCAGGGATGAGGGACTTCAGTTACATAGATAGACTGGAGAAGCTGGGGTTGTTCTTCTTGGAGCAGAGAAGGTTGAGAGGTGATTTGATAGAGGTGTTCAAAATCATGAGGGGTCTAGACAGAGTAGTTAGAGAGAAACTGTTCCAACTGGCAGAAGGGTCAAGAACCAGAAGACACGGATTTAAGGTGATCGGCAAAAAAAACAAAGGCGACATGAGGAAAAACGTTTTCATACAGCAAGTGGTTATGATCTGGAATGCATTGACTGAAAGGGCGGTGGAGGCAGATTCAATAGTGGCTTTCAAAAGGGAATTGGATAAACAATTTACAGGGCTACAGGGAAACGGCGGTGGAGCGGGACTAGCCGAAGAGCTCTTGCACAGAGCTGGTGCGGGCTCGACGGGCCGAATGGCCTCCATCCTGTGCTGTAACCATTCTATGATTAACAACTGATGTAACTACAGAAACAAACCTGAACACTTGTATACCTGCTCTAAATTCCATTCCAGGGAGTTCCACAAAGTACATCTCCTTGGGCTTCACCTCACTGTTACTGGCCAAATTTTGCTCTCGTAGTGGTTCTTTTATATAGCTTTCATGTAATTCAAATCCCCTCTTCTTAATGTGCAACATCTGTTCTGCATATTTCTGATCTTCACCAACATTCTTCAATGTTCCCAGTGTGTGAGTGAGATTGTGGCGGCCATGCCACGTGTACCGGTTCTTCGCAAGGCGACTGACCATATGCAAGCTTTCTAGAACATTCACGATATCATAGATACGCCTACGTTCAACATCTAGTGAAGGAGGAAGTACAATTCTGTTAAGTGATCAAGTATACCATTTCTGGCAGAAGATTCGTACTTTGATCCTTCTGCATTCATTATATGCATATAAAAAAAATGAATATCAAGTTTCACAGATAATGCAAATAGAATGTAGTTTAATTCAATTTTCTCTTCTGCATCTCAATTTACTCTTCTCTCCTGCATATTACAACTGATCTTGTGCACAGATCCATGGTTCCCAGCTACCCTGTTACATTGCCCAAGTGGTCTTTATTCATATGCAAGTCCAAGTAGTGAAGGTTGACCATTGAGTCTGATCATGTTATTGTCGAGTATCCACATGTGCATACTACAGCACTCAAAGTGGGAAGTCTAGTTATTGGTTAGTCTGTGTCCTTTCCTGGCCCAACACGATCAAGCCACAGGAAGGAAAGTTGAGTCAAGCAACACTCCTGTAGCTCTGTGTTAGTTATTTTTAATAACGTTATAATGCAGATACTACAAACAAATTGAGGTACCTCAACATATTGTGCCCATATTCAAATAACACAGTAACTGAAAATCTAATTGCCACGATATTTCAGAAACAAGACCACCAGGAAATTTGCATTGAATTAACTGGTATTTCAGTAGTGAAAGTCCCAAAATACTTTAGATCTGAGACTATTCAAAAGTAAATGTCATAACTTTTCAAGCTCCCCTTAACAATGGGCCCTATATCTCCATACAGCATATATACTTGGTATAAGATATGTGCGTCAACTCACTCAATTCTGCCGCTACTTCATCCAAGCATATATCGTTGTTCACTGCGGGGTTGGGATAGTTAGGATACCGTGCCAAGAACCTGTAGCACAACAGACCCAGACTCTTCTCTTTGCGACTTGGATGAAATTTCTCAAATTCTTCCCCAGTTAACTGGTCCTGAAATTCAAATACAAACGTATTTTGCCTCATTTTCTTGTCACTGAGAATTTATAATTTTTTTTTTAAATTATGTATCGTTTTCCAATCCAAATTTTACACTTTTCAACTATTCCATATTACATAGTCCTGCTTATGAACTACAATTAAAACTTCTGAATAGTTACTGTACCTGTAAATTCTCATTTGCCTCCATAATATGGTCGTCATCCACCAGCAACTCCTTCTTCTTTTCCCTGCTCCTGATCTCCGGACTAGCAGCACTGATTAACATTTTCAAATTAGCGGTAGGGGTCCACGGCTCTCCAACAGGGGATTCCTGAAGCTTTGTTGGAGTGGTCATCGTTCCCAAGTCTGGTCGAATTCCTCCCAATACTGAATGTGAGGTAGAGGACTGTTGCTTCAGTGGAGTCTTTGTGGCTTTTTTATGTGGTTCTAAAAATATATTTTCCTGTTTTGAAAGACAGAAAAATCAAATTTTTATGGGATCATGCATCGTTTCCATCATCAGTGACTACTGCCAATGAACCGGAAGCTTGCACAGAAGCATTCTGCACATAAATGTCAACTTTCATAAGTCGACAGAAATACCATAGTTGATAGAAACACCAACAACTTTTAAACTTCTAATTTTTATTTTATTTTCAGCTCAGTTTGGCAGCACATAAATGTTAACTTTCATAAGCCTATTGAAACACAAATCAACTTTACATTTTATTTTCTTTTCCTGACGCGGTTCAGTTTGGCAACAGCGATCTCTTTTCCCCACCCCCTCCCCTCCTTTCTCTCTCACCAATCTGTACGAATTCCAGCGAGAACAACCCAAAAATACCACTGGAATTACACACGCAATGACTTTATTTCATTGGCAGTAGTCGCGTCTTTCCATCATATTGTATTGAGTTGACACAGGTACAACGTCTCAAATCCGGCAAACTTGGGACCGAGACCGTGCCGGTTTTTGGATTTTTCCAGATTTTGGACACGATAAATATTGAAGACAATGGCGACTCTTTTTACCCAGAACACGCCGTGAGTTAGAATAGGCCCCATCAATGCTGCGGGGGCCTGGTGCGCAGGTGCGGGTCTCGCTCTTGTGCAGTGCTGCCAGTCGGGTAATGATGGCAGGAGGCGGAGAGAAGATTCGGGAGCTGGGGGTGGAAGAGGAGGAACAGGCGGTGGCAGCGGGGTGCAGGGAAACTGCGATAACGCTACCGAGACAAAGAAAGTACTAATGGTGGCATGGATCAGGTCGGGTCGGGGGTCATTCGGCAAGGCTGGGACCAATCGGACGCCATTTAAAACATAGCAGCGAAGCCGATAACTAGTCCAGCCTGACAGTTTTTGGACAATAATTCCGGATTTTATTTTACTGAATATCAAATGGGATTTTCTCAAAAAGGTCCGGTTTTCGGACAGCCGGATTTGAGATGTTATACTTGTACTACAATTCACATTGATCTGGTGTGTTGTAAAGAAGCAATATGGTTTGCAAATACTTTTAAATGATTGTACTCTTTTTAAAACAAAAAGAGTAGCTATATCTGTCCCCACCAAAATAAATACAGTCTTCATCCATACATCATTGTTGCGATATTAAAAGGCCCCAGTTTGAAACTTGTCCTGTACCAACCAGCCAATCTCATCCAGAGTATTATACTACAGGTTGTACCTCTCCAGTCCCGCACCCTTGGGATCTGACCGGGCCAGACCAGAGAATTTTCCGAACCACAGGAGGTCACCCTGTGTCAACGCTGTTGACAACAACCCGGACGTGTTCTGCACATGCGCTGCGCAGAAGCCTACTGCGCCGCATTTAGTCGTCCAGAAGTCGGGAGAAGCGCCGGGCAGGGAGAGAGAGAGCTAAGCCACAAGCCCCCGACCAGGCCCAGAGCCTCCCGCTCAGCCGCGGCAAGGAGAGAGAGGGCCTGGGGTCAGGCCCAGCTTCGACGTCTTCAGTCAGCCGCTAACACTCCCCTTTCTCGGCCCGCTTACCTCAACGAACAGCGCCACCCACACCGGGACTGATGAAAGACCAGAGATGTTTCCGGACTAAAAAGAGTTCAGAACTGGAGAGGTACAACTGTATAATTAGCTTTAGCAATGCAAGGCTATGGTGAAAGAGCTGGAAAGTAGGACTAATTGGATAGCTTTTTCAAGAGCCTGTACAAGCACAATGGCCTCCTCCTTGTGCTGCATTATTCTATTCCATGCCAAAATAGGGTGCAAACATTCATAATCCCCACTGTTGTTGGTTATCCAGTGATCACTGGAAGCACATGTGTACACAGACTGCATCTCAGCTATGGTGTTCTTATTAGGAATTAGCAATTAGGAAATGGTATGTTAGCCTTTGTTACAGAGGGATTGGAGTACAAGAGTAAAAGAAGTCTTGCTACAATTATATAGGGCTTTGATGAGACCACATCTGGAATACTGTGTAGTTTTGGTCTCCTTACCCAAGGAAGGATATATTTGCCTGAGAGGGAGTGCAACAAAGGTTCACTTGCCTGATTCTTTGGATGTGGGGATTGTCTCAGAAGGAGAGATGGTGTAGACTAGGCCGATATTCCTTAGAGCTTAGAAGAATGAGACGTGATCTCATTAAGAATTTTATGTTTCAAAAGGCTCGACAGGGTAGATGGTGAGTGTATGTTTCCCCTGGCTGGGGAAAGCGAGAACTAGGGGCAACAGTCTCAGAATAAGGGGTTGGCCATTTAGGACTGAGATGAGGAGAAATGTATTTATTCAGAGGGTGGTGAATCTTTGGAATTCTCTAACTCAGAGAGCTGAGTATATTCAAGTCGTTGAGTATATTCAAGACAGACCAAGGGAATCAAGGGATAATGCGGGAAGGTGAGATAGAAGATCAGCCATGATCTTATTGAATGGCTGAGCAAGCTTTAAATGGCCAAATGGCCGACTCCCGCTCCGATTTCTTATGTGCTCTCAGCCACACATAGAAACATAGAAAATAGGTGCAGGAGTAGGCCATTCGGCCCTTCGGGCCTGCACCGCCATTCAATGGGTTCATGGATGAACATGCAACTTCAGTACCCCATTTCTGCTTTCTCGCCATACCCCTTGATCCCCCTAGTAGTAAGGATTACATCCAACTCCTTCTTGAATATATTTAGTGAATTGGCCTCAACAACTTTCTGTGGTAGAGAATTCCACAGGTTCACCATTTTCTGGGTGAAGAAGTTTCTCCTCATCTCGGTCCTAAATGGCTTACCCCTTATCCTTAGACTGTGACCCCTGGTTCTGGACTTCCCCAACATTGGGAACATTCTTCCTGCATCCAACCTGTCTAAACCCATCAGAATTTTAAACGTTTCTATGAGATTCCCTCTCATTCTTCTGAACTCCAGTGAATACAAGCCCACTTGATCCAGTCTTTCTTGATATGTCAGTCCTGCCATCCCGGGAATCAGTCTGGTGAACCTTCGCTGCACTCCCTCAAGAGCAAGAATGTCCTTCCTCAAGCTAGGAGACCAAAACTGTACACAATACTCCAGGTGTGGCCTCACCAAGGCCCAGTACAACTGTAGTAACACCTCCCTGCCCCTGTACTCAAATCCCCTTGCTATGAAGGCCAGCATGCCATTTGCTTTCTTAACCGCCTGCTGTACCTGCATGCCAACCTTCAGTGACTGATGTACCATGACACCCAGGTCTCGTTGCACCTCCCCTTTTCCTAATCTGTCACCATTCAGATAATAGTCTGTCTCTCTGTTTTTACCACCAAAGTGGATAACCTCACATTTATCCACATTATACTTCATCTGCCATGCATTTGCCCACTCACCTAACCTATCCAAGTCACTCTGCAGCCTCATAGCATCCTCCTCGCAGCTCACACTGCCACCCAACTTAGTGTCATCCGCAAATTTGGAGATACTACATTTAATCCCCTCGTCTAAACTATTAATGTACAATGTAAACAGCTGGGGCCCCAGCACAGATCCTTGCGGTACCCCATTAGTCACTGCCTGCATTCTGAAAAGTACCCATTTACTCCTACTCTTTGCTTCCTGTCTGACAACCAGTGCTCAATCCATGTCAGCACACTACCCCCAATCCCATGTGCTTTAACTTTGCACATTAATCTCTTGTGTGGGACCTTGTCGAAAGCCTCCTGAAAGTCCAAATACACCACATCAACTGGTTCTCCCATGTCCACTCTACTGGAAACATCCTCAAAAAATTCCAGAAGATTTGTCAAGCATGATTTCCCTTTCACAAATCCATGCTGACTTGGACCTATCATGTCACCTCTTTCCAAATGCGCTGCTATGACATCCTTAATAATTGATTCCATCATTTTACCCACTACCGATGTCAGACTGACCGGTCTATAATTCCCTGTTTTCTCTCTCCCTCCTTTTTTAAAAAGTGGGGTTACATTGGCTACCCTCCACTCCATAGGAACTGATCCAGAGTCGATGGAATGTTGGAAAATGACTGTCAATGCATCCGCTATTTCCAAGGCCACCTCCTTAAGTACTCTGGGATGCAGACCATCAGGCCCTGGGGGTTTATCGGCCTTCAATCCCATCAATTTCCCGACTAATAAGGATTTCCCTCAGTTCCTCCTTCTTACTAGACCCTCTGACCCCTTTTATATCCGGAAGGTTGTTTGTGTCCTCCTTAATGAATACCGAACCAAAGTACTTGTTCAATTGGTCTGCCATTTCTTTGTTCCCCTGATTCTGACTGCAGTGGACCTACGTTTGTCTTTACTAACCTTTTTCTCTTTACATATCTATTGAGGCTTTTGCAGTCCATTTTAATGTTCCCTGCAAGCTTCCTCTCGTACTCTATTTTCCCTGCCCTAATCAAACCCTTTCTCCTCCTTTGCGGAGTTCTAAATTTCTCCCAGTCCCCGGGTTCGCCGCTATTTCTGGCCAATTTGTATGCCACTTTCTTGGCTTTAATACTATCCCTGACTTCCCTTGATAGCCACGGTTGAGCCACCTTCCCTTTTTTATTTTTACGCCAGACAGGGATGTACAATTGTTGTAGTTCATCCATGCGGTCTCTAAATGTCTGCCATTGCCCATCCACTGTCAACCCCTTAAGTATCATTCGCCAATCTATCCTAGCCAATTCACACCTCATACCTTCAAAGTTACCCTTCTTTAAGTTCTGGACCATGGTCTCTGAATTAACGGTTTCCTTCTCCATCTGAACGTAGAATTCCACCATATTATGGTCACTCTTTCCCAAGGGGCCTTGCACAACGAGATTGCTAATTAATCCTCTCTCATTACACAACACCCAGTCTAAGATGGCCTCCCCCCCCTTGTTGGTTCCTCGACATATTGGTCTAGAAAACCATCCCTTATGCACTCCAGGAAATCCTCCTCCACCGTATCGTTTCCGGTTTGGTTAGCCCAATCCATATGCATATTAAAGTCACCCATGATAACTGCTACACCTTTATTGCATGCACCCCTAATTTCCTGTTTGATGCCATCCCCAATATCACTACTACTGTTTGGAGGTCTGTACACAACTCCCACTAGCGTTTTCTGCCCCTTGGTATTCCGTAGCTCCACCCATACCGATTCCACATCATCCAAGCTAATGTCTTTCCTTACAATTGCATTAATTTCCTCTTTAACCAGCAACGCCACCCCGCCTCCTTTTCCTTTCTGTCTATCCTTCCTAAATGTTGAATACCCTTGCATGTTGAGTTCCCAGCCTTGGAGCCATGTCTCCGTGATGCCAACCACATCGTATCCATTAACTGCTATCTGCACAGTTAATTCGTCCACCTTATTCTGAATACTCCTCGCATTGAGGCAGAGCCTTCAGGCTTGCCTTTTTAACACACTTAGACCCTTTAGAATTTTGCTGCAAAGTGGCCATTTTTGTTTTTGCCTTGGGTTTCTCTGCCCTCCACTTTTACTCATCGCCTTTCTGTCTTTTGCTTCTGTCTCCATTTTGTTTCCCTCTGTCGCCCTGCATTGGTTCCCATCCCCCTGCCATATTAGTTTAACTCCTCCCCAACAGCACTAGCAAACACTCCTCCGAGGACATTGGTTCCAGTCCTGCCTCGGTGCAGACAGTCCGGTTTGTACTGATCCCACTTCCCCCAGAACCAGTTCCAATGCCCCAGGAATTTCAATGCTGCATCATTGCTCAAGCCACGTATTCATCCGAGCTATCCTGCGATTCCTACTCTGACTAGCACGTGGCAGTGGTAGCAATCCCGAGATTACTACCTTTGAGGTCCTACTTTTTAAATTTAGCTCCTAGCTCCTTAAACTCGTCTCGTAGGACCTCATCCCGTTTTTTTATCTATATCGTTGGTACCAATGTGCACCACGACAACTGGCTGTTCACCCTCCCTTTTCAGAATGTCCTGCACCCGCTCCGAGACATCCTTGACCCTTGCACCAGGGAGGCAACATACCATCCTGGAGTCTTGGTTGCATATACAGCTCACACTGACCAGACTGGGTAAGGATTGAACCATCATTGGGCTACTGTCACCTGTGAAATATACTAAGTGGTTAAGATGCGCTGCTTCAAAAGTGACAAATTTCACTGAAACAAGTGTAAAGAAGTTAACAGAGAGACATTAAGACCAGGTCTTCAGCTTCTCTACCTGTCACAGTAACTCTTGCCCCACAAGATCATCAGCAGTCTGAGAAATGCGCACAATACCCAATACCTCAGCACATTAATTCCCCAGCAAAGGGGGACTGGCCAAATTTATAGCAATTGCAAGCAACTCACCTTTTGGTCGATTTCTGTAACATCTTCAGGTTTTCCATTTCTTTCAGCAGTATTCAAGCTTTCGCTCAGATTTTGCAGTTTTAAACAAAAGCTGGTCATCTTGTTTGTCTAAAAATCAAGCCAGGAATAACAGTTAGACTTTTTCCAAAGTTAAAGGATACCTTAATCCAAACATCTGACCCTATTTAAAATACGGATTTTTTTTTTTTTAAAACAAGACAGAACAATCTCCATCAAGACCAAAAATGTGCTTATAAGGGAGGTAAATGAAAACAAATTGTAAAATAAAAATTAATAATCCACAGAATTTTTATAGATGTAGAAAATATATTAAATTAACTAAAAGGAAGACCTGCATTTATAGTGCCTTTCACGACCTCATGTCATCTCAAAGCACTTTACAACCAATGAAGTACTTTTGAAATGTAGTCACTGCTATAATGTAAGGAAGGGAACAGCCAATTTGCATACAACAAGCTCCCACAAACAGCAATGTAATAACGACCAGATAATCTGTTTTGCTATGTTGATTGATGGATAAATATTGGCCAGGACATCAGAGATAACATCCCTGCTCTTCTTTGAAATAGTGCCATGGGATTTTTTTAATGTACACCCAAGAGAGCAGATGGGGCCTCGGTTTAACGTCTCATCCGAAAGACAGCACCTCAGACAGCGCAGCACTCCCTCGGTGCTGCACTGGAGTGTCAGCCTAGATTTTTGTGCTCAAATCTCTGGAGTGGGACTTGGACCCGCAACCTTCTGGCCCGCGCTTGGTTCAGAATTATAAAAGAAAGATTTGCATTTATATAGCGCCTTTCACTTTAGTCACTGTTGTCACGTAGGAAACGCGGCAGCCAATATGCACACAAGCCCCAGCAAAATTTGCTTATGGCCGGATAATCTGTTGGTTGTCAGGTTAGGTTTGTAAAAGAAAAACACATTTTAAAAAAAGGTTAAATGCAGCTGCCCAATTGGGGAGAATGACCATAACGCAGCCGAGGCTGTCAAGGTGTTTTCAGCCCCCTACCCCTAGCACAACGATGTCTCTCTCTCTTCTCTCTCTCTCTCTTTGGCGGGGTCAAACTTCACCTGGCGGGGAAAGCATGATTGGCATTGGGCGAAGCCAATCGCGGCCGCGTTACCCGGAGCGACGGCCCAAACACTGGGCGGGACAGGACCAATGAGCGGGGAGAGGAGGCGGGGCCACCAAGTTCGGTTGACTTCGATGGGGCAAGGTGAGGCCTTTTTTTTAAAAAAAAAAGGATGTATTTTTGAAATTGGCGCGTAAACGGCAAAAAAAAAGCCTCCCGCGCCCGCGTACATCTGACTAAAACGGCGCATCGAGGTTAAATACCGACTAAATAAATACATATTTTAAAAGAAAATACCTCAAAATGTTAATGGCGAGGACTCGATGAATTAATCCCCCTCCCTCTCGCGGAGATGGAGAGGGAGTTGGGCCGCGGCTCCTCCAAGGCGGGGACTCCGGCGTCCGATGGCTGTTTATAATGAAGTAAAGCACGAATTATAAAAGCCGGGGGAAGGGGAAGGGGAAGGGGAAGGGGAGGGGCGGTGGCCGGTGCGGAGAAGTTGTTGGGCGAGCAGCAGCAGTCGGCGGGCGAGCGGTTAGCAAGGCTGGGTTTGAACAGCTTTTCCCGCGCGGGAGGAGAGGGCGAGCCGGCGGGTGCGAGCCCGCGCCGTTGGGTTTGAAATCCCCCCCCCCCCCCCCCAAAAAAAAAATATCCACCGCCTGAACCCCATGGGGAGGAGAGGGGGAAGGAGCCCCCTTCTTCACACACACACACAATCTACCGCAATATAACATGATGGCCATCGACAGAAAGGCCCGTCACAGTGAGCAGCCTCCCCGCCGGAGGGGTAGAGGGAGAGATGCCCAGGAGGATGGGGATAGAGGAGGAATTTTCAGCCGCTCCCCCCCCCCCCCCCCCCCCCAGGGAGTTAATGGGGACTGGGGGGAACATTTCATAGGGATTGAAAGTGGGGATTGAGGGGGGGAAATTTATTGGAGATTGAGGGGGGATTTCATGGAGATTGAGGGGGGACATTTCATGGGGATTGAAAGTGGGGATTGAGGGGGGATTTCATGGAGATTGAAAGTGGGGATTGAGGGGGGGAAATTTATTGGAGATTGAGGGGGGATTTCATGGAGATTGAGGGGGGACATTTCATGGGGATTGAAAGTGGGGATTGAGGGGGGATTTCATGGAGATTGAGGGAGGACATTTCATGGGGATTGAAAGAGAGGATTTAATGGGGATTGAGGGGAGAAATTTCATGGGGGATCGAGGCGGGAAATTTCATGTGGATTGAGGGTAAAAATGAAAGCAGCAGTCACGGTGAGCTTCCATATAAACACATTTAATCATGCAGCCCCCCCCCCCCCCCCCCAGGGAGTGGGTTAATAAGGCTCGAGATGGGTCAATATGATGGCAGCAGGCACCCGTGAGTTTCTATTTAAACACAGGATGCCAGTCATGCAGCCATCCCCGCCCCAGGGGCTGGGGGGGTGGTTAATGGTGAATTAGAGGGGTAAATATAATGGCAGCAGCCACTGTGACCTTGTATTTAAACACATTTAGTCATGCAGCCAAGAGCCGGGGCTCTGAAAGTTGTGCAACTGTCACCAAAGCAGAATCTCACAGAATATAGTTAATCATTTACTGCAACAACAACAATGTACATGTTGATCGGTGCAAAAAAAAAGTGTTTTTCATCGTCCCCCCTTCTCATTGATGAATAATACCAATGTTGGCACAAAAAGCTGAAAATCTGAAATAGAAACAGAAAATGCTGAAAAATACTCAGCAGGTCAGGCAGCATCTGTGGAGAGAAACAGGCGTTAACGTTTTCAGGTCAGTGACCTAGGCTGTGTAAAACTGCTTTTATAATACCAATGCCAAACGTGCTTAAAAGGTATTAGCTCTGGAATTCCCTGCCTAAACCTCTCCGCCTCTTTCCTCCTTCAAGACACTTCTTAAAACCTACCTCTTTAACCAAGCTTTCGGTCACCTGCCCTAATTTCTCCTTTTGTGGCTCTATGTCAAATTTGTTTGGTCTCATAATACTCCTGTGAATAAAGGCGCTATATAAACACAAGTTGCGGTTGTTGAATGACTTAAATACGCTGAAATGGAAACCTCTCGGTTATCAGGCTGCAGCAAAACTTTAAGGAACGGATTTGGTGCCTGAGCCAGAATCTCCAGAACTTTCTGCTTGATCTTGGTCATGTATTCAGTCACCGACACTCAATGATCAGACAAATGTAGTATCTGCAGTTAATGGAACTAAAAAGGTTATTTTAAGGATGTTTATTATTTTAAATGCGAATGAGCACCATATTAATGGAAGACATCCCTCCCCCATATATATTATGTGCAGTTTACCCGCCTTAATACAATATAATCAAAGCCATTAAACAAAAGTTGTAATTTTTGTTGCTGTTGCAATATCTTACCCGAATAGCCTTTTTCCTCTCAATCATTCATTGTGGTGTGTGAGTCGGGGGGGCGTGGGGGGGAAGATCATAGCGAGTGAAGCAATTCCATTGAATTTTGTTATTTTTTTCTGTCATTAAACAGTCCAGTGAATTAATTTTTTTTTTAAATACACACACACAAAATGCTGCTGCTTAAAATTACCCGGGAACGTCCTGGATCTGTAATACTGAAAGGGACTGAACTTAATTCTTTGCACAGTTCTACCGATGCTGCCATTTGACGGAAACCCACCCCGCGCCAGCCCCGGCCCCGCCCCCGGAAACTTCTCCGCCAATCAGGATAGCAGCACAAACTTTTTCTGACCAATCCCTGCGCGGCTGCAACTTTTCGGACAAGGATATGTAAAATTGGCGGGGGAAAGAGCGCGCAAAAAAAGCCGCTGGTTTTAAACATCAGGTTAAATAGCTGCAACCCCCCCCATTCAGATATGTACAGCCGCAGTATTTTGTCATTGGTTTATACTGTGCAATGTATTATATGTGTTTTTGATATTAATGTTTACCGTAGTTGTTTCAGTCGTGTTGATTTTCAAAAATTGCATTCAGATTCCCGATCCGCTGAGATGAAAGGTATTCATTCCATCCTTATTGTTCGTTTTGGATGGTTAATCATTTTAACTGTTCGGCTTAACATTCAAGCTTTTTTTCCTAAAAAAAATAGTCTATTTGATATTGCTCAAATAACATGTTATTGCTGCAAAAAACGATGACCAGGCATATGAACTAATGCAAAGGGGGTTCGCGGAAAGCATGATGCACCATGAGAAAAGATATGTGGGCCGAGGCAGGAAACAGCATTCTAAAAGCTGATGTTCGTTTGATTTATATTAAGAAACGTTGTAATTAATAAATAGTGATTTCAGAATTACGCTTGTGCATTCTTCGTTACGATATTTGTTCATGTGCTTATCCGATGGGACCCTTCGTAAACTTTTTTTCTCGTGCCACTTAATTTAAATAGTAAATTCAACTTCCGAAAAGTGAGGGATTTTTGAAGATTCTTACTTCTTAGCTTAAATAGTTTGACCAAATTCAAACGACTGACAATGGCTCAGCAATAAAGCGGAAGAGAAATAACAGTTTAAAGTGATTCGGTTCATGTTTCTGTCGATATGGGAAACCCATTATGATATAACGGCACAAATTGAACGGAAAACACTTTTATAAACTGGCAAAGAAATGGCGTATTACAACATATTTTATGTTTGAAAATTATTTGGCCCGGAATTCCGCCTTTGAAACTGACCGCAACTTTGGGATTTGGCGCAAGTGGAAATCCTGAAGTTGTGATCTGTCAATGACAGCAATGAAACTGACCTCCGCCACAGAGCCGGCAATCCGTTACATCATTGAAACGGACGAAAACTTTGGCTCTTCCGCCGTAATTACGCTGTTAAATTAAATTGTTAGACCCAAAGGGATTAGGTGTAACTGGGGTTTTAACAGTGTATTTACTGCTAAACAAAGGTTCAGGACCTGCAAAACTAATTTTGTGCAATGTGAAATTTGTCCATTTTAATAAAAATAAAACATTTTAAGAAACTTTCAAAAATAATTTAAGATTGTTCATCTTTATCTCAGGTTTGCCTTTCCCCAATGTGAGCACCCCAATCTTTTGCTATCTTAAGCTATTTTAACAAGTTAGAATTTTAAAAACTTACTAACTCCTTTGTTTGCTCTCTGACCCTCTCTTCCAACTGCAGTTATGAACTCCCAACTGTCCAGCCTTTGGCCCTCCCTTCAGCATGACATTTCTGCTGCTCAACCACACCCTCACACCACGTTTGATGCCCTAGTCCCTATTAAATTAATTACTCTTTCTCACCCTGTCCGTTCCCCGTACGGCCCTCATCTTCGCTCCCTTAAGATAAGATTTGCATCTATAGCTCCTTTCATGACCACCGGACGTCTCAAAGTGTTTTACAGCCAATGAAGTATTTTTGGAGTGTAGTCACTGTTATAATGTGGGAAATGCAGCAGCCAATATGCGCACAACAAGCTCCCACAAACAGCAATGTGATAATAACTAGATAATGTGTTTTAGTGATGTTGATTGAGGGATAAATATTGGCCAGGACACCGGGGATAACTCCCCTGCTCTTCTAAATAATGCCATGGGATCTTTTATGTTCATCTGAGGGAGCCTCAGTTTAACGTCTCATCTGAAAGTTTCCCATAGCACTGCACTGGAGTGTCAGCCTAGATTTATGTGCTTAAGTCCCTGACGTGGGACTTGAACCCATAACCTTCTGACTCAAGAGGCAAGTGTGCTACCCACTGAACCACAGCTGACACTTAAGTCCAAGGGTCGCAGATGTGAATGGATATGGTGGACAACTGGTTTACCCATTCACCACCAGATTTGGCTGGACCACATTAAGCATTATCAGGTCCTGCTGTTATCTTGCCAATGCAAAGATAACCCCCGGCTTCTATTCTCCACTGCTAACCGTCTTAAAGTCCTCTTCCCAATCTCCACCCCGACCTCTGACAATAAGTGTGAGGAGCTCATGGACTTCTTTGTCTCTAAGATTGCGACCATCCGTTCAGCTGCCTCTGCCTCTTCACTTCCTTCCCCGAGTCCACCGGGCCAAACTCCTCTAATATCTCCCAAGTTTGCAGATGACACTAAACTGGGTGGCAGTGTGAGCTGTGAGGAGGATGCTAAGAGGCTACAAGGTGATTTGGACAGGTTAGGCGAGTGAGCAAATACATGGCAGATGCAGTATAATGTGGATAAATGTGAGGTTATCCACTTTGGGGGCAAAAACACGAAGGCAGAATATTATCTAAATGGCGGCAGATTAGGAAAAGGGGAGGTGCAGCAAGACCTGGGTGTCATGGTTCATCAATCATTGAAAGCTGGCATGCAGGTACAGCAGGCGGTGAAGAAGGCAAATGGTATGTTGGCCTTCATAGCAAGGGGATTTGAGTATAGGAGCAGGGAAGTCTTACTGCAGTTGTACAGGGCCTTGGTGAGGCCCCACCTGGAATATTGTGTTCAGCTTTGGTCTCCTAATCTTAGGAAGAACATTCTTGCTATTGAGGGAGTGCAGCGAAGGTTCACCAGACTGATTCCTGGGATGGCAGGACTGACATATGAGGAGAGACTGGATCGACTGGTTCTGTATTCACTGGAGTTTAGAAGGATGAGTGGGGATCTCATAGAAACATATAAAATTCTGACGGGACTGGACAGGTTAGATGCAGGGAGAATGTTCCTGATGTTGGGGAAGTCCAAAACTAGGGGACATAGTCTTAGAATAAGGGGTAAGCCATTTAGGACTGAGATGAGGAGAAACTTCTCACTCAGAGAGTTGTTAACCTGTGGAATTCTCTACTGCAGAGAGTTGTTGATGCCAGTTCATTGGATATATTCAAGAGGGAGTTAGATATGGCCCTTGTGGCTAAAGGGATCAAGGGGTATGGAGAGAAAGCAGGAACGGGGTACTGAAGGAATGATCAGCCATGATTTTATTGAAGGGCCGGATGGCCTACTCCTGCACCTATTTTCTATGTTTCTAAGGATCCCCCCCGTCCTAGCTCTGACCTCACATCTTTCTCCAATTTCTCTCCCATCTCCCCACATAACTTCTCCAAGCTCATCTTGTCCATGAGACCCACTTCCTACTCCCTTGACCCTATTCCCGCCAAACTGCTGACCACCCAACTTCCTTTTCTGGCTCCCATTTAAGCTGACTTTGTGAATAATGTTAAGCAAAGATGAGAGCAGTGCGTTAGTGAGAAACGTTATTGGCTCAAAAGATCAAGATGTTGAATTTGGGTGGAGATAAGTAATAATAAGGGGAAAAACTTGCTGGTGGGCGTAGTCTATAGGCACCCTAACAGTAGCTACACTGTTGGACGGAGTATAAATCAAAAAATAATGGAGGCTTGTAAAAAAGGAATGTCAATAATCACGGGCGATTTTAACCTTTATATTAATTGGACAAAGCAAATTGGCCAAGGTAGCCTTGAGGAAGAGTTCATAGAGTGTATCTGGGATAGTTTCCTTGAACAGTAAGTTGCGGAACCAACCAGGGAGCAGGCTATCTTAGATCTGGTACTGTGAAATGAGACAGGATTAATAAATTATCTCGTAGTAAAGGATTCTCTCGGAATGCATGACCATAACATGGTTGAATTTCAAATTCAGCTGGAGGGTGAAAAAGTTGGATCTCAAACCAGTGTCCTGAGCTTAAATAAAGGAGACTACAAAGGTATGAAGGCAATGTTAGCTAAAATGGACTGGGAAAATAGATTAAAGTATAGGACGGTTGATGAGCAGTGGCAGACATTTAAGGAGATATTTCATAACTCGAAACAAAAATATATCTCAATGAGAAGGAAAGACTAAGAGAAGGGATAACTATCTGTGGCTAACTAAGGAAATAAGGGATGGTATCAAATTGAAAACAAGGGCATATAATGTGGCCAAGGCTAGTGGGAGGCCAGAGGATTGGGAAACTTAAAATCCAGCAAAGAATGACTTAAAAAAATGATTAAGAGAGTGAAGATAAATTATGAAAGTAAACTAGTGCGAAATATAAAAACTGATAGTAAGAGTTTCTACAGGTACAAAGGAAGAGTGATTAAAGTAAATGTTGGTCCCGAGAGGATGAGACTGGGGAATTAATAATGGAGAACAGGGAACTGGCAGAGATGTTGAACAAGTATTTTGTATCGGTCTTCACGGTAGAAGACACTAAAAACATCCCAATAGTGGATAATCAAGGGGCTCTAGGTAGGGAGGAACTTAATACAATCACTATCACTAATGAAGTAGTACTCGGTAAAATAATGGAACTAAAGGCAGACAAGTCCCCTGGACCTGATGGCTTACATCCTCGGGTCTTAAAAGAAGTGGCTGCAGAGATAGTGAATGCATTGGTTGTAATCTACCAAAATTCCCTGGATTCTGGGGCAGCCCCAGCGGATTGGAAAACCACAAATGTAACGTCCCTATTTAAAAATGGAGGCAGACAAAAAGCAGGCAACAATAGACCAGTTAGCCTAACATCTGTTGTTGGGAAAGTGCTGGAGTCCATAATTAAGGAAGCAGTAGCGGGACATTGAATTATGCTTTTCCAAATCAAGCAGAGTCAGCATGGTTTTATGAAAGAGATATCATGTTTGACAAATTTGCTGGAGTTCTTTGAGGATGTAAGGAGCAGGATGGATAAGGGGGAACCAGTGGATGTTGTGTATTTGGATTTCCAGAAGGCATTCGATAAGGTGCCACATAAAAAGTTACTGCACAAGATAAATGTTCATGGGGTTGGGGGTAATATGTTAGCATGGATAGAGGATTGGCAAACTAACAGAAAACAGAGTTGGGATAAATGGGTCATTTTCCGGTTGGCAAACGGTGCCCAGTGGGGTGCCACAGGGATCGGTGCTGGGTCCTCAACTATTTACAATCTATATTGACTTGGATGAAGGGACCGAGTGTAATGTAGCCAAGTTTGCTGATGATACAAAGATGGTTGGGAAAGCAAATTGTGAGGAGGTCACAAAAAATCTGCAAAGGGTCTAGACATTAAGAGAGTGGGTAAAAATTTGGCAGATGGAGTATAATGTGGGAAAGTGTGAGGTTATCCACTTTGGCAGAAATAATAGAAAAGCAAATTATAATTTAAATGGAGAAAAATGTCAAAGTGCAGTACAGAGAGACCTGAAGGTCCTTGTGCATCAAACACAGAATGTGAGTATACAGGTACAGCAAGTAATCAGGAAGGCAAATGGAATGTTGGCCTTTTTTGCAAGGGGGATAGAGTATAAAAGCAGCGAAGTCCTGCTACACCTGTACAAGGTATTGGTGAAGCCACACCTGGAGTTCTGCGTACAGTTTTGGTCTCCGTATTTAAGGAAGAATGTACTTGCAGTGGAGATTGTTCAGAGAAGGTTCACTAGGTTGATTCCAGAGATGAGTGGGTTGACTTATGAAGACTGGTTGAGTAAGTTGGGCCTATACACATTGGAGTTCAGAAGAATGAGAGGTGATCTTATTGAAACATAAGATAATGACGGGGCTCGACAAGGTGGATGCAGAGAGGATATTTCCACTCATAGGGGAAACTAAAACTAGGGGACATAGACTTGGAATAAGGGGCCGCCCATTTAAAACTGAGACGAGGAGAAATTTCTTCTCTCAGAGGGTTGTAAATCTATGGAATTCTCTACCCCAGAGACTTGTAGAGGCTGAGTCATTTGAATATATTTAAGGCCGAGGTAGACAGATTTTTGAGCAATAAGGGAGTAAAGGGTTATGGGAACGGGCAGGAAATGGAGCTGAGTCCATGATCAGATCAGCCATGATCTTATTGAATGGCGGAGCAGGCTTGAAGGGCCAAGTGGCCTACACCTGCTCCTATTTCTTATGTTCTTATGGAAATAGTTTCTTCCTATCCACTCTATCTAGGCCCTTCATAATTTTATACACCTCAATTAGGTCTCCCCTCTGCCTCCTCTGTTCCAAAGAAAACATGCCCAGCCTATCCAATCTTTTCTCATAGCTAAAATTCTCCAGTTCAGGCAACATCCTCGTAAATCTCCTCTGTACCCTCTCTCGTGCAATTGCATCTTTCCTATAATGTGGTGACCAGAACTGCACGCAGTACTCTAGCTGTGGCCTAACTAATGTTTTATACAGTTCAAACATAACCTCCTTACTCTTATATTCTATGCTTAGGCTAATAAAGGCAAGTATTCTGTATACCTTCCTAACCACCTTATCTACCTGGCCTGCTCTCTTCAGGGATCTGTGGACATGCACTTCAAGGTCCCTTTGTTCCTCTACACTTCTCAGTGTCCTACCATTTAATGTGTATTCCCTTGCCTTGTTAGCCCTCCCCAAATGCATTACCTGACACTTTTCCGGATTGAATTCCACTTGCCACTGTTCTGCTCACCTGACCAGTTCATTGATATTTTCCTGCAGTCTACAGCTTTCTTCTTCATTATCAACCACATGGCCAATTTTAGTATAATCTGCAAACTTCTTAATCATACCTTAAATTCAAGTCTAAATCATTGATATATGCCACAAAAAGCAAGGGACCTAGAGCTCAATTTTCCTCAGTGATTTGCGCTTTTTTTTTGAGCAGGCTGCTTTTTTTGGCCTAAGTTTAAAAAAACCCACAGTTTCTCCAATCAATTTGCACCAGCGGAACTCAGTTCGTTATGATTTTTTTTAATGTTTTTTTTCAGCCAAAGGGGGCGTAACCTGCCACCTGTGCCAATTCTGGCCATTTAGGCAAATTTGGCCAGCTGAGAATTACTCCAATTCTGCTTAGGCCAGCATATGTGACCTGTGCAGAAAAGCCTTCTGGAGAGTTAAAGAAATCGGCACAAGTAAGTGCAGCAGATGCCCGGACAGCAGCAGCAGGAAAGGTAAGAGAGAGGGGAAGAGAGAGATGTGAAGGGAGAGAGAGGTGTCGGGCGGGGCGGGGGTGGGGAGAGAGAGAGAGAGAGGGAGAAGTGGGGAGAGGAGGTGGGGGGAAGTCATTCGGGTGTAGTTAGGTGAGGGGACCTGGAGGGAGGAGGCCATACGGCCTGGGCTAGGGGCGGGGGAGCGGACTGGTAAGGCACTCGGGGCCAGGGTCGGGTGGGGGAGCGGACTGGCAAGCCCTTCGGCTAGGGGCGGGGGACGGGGACTGGCAATGCACTTGGCGGGGTGGGTGGGGGGGGCGGGCGCGAGCCAGAGCTGGGCAAGGGGCTCAGGGCGGGCTAGGCAAGCAGACCGGCAAGTCCTTCGGCCAGGGGCGGGGGGTAGCGGGACCGGCTTTAATAATGGGAGGCAAGTTGCTGCAATATATTTTAAAGAGCTTTTAAGCTGATGCAATGTGTTTTTAAATTGATGCAATGTGTTTTAATGTGTTGGCAGCTGGCTGTATGTTTCACTTTTCAGCTTCAACTCGCATTGTGTCCCTGGTTACCATGGCAACCTGATCTTTTTGGCGCAGATCAAGGCTCCACCCCCAAAATGAAAGGACAGGTTAGGCCACGCCAAAAGGAAGAAATCCAACGGGGAAACTTAGAACATTTTTTTTTGGCGTACTTGAGCCCCCCAAAAATGGGCGTAGCTCTTCAAGTACGCCAAAAAAAGCTTTGCGAAAATTGAGCCCCTTGTACTAAGCCCTGCGGAACCCTCCTGGAAACTGCCTTCCAGTCACAAAAACACCCATTAATCATTACCCTTTGCTTCCTGCCTCTGAATTAATTTTGGATCCAACTTGCCACTTTGCCCTGAATCCCATGGGCTTTTACTTTCGTGACTAGTCTGCCATGTGGGACCTTATAAAAAGCCTTGCTAAAATCCATATACACTACATCAAATGCACTACCCTCATCTATCCTTTTTGTTACCTCCTCAAAAAATTCAATCAAGTTCATCAGACATGACCTTCCCTTAACAAATCTATGCTGACTGTCCTTGATTAATTCGTGTCTTTCTAAATTAAGATTTATCCTGTCCCTCAGAATTTTTTCCAATAATTTTCCCACTGCCTAGGTTAGGCTGACTGGCCTGTAATTATTCAGTCTATTCCTTCCTCCCTTTTTAAACAAAGGTACCACATTAGTAGTCCTCCAGTCCTCCCGCACCATACCTGTAGCCAGAGAGGATTGTAAAATGATGGTCAGAGCCTCTGCTATTTCCTCTTTTGCTTCTCTTAACAGCCTGGGATACACTTCATCCAGGCCTGGGGATTTATCCACTTTCAAAGTTGCTAAATCCCTTAATACTTCCTCTCTAACTATGTTTATTTCATCTAACATTTCACACTCATCCTCTCTGATTGCAATGTCTGCATTGCCCCTCTTTTGTGGAAACCGACACAAAGTATTCATTGAGAACCATATCTACGTCTTCTGTCTCCACTCACAATCTACCATTGTGGTCTCTAATAGGCTGTACTTTTTCTTTAGTTATCCTCTTGCTCGTAATGTACTTATAAAACATCTTTGGGTTTTCCTTGATTTAATTGCCAAAATGTTTTCATGCTCTCTCTTTGCTTTCCTAATTTCCTTTTTAATTGCACTCCTGCACTTTCTATACTCCTCTAGAGGTTCTGCAGTATTGTGCCTGTCATAAGCCTCCCTTTTTTATTTATCCTACCCTTTAGGTCCCTTGACATCCATGGGCTCTAGATTTGTTAGTTTCACCTTTTTTCTTTAAGGGAATGTACTTGCTGTGAACCCTCAGGTTCTCCTCCTTGAATGCCTCCCACTGCTCTGACATTGATTTACCTTCAAGTTGCTGCTTCCACTCCACTATGGCTAAATCCCATCTTAGCTTAGCAAATTGGCTTTTCCGCAATTGAGAACTTTTATTCCTGGTCTATCTTTGTACTTTTCCATAATTACTCTAAATCTAATGGAATTATGATTACTAGCACCAAAATGCTCTCCCACTGATAGCCCTTCCACCTGCCCAGCTTCATTCCCTAAAACTAATTCCAGAACTGCCCCATCCCTTGTTGGGCTTGCTACATACTGGTTAAAAAAGTTCTCCTGAATGCATTTTAGGAATTCCGCATCCTCTATACCTTACACATTAATTTTATCCCAGTTAATATTAGGGTAGTTGAAATCCCCTACAATTACTACCCTACAGTTTTTGCACTTCTCATGAATTTGCCTACATATTTTCTCTTCTGTCTTCCTTTGACTGTTTGGGGGTTTATAGTACACTCCCAGCAGTGTCATCACCCCTTTTTTTGTTCTTTAATTCAACCCCATATGGCCTTATTTGATTATCCTTCCAACATGTCATCCCTCCTCACAGCTGCAATTGTTTCTTTAATCAATAGTGCGACCCACCCTTTCTTTTTTACCCCCCTCTCTATCCCGTCTGAAAACCCTGTAACCAGGAATGTTGAACTGCAAACCTGCCCTTCTTTCAGCCATGTCTCAGTAATGGCTATAATATTGTACTGCCAAGTGTCCATCTGTGCTCTCAGCTAATCTGCCTTATTCCCTATGCATTGAAGTATATACAATTTAGCACTGCCAAACTTCCTTGTCTACTTTGTAACCCTTGTTTCCTCTTCACTTTCTACTTTTCTGGTTTCCAATTCCAGCTTTGCTTCTCTCCCTAGTGAATCTATTCTCAGGTTCCCATCCCCCTGCCAAGCTAGTTTAAACCCTCCCCAACAGCAATAGCTAACCCCCCGCGAGGATATTGGTCCCGGCTCTGTTGAGGTGCAATCCGTCCGGCTTGTACAGGTCCCACTTTCCCTAGAAACGGTCCCAATGCCTCAGGAATCTAAATCCTTCCCTCCTGCACCATCCCCCCAGCCATGCATTGATCTGTTCTATCCTCCTATTTCTGTACTCACTAGCACGTGGCACCAGGAGTAATCCAAAGATTACTATCTTTGAGGTCCTACTTTTAAAGCTCTCTCAACTGTTCATATATAATGCTAATGCCCTCATCATCAAGACTGCCTACTTCCACCTCTGTAATATTGCCCGTCTCCGTCTCTACCTCAGCCCATCGGCAGCTGAAACCCTCATCCATGCCTTTATTACCTCCAGATTCATTTATTCACATGCTGTCTTAGCCGGACTCCCATCTTCCACACTGTATAAACTTCAGCTCATCCAAAAGTTGCTGCCCTTATCCTAACTAGCACTGCCCTGTTCACTCATCATCATCCCTGTGCTTGCTGATTTATATTGTTTCCTGCATCTGGCAACATCTCAATTTTAAAATGTTCATCCTTGTTTTCAAATCGCTCCATAGCCTCGACCCCCTCCCTATCTCTCTAACTTCACTCAGGTCCATAACTCTCCGAGATCTCTGCGCTCCTCTAATTCAGACTCTTGCATTTCCCTGATTTCCATTGCCACACTGCCTTTAGTTGCCTAGGCCCTAAGCTCTGGAATTCCTTCCCTATGCCTTTCTGCCTTTCTATCTCTCCTCACTTCTCCTTTAGACACTTCTTAAAATCTACCTCTTTGACCAAGCTATTTGTCACCTGTCCCAATATCTTTATGTGGCTCAGTGTCAGATTTTGTTTGATAATGCTCCTGTGAAGCACTTTGGGAGGTTTTGCTACATTAAGGTGCTACATAAATGCAAGTTCTCATTCACTGCTGGATGTGCAGCCCTGTCCCTAGCAATGTCGCAACATACTGAGGACGATGGGGACACCAAACTCGAATTTCATCTTTCTGAAAATAAAGCTTTTCTCTTTTTTTTAGGAAGAGACTTGTGGCTTCAGGTCAATCAAGGTCAAGGAAACCCACTGATCACCACTGACTTCATGTTGAACATCACTTGAAGTATGCTCTGAGGGAAGCAAGGGCACAGAATGTACTCTGGGTAAGGACTTCATTGTCCACCACCAAGTGTGGCTTGGCAGTACCACCACTGACCAAGCTGGAAGACAGAGAGAGCTACAGATTTCTACTACCCTTTCTGTAAAGAAGTGCTTCTTGATTTCACTCCTAAATGGCCTACCTCTAATTTTAACATTTTGCCCCTTTGTTCTGGATTCCCCTATTGCATCCTTTTATAATTTTAAAGATCTCTATGAGATCACATCTCAATCTTTTGTACCAAGTTTACGCAACTTGTCGTCATAATTTAATTCCAGAGTTTATGGCCTAGGCAGCTGAGAGCACAGCCACCAATGGTAAAATAAGCAGTGCGCAAGAACCAGTATCAGTCTGGTGAATCTGTGCTGCACCCCCTCCAAGGTAAATATATACTTACTGAGGTACGTTGTCCAGAAGTGAATTCAGTGACGACACTTAACAACAACAACTTTCATTTATATAGCCCTTTTAACGTAGTAAAAGTCCCAAGGTGCTTCACAGAAGCATTATCAAACAAAATTTGACACCAAGCCATATAAGACGATATTAGAACAGATGGAGGTAGGTTTTAAGGGGCACCTTAAAGGAGGAGAGAGAGGTAGAGAGGCGGAAAAGTTTAGGGAGGGAATTCCAGAGTTTATGGCAGCTGAGAGCACCAATGGTGGACCAATTAAAATAAGCAATGCGCAAGAACCCAGAATTGAAGGAGCACAGATTATCTCAGAGGATTGTAAGGCTGGAGGAGAATACAGAGTTAGGGAGGGTCGGAGCCATGGAAGGATTTGAAAGGATGAGAATTTTAAAATTAAGGCATTGCTGGACTGGGAGCCAATGTAGGTCAGCGGCACAGGGGTGATGGGTGGACGGGACATGGTGCAAGTTAGGAGACGGGCAGCAGAGTTTTGGATGAGTTTGTTTATAGGGGTTTGGAAGATGGGAGGCCAACCAGGAGAGCGTTGAAATAGACAAGCCTAGAGATAACAAAGTCCTGGATGAGGGTTTCAGTAGCAGATGAGCTGAGGCAGTGGTGGAGTTGGGCAATGTTATGGAGGTGGAAGTAGGCGGTGTTGATGGTGATTTGTGGTCAGAAGCTCACCTTGGGTCAAATACGGCACCAAGGCTGCGAATGGTCTGGTTCAGCCTCGGACAGTTACCAGGTAGAGGGATGGAGTTAGTGGTTAGGAAAAGAAGTTTGCGGCGGGGACCGAAAACAATGGCTTCGGTCGTCCCATTATTTAGTTGGAGGAAATTGACAAGCTGTCTGACAATTTAGAGACAGTGGAGGGGTCGAGCGAGGAGGCGGTGAGGTAGAGCTGGGTGTGCATGCAGAACCTACATGTAAAGTGTACATGTGGAATATGACGTGTTTTTGGATGATGTCACCAAGGGGAAGCATGCAAATGAGTAATAGGAAGGGGCCGAGGATAGATCCTTGGGGGGAGTCCAGAGATAACAATGCGGGGGCGAGAAAGGAAGCCATTGTAGGCGATTCTCTGGCTATAACTGGATAGATAAGAATGGAACCAGACAAGTGCAGTCCCAGACAGCTGGACAATGGAGGAAAGGCGTTGGAGGAGGATAGTATGGCCAACCGTGTCATAGGCTGGAGACAGGTTGAGAAGGATGAAGTGGGATAGTTTACCACGATTACAGTCACATGAGATGTAATTTGTGGTGGGGCGGAAACCTGATTGGAGGGATTTAAGCATGGAGTTCTGGAAAACATGGGCACGGATTTGGGAGATGACAACACGTTCAAGGACTTTGGAGAGGAAATTATATCGTTGGTTGTTAAGCACTTTGGCACATCACAAGGTCGTCAAAGGTGCTATATAAATGGAAGTCTTTCTTTTTGTCTCCAATTAAGTGCACTATCTTTTTTGCTTTCAGGGTCAGGTTGTGAAGCAAGCAACACAACGAAGTAAACTGCTTGACATTGTCCTCACTGGTGCAACCTATTGCAGGAACGTCTGGCAATAATAGCATTATAACAATAACAGGGTGGTAGAAGTGTGGAACTCTCCCACAAAAAGCAGTAGATGCTAGCTCAATTAGTAATTTTAAATCTGAGATTGATAGATTTTTACTACCCAAGGGTGTTAAGGGATATGGAGCAAAGGCAGGTAAAGGATGTTAGAATACAGATCAGCCATGATTTCACTGAATGGCGGAACAGACTCGAGGGGATAAATGACCCACTCTTGTTCCTATGTTCATTGGTAGTAGTGACCACCGCAAAGTCTTTGTGAAGACAAAGGGAGGAATTTTTAACCCCCAGGTACGGGTGGGTTGGGAGCGGGTGAATAAGGTTTAACATTTTTTGTTTTTCGATCGGGAATGCAACTCTGCTCCAATGCGCCCACTTCCGGATTTAATGGAGGCATTTTTGGATGCTGGCAAGAAATCTACATGCCGAAGTTGTTGCATTCTGGCGCAATTAACGTCCTTAGACGAGGTCTTTGTAAATTGTTTTAAACTTGGCTCCAAATGTAACTTGTGCAGCACTGGTTTCCCGGGGCTCAAGAAACTGAACAAGGAACTCGGAGACGAGTTTGAGCAGCAGTTCAGGTGAGTATTTAAACTTGCCATTATCCAATCTGAATAAAAGCTCACTTATTGCAGGTGCTGTCTCAGTTCCCTCTGACAAATGTTTCGCAGAGAGCCCTTATGGGACTGTGGACACAGCTTTTTTCAAACTGACAAGATCAGGCTGGGAGACACGTTGTATGTGTTTGACAGCACATCAGAAGAAGTAAGTCCATCACCTTCTGTGGCATCAGCACGTACACAGGAGAGAGGTCCACAGGAAAGGCGTCAAGGTTGCAGGAGGCATTATCCATGTCACAGGGTTTACAGACAGAGTCTCAGCTTCCTTGACATCTTGGAAGAGCAGTGGTTCCACAGGCTGAGGTTGTCATGTCAGGTGGTGGCAGACATCTGCAGCCTCCTGGAAGAAGACCTGCTCCCTGCTGGACCTGGTGGCCATGCATTACCAATGGCTGTGAAACTGACTATTGACGTCAACTTTTTTGCCTCGGGATATTTCAACGGTGTTAAAGGCGTCATGTACAGGATCTCCCGGTCGGATGCACATAAATGCAAACAGCAGGTTACTGATGGATTGTTTGCCAGAGCTGACAATTATCTAAATTTCCCCTGTGATGACAATAGCCAAAATGAGCGGGCACTCGGATTCACTTCTCTGGCTGGATTCCCATAGGTGCATCAACTGGACACGTGGCAATCCGAGCATCACCACAGCAACCAGGAGTTTTTATAAACTGCAAGGGATACTCAACCATCAATGCACAACTGGTGGCAATTACAAGAGGTTCATGCAGGTCTGTGCCAGATTTCCTGGGAGCTGTCATGATGCTTTCATACTGTGGCAGTCCAACATTCCAGACCTTTGCGTTCCAGGAAGCAGACTTAAGGGCTGGCTAGTAGGAGATAAGGGATACCCCCTTCAAACCTGGCTGAAGATACTTGTGAGGAATCCCACCAATGAGATGCAGAAGCACCACAACGAGAGCCACATGACCACCAGATATATAATTGAACAAGCGATTGACATGTTGAAGATGTGCTTTAGGTGCTTCAATTGGTCTGGAGGTGCTCTTCAGAATGATAGTGGTGTGCTGTGTCCTGTACAACATTGTGCGGCAGAGAGGATTACAGGTGGAGGATGACCAATCTTCAGATGAGGAAAATATAGAGAAAGAGCAGAAGGAGGAAGATGATGTATATGCAGCAGCCAGCGCCAGATCACCCGTTTATATTGCAGCCGGGATGCCCTAATCTCACAAAGGTTCACGTAGTGTCAATTACAAATATTTCTGACACACATACATAAGAACATAAGAACATAAGAATTAGGAACAGGAGTAGGCCATCTAGCCCCTCGAGCCTGCTCCGCCATTCAACAAGATCATGGCTGATCTGGTCGTGGACTCAGCTCCACATACCCGCCCGCTCCCCATAACCCTTAATTCCCTTATTGGTTAAAAATCTATCAATCTGAGATTTGAATACATTCAATGAGCTAGCCTCAACTGCTTCCTTGGGTGACTTTATTTCATCAATGTCTGAACGATGAGAAGACTAATATTTGGATATTTTACGCGCATTCTCAGTTCAAGTCTGTTTTTTAAAATAACTTTCCTGTTTTTACATACTCTTATTATCTCTTCACAGGGTGAATTAAACTCCTTATGCTGACCTGGTAGTCTATAGCATATCCCTCTCCTCTGAATTAACATTGATTTTTTAGCATTGCAAATGATTAACCAGAGTAATTAATTTTATAGCTTTCTATCTCCCACATAATCAGCCCAGTTGACCCTGCAAAGTCCTCCTCACCAACATCTGGGGACTGTGTCAAAATTGGGAGAGCTGCCCCACAGACTAGTCAAGCAACAGCCTGACATATTCATACTCACAGAGTCATACCTTTCAGTCAATGTCCAAGACTCCTCCAACATCATCCCTGGATATGTCCTATCCAACCATCAGGACAGACCCACCAAGGGTGGCAGACAGTGGTATATAGTCGGGAGGGAGTGGCCTTGGGAGTCCTCAACATTGACTCTGGACCAAGCATGGGCAAGGAAATCTGCTGATTACCACCTACTGCCCTCCCTCAGCTGATGAATCATTACTCCTCCATGTTGAACACCACTTGGAAGAAGCACTGAGAGTAGCAAGGGCACAGAATGTACTTTGGATGAGGGACTACAATGTCCATCCCCAAGAGTGGCTTGGTGGCACCACTACTGACCGAGCTGGCCGAGTCCTGAAGGACATAGCTGCCAGACTGGGCCTACGACAGGTGGTGAGAGAACCAACACAAGGGAAAAACCTATTTGACCTTGTCCTGACCAATCTACCTGTCGCAGTTGTATCTGTCCACGACAGCATTGGTAGCAGTGACCAATGCACAGTCAGACGAAGTCACGTCTTCATACTGAGGACACCCTCCATCGGGTTGTGTGGCACTACCAACGTGCTGAATAGAATAGATTCAGAACTGATCTAACAGCTCAAAACTGCGCATCCATGACGCGCTGTAGGCCATCATCAGCAGCAGAATTGTATTCCACCGCAATCTGTAACCTCATGGCCTGGCATATCCCTCACCCTATCATTACGAGAGTCAATGTTGGGGACTCCCAAAGCCACTCCCTCCCGACTGTGTACCACCCATGGTGATGGTGATGGAGAAGTCTGGGACAACTCTGGTTTAATGAAGAGTGTAGAAGAGCATGCCAGGAGCAGCACCAGGCATACCTAAAAATAAGGTGCCAACCTGGGGATGCTGCAACACAGGACGCCATGCATGCTAAGAAGCGGAAGCAGCATGCCATAGACAGGGCTAAGCAATCCCACAATCAACAGATCAGATCAAAACTCTGCAGTCCTGCCAAATCCAGTCATGAATGGTGGTGGACCATTAAGTAACTAACAGGAGGAGAAGGCTTCATGATTATCCCCATCCTCAATGATGGCGGAGCCCAGCATGTGAGTGCAAAAGATAAGGCTGAAACGTTTACTACCTTCTTTAGCCAGAAATGCCGAGTGGATGATCCATATTGGCATTGTCCTGAGGTCCCCACCATCACAGAAGCCAGTCTTCAGCCAATTCAATTCACTGGCTGGAGTCATACCTAGCACAAACGAAGATGGTGGTGGTGGTTAGCGGTCAATCATCTCAACCCCAGGACATCGCTTCAAGAGTTCCTCAGGGCAGTGTCCTAGGCCCAACCATCTTCAGCTGCTTCATCAATGAACTTCCCTCTTTCATAAGGTCAAAAAAGGGGATGTTCACTGATGACTGCACAGTGTTCAGTACCATTCGGAACTCCTCAGATAATGAGCAGTCCATGCCCGCATGCAGCAAGACCTGGACAATATTCAGCCTTGGGCTGATAAGTGGCAAGTAACATTATACTTTTATTTATATAGCACCTTTAACGTAGTAAAATGTCCCAAGGCGCTTCACAGCAGTGTTACAGACAAACAGATAAATTTGATACCGAGCCACAGAAGAAATTAAGGCAGATGATCAAAAGCTTGTTTAAACAGATAGGTTTTAATGAGCGTCTTAAAGGAGGATAGAGAGGCGTAGATGTTTAAGGAGGGAGTTCCAGGAAGCTGAAGGCACGTCCACCGATAGTTGAGCAGTTATAATGAGGGATGTTCAAGAGGCCAGAATTTGAGGAGCACAGACATCTTGTGGGATTGTGAGGCTGAAAAAGATTATAGATAGAGAGGGGAAAGTCCATGGAGTGATTTGTAAATAAGGATAAGAATTTTAAAATCGAGGCATTGTTTAACTGGGAGCCAATGTAGGTCAGAAAGCACAGGGGTGATGGGTGATCTTGACTTGGTGCGGGTTAGTACACGGACTGCTGAGTTTTGGATAACTTCAAGCTTACGTAGTGTGGAATGTGGAAGGCCGGCCAGGAGTGAATTAGAGTAGTCAAGTCTAGAGGTAACAAAGGCATGAATGAGGGTTTCATCAACAGAAGAGCTGAGGTAGGGGCGGATGCGGGCGATGTTACGGAGGTGGAAAAAGACAGTTTTAATTATGACGCGGATATGTGGCTGGAAACTCATTTCAGGGTCAAATATGGCATCTAGATTGCGAACAGTCTTGTTCACCCTCAGATTGATGCTAGGGAGAGGGATGGAGTCAATGGTTAGGGAACGCAGTTTGTGGCGGGGACCAAAAATAATGGCTTCGGTCTTCACAATATTTAATTGGAGAAAATTTCTGCTCATCCAGTACTGGATATCGGAGAAGCAGTCTGACAATTTAGATAGCAAGCAGGGGTCGACAGAAGTGGCGGAGAGGTAGAGCTGGGTGTCATCTGCATACATGTGGAAACTGACTCTGTGTTTTTGGATGATATCGCCAAGGGGCAGCATATAGATGGGAAATAAGAAAGGACCTAGGACAGATCCTTGGGGGACACCAGAGGTAACGATGCGGGAGTGGGAAGAGAAGCCATTACTGGAGATTTTCTGGCTACGATTAGATAGATAAGAATGGAACCAGGTGAGTGCAGTCCCACCTAGCTGGACATTGGTGGAGAGGTGTTGGAGGAGGATGGAGTGATCAACTGTGTCAAAGGCTGCAGACAGGTCCAGAAGGATGAGGAGGGATAGTTTACCTTTGTCACAGTCACAAAGGATGTCATTTGAATTAATGGAAAGATGATCACGGATTTGGGAGGAAACAGCACCTTCAAGTACTTTGGACAGGAAAGGGAGGTTGGAGATGGGGCGATAGCTAGCAAACAAAGTGGGGTCAAGGGTTGTTTTTTTGAGGAGAGGGGAACAGCACCTGAGGACAGAGAACCATTAACAATGTCAGCTAACATGGGAGCCAGAAAAGGAAATTGGGTGGTCAGCAGTTTAGTGGGAAAAAAGTTAAGAGAGCAGGAAGTGGGTCTCATGGATAAAATGAGTTTGAAGAGATTAAGAGGGGAGATCAAAGAGAAACTAGAGAAAGATATGAGTTTGGGGCTAGAGCAGATGGGAGCATCAGATGAAGTTTGGCCCAGTGGGCTAGGTGAAGGAAAGGAACTCGCAGAGGTTATTTTTGCAATCCAGAATGATTGGAATGGTCTCAATCTTTGATACAAAGAAGTCCATGAGCGCCTCACACTTGTGGTTGGAGGTGAGTGTGGTGGAGACAGGAGAGATGGGTTTAAGGAGATGGTTAGCAGTAGAGAATAGTAGCCTGGGGTTACTTTTGCAATCCAGAATAATCCTGGAATAGTGAGCAGATTTTGTAGACAAGAGTAAGAACTGATAGTGTTTTATGTGTTTGAGCCAGATCTGTCGATGAATGGCTAAACCAGTTGTCCGCCACATCCGTTCAAGTCTACACATTCGCGCCACATAAGTGCCAGGCAATGACTATCCAACAAGCATGTCGAACCAACGCCTCTTGACATTCAACAGCATTATCATCGCCAAATACCCCACCATCAACATTCTTAACTGGACCAACCACATAAATACTGTGGCAACAAGAGCAGATCAGAGGCTGGGTATTCTGTGGCGAATGTCTCACCTCCTGACTCCCCAAAGTCTTTCCACCATCCACAAGGCACGTCAAGAGTGTGATGGAATGCTTTCCACTTGCCTGGATGAGTGCAGCTCCAACAACAACTCATGAAGCTCGACACCATCCAGGACAAAGCAGGCCACTTGATTGGCTCCCCATCCACCACCTTAAACATTCACTCGCTCCACCACTGGTGTACCATCTACAAGATGCACTGCAGCAACACCCCAAGGCTTCTTTGGCAGCACCACCCAAACCCGTGACCTCTACCACCTTGAAGAACAAGTGTAGGAGGTGCATGGGAACACCACCACCTCCATGTTTCCCTATAAGTCACACACCATCCTGAATTCAAAGTATATTGCCATTCCTTCATCGTCGCTGGTTCAAAGGGCTCAATTTTCTCCAGTGATCTGCGACATTTTTTGGCACGAGCGCTTTTTTGGCCTAAATTAAAATATCCAAGTTTCCCCAAAGATTGTGCGTCAGCGTAACTCAGTTAGTTACGACTTTTTTAGGTTCATTTTTTTTTGTGTCATAGAGTTGTAACCTGATGTCTGCCAGTTTTTCACATTTATGCAAGTTTGGCCAACTTACATTTTTCCTAGGGCGGCGTATGTGACCACTCCCAAAACGCCTTCTGGGCACTTAAGAAAAACCAGCACAAGTTGGCTCCAGCGTTTCTTCATTTATTTTAGTGAAACTTTCATGTGACCTCTGCTGGTGCTCAGCTCGTACCATCTGGCCTCAATCACAGTAACTAGGGCCTCCACTTCATCCTGTAAGAAATTCTTGGTCCTTGAGCCACGTTGCATCTTGTATTGCAGCTCCAATTTTTCCAATGAGAATTAAAGTTCTCACACACAACTGGCTCTTTAAAAACGGCCAAATACAGACTGGGAGCTGGACTGGACAAGCGCACCCATAGCAATCATGTCAAAAACGTAGAAGGGGAGGCATCGTTTTTTCGGTGCAGACATTAGGGCTCCACTCCCCGAAGCTAAAGGACAGGTTGCGCAGCGCCAATTTCAAAAAATAGAACGGGAAACTTGCTAGTTTTTTGAGTAGTCGGGGCCAAAAGAAACAAGTGTAACTCTTGCAGTACGCCAAAAAATGGCATTGGGGAAAATTGAGCCCAAAATCCTGGAACTCCCTTCCTAACAGCATTGTGGGAGTATCTTTACCACATGGACTGCAGCGGTTGAAGAAGGCGGCTCACCACCATCTTCTCAAAGGCAATTAGGGATGGGCAAAAAATACTGGCCTTGCCAGTGACGCCCACATCTCATGAATGAATTAAAAAAAATAATCGATTTATTTTACCTCCTGGACTTAGAGAGCTACAGCACCTCCTTTTCTATCTGCTAAAGAAGTTATACCCCTAAATGTTATATTGCTTTCCATCATCTCATTTTAGCCATGTTTCTGATATTCCTGGCAGTTCCCTGCTGGCACAACAGCCTCCAATTCCAGTATCGTATTTCTAATGCTTCTAGCATTCCCGTGTATATATATTTTATTCTAGATTTGCTTCTCAAACATTCCCGAGTGTCTGACTGCTCCTGGTTTTTGGTTCATGTGTGTCTCTCTGAGCTTCCACTTATCCATTAGCTTCTAAACTATGATCTATCTTGTCTGGGATCCTCTCTCATCATCATCATCGGCGGTCCCTCGGAATCGAGGAAGACTTGCTTCCACTCTTAAAATGAGTTCATAGGTGGCTGAACAGTCCAATACGAGAACCACAGTCTCTGTCACAGGTGGGCCAGATAATTGTTGAGGAAAGGGGTGGGTGGAACTTATTTACCGCACGCTCTTTCCACTGCCTGTGCTTGATTTCTGCATGCTTTCGGCGATGAGACTTGAGGTGCTCAGCGCCTTCCCGGATGCACTTCCTCCACTTGCGGGTACAAGCGTACTCTGCTGTCATCTCAATAAGCTTTTTAATCATTCCTGCCAATGCACTACCCATGCTAAATCGTCCACTATTCAAGATCATCATAGCTACCTTAATTGCACCTCCTACTTCTCCCAGGACATTTGACCAGGAACTCCCAGGTGTCAGTGGGGATGTTGCATAGAAACATAGAAAATAGGTGCAGGAGTAGGCCATTCGGCCCTTCGAGCCTGCACCGCCATTCAATGAGTTCATGGCTGAACATGCAACTTCAGTACCCCATTCCTGCTTTCTCGCCATACCCCTTGATCCCCCTAGTAGTAAGGACTACATCTAACTCCTTTTTGAATATATTTAGTGAATTGGCCTCAACAGCTTTCTGTGGTAGAGAATTCCACAGGTTCACCACTCTCTGAGTGAAGAAGTTTCTCCTCATCTCGGTCCTAAATGGCTTACCCCTTATCCTCAGACTGTGACCCCTGGTTCTGGACTTCCCCAACATTGGAAACATTCTTCCTGCATCTAACCTGTCTAAACCCGTCAGAATTTTAAACGTTTCTATGAGATCCCCTCTCATTCTTCTGAACTCCAGTGAATACAAGGCCAGTTGATCCAGTCTTTCTTGATATGTCAGTCCTGCCATCCCGGGAATCAGTCTGGTGAACCTTCGCTGCATTCCCTCAATAGCAAGAATGTCCTTCCTCAAGTTAGGAGACCAAAACTGTACACAATACTCCAGGTGTGGCCTCACCAAGGCCCTGTACAACTGTAGCAACACCTCCCTGACCCTGTACTCAAATCCCCTCGCTATGAAGGCCAACATGCCATTTGCTTTCTTAACCGCCTGCTGTACCTGCATGCCAACCTTCAATGACTGATGTACAATGGCACCCAGGTCTCGTTGCACCTCCCCTTTTCCTAATCTGTCACCATTCAGATAATAGTCTGTCTCTCTGTTTTTACCACCAAAGTGGATAACCTCACATTTATCCACATTATACTTCATCTGCCATGCATTTGCCCACTCACCTAACCTATCCAAGTCACTCTACAGCTTCATAGCATCCTCCCCGCAGCTCACACTGCCACCCAACTTAGTGTCATCTGCAAATTTGGAGATACTTCATTTAATCCCCTCGTCTAAATCATTAATGCACTTTATCAGGGAGACTTTGAGGGTGTCCTTATAATGTTTCCACTGCCCACCTTTGGCTCATTTGCCGTGAAGGAGTTCCGAGTAGAGTGCTTGCTTTGGGAGTCTCGTGAATGGCATGCGAATTATGTGGCCTGCCCATCGGAGCTGATCAAGTGTGGTCAGTGCTTCAATGCTGGGGATGTTGGCCTGGTCGAGGACACTAATATTGGTGCGTCTGTCCTCCCAGGGGATTTGTAGGATCTTGCGAAGACATTGTTGGTGGTATTTCTCCAGTGACTTGAGGTGTCTACTTTACGTGGTCCATGTCTTTGAGCCATACAGGAGGACGGGTATTACTACAGCCCTGTAGACCTTGAGCTTGGTGGCAGTTTTGAGGGCCTGGTCTTCAAACATTCTTTTCCTCAGGCAGCCAAAGGCTGCACTAGCGCACTGGAGGCGGTATTGAATCTTGTTGTCAATGCCTGCTCTTGTTGATAAGAGGCTCCCGAGGTATGGTATCCTGTCTAATACCATTGTGAGAGTACCATCAACACAAGGCCCTTAGCTGTTCAAGAAAGCAGCCCACCATCTCCCGCTCAGGGCAACTATGAGTGGACAATTATTATAACCATGTCACTTTAATTCTCCACTCCACTCCCACTCTGACCTCTCTGTACTTGGGCTCTTACACTGTTGTAACGAAGCTCAACGTAAAGTTGAGGAACAGCACCTAATTTTTCGATTAAGCACTTTATAGCCTTCTGGACTCAACATCAAGTTCAACAATTTCAGACCATAACCTCTGCCCCTATTTTTTCAGATGGCAGCTGTTGGTGATTCTGCCATTCCCATTTACACCTCTTCTAGACTCATCTTCAGTTTCTTTACTTGTCCCATACCATCTCCTTTTGCTTTGTACAATCATACCTTTTTTCATTTAATCACACGTGCCTTCTCATCATCATAGGCGGTCCCTCGTGTCGAGGATGACTTGCTTCCACGCCAAAAAGGAATGAGTTCACAGGTGTTTCAATGAAGGACCTAATATTCCAGGTCCCGAACGACATCCTGAAGGGTGGAAGATGCCTGTGCGTGGATTGTTTTAACGTGTGATGGCCGTTGCACACCAGCACCTTCCTTTTTGTTCTTTCCTCCCATCCCCTTTTTCCCTGCCCCTGCACTTGTTTAAAATCTGTTACATCTCTAACTTTTTCCAGTTCTGACGAAAGGTCCTTGACCTGAAATGTTAACTCTGTTTTTCTCTCCACAGACACTGTCTAACCTGCTGAGTATTTCCAGCATTTTCTGTTTTTATTTCAGATTTCCAGGATCCGCAATATTTTGCTTTAGTATTGTAACCTTGCAGTGTATCCTACAGCGCGAGAACAAATAAAACAGAACCCTCTGGGCATCTTTACCTTGCCAGACTTTTATTTTAAAGTACAACAGTCTTTCATTGCAGGTTCAATTCTGCTTAGTTCTCCAAAGGTGGTAAGGATAGGGTATTGTACTGATATTAAAATGGTAGTGCCCATAGCTGCACCAACAAGACGAATCTTGTAAAGAGTTTCAGCATGATGAAAGGTCAAACATGACAAGCATGAATCATGTAGTGTGTGTGTGTTAAGCTTCTTTTACTCGAAGTATAAACACATTGTGCATATTCATCACTGAACAAAAAGCATAGTATTTTCAGCAAGGTAATTTACTGTCTATGGTAATTTAAGCTATCCATTAGAAGACATTATGCAAAATTACCACCTTTAGAAGAAAAATAGAATGAGCTACTTGACCTTTGTTAATGCGTATAATTTGTTTTTGCTGGCAGTAAATAATAGAAGGTGGTAAGTAAGTCAAAAGACACTTGCAGGATATGCTGCAGAGAATGATTTACATAATTTAGGAGTTCGTGAAATGCTACTCACCCACCCTCCCCCCCCCAGACATATTGACTCAGAGTACACTGCATCATCCAGTGTAGTACTAAGCCATACTGAGTGAAGAAGGGATAAATAAGCACTTCAAAATTAGGAACAGGAGTAGGCCATACGGCCCCTCGAGCCTGCTCTGCTATTCATTGGTTGATCTTCGACCTCAATTCAATTTCCTGCCCAATCTCCATAGGCCTTGATTCCCCTAGAGTCCAAAAATCTATCTCAGCCTTGAATATATGCACTGATTCAGTATCCACAGCCCTTTGGAGTACAGAATTCCAAAGATTCACAACCCACTGAATGAAGAAATTCCTCCTTATCTCAGTCTTAAATGGCCAATCCCCGATCCTGAGACTATGCCCCCTAGTTCTAGACTCTCCAGCCAGGGGAAACAACCTCTCAGCATTTACCTCAGAGGTAATCTCCCTCAGAATCTTATGTTTCAGTAAGATTACCTCTCATTCTTTTAAATTTCAGAGAGTATCGGCCCAATCTACTCAATCTCTTGTTATAGAACAACCCTCTCATCCCAGGAATCAATCTAGTGAACCTTTGTTGCCCCTTCTCTAAGACAAGTACCCTGTATATCCTTCCTCAGATAAGAAGACCAAAACTGTGTACAGTACTCCAGTTACAATCTCACCAAAGTCCTGTATAATTGTAGTAAGACTTCCTTACTATTTTATTCTAATCCCCTTTCAATAAAGACCAACATGCCATATGCCTTCCTAATAAAATCAGTCAAGTTTCCCATTCCTGATCACTGTTCCAACGGCCTTGTTTGAAAGTCTGTATGTTGGCTGAGGACACGGTTGGGATTCACTTGTATACCCCCATAAACTAACATACTCACTGTCTGGACTTACACATAAATAATGGTCTTTTAGAAAAACTGTCTTCTGCCACATCTGATCTCCAAGCTAGAAAAAATGCGTTTGGACGATTTATTTAGTATATCCTTTGCTGATTGACCACTATTAAGGAACATCTTTCGGAGTACTTTTTTTTAATTGCACCTCTGTAAAGTTGATATATAAATGCAAATGTTGTTGCAAACCTTTGTATGACTCCCTTGTTGAGCATATGCCAAATACTTGGGCCCCATTTGGGAACAATTTTATGGAAACAGTAAATGCGAATAACTTCACCAGGAAAATGGTTGTGAGGAGCTAATGATACCTCCATTGTCCTTTCCTAGTTTTTGGATCAGTGTTGCACACATGAGGAATAGTCAAATCATCAGAGTGAATCTAGGTGAGGCCACCTCCAAGAGATCTTGCACCAAAAGTAACATTTATTGGTTGCAAGTAACTGACTTCCAGCTGCTTTACATGCTGCACATATTTTAGCATCAACCGACAATTGAACTGTGTCTAGTTTCTAATCCTTTAAAAATTGGATTGCATGTGTTCACATTTTGAGTTATAATTGTATATTTGGTCTCTACTCTGCAATTTGTACACTGAAGATAACATGTCACTGCATAAATTTTGAGCATCACAGGAGAAAACAGTGATGGCTGCAATTTGCAATTGTCCCATTTGTGGATTAAAAATACAATGACAACTTGGTTAAGTTTACATTGAATGCTTGAATTTTGGAACAGTCAGATACTGAGCAGAAGCCTCACTAACACAATTGATTCAAGTCTCACCCAACTATGGACTTTAGCACATAATCTAGCCTGACACTACAGTGCAGTACACAAGAAATCTTTCCGGTGGGATATTAAATACATGTCCATCCTTCTTTCCTTTCCCTTCCCTCCCCATTCCCTTCCTTTCTTCTTCCCTTCTTTCCTACCTTCCTTCTCTTGCTCTCCCATCCCTTTCCTCCTCTACTATCGACTGGAAACTGCAGTGACACAGCTCAAACTCATTTCACTTTGCAACGAAGATCACAAGTCATCTGAAGTAATAGTCCGGATTCTATTTTCCCTATTGTTTACTATTTTACATACATCTACAAGATTATCATTTCAGTCTCCTCCATTCAAGGCTGAATATAAGTTTTTATTAGATGTTCCTCATAACTCAGACCTCTGATAGTAGGGATCAGTCTTGTGGCATTTCTCTGGAATGCATTTGGCACTTGAGTAGTTCCTTTGGGGGAGAAATTGGGCTACTTTACACCTCCTGTTAGCACCCCCAGGGGCGCTAGTGGGGAGCAAATGAGTTTTCGCCCGGGTGCGGCAAGAACAGCACCTCCCGCTAAATTCAGCAGGGGTTTTGCGGTGGTGCTAGCATGCAGCACCCTGCTCGGCTGCGCCGGCGATACTGACGTCATCGCTCTGCCCCGGAAGAAAAATTGGTCCTTGCCTCCTGCTTTAGCGCCTGGCACTGACAACGACAGCTTCTGCTGTTGTGTTTCAGTAAGATGTCAGCTGGAGGAGTGCTATTTAAAGGTGCCAACATCGGGTGAGATTTTAGTCAGCTAATAATAGTTACTGCTTAGTACCACATAGGCAGACACGCGTTTTGACAGATTTCACCAATTTGCAGTTGAAGGACTGTTCTAGCTGTTAAAGATTCATGACTTTCATTGAGGGCAGACTTGAAAGTACAACATTTATATTGTTTCATGGGGGTTGTGTTGGCACTGGACCTTATGCTCCGACTTCACCGTCACTTGCAATTTAGGCAGTGAGAAAGACAGCAAAATATGGCGGGAGGGAGGAGTCCCAACAGGGCTGGCAACAGGAGACCTTAACCTCAGAGGATATTCCACCAGCAATGCTACATCAATTTCACTGAGGAATAGTGTGTTCAAAGGCTGCTCTTCAGGACGTGATCACAGAGCTCTGCCACCTCCTGCAACCAGATCTCAAGTCTTAGACCAGAGTGAGGACAGCTCTCTCAGTAGCAATCAAGATCACTATAGAAATTAGGTGCAGGAGTGGGCCATTCGGCCCTTCAAGCCTGCACCACCATTCAAAAGATCATGGCTGATCATTCAACCTCCGTACCCCTTTCCTGCTTTCTCTCCATATCCCCTGATCCCTTTAGTCATAAGGGCCATATCTTAACACCCTTTTGAATATATCTAACGAACTGGCCTCAATAACTTTCTGCGGTAGAGAATTCCACAGGTTAACAACACTGAGTGAAGAAGTTTCTCCTCATCTCAGTCCTAAATGGCTTACCCCTTATCCTTAGACTGTGACCCCTGGTTCTGGACTTCCCCAACATTGGGAACATTCTTCCTGCCTCTCGCCTGTCCAATCCCATCAGAATTTTATATGTTTCTATGAGATCCCCTCTCATTCTTCTAAACTCCAGTGAATACAAGCCCAGTCGATCCAGTCTCTTCTCATATGTCAGTCATGCCATCCCAGGGATCAGTCTGGTGAACCTTCGCTGCACTCCCTCAATAGCAAGAACGTCCTTCCTCAGATTAGGAGACCAAAACTGAACACAATATTCCAGGTGAGGCCTCACCAAGCCCTGTACAACTGCACTAAGACCTCCCTGCTCCTATACTCAAATCCTCTAGCTATGAAGGCCAACATGCCATTTGCTTTCTTCACCGCCTGCTTTCCAACTTTCAATGACTAATGTACCATGACACCTAGGTCTCGTTGCACCTCCCCTTTTCCTAATCTGTCACCATTCAGATAATATTCTGCCTTCCTGTTTTTGCCACCAAAGTGGATAACCTCACATTTATCCACATTATACTGCATCTGCCATGCATTTGCCCATTCACCTAACCTGTCCAAGTCACCCTGCAGCCTCTTAGCTCACTGCTCACACCGCCACCCAGCTTAGTGTCATCTGCAAACTTAGAGATATTACATTCAATTCCTTCATCTAAATCATTAATGTATATTTTAAATAGCTGGGGTCCCAGCATTGAACCCTGCGGCACCCCACTAGTCACTGCCTGCCATTCTGAAAAGGACCCATTTATTCCGACTCTGCTTCCTGCCTGCCAACCAGTTCTCTATCCACATCAATGCATTACCCCCAATACCAAGTGCTTTAATTTTGCACACTAATCTCTTGTGTGGGACCTTCTCAAAAGCCTTTTGAAAGTCCAAATACACCACATCCACTGGTTCTCCCTTGTCCACTCTACTAGTTACATCCTCAAAAAAATTCTAGAAAATTTGTCAAGCATGATTTCCCTTTCATAAATCCATGCTGCCTTGGACCGATCCTGTCACTATTTCTATTTCATCTTTAATAATTGATTCCAACATTTTCCCCACCACCGATGTCAGGCGAGCTGGTCTATAATTGCCTGTTTTCTCTCCCTCCTTTTTAAAAAGTGGTGTTACATTGGCTACCCTCCAGTCCATAGGAACTGATCCAGAGTCAATAGAATGTTGGAATATGATCACCAATGCATCCACTATTTCTAGGGCCTCTTAAGTACTCTGGTTGCAGCCTATCAAGCCCTGGGGATTTATCGGCCTTCAATCCCATCAATTTCCCAAACTCAATTTCCTGACTAATAAGGATTCCCTTCAGTTCCTCCTTCTCGCTAGACTCTTGGACCTCTAGTATTTCCGGAAGGTTATTTGTGTCTTCTTTCGTGAAGACAGAACCAATTGTTCAATTGGTCTGCCATTTCTTTGTTCCCCATTATAAATTCACCTGATTCTGACTGCAAGGGACCTACGTTTGTCTTCACTAATCTTTTTCTCTTCACATATCTATTGAAGCTTTTGCAGTCAGTTTTTATGTTCCCAGCAAGCTTCCTCTCATACTCTATTTTCCCCCTCCTAATTAAACCCTTTGTCCTCCTCTGCTGAATTCTAAACTTCTCCCAGTCCTCAGGTTTGCTGCTTTTAAAGATCACATGGATGAACTTCAACAATTGTACATCCCTATCTGGAGTAAAAATAAAACGGGGAAGGTGGCTCAACCGTGGCTAACAAGGAAAATTAAGGAGAGTGTTAAATCCAAGCAGATAAATTGGCCACAAAAAGCAGCAAACCTGAGGACTGGGAGAAATTTAGAATTCAGAGGAGGATACAGGGTTTAATTAGGAGGGGAAAAATAGAGTATGAGAGGAAGCTTGCCAGGAACATAAAAACTGACTGTAAAAGCTTCGATAGATACGTGAAGAGAAAAAGATTAGTGAAGACAAACGTAGGTCCCTTGCAGTCAGATTCAGGTGAATTTGTAATGGGGAACAAAGAAATGGCAGACCAGTTGAACAAATACTTTGGCTCTGTCTTCACAAAAGAAGACACAAATAACCTTCCGGAAGTACTAGGGGACCGAGGGTCTAGTGAGAAGGAGGAACTGAAGGATAGTATTCGGCGGAAAATTGTGTTTGGGAAATTGATGGGATTGAAGGCTGATAAATCCCAGGGGCCTGATAGTCTGCATCCCAGAGTACTTAAGGAAGTGGCCCTAGAAATAGTGGATGCATTGGTGATCATTTTCCAATAGTCTATCGACTCTGGGTCAGTTCCTATGGCCTGGAGGATAGCTAATATAACACCACTTTTTAAAAAAATGGGTAACGATAGACCAGTTAGCCTGACATCAGTAGTGGGGAAAATGTTGGAATCAATTATTAAAGATGAAATAACAGCGCATTTGGAAAGCAGTGACAGGATCGGTCCAAGTCAACATGAATTTATGAAAGGGAAATCATGCTTGACAAATCTTCTGGAATTTTTTGAGGATGTAACTCGTGGAGTGCACAAGGGAGAACCCGTGGATGCGGTGTATTTGGACTTTCAAAAGGCTTTGAGAAGGTCCCATACAAGAGATTAGTGTGCAAACTTAAAGCACTTGGTATTGGGGGTAATGTATTGGCGTGGATAGAGAACTGGTTGGCAGTCAGGAAGCAGAGAGTCAGGATAAACGAGTCCTTTTCAGAATGGCAGGTAGAGCCTAGTGGGGTGCCGCAGGGCTCTGCTGGGACCCCAGCTATTTACAATATACATTAATGATTTGGATGAAGGAATTGAGTGTGATATCTCCACGTTTGCAGATTACACTAAACTGGGTGGTGGTGTGAGCTGTGAGGAGGATGCTAAGAGGCTGCAGTGTGTCTTGGACAGGTTAGGTGAGTGGGCAAATGCATGGCAGATGCAGTATAATGTGGATAAATGTGAGGTTATCCACTTTGGGGGCAAAAACACTAAGGCAGAATATTATCTGAATGGCGGCAGATTAGGAAAAGGGGAGATGCAACGAGACCTGGGTGTCATGGTTCATTAGTCATTGAAAGTTGGCATGCAGGTACAGCAGGCGGTTAAGAAGGCAAATGGTATGTTGGCCTTCATAGCTAGGGGTTTTGAGTATAGGAGCAGGAAGGTCTTACTGCAGTTGTACAGGGCCTTAGTGAGGCCTCACCTGGAATATTGTGTTCAGTTTTGGTCTCCTAATCTGAGGAAGGACGTTCTTGCGATTGAGGGAGTGCAGCGAAGGTTCACCAGACTGATTTCCGGGATGGCTGGACTGACATATGAGGAAAGACTGGATCGACTGGTTCTGTATTCACTGGAGTTTAGAAGGATGAGAGGGGATCTCATAGAAACATGTAAAATTCTGACGGGACTGGACAGGTTAGGTGCAGGAAGAATGTTCCCGCTGTTGGGGAAGTTCAGAACCAGGGGACACAGTCCAAGGATAAGGGGTAAGCCATTCAGGACTGAGATGAGGAGAAACTTCTTCACTCAGAGAGTTGTTAACCTGTAGAATTCTCTACCGCAGAGAGCTGTTGATGCCAGTTCGTTGGATATATTCAAGAGAGAGTTAGATATGGCCCTTACAGCTAAAGGGATCAAGGGGTATGGAGAGAAAGCAGGAAAGGGGTACTGAGGTGAATGATCAGCCATGATCTTATTGAATGGTGATGCGGGCTCAAAGGGCTGAATGGCCTTATCCTGCTCCTATTTTCGATGTTTCTATGTTTTTCTGACCAATTTATATGCCTCTTCCTTGGATTTAACACTATCTCTAATTTCCCTTGTTAGCCATGGTTGAGCCACCTTCCCCGTTTTATTTTCACTCCAGACAGGGATGTACAATTGTTGAAGTTTTTCCATGTGATCTATAAATGTCTGCCATTGCCTATCCACCATCAACCCTTGAAGTATCATTTGCCAGTCTATCCTAGCCAATTCATGTCTTATAGCATCGAAGTTACCTATCCTTAAGTTCAGGACCCTAGTCTCTGAATTAACTCTCCATCTTAAGAAAGAATTCTACCATATTATGGTCACTCTTCCCCAAGGGGCCTCGCACAATAAGATTGCTAATTAGTCCTCTCTCATTACACAACACCCAGTCTAGGATGGCCAGCTCTCTCGTTGGTTCCTTGACATATTGGTCTAGAAAACCGTACCTAATACACTCCAGACATATTGGTCTCGAAAACCATCCCTAATACATTCCATCCCGCTCAATTCTAATGCCAGTGGATCCTTCCAGTGTCCAACAGGAGACATGTCTAACATTTCCCAGTTTGCTGTCCATTGCTGCATCTGCGAGGTCACAGATGCTCTCAACAGAAGAGACTGCATTTTCTTCCCCATGACCAGAGAGAAGTTGCTGGAGCATGCATGTGGCTTTGTCAGGATAACGGGCTTCTCCATGGTGCAGTGCACCATTGACTGCACCCATGTCACTTTGCGGTGACCGCATAACAATTCTGCGGTATTCCGTAACCGCAAAGACTCCCACTCACTGAATTTACAGTTGGCATACTGTAAAGTCCTGACCCTGCAGTACAGACTTACACGAGGCACATGCTGAAGTCAAGGTCACTCTGGACCTGCACCTTTATTTCACAGCTCTCGAGTGCCACATTTGCCTGAGACCTGCCTTTATACACCTGTGTGGAGCAGGTATGCAGTGTCTCCTGCAAGTGCACCCCTGGTAGTAAAGTATGCTTGTGGTTACAGGTCATATCTAGTTACAGTCATGTATAGCATGGTAAGATACAGTTATATACAGTAGTGTGAGATACATGACATCACACTCCCCCAAGGGCTTATTGTCTTTCTAGATTCAGTCTCTCAGGTGGTCTACGCTCTCGCGTGGAGCGTCTTAGTTGTGGTTCAGTTGTTTGCATTGGTGCCTGTTTTTCTTTCGGTGTGATTGCTGGTATCTCGCCTGGGCTGTCTGTTTCGTTCAGTATGATTGCTGGTATCTTGTCTGGGCTGTCTGTTGAGACTGCCCTTTCCTCAGGTTGTTCCCTCTGTCTGTCCACCAGGTGTGGTGTGAGTTCCACATTGTAGTCTGCCTCTGGTTCTGCAGTGTTGTTGCTGAATCTACTTTTTACTTGGTCTACATGCCTCCAGCAGGTTTGGCCATTATCCATTTGTACAACCAGTAGCCTGTTTCCTTCCTTGCCTGTCACTGTCCCTGCAAGCCATTTGGGACCCCTGCCATAGTTTAGCACAAACACTTAGTCCCCTATCTCATTCCATCTCCCCCTCGAATTTCAGTCATGGTACTCAGTTAGCTTCCGGCGCTTTGCCTCAACAATTTCATGCATGTCTGGGAGGATTAACGAGAGCCTAATCTTTAAGGTCCATTTCATCAATAGTTGCGCGGGGGGAACCCCAGTCAACAAATGCGGACGAGATCTGTATGACAGCAGCAGTCGTGACAGGCGGCTCTGCAGTGTGGGACCTTGGATTTTTAGAATGCTTTGTCTAACGATTTGCACTGCTCGCTCCGCCTGGCCATTGGAGGCCGGCTTGAACGGTGCCATCTTAACGTGATTTATGCCGTGGTCAACTATAAAATCTTGAAATTCTGCGCTGGTGAAGCACGGACCATTATCACTGACCAATATGTCAGAATTCCGTGTGTTGCAAACATGGTTCTAAGGCTCTCCACAGTGTGGAGGTGGTGCTCGAGTTTAAAATGGTGCACTCGATCCACTTTGAAAATGCATCGACGAATACGAGGAACATTTTGCCCTTGAATGGGCCCGCATAGTCTACATGCATCCGCGACCACGGTTTGGTGGACCAGGGACTTAGGGGGGCCTCCCTGGGGGCATTACCGAGTTGGGCACAAATGGTGCATTGCCGGACGCAGAGCTCCAAGACCGCGTAAATGCCAGGCCACCAGACGTGGGATCTGGCTATGGCCTTCATAAGGACGATCCCCGGGTGCTCGTGGTGGAGCTCCCGGACAAACGCCTCTCTGCCTCGCAAGGGCATAACTACTCGGCTGTCCCACATCAGGCAGTCTGCCTGTAGTGATAGTTCATGCATGCGCCTATGGAAAGGTTTGATCTCTTTGGGGCATGCATCGCGGGCCTCTGCCCAGTCACCAGTTAAAACACATCTTTTGACTAAGGATAACGTGGGGTCGCTGGTCGTCCAGGCTCGTCATGGGCGAACCTGTGGATTGAAAGGCATTGATTGCCATGACCATCTCACAGTCCTGTTCGTCGGACCCTTCCGTGGTCGCCAGGGGTAGCCTGCTAAGCGCGTCGACACAGTTGTCTGTGCCTGGTTTGTGCCTTATTGTGTAGTCGTAAGACGCCAGCATGAGTGCCCACCGCTGAATGCGCACCGAGGCGTTGGCGTTCATTGCCTTGCACTCGGATAGCAGGGACGTGAGGGGTTTGTGGTCGGTTTCTAACGCGAACTTGGCCCCGAAAAGGCATTGGTGCATCTTTTTGACACCATACACGCACGCGAGTGCCTCCTTCTCAACCATACCATACCCGCGCTCCGCCCGCAAAAGTGACCTGGAGGCATAAGCAATGGGTTGTAATTTACCCGCATCATTGACATGCTGTAAAACGCACCCGACCCCATATGCTGATGCATCACATGTAAGAACTAGCTTTTTACCTGGGTCAAAAAAGGCTAAAACACTGTTGGAACATAGCAGGTTGCGTGCCTTATTGAAGGCGTGTTCTTGGGCGTCCCCCCAAAACCACTCACACCCCTTTCTGAGTAGCACATGGAGAGGCTCCAGCAGCGTGCTCAAGTTCTGTATAAAGTTCCCAAAGTAATTGAGTAGCTGAGAAAGGCACGCAGTTCCGAGACATTCCGGGGCCTGGGTGCCAGACGAATTGCCTCGGTTTTGGATTCTGTTGGGCGGATTCCATCAGCGGCAATCCTTCTGCCCAAATATTCAACCTCGGGCGCGAGAAACAGACACTTGGATTTCTTAACTCTTAGGCCTACCCGATCCGATCGACTTAGTACTTCCTCCAAATTGCGGAGATGGGAGTCGGTGTCCCTGCCCGTGATGAGTATGTCATCTTGAAACACAACCGTTCCCGGGATGGACTTGAGCAGACTCTCCACTTTGCGGTGGAATATAGCAGCTGCCGACCTGATGCCGAATGGGCATCGATTGTACATAAAAAGGCCTCGATGTGTGTTGATGGTGGTGAGTAGCTTAGACTCTCTGGTTAGTTCTTGCGTCGTATACGCAGATGTGAGATCTAGTTTCGAGAAGAGTTTTCCTCCAGCCAATGTGGCAAATAGGTCCTCCGCTCTGGGCAGCGGGTATTGGTCCTGTAGGGAGACTCTGTTTATGGTAGACTTGTAATACCCACAGATTCGTACAGATCCATCAGGTTTCATGACGGGGACGATGGGACTTGCCCAGTCGCTAAATTCCACAGGTGAGATAATGCCTTCCCGCAGAAGCGGTCCAGTTCGTGTTCAATCTTTTCCCTCATCACATAAGGCACAGCCCTAGCCTTGTGATAGACCGGTCTGGCATCCTGTGTGATGTAAATTTTAACTTTAGTCCCTTTGAAGGTGCCCACACCTGGCTGAAAGAGATGTTCAAAACGACTTAGAACTGTTGAGCAGAAGGTCCGTTCCTCTGACGACATGGCATGAACATCATCCCATTTCCAATTTAGTTTTGCCAACCAGCTTCTCCCCAACAGTGCTGGGAGATCTCCGGGGACAATCCACAGGGGAAGTCGGTTCACTGTCCCTTTGTGTGTGACTGAGAGCATGGCGCTGCCAAGGACTGGGACGATTTCTTTGGTATAGGTCCTTAGTTTGGTGTCGATCCTTGTGAGTTTTGGTCTGTTGCTTTTGTGCGGCCACAGCTGTTCAAATTGTTGGACGCTCATGAGAGATTGACTAGCTCCCGTGTCCAGTTCCATGTTGACGGGTATCCCGTTGAATAGGACCTTCATCATTATTGGAGGCGTCTTGTTGTAAGAACAGTGGACATTGATCGTGTTGACCTGCTGTACCCCAGCGTCCCGGGCACTGTCCCTACCGTCTTCTGGTCCACTTTCTGACCCTTCCGATTCGTATACCAGCCGAGCTGCTGTTTTTCTGCACATGCAAGCCAGATGCCCTGTATTAGTTGCAGTTTCTGCAAACAGCATGCTGAAATCGACACCCACTTGTTGAGTGCCTTCCCCCACATCTCCAGCACAGACCGCTTCCATTGTTTCCGAAGGATGAGCTGCGTCTGGCCGATCTCTCTTGAGCTTCTCTCAGTCTGTAGTTGATTGCTCGCATTGTGGGTTGATGAGGTGTGAACGGCCGTTCCTGTGGCCCTTGATGGCTTCTGGCGCCACTGACTGCCATTGAAGGCCTGCTCTCCTGCCTTTGTCTGTGTGGGGTTAGTGGCTCGTTTCACGCTGTGAACCCCTTGTTCCGATGTTTTGTTAGTTGTCGTACCCGCAGTATAGATCAACCTCGTTTCTTCTTCCCCTGCCAAGAATGTCTGTGCGACTAGTGCTGCTGTCTCTAGGGTCAAGTCCTTGGGCACTATAAGCTTTCGGAACATGCCTGCGTGGCCTATTCCTTCAATAAAAAAGTCTCTCAGTAATTCTCTCCTTAGTTCATCGGAGAACTCACATAAACTAGCCAGCCTCCGAAGTTCCGCCACGAAGTCGGGTATGCTCTGGCCCACACAGCGTCTGTAGTTGTAGAACCTGTGTCTGGTCATGTGTAGGCTGCTCGCTGGCTTCAGGTGGTCTCTCACCAGTGTGCTCAACTCCTCAAACGACTTGCTTGCTGGTTTTTCGGGTGCCAGCAGGTCTTTCATTAAAGCGTATGTTTTTGAGCCACAGCTGGTCAAGAGATGGGCTCTTCTCTTGTCTGCCTTATCATCGCCCAACCAGTCTTTGGTTACAAAGATTTGCTGGAGCCTTTCTATAAAGTCCTCCCAATTGTCTCCAGCATTGTATTTCTCATCTGAGCCATTGGTAGCCATTCTGTGAATTCTGTGATCCCGTAACTCGTAAAGTCCTGACCCTGCAGTACAGACTTACACAAGGCACATGCTGAAGTCAAGGTCACTCTGGACTTGCACCTTTATTTCACAGCTCTCGAGTGCCCCACTTGCCTGAGACCTGCCTTTGTATACCTGTGTGGAACAGGTATGCAGTGTCTCCTGCAAGTGCACCCCTGGTGGTAAAGTATGCTTGTGGTTACAGGTCATATCCAGTTACAGTCATGTATAGCATGGTAAGATACAGTTATATACAGTAGTGTGAGATGCATGACACATACGACCACACATGCCGAATCCTCAGCGTCAATGCCTGCTATCCTGGCATCAGCAACGACGCATTCATCCTGCACCAGACCACTTTGCCAGCTCTCTTCCAGCCACCAGATCAAGTTCACGGCTGGCTGGACGGAGACAAGGGCTATCTGCTCTCCACCTGGCTCAAGACTCCCCTCCTCAACCTGAACACTCCTGCCCAGCACTCATATAATGGGAGCCATGCTGCCATCAGGAACATCATTGACCAGAGCAGCAGAGTGCTCAAGCAACAGTTCCACTGCCTTGACCGCTCAAGAGGAGTCCTCCAGTACTCGGCTGAACAGATGTCCCTTTTCGTCGTCATTTGCTGCTTGCTGCACAACTTGGCCATCAAGAGGGCACAGCCATTGCCACCAGGCATAGCTCCACCACCTCAGGAGGAGGAGGAGGAGGAGGAGGAGGAGGAGGAGGAGCAGGATGAGGTGAATTAAAAGGAGGAGGAGCAGCAAGAGCAGCGACAGAGGAGGCAACCACTCCATCGGCATTCTGCAAAGACGGTCTGTGATCGCCTCATCAGACTTCAGTTCCAATGAAGGCCCGGCTGTAGACTGCACCACCTCAGGGTGAGCGGCAGCAGTCTGGGCTGGCTGGATGACAGGCAGCGACACGTGCAATGGCGGAGTGGCGGTGGTGGGATCAGGAATGCTGTCATCCTGAGAGAGGACAGCAGGCTCCTGCTCAACTGACCCGCTGCCACTCCCCTGGGGAGCACCTCAGCATCCCTCCCAATCTGCTGGAGCACAGAGTGGTGACCTGCTGCGACACCATGAGATCTCCAGTCGACTGTGGTGGACCCAGAGATGATGGGCTGCAGTCAGACCTCGCATGGCATGCAGCTGAGACTGCATGAGAGCAGTCTGAGCTTCCATGCCAGCAACCATTGACTGCATTACAGCACTATGACGTTGCGTTGCTTCCGCCTGTGCTGCAATGGAAGCTGTCATTTTGTCCAATACATGCGTCATGAGGTCTGGGTCGCCATGGTGTCTCTGGGAGTCCACCATCGTCTGCAGACTGGAAATGATGGGCTCCGTGGTGTGTGCAGAGCTCTGTTCAACGTTGGAGGTGGACTCCTCTCTATTCCTTATCATTGCCGAGAGGCTCTTGGGCACCCTTGCCATTGCACCTATCATGTCGGAGTGCATGGCCATCACCCTTCTTGTGAACGCCTCCCCATCAAGGTCCTCATCTGAGTCCTGTACAGCAGAACACACGCATCAACTCTCCTTCCGGGGAGCTGGCTCCTGAGCTGTCCTTTCCCCTTGGCCTTGCTCCAGCCCAGTGAGTCACCAAGTGCAGACCTCTCTACTAAGCTAACCTCTCATGAACGTGTAGTTCCAGTCCCTGAGCTGGTGCCTGTGGGTGAGAGATGCAGTGACACGGTGCTTGGGTCCTCCTCTTCTCCTTCACTATCATTGGGTGGCTCAGGGATAGGCTGGTCATCTGCTTGCTGATTATCTGAAAGCATAATAGGCACAAGACTCGCGTTAAGGTGAGGGCAGGGGTCAGGAATGGAGCAGGGAATGCAGACAGTATCAGGAACTGGAAAGTGATAAAGCCTTCTGGTGTGAGGGGGAAGTGGGATGAGAAAAGGAGGGGGAATAAAGATAGCGTCGTTGCCCCCAACGGGGTTGACGTCGCCGATGGCCACAGCGCCCATCACCTGCTGCTCAATCAGTCGCAGTACTTGCTCTTCCAGGTTGGACAGGTGCTGGAACTGAGGTTCACCCCTGTCTGTCCTCTGCTGCTCCCTCATATTGTGTGCCATCTTTGCCTGCAAAAGAAAAAAATGTGTGAGTCGGAGTCCAGCTAGCTATGTGTCTGGGAGATATGCCTGCCGTTGCTGAATAGCTGTGAATATAGGCAAGGCGTGAGATGAGGATGTGAGTTTGAGTAGTTGCACATATTTGGTGGGAGAGTGGTGCTATGTGCAGTGTGCACAGACAGAGGTTTGGAGGCTGGTATGTAGGAGCTGTTGAAGCATGTACTCACCTTGTCCACTCGACTGAGGTAATTGAATTTCTTACGGCTGCATTGAATGACAGTGCTGGCCGAGACCTCCTCTGCCACTTCCCTCCACATTGCCCTGAAGACCTGGGGCAATGGCCTTCTTCCGCTTGTTGGGCACAGCACTTCCCTCCTTTATTCGACTGCCCCACCAATGCCTCTAATGCTACGTCATTGAAACAACAAGATCTCTTCCTTACAGCAGGATTAGCAGCAGCCATAGCAAAAAGTTCTTGCAGTTCCTCTCAGGTCTTCTTCAGATGCAGGACTGGTGAAAATGAGCGGCTGCAGCTAGATAGAAGCTTCCCTTTAAGTGCTGGAGTGAACCATTGTGAAGGATTGAAAGACGATTGCTCAATGAAAGTCACTGAAATTGGGTAGTGTTCTGGTGTTAATACCCCTGTAATGTCCCACTGAGGTCATTAGCGCTTGATTTACCATCCCCTTCCTTCCTAGTACGCTAAAGCCCAATTTAGAAGAAGGACTGGGAAAATAGATTAAAGTTTGGGATGGTTGATGAGCAGTGGCAGACATTTAAGGAGATATTTCATAATTCACAACAAAAATATATCCCAATGACAAGGACAAACTGTAAGAGAAGTGGTTAACTAAGGAAATAAGGGATGGTATCAAATTGAAAACAATGTGGCCAAGACTAGTGGGAGGCTAGAAGATTGGGAAACTTTTAAAAACCAGCAAAGAACAACTAAAAAAATGATAAAGAGAGGGAAGATAGATTATGAAAGCAAACTAGCACAAAATATAAAAACAGATAATAAGAGTTTCTACAGGTATATAAAAAGGAAAAGAATGGCCAAAGTAAATGTTGGTCCCCAGAGGATGAGACTGGGGAATTAATGATGGAGAACAGGGAAATGGCAGAGACGTTGAACAAATACTTTGTATCGGTCTTCATGGTAGAAGACACTAAAAACATCCCAATAATGGATAATCAAGGGGCGATAGGGAGGGAGGAACTTAATACAATCACTGTCATTAAAGAAGTAGTACTCGGTAAAATAATGGGACTAAAGGCGGACAAGTTCCCTGGACCTGATGGCTTACATCCTAGGGTCTTAAAAGAAGTGGCTGCAGAGATAGTAGATGCATTGGTTGTAATCTACCAAAATTCCCTGGGTTCTGGGGCGGTCCCAGCGGATTGGAAAACCGCAAATGTTTAAAAAAGGAGGCAGACAAAAAGCAGGAAACTATAGACCAGTTAGCCTAACATCTGTCATTGGGAAAATGCTGGAGTCTATGATTAAGGAAGCAGTAGCGGGACATTTGGAAAAGCATAATTCAATCAAGCAGAGCCAGTATGGTTTTATGAAAGGGAAATCATGTTTGACAAATTTGCTAGAGTTCTTTGAGGATGTAATGAGCAGGGTGGATATGGGGGAACCAGTGGATGTGGTGTATTTGGATTTCCAGAAGGCATTTGATAAGGTGTCACATAAAAGGATACTGCACAAGATAAAAGTTCACAGGGATGGATAGAGGATTGGCTAACTAACAGAAAACAGAGAGTCGGGATAAATGGGCCATTTTCCGGTTGGCAAACAGTAACTAGCGGGGTGCTGCAGGGATCGGTGCTGGGGCCTCAACTATTTATACTCTATATTAATTACTTGGATGACGGGACCAAGTGTAATGTAGCCAAGTTTGCTGATGATACAAAGATGGGTAGGAAAGCAATGGGATATAGATAGGCTAAGTGAGTGGGCAAAAATTTGGTAGATGGAGTATAATGTGGGAAAATGTGTGAGGTTATTCACTTTGTCAGTAATCAGGAAGGCAAATGGAATGTTGGCCTTTATTGCAAAGAGGATAGAGTATAAAAGTAGAGAAGTCCTGTTACAACTGTACCGGGTATTGGTGAGGCCACACCTAAAGTACTGCGTGCAGTTTTGGTTCCCATATTTAGGGAAGGATATACTTGCATTGGATGCTGTTCAGAGAAGGTTCACTAGGTTGATTCCGGAGATGAGGGGATTGACATGAAGATAGGTTGAGTAGGTTGGGCCTCTACTCATTGGAGTTCAGAAGAATGTGAGGTAATCTTATCGAAGCATATAAGATAATGAGGGGGCTCGACAAGGTGGATGCAGAGAAGATATATCCATTCAGGGGAAACTAAAACTAGGAGATGTAGTCTCAGAATAAGGGGCCGCCCATTTAAAACTGAGATGAGGAGGAATCTATGGAATTCTCTGGCCCAGAGAGCTGTGGAGGCTGGATCATTGAATATATTTAAGGCGGAGATGGACAGATTTTTGAGCGATAAGGGAATAAAGGATTATGGGGAGCGGGCAGGGAAATGGAGCTGAGTCCATGATCGGATCAGCCATGATCTTATTAAATGGCGGAGCAGGCTCGAGGGGCCAGGTGGCTTATACCTGCTCCTATTTCTTATGTTCTTATGTTCTTACGTTAAGATTCCTTTGCACCTGGTGCTAAATTTTTAAAATTTAAAAAGTTAATGCTCCAAAACGAATTTCTCCCCCTTTGTGTCTTGGTGACCAGAACTGGATAAAGTATGAAGGAGTAGTCTGACCAATGCATTGTATAGTTTGAGCATGTCTTCCTCTGATTTGTATTCTACTATTTGGCCGTATAATGCAGCATTCTATTTCACCCTTTTGTTGAATGCTGCTCTGGATACACTTGATATCAAGTCTACGAAGACTAAATTGCTTTCAATTTCATTCTTAGCAATTTTGACACCTTTCCTGGAATACATATGCCACTTATGTGTTTTCTTCTATATGTGGCACTTTGCACTTGTCTGTATTAAGTTTAATTTGTCATTGTTGCAGCCACATCCATATCTTGTCCTGAACTGGCTCTTCAGAATCAACTGCCCCTTCTAGTTTGGTGTCGTCTGCAAATTTAATTCTTTTGCATTCAGTTTCTGAAAACAAGCTGTTAATATAAATTTGAAGCAGTACTGGACCCAGCACTAAGTCAGAACAAGAAGGAAGACAGTTTGTGAAGGGATAAAAAGGAAAATTATTTTAATCAATAACTTAAAAAAAAAAAAATTTACAGGATGTGGGCGTCGTTGGCTAGGCTAGCGTTTATTTCCCAACCCTAATTGCCATTGTGAAGATGATGGTGAGCCGCCTTCTTGAACTGCTGTAGTCCTTGTGATGAAGGTACTCCCACAGTGCTGTTAGGTAGGGATTTCCAGGATTTTGACCCAGCGTCAATGAAGGAATAGCAATATATTTCCCAGTTAGGAGGGTATGTGACTTGGAGGGGAACTTGGAGGGGAACTTGGAGATGGTGGTGTTCCCATGCGCCTGCTGCCCTTGTTCCTCTTGGTGGTAGAGGTCACGGGTTCAGGAAGTGCTGTCGAAGAAGCCTTGGCGAGTAGATGGCACATACTGCAATCACGGTACATCAGTGGTGGAGGGAGTGAATGTTTAAGGTGGTGGATGGGGCGCCAGTGAAGTGGGCTGCTTTGTCCTGGATGGTGTTGAGCTTCTTGAGTGTTGTTGGCGCTGCAATCATCCAGGCAAATAGAAGTATTCTATCACACTCCTTCCTGACTTGTGGCTTGTAGGTGGTGGATAGGCTTTGGGAAGTCAGGAGGTAAGTTACTTGTCTCAGAATACCCAATCTCCAACCTGTTCTTGTAGCCACTGAATCTATCTGGCCGGTCCAGTTAAGTTTCTAGTCAATGGTGAGTCCCAGTACATTGATGGTGAAGAAGTTAATGATGGTAATGCCATTGAATGTCAAGGGGAGGTTGGTAAACTCTCTCTTGTTGGAGATGGCCACTGCACTTGTGTGGTGCAAATGTTATTTGCCAGTTATCAACCCAAGCCTGGAAGTTGTCGAGGCCTTGCTGCAGCGAGCACGGACTGCTTCATTTTCTGAGGAATTGTTAATGGAATTGAACACTGTGCAATCATCAGCGAACATCTCCACTTCTGCCGTTATGATGGAATGAAGGTCATTAATGAAGCAGCTGAAGATGATTGGGCCTAGGACACTGCCCTGAGGCAATCTTGCAGCGATGTCCTGGGGCTAAGATGATTGGCCTCCGACTTGCTGGGTATGACTCCACCCAGTGAAGAGTTTCCCCCTGATTCCCATTGAATTCAATTTTACTAGGCCTCCTTGATGTCACACTCAGTCAAATGCTGCCTTGATGCCAAGGCCAGTCACTCTCACCTCACTTTTGGAATACAGCTCTTTTGTCCATGTTTGGAGCAATGCTGTAATGAGATCCGGAGCCGAATAATCCTGACAGAACCTAAATTGGGCATCGGTGAGCACGTTATGGGTAAGTGCCACTTAACATCACTGTCGACAACACCGTCCTTCATTTACTGATGATTGAGAGTAGGCTGATGGGGTGGTAATTGGCTGAATTGTTTTTTGTGAATTGGTCATACCTGGGAAATTTTTCATCTTGTTGGGTAGATGCCAGTGTTGTAGCTGTATTGGAACAGCTTGGCTAGAGGTGCGGCTAGTTCTGGAGCACAAGCCTTCAGCACTATAGCTGGGATGTTGTCTGGGCCCATATCCTTTGCCGTATCCAGTGAGCTCAGCCATTTTTTCTATTTGCTCCTGAGTTGTGGGCATCGCTGACAAGGCCAACACTTATTGACCATTTCTAATTGCTCTGGAGAAGGTGGTGGTGAACCACTTTCCTGAACCACTAAAATCCGTGAGGTGAAGGTACTCCCACAGTGCTGTTAGGGAGGAAGTTTCAGGATTTTGACCCAGCGACAATGAAGGAATGATGTATTTCCAAGTCAGGATGGTGTATGATTTGGAGGGAAACTTGGAGGTGATGGTGTTCCCATGCACCTGCTGCCCTTGTCCTTCTTGGTGGTAAGAGCTTGCGGGTTTGGAAGGTACTGTTGAAGAAGCCTTAGCAAGTTGCTGCAGTACATCTTGTAGATGGTACTCACTGCAGCCACTGTGCACTGGCGATGGAGGGAGTATGGGATCGAAATTGACCTGTTCCTTGCCTCCCGTCAGCTCCTCCGGCAAAGCTGTTCTCGCTCAGCGGGGGTGGGGGGAGGGCGCTACCGGCTCCCATGATATTCTGCAGAAGTTAGAGGAAACGGGTACACGTTAGTACCACGCCCCGCTAGTAACACCCCAGGCCGCCGCGCCACTGGTGATGATGGCCATGCGCAGCAAACCCTTTGCACCCTGCGGCGGAAATTGCCTAGCACCCGGTGAGGCTGCTGCGGGCGATGCCCGCATGAGCCTCATGGGTTGCAAACCGGGCCAACCTCCGCTCCTGGGGCGGAAGTTAAAGGGGAGGTGCGTTCCACTGAGCGCCGCCATTTTTTTTTCTTCGGCCGACTCACCGGTCTACCCGTGCTCCATCGATGTTGCGTGATCCGGGCCGCGATCCAGCCCAGCACTCCGTTTGCAGCCATACCACCCAGTGGAGGCTATCAAAGGGCATGCAGAGTTCGCAGCGGCCCTCCCCTTTAACGGAAGGGATGTGGGGGCGTTGAAATGCATCAGTGCTATGCGGAGAAGCCACATAGCGCTGCTGATCCCGCTCACATAGCTCCGCAGACTCTGCCCCAACAGGAAGTGGAGCGCACGACAATACACTCCACTTCCTGTGAGGGGTGGTAACCCCAATTTCACGGCCGGGGCGGGAATTCTGCGCTGGGCGCAAAAATCCCGACCTGACTCGGTTACCACCCTCAAATGGGGCGTAACTCAATTTCGTCCCCTGAATGTTTAACATAGTGCATTTGTCCTGGATAGTGTCGAGCTTCTTGAGTGTTGTTGGAGCTGCACTCACCCAGGCAAGTGGAGAGTATTCCATCACACTCCTGACTTGTGCCTTGTAGGTGGAGGAAAGGTTTTGGGGAGTCAGGAGGTGAGTCACTCACCACAGGATACCCAGCCCCGCTCTTTATATGTCTGGTCCAATTAAGTTCAGTTCAATGGTGACCTCCAGGATGTTGATGGTGTGGTATTCAAGGATGGTAGTACCATTGAATGTCAGGGGACGGTAGTTAGATTTTTACTTGTTGGAGATGGTCATTGCCAGGCACTTGTATGGAGTGAATGTTGCTTGCCACTTATCAGCCCAAGCCTGAATGTCGTACAGGTCTTGCTGCATGTGTGCATGGATGACATTCACTGTCTGAGGAGTTGTGAATGGAACTGAACACTATGCAGTCATCAGCGAACATCTACTATTCTGACCTTATGATGGGCGGAAGGTCATTGATGAAGCAGCTGAAGATGATTGGGCATCGGACTGTGCCCTGAGGAACTCTTGCAGCGATGTTCTGGGACTGAGATGATTGGCCTCCAACAACTACAATTATTCTATTTGTGCTCGGTATGACTCCACCCAGTGAAGATTTTTCCCCCTGATTCCCATTGAATTTAATTTTACTAGGCCTCCTTGATGTCACACTCAGTCAAATGCTGCCTTGATGTCAAGGGCAGTCACTCTCCCTCACTTTTGGAATTCAGCTCTTTTGTCCATGTTTGCTGCAATGCTGTAATGAGGTCTGGAGCTGAGTGATCCTGGTAGAACCCAAATTAGGCATCGGTGAGCAGGTTATTGGTGAGTAAGTGTCGCTTAACAGCACTGTCGACAACACCTTCCTTCATTTGCTGATGATTGAGAGTAGGCTGATGGGGTGGTAATTGGCTGAATTGCTTTTTGTGAACTGGACATACCTGGGCAATTTTTCACCTTGTCGGCTTAGATGCCAGTATTGTAACTGTACTGGAACAGCTTGGCTAGAGGTGCGGCTAGTTCTGGAGCATAAGTCTTCAGCACTATAGCCGAGGTGTTCTGGGCCCATAACCTTTGCCGTATCCAGTGAGCTCAGCTGCGTTTTTTTCTATTTGCTCCTGGGATGTGGGCTTTGCTAGCAAGGCCAGCATTTATTGCCCAATCTAAATTTCCCTTAAGGTGGTGGTGAGTCACTTTCCTGAACTGCTGTAGTCCGTGAGGTGAAGCTACTCCCACAGTGCTGTTAGGGAGGAAGTTTCAGGTTTTTGATCCAACGACAATGAAGGAACAAAGATATATTTCTCAGTCAGGATGGTGTATGACTTGGAGGGAAACTTGGAGATGATGGTGTTCCCATGCACCTGCTGCCCTTGTCCTTCTTGGTGAAAGAGGTGCTGGTTTGGGAGGTGCTGTCAAATAAGCCTTGGCGAGTTGCTGCAGTGCATCTTGTAAATGGTATACACTGCAGCCATGGTGCACTGGTGATGGAATGAGTGAATTTTTAATATAGTGGATGGGGTGCTTTGTCGTGTATGGTATCGAGCTTCTTAAATGTTGTTGGAGCTGCATTCATCTAGGCAAGTGGAGAGTATTCCATCACACTCCTGACTTGTGACTTGTAGATGTGGAAAGGCTTTGGGGAGTCAGAAGGTGCGACACCCGTTGCAGAATAGCCAGCCTCTGAACTGCTCTTGTAGACACAGTATTTATGTGGCTGATCCAGTTAGGATTCTGGTCAATGGTAACCCCCCCTTGTTGATGGTGGGGGATTCGGTAATGGTAATGCCATTGAATGTCAGAGGGTGTTGGAGATAGTCATTGTCTTGCACTTGTATGGCGCTAATGTCACTTGCCACTTATCAGCCCAAGCCTGAATGTCGTCCAGGTCTTGCTGCATGTGGGCCTGGACTGATTCACTATTTGATGATCTCCGAATGGAACGGGACACTGTGCAATCATCAGCGAACATCCACAGTTCTGACATGATGGGCGGAAGATCATTGATGAAGCGGCTGAAGATGGTTGAGCCTAGGATACTGCCCTGACGTGATGTCCTGGGACTGAGATGATTGCCCTTCAACAATCACAATTATCTTTTTAGTGCTAGGTATGACTGCAGCCAGGGGAGAGTTTTCCCCCTGATTCCCATTTAATTCAATTTTATTAGGCCTCCTTGATGCCACACTTGGTAAAATACTGCCTTGATGTCTAGGGCAGAGCCGAGTGGTCCTGGAGGAACCCAAACAGAGCATCGGTGAGCAGGTTATTGGTGAATAAGTGCCGCTGGATAGCACTGTCAACACCTTCCATCACTTTGCTGATGATTGAGAATAGACTGATAGTGGTAATTGGCCGGATTGTATTTGTCCTGCTTTTTGTGGACAGGACATACCTGGGCATTTTTTGACATTGTCGGGTCGATGCCAATGCCATAGCTGTACTGGAACAGCTTGGCTAGAGGCGCAGCTAGATCTAGGGCACAAGTCTTCAGCACCACAGCTGAGATGTTTTCAGGGCCCATAGCTTTTGCTGCATCCAGTGTGTTCAGCCGTTTCTTGATATCACATGGAGTGAATCGAATTGGCTGAAAACTGGCTTCTGTGATGACGGGGACCTCAGGAGGAGGCCGAGATGGATCATCCACTCGGCACTTCTGGCTGAAGGTGGTTGCAAATGTTTCAGCCTTGTCTTTTGCACTCGTGTGCTGGGCTCTGCCATCATTGAAGATGAGGTTGTTCCTGAGGCCGCCTCCTCCCATTAGTTGTTTAATTGTCTACCATTTAATTAATTTAATTATTCACGACTGGATGTGGCAGGACTGCACATCTTTAATCAACCAAATATATGTTGGGCATCCTTCTGTTTTACCTGTTTTTAAGTTGATTCCTGGGATGAGAGGGTTGTCCTATGAGGAGAGATTGAGTAGATTGGGCCTATACTCTCTGGAGTTTAGAAAAATGAGAGGTGATCTCATTGAAACATATAAGATTCCGAGAGGGCTTGACATGGTAGATGCTGAGAGGTTGTTTCCCCTGGCTGAAGTTGAGAACTAGGGGGCTCTCAGGATAAGGGGATTGGCCATTTAAAACTGAGATGGGAAATCTGTTCACTCATTGGGTTGTGAATCTTTGGAATTCTCTACCCTAGAGGTCTGTGGATGCTCAGTAGTTGAGTATGTTCAAGGTTAAGATCGATAGATTTTTGGACTTTTAAAGGAATCAAAGGATTTGGGGATTGGGCGGGAAAATGGAGTTGAGATACAAGATCAACCATGATCTTATTGAATGGCAGAGCAGGCTTGAGGGGCCAGATGGCTTACTCCTGCTCCTATTCCTTGTGTTCCTATATCCAAGTGACTTGAAATCTCTGTTGGTAAACATAATGCTTCACAACCCACAACTGTGTCAAATCCAGTGCACATCTTGACTTGAAATGGTAAGTGTTTTCTTTTTAGCTTTACTTATCCCAGGTGCTCCATTTTATCCCTGCATTAACCCTAATCCTGTTTGGTGTAATTTTACTTTTGATTTCACTCCAGTGCTTCCCTTTTAATTTTACTTCACTTGAATGCTCCTTCTTTAAATTAGTTGCTCTCTAGAGTTCTATTACATTTGTTTCAAGTGCTCCTCTTTAATATTTACTTTTCTCAGATCCTCTCCTTTTAAATTCACTTCTGCCCAATGCTGCTATTTGACTTTGGCTCAGCCTAGTGCTCACATTTGGAATTCTGGTTGTCTCCATTTAAGTTACCTGGTCTTCATTAAAAATTCATGTCGCTGCAAGAATTTTGGAGAATGAAGCTCACCCATCTAAGATCAGACTAATTTACTGTAAGGTCCAACACACAAATTCTTCCAGTCTGAGTTTTGTTTCCCCAGTCAGTACTGAGACCCATATAGTTAAAATCATCTGCGATATCCTATATAACTGTGAATGCAGTGCATTATCCTTCCTTGCTCTCTCTGCAGTCTTCAATATAGTTGAGTCCATTCTCCTCTGCCTCATCTTCCTGGTCCATCACTGTAATATCATCCTTTCTTGATTCTTTTCTTACCTGTCCAAATATAACAATCACAACTCTTTCACTAGCTTTTCCACTGCCTGATTGGCCACCTCCAAAGTGCCCCAAGGCTCCATCCTCACACTCCCTCCTAACCCTTGTATACATGCTGCCTCTTTAAGCATGGGGTTAGCTTCTGTGCATATGCTGATCACATACACATTTGCCTCTGCCAGAAGCCTCAAATTCATGACTATTGATACGCTGCTTGACTGACATTAGGTCAGAGGTGAGTAAACATTGATATGACCAAAGTGGTTCTACATGGTTTTGGCCATAAACTTTGCAATTTAGCTCCTGATTCCCTGCCAGCTGCTTTCCCAATGTAAACTTAACAGAGTGCAGCCTCAGTGTCCTGTTTGAACCCGAGGTGAGTTTCAAACCCCACATCCAGTCCATTATCTTACACTTCTTCAATATGGTTTGCGACTGACCTATCTCACCCTGCAGAAACCTTTATCCATGCTTTTGTCACCCCCAGGTTTGACTTCTTCAATACTCTCAATATAACAGCTTGCATAAACATAGTTCCTGTAAGGTAATAAAACACTTTGATGAGTTTCCTGCTCCTCCTGACGCCCTAGATGCAGATTCCAACAGCTTTAACCTGGCGGGGTACCACCATTGCTCCCGCTCAGCCCTAGTAAAAATAGCAGTCGGCCCTGATTACATCATGTGAGCCTGATCTACATATTTTAAATTGCAATCAGCCAGATCGAGGTGGGAAAGGAGTGGGTAAGTTCCCCGCTCCATTTTAACTACCTTGCGTCATCTTGTGAACTTTCAAAACAAGCCTCTTTACTCTCAACTTTGATCACCTCGCTTAATTCTTCTTCCATTTCAACTTCATTATCAAGCTTCGCCCTCGTGTGGTATTTGGGATGTTCTGCTTTGTTAACAATGGTGTATAAACATAAGTTGTTGCTGCAGGTTGACCATTTGAAATGCAGTTATTTTACCACTGTTAGTCCTCCCGCCCACAAGATGGCAGTATAACACACATAATGTACAGACATCACATATAATGACACTCGCTGAGTTTTTCCATGACTCCGATTAATGCTACCTTGTGATTGTCCACTACATCATGGTGATTGAAGCAACTTAGCTCAATCACCATGATGTAGTTGCATGACACACCACATGGTAATTTGACTGAGAAGAGGAAACCTCACTTGCCTTCTAATTGCGAATCAAGAGCACAACTGTTAGAGTCTTCCTTAATCTTACTTTGTACTTCCATTTAATATAGATTAAATTAATTCTGTTAAAATTCATGCATATAGAGATATTATAAATATGTTTTTAAAATATTTTCAAAAAGCTATCCTGTTGCCATTAACAACTGTATCTCATTTTTTAAATCAAGTTGGGTTTGCATTTCAGTAAACTACCTGAGGGTGGCAGAATTGAATCAGTCATATGCATCGGTAATATCATAACCACGTACTCTCCTTTACAAATGCAGACATCGCATCAGGACAATCCATATTACTAAATAGGGAAAATTAGCATTTATAATAGAATTGAAAGAAACAATTTGTTTCTAGCTGAGTATAAATGATTCATCGTCCAATGAAGTCCCAGTTCAACAACAATTACAACTTGCATTTATATAGTGCCTTTGACATATAAAATATCCCATGCTGCTTTAAGGGAGGGGTGAAAAGGAAGAAAAACAAGAATAGATAAAAAGGATAAAAAATGGACCTCAAGCCATGGTGGGTTAAGAGTGATGACTGAAAGTTGGTTTGAAAAGATGGGATTTAAGAAGGTTTTTAAAGACAGAGAGAGAAATGGAGAGTGGTGTGGAGAATTCCGGATCATTTGACCAAGGAAACTGATGAGCTGGATTTTACAAACTTCGGCGGGTCTGTGGCGGGCGACGTCGGTGGCTCCCAGCCTTGCTGCTGGCTCCAGCCCGCTGTCCAAAATAATTTTCCCCTGATTGGGTGCATTTCCCAGCCAACTGAAGGAAGTGGATCTGATGACGTAATTTGATGACGTGCCATCATCCGGTTTCCTTAAAGGGACCTCACGCAAATTAATTTTGACATTTGTTCTGTCAGCGTTCTACAGCATTGAAGTGCTGCAAGCACTGACAAGCCCTGCACCGCACCCAGGCTCTCCCATGACTCCCTCCATATGCTTATAGAGAGAGTCACAGCACACAGGGAGGTTCTCTCCTCTTCCAATTGGTGGAAGAGATCTCCACAGGAGATCAACGCAGCCTGGTTGCACATTGCACAGGAGGGCACAAGCAGTGATGTTGTCAGCAGGACCAGGCTGCAGTGGCACAAACCTTTCAATGATCTTAGTACATCTCGAAACATTACTGCAAAGCCATACTCAACCTCATCCTATTTGCCACTCATCACATCCCCATCACTCTGCCTTCACAATCTGACTCCTGCACATCCTTCCTCACACCAACTTACATTGCACCTCAACCCATCCCTCTCTATCTACATTATCACTTCCCCATCTCACTAGCCACCCCTCACCCTCATCCTAGTGCAATCATACCAACTAACAACACACAAGGGTAGACACATGGGTGTTTTATCCGATGTTCATGTAAGTTTCTGTTACTGTGCTGTCAAACATTGAAACCTTTATTTTCAACACTTTTGCGTTCTTGGACAGATTTGTGGGCATCTTTGGAAGTGGATTCATGAGTTGCAGTGGATGGTGAGACATAACGTAACCACCGCACCCCCCCTCCCCCTGAACCCCCCGTCCCCCCGCAATGGTGATGAGTGTGAAAGGAATGGCTTGGGCAATGCAGGGATGCTTTATGGTGCTGGTATGGGGTGGTGCCAACCTGGCGCATCATGTGACAGCCAGGCTGTACAGCTTCAAGTAAAGTAAATGTGGCTATGGTGAGGCCATCCCTGGCTTCCCAAGCAGCAATGTGGTCTGGTGCTGATGCCCTATATCCTGTGCAGCATTAGTTGATTGCAGAGAAAGTTGGTGTTGTTGTTGGTGCTGCTGGTGTGCCTGGTGCTGCTGGTGTTGGGGCTGATCGTGGTGGGATTTTGAGGACGAAGGTAAGACAGTATAAACCATACCCATTCTGATGTAATAGATGGCAGGTGAACTTGAAATGATAGAAGTGATCCGTCAATGGTGAGAGAGGTTGTTCCAATGAGGTGACACTGGATAGAGAGTTTTCTCCAAACACTTGTTGTTATATCCAGAATAAAGTAATGTACTTGAGTACTGTAGACGTGAGTAAGTGTGACCTTAGTCTCTTTATTCTAACTCTAGAGTGCTGGTACAGCATGGGAGACCTGCTTATATACAGTGCTCCCAAGGGATGCTGGGATCCCTTGGGACTCCAACAGATATGGCAATAGAATGCTGGTTACATAGGGTTGCATACATAATATCACTCCCTCCCAAAGTCAATAGTACACTTATTTACAGGGTGAGACGATTTGTGGCTTTTCGCTCCCTAGTCGATCATCTTGGTACAAATGCAGGTGCAGGTGAGTTGGTTGTTTCTTCGCTGGGCTGCTGCACAGCTTGTCTTGCTGGGCTACTGGCGTTGATGAGTTCAGCTTCGTGGTCAACCATGATGTCGGTTTGCCACTTGTGTGTGTGTGTGTGTGTGTGTGTGTGTGTGTGTGTGTTGGAGAGTCGAAGTTGGTGGTGTCCTCTTCAGGTTGCTTGTGGCTGTCTGTGAATTGCAGTTTGGTTTGGTCCAAATGCTTTCTGCAAGTTAGTCCATTTGCGAGTTTGACCTGAAACACCCTACTCCCTTCTTTGGCTATGACAGTGCCAGCAAGTCATTTGGGACTATGTCCATAGTTGAATACAAATACAGGCCCCAAGTTTCCACATGATTTGCTCCTGATTTTTAGGAGCAACTGGTGGAGAACGGAGTATCTTAGAAATCGGAATTCTCCACATTTAAGTTTTCTGCAGTTCTAGTCAGGTAGAACAGTTTCACTTTTGAACAGAATTTTTTTTTCAAAAGGGGGCGTGTCCGGCCACTGACGCCTGATTTGAAAGTTTCCACAGTGAAAATGTACTCCAAACTAACTTAGAATGGAGCAAGTGAAGATTTTTGTAGGCTTGAAAAAACCTTGTCTACACATTAAAAAATCAGGCGCAGATTACAAATTAGGCGTCGGGAACGAGGTGGGGGGGGGGGGGAGGGGGGGGAAGGGAACTCATTAAATTCTACAATAAATCCTTAGTTATACTTATACAAATATTATACAAATAAATCCAACCTGAATAAAAATTTATAAGCAAAGAAAAGATTAAATAAACCATGTTCCTACCTGTGTGAAAGTGCTTCAGGCAGGCCTTTCAGGAGGAGAAAGCTGCAAGAAGCCTCAGTGCTGATCATGGAAGGGCAATGTGGTTTTATTAAAAAATGTTAAAAATTGAACAGCTACAAAGAATTTGAATAGTCTCAAACAAGTGCATGTGTCCCGTTTATCACAGTCTATCTTTAATTACAGAATGCACTCCCTCACCCTCACACACAGAAATATCAAGAAAATTAAAATGCAAGCCTTTGCAAGGGTTCAATAAACAAATTTTTAATGGAGATCAGGGTGGAGGAGAGAGAGTCTTGTTTTGAGCGTCCTTTTCATGAGCAGATCGGCTGGGGGAACCCCGGTGAGCGAGTAGGGTCTGGTGCAGTAGCTGAGCTGGACTCGGGACAGGCGGGTCTGCAGGGAGCCTTCCAACATGCATTTCAAGCTTTGCTTGATGGTTTGGACTGCCCGTTCTGCCTGGCCGTTGGATGCAGGCTTGAACGGGGCAGATGTGACGTGCTTGATCCCATTGCGGGTCATGAATTCCTTGAATTCAGTGCTGGTGAAACACAGCTGACATGGACATCAGGCAGGCCGTGCGTGGCAAACATGGCTCATAGGTTTTTGATGGTGGCAGTGGATGTGCTTACAGACATTATTACACACTCAATCCACTTTAAATAAGCATCCACAACAACCAAGAACATTTTGCCTAGAAACGGGCCAGCGAAGTCAATGTGGATCCTAGACCACGGTTTGGAGGGCCATGACCACAAACTTAGCGGTGCCTCCCTGGGTGCATTGCTCAGTTGAGAGCAAGTGTTGCATTGGCGCACGCAAGACTCCAAGTCTGAGTCGATGCCAGGCCACCACATATGGGATCTGGTTATAGCTTTCATCATTACTATGCCTGGGTGGGTACTGTGTCACTCACGTATGAACGTTTCCCTGCCTTTCTTGGGCAAAACCACGCGATTACCCCACAAAAAACAGTCCGCCTGTATAGACATTTTGTCTTTACGCCATTGGAACCGGCTTGATCTCTTCATGCATCTCCACTAGGACGCTGAACCAGCTCCCATGGAGGACACAGTTTTTTTACAAGGGACAGTAAAGGATCCTGACTGGTCCAGGTCCTGATCTGGCAGGACGTAATGGGTGACTTTTCATTTTCAAATGCATCTATCATCAAGAGCAAGTCTGCAGGCTGTGCCATTTCCACCCCGGTGGTGGGCAATGGTAGCCAACTGAGGGTGTCAGCGCAGTTCTCTGTGCCTGGCCTGTGGCGAATTACGTAGTCATATGCAGACAGCGTTAGTGCCCGTCTTTGGATGCGAGCAGAGGCATTGGTATTGATACCTTTGCTCTCTGATAATAGTGATATGAGCAGCTTATGGTCAGTTTCGAACTCGAACTTAAACCCAAACAGATACTGATGCATTTTTTTTACCCAGTAAACGCATGCCAGGGCATCTTTTTCAATCATGCTGTCGGCCCTTTCGGCCTTGGACAAGCTCCTGGACGCATAAGCAACCGGTTGCAATGGCCCCGATTAATTTGCTTGTTGTAACACACACCCGATCCCGTATGAAGACGCATCGCAAAGTAGCACTAAACGTTTACAAGGAGCAGTTTGTTGGAACATAACAGATTTCGGGCTTTCTCAAAAGCTGTCTCTTGTGATTTCCCCCATACCCAGTCATCTCCCTTGCGTAGCAACACGTGTAGAGGTTCTAGCAAGGTGCTTAGCCCGGGTACGACATTACCAAATAATTGAGGAGTCCCAGGAACGACCACAGCTTCGTCACTTTCTGTGGTCTCGGCACGTTCTTGATGACCTCCGTCTTGGCGTTGGTGGGTCTGATGCCATCTGCCGCGATTCTTCTCCCGAAGAACTCGACCTCCGGCGCCAGGAAAACACACTTCTATCGTTTCAACCTGAGTCCTACACAATCTATCCGACTTAGAAACTCTTCCAGGTTCTGCAAGTGTTCGATGATGTCCCGACCTGTGACCAGTTTGTCGTCCTGGAAAACCATGGTGCGCGGATCTGACTTTAGCAGACTCTCCATGTTTCTTTGAAAAATAGCCGCGGCCGATCGAATCCCAAACGGGCATCTATTGTAGATGAACAGACCTTTGTGCGTGTTGATGCAGGTGAGGTCTTTCGAAGATTCCACCAGCTCTTGCGTCATGTAGGCCGAGGTCAGGTCCAACTTGGTGAACGTCTTTCCTCCTGCCAGCGTCGCAAATAGGTTGTCTGCTTTGGGTAGCGGGTACTGGTCCTGCAGCGAAAAACGGTTAATCGTTACTTTATAGTCCCCACAAATTATGACCATGCCATCGCCCTTGAGAACCGGAACAATCAGACTGGCCCATCGTTGAACTCAACGGCGTGATGATGCCCCCTCATTGCAGCCTATCGAGCTCGATCTCCACTTTCTCTCGCATTATATATGGCACTGCCCGTGCCTTGTGGTGGATGGGTCGTGTATCGGGAATCAAGTGGATCTGCACCTTCGCTCCCGAGATACTTCCGATGCCTGGCTCAAACAACGATGAAACTTGCTCAGAACCTGGGCACATGAGGCGTTGTCAACGGACGAAAGCACTCGGATGTCGTCCCAGCGGATTGTTCCCAGCCAGCTTCTGCCGAACAGCGTGGGGCCATCTCCTGGTACTATGATGCACTGCTGCATCATAGGAGATTTTTACTGCTGCGCTGCCAATTACAGGGATCAGCTCTTTAGTGTAAGTTCTCAGCTTGGTGTGAATGGGGCTCAGCTTGGGCCTGTGTGCCTTTTGCACCACAGCCTGTCGAAGGCCTTTTTGCTCATGGTGGACTGATTCGCAATCGTGTCCAATTCCATGGATATTGGAATTCCGTTCAGTTCAACTTTTAACATGATCGGTGGACATTTCGTGGTGAAGGTGTGAACCCCATACACTTCTGCCTCCTCAGTTCGAGTCTCTAGTTCAGTTTGATCCACCATGGATCGGTCTTCCTCTGTAACGTTGTGGTTTGCAGGGTTTGCAGCTCATCTGCACATTCGCTGGAGGTGTTTCATTGTTCCACAGCCATTGCACGCATACTTTGAAGCGGCATTGATGTGCTCGATGATCACCACCGCAGCGCCAACAAGGTGTTAACTGCCTCGCATTAACGCTTGATGGCGGACTCTGAGTCATCTGAGGTTGTGCAGCTGCAGGCATGTACGTTCTGCCATATGCATTCCTGCCTGAAAACAACGTTACTCTGTGTACAGTACTTGCCGAAACATCTTTATGCTTCTAAATTTGTTTGGTGTTATCGCTGGTGGACATATATGCCTTGGCTATCGTTATGGCTTTGCTCGGGTTCGGTGTTTCAACAGTCAATAGTTTGTGAAGGATAACCTCATGGCTAATGCCAAGCACAAAAAGTCTCTTAGCATTTGCTCCAGGAATCCATCAAATTCGCAATGTCCTTCAAGGCCCCTTAGTTCGGCGAGGTAGCTCGCCACTTCCTGGCCTTCAGACCGTTGACATGTGTAAAATCGATATCTTGCCATCAGAACACTCTCCTTCGGATTTAGGTGCTCCCGGACCAGCGTACACAGTTCTTCATAGCATTTGGTTGTTGTTTTCTTCATGAGGCCATAGGTTGTTGCCCCGCAGATGGTGAGGAGGATCGCCCTTCGTTTGACAGCGTTTACACTCCCTTCCAGTTCGTTGGCCACGAAGTATTGGACGAGTCGCTCCACGAAGGCCTCCCAATCGTCCCCTTCTGAGAATTTCTCCAGGATACCAACAGTTCTCTACATTTTCGCGTGATGGTTCGTTATCTCGTCGCCAGTTGTTATGTCCAGAATAAAGCAATGTGGCTGAGCACTGTAGACGTGACTAAGTGTGACCTTAGTCTCTTTATTCTAACTCCAGAGTGCTGGTACAGCATGGGAGGCCTGCTTATATCAGTGCTCCCAAGGGATGCTGGGATCCCTTCGAACTCCAACAGATACGACCTCTGGTGGCGGTAGAACGCTGGTTACATAGGGTTGCATACATAACACTTGTAACCTGCATAAAGCTCAATCTTTCTTTCAAATGCAGTAAGCAACAGCTACTGACCTTGGAAAGTGAACAGCTGTGAGACAGGAGCTTTTCTAACATATTTCCAGCTGTCAAGTAATGCGACGATTCCATGGCCATTCAACTCCCTCCCTGATTACCTGACGTGATCCCCAAGCAGCGTGGACCCCGTGCCCTGGTAAACTCTGCATGTGAGTTGAAAATAGTTCTTAATCCTCTGTTAACAAGGTCATAATGACCTGAATTGCTGGCCATGCTGCTGCGTGTCGAGTCTGCTCAGTGCTGACAGACCCAACATTTGGGAAAGGTGCGTGGCGGTTGGTTGGCAGCGAGGTCCATAGAAACATAGAAACATAGAAAATAGGTGCAGGAGTAGGCCATTCGGCCCTTCAAGCCTGCACCGCCATTCAATAAGATCATGGCTGATCATTCCCTCAGTACCCCTTTCCTGCTTTCTCTCCATACCCCTTGATCCCTTTAGTCGTAAGGGCCATATCTAACTCCCTCTTGAATATATCCAATGAACTGGCATCAACAACTCTCTGCGGCAGGGAATTCCACAGGTTAATAGCTCTCTGAGTGAAGAAGTTTCTCCTCATCTCAGTCCTAAATGGCCTACCCCTTATCCTAAGACTGTCCTCTGGTTCTGGACTTCCAGCATCTAACCTGTCCAGTCCCGTCAGAATCTTATACGTTTCTATGAGATCCCCTCTCATCCTTCTAAACTCCAGTGAATAAAGGCCCAGTCGATCCAGTCTCTCCTCATATGACAGTCCAGCCATCCCTGGAATTAGTCTGGTGAACCTTCGCTGCACTCCCTCAATAGCAAGAACGTCCTTCCTCAGAAAACTGAACACAATATTCCAGGTGAGGTCTCACTAAGGCCCTGTACAACTGCAGTAAGACCTCCCTGCTCCTATACTCAAATCCCCTAGCTGTGAAGGCCAACATACCATTTGCCGCCTTCACTGCCTGCTGTACCTGCATGCCAACCTTCAATGACTGATGAACCATGACACCCAGGTCTCTTTGCACCTCCCCTTTTCCTAATCTGCCGCCATTCAGATAATATTCTGCCTTCGTGTTTTTGCCCCCAAAATGGATAACCTCATATTTATCCACATTATACTGCATCTGCCATGCATTTGCCCACTCACCTAACCTGTCCAAGTCACCCTGCAGCCTCTTAGCATCCCCCTCACAGCTCACACCGCCACCCAGTTTAGTGTCATCTGCAAACTTGGAGATAATACACTCAATTCATTCATCCAAATCGTTAATGTATATTGTAAAGAGCTGGGGTCCCAGCACTGAGCCCTGCGGCACTCCACTAGTCACTGCCTGCCATTCTGAAAAGGACCCGTTTATCCCGACTCTCTGTTTCCTGTCTGCCAACCAGTTCTTTATCCACGTCAGTACATTACCCCCAATACCATGCGCTTTGACTTTGAAGACCAATCTCTTGTGCGGGACCTTGTCCCGACCAGCTGTCAAAAAAACCATTTCCCAACCAACCCGCCACTAATTGCGCCCGTTGGTCCCCTGCAAAATTCCCCCCCAATGTTTCTGCCACCAATGGTGGGGTGAAGGGAGATGTGATGCACAAAAGGCCGGAATCAGAGGAATGAAGGGTGTGGGAAGAGAATATAAAATTGAAGAGATAGGTTGCAGTGAGGCCATGGAGGGACCTTGAAGACGAGGACGAGGATTTAAATCCAACCATTGGCGGAAATGAAGCCAAAATAGTCAGCCAGCACAAGGGTTGTGCAAGAGGTGGACCTAGTGCAGGCAGGATACAGGTGGATGAGTTTTGCATAAGATGGGAGTTTATGGGTGATGGAGGATGAGTGGCCAACAAGGAAGACATTGGAGAAGTCAGGTTTGGAGATGAGAAAAGCATGGATAATGGTTTCAACGCTGGTGGGGGTGAGACAGGAGGTGGACAATGTTGTGGAGGTGCAAACAAGCGGATCTGGTTGTGGAGCTTGAAGCTGAGCTCTGCATTGAACAGGACACTAAGGGCTAGATTTTCCATTATTTTGGCATGCATAATGCCCACTTAATGTCCATTTTAACGCAGAAATGAGGTGTCATGCCCAGATATCGCCCATTTAGCCCCAAAATGGAAACTGACGCTCATTGTTCGGACATTTATCGCCGAGCGTTACTTTTGCCATGTACATAATGCGGGAAAAAATAATACCGCCCACCCACTTTTTTTGGGTGGAATCATCAGAATGGGCGAAACTAACGCCCATAATATCGTCCAGCGTTACTTTCCACACGTAATTAATGCCAAGATTCAATATTACCGACCGCCTACTTTTTTTTGTCATTAAAAATCACATTTGCCAAAACTAACGGCCAGTATATCGGCCAGCATCACTTTCACCACCTCGCACACATCTCGCCCACAATATCGCTCGCCCAAAAGACCGCTCTGAAAAAGCTGAACTATTCTGAACTATTCACAGCGGTGTGGACGCCATTTTTCAAATCGCAAGTCGCTTCATTGAAAAGGCTGCTTCAACTTCAGGGGAGTTTGGATTGACTCTGGAGTTCTTCTCAGGTGAAGTGACCATCTGAACAGACATCTTTTCAGACTGGACGATTGGGTTTTACTGTCTTTTAGTGTGGAAATTTATTGCTTGTGAACAATCGGCATTATACTTTTATTGGCCATTTCTCAGCCTGCATCGATTACTACGCAGATGCTGCAGAGTGCAAATGGCACAACGTCTAATGCACAGCATTATGGCCCCAAGTTTCCACATGATTTGCTCCTGATTTTTAGGAGCAACTGGTGGAGAACGGACTATCTTAGAAATTGCAATTCTCCACATTTTTATTTCTGCAGTTCTAGTCAGTTAGAACAGTTTCACTTTGGAACAGAATTTTTTCTTCAAAAGGGGGCGTGTCCGGCCACTGACGCCTGATTTCAAAGTTTCCACAGTGAAAACGTACTCCAAACTAACTTAGAATGGAGCAAGTGAAGATTTTTGTAGAACTGAAAAAACCTTGTCTACACATTAAAAAATCAGGCGCAGGTTACAAATTAGGCGTCCAGAACGAGGTGGGGAGGGGGGGGGGGGAAGGGAAGTCATTAAATTCTACAATAAATCCTTATTTATACTTATACAAATATTATACAAATAAATCCAACCTGAATAAACATTTATAAGCAAAGAAAAGATTAAATAAACCATGTTCCTACCTGTGTGAAAGTGCTTCAGGCAGGTTCAGTCGGCTCAGCGGTGTGGCGTTGTTCCCGCGAACGGGAAGGAGGGAGGGGCAGTCGGGCAGTAAGCAGGCATTTGTGCAGCCTTCCACTTAAGGTGGAAGCCTTAAAGTCAGCTCAGCGGTGTGGCATCGTTCCCGCGAATGGGAGGGAGGGAGGGCCCGACCGACCGCAGCGGGGGGGAGGCAGGGAGGAGGAGGCAGCCGTTCCCGACGGCAGGGGGGGAAGGAGACAGTGAGAAGGCTGCAGGAAGCCTCAGAAGTTGAGGCAGCCATTCTCGACGGCAGGGGGGGTGGAGACCGTCGGGAAACAGCTGCCTCAACTTCTGAGGCTTCCTGCAGCCTTCTCACTGCTGCAAGAAGCCTCAGTGCTGATCATGGAAGGACAATGTGCTTTTATTAAAAAATGTTCAAAAATTAAACAGCTACAAAGAACTACAAAAATGGCCGAGTGCCAATGTTTCCTTCACACTGCGCGTGTGCGAACGCTCCAACGCGCACGCGCAGCGTTGCCGGCACGAAAAAAACTAATTTAAATGGTACCCGCCCCCTCCCACTTACAAAATCGGCGCGAGTGGTAGGCTCCGCCCCCTGGGCTTCGCGCCAAGCTGCCATGGAGCTGCAGGGCGCTCCAGAATCGCGCTTTTTTTTTCAGGCGCCGTTTTTGGCGCGAAAAACGGGCGCCCAGCTCGGAGGGGCGCCCGTTTTGTAGCTTGTGGAAACTTGGGGCCCATGTGTCCAATCTAAGACAAGCCAGACTGAGGAGGAGGTCCAGATCATACACACCCCGCACTTACAGGGAGAAGTGGTCTTATCTCGACTTATCCAAGAATACCTACCTTTGGAGACTGCGCTTCCACAAAGTGGTGATCAGTGAAATATGCCAGCTCATCAGGGCAGATCTGCAGCCTGCCAGCATCTTCAGGACATCACTGTCTATCGAGGTCAAGGTCACTGCGGCACTGTCGTTCTACGCGTCTGGTTCCTTTCGCGCCTCCGTGGTCGACATTCCCCTGTCTCAGCATGCCACACATTGTTGTATTAGGTCACGGAGGCCCTGTACGCGCATAGGATGGACTTTATCAGCTTCCCTATGACCATGGAGGCTCAGACTGACAGGGCTGGAGCATTCTACCACATTGCTAAGTTCCCCAAAGTGCAGGGAGCAATACAGTGTACTCACATCGCCATGCGGGCACCTTCTCAGAACCCAGAAGTTTTTCTCAACAGAAAAGGATTTCACTCCCTGAAGGTCCAACTAGTTGTTGATCACAACCAGATAATTATGGCAGTGAATGCTAAATGTCTGAGCAGCTTCGATGAGGCTCACATCCTGCGTGAGAACGCTGTCTCTGACATGTTTACCAATCAGCCACAAGGACGATGCTGGATGCTTGGTGACAAACGATATGGCCTAGCCACCTGGCTGATGACCCTCCTGTGTGACACCCACACCGAGGCAGAGAAGCGATACAATGAGAGCCACAGAGCCACACCCAATGTGGTCCAGATAACAATTAGTGTGCTTAAGCTGCACTTTAGATGCCTGGAGCACTCAGGAGGGGAGCTACAATACAACCCTGAGCAAGTAGCTCAATTTGTGGTCATGTGCTCCATGCTGCACAACCTGGCTATCAGGGGGGGGACAAGAATTGCCAGAAGGGACTGATGGGCCACCTCAGGAGAGAGAGGAAGAGGAGGACGAGGGGCTGGATGTTGACCTAGGGCCAGACAATCAGGCTGACTATGCAACCATGCCCACGCCCCCCTCCAGACCGCAGGAAAGGGCCCGTGGTGGCTACATAGCTGCAAGACACTTATGTCAGGAGCTCATAAATGAGCAATTTGCCTGAAAGAACGTTGCTGTTATTGACAAAGCTGACACACTGCTGTGTGTGTGCAGCTCAGACATCAATGGTGGGCATTATCTTGGTGCCAGTTAAAGTTTAAGTTCATTCAAGTTAAGTGTAATTATACCCTTTCATGTTAAGGAACCACCAGTGTGTAACAGTCCAGCTATCTGAGACAATGCGCAACAAGGTTATGTTGAATAAAAATCATTTAATACGACCATTTGTCTGAAATCATAAGTATCATGAGCAAAAACACCCCACCCCCACCCCACTTTTTTGAACATTGACATTAATCAAATGGTCAACATGTCCAGCAACACAGAACACAAATGCAAACCAACAGGGTGGCCCTCTCCCCCCATACATTACAACAAACTGCATACACCGAGATGGAGCTATAACAAAGCCATCACCTGCGGACATGCACCTCACTTTCCTTACCCCCTCCCCACTACCCCTTCCCCTCCTCGCTCCACACCGCCTGGCCGAGGAGCCCCTCAGGCGGTGCCTCCTTGGGAGGGATGAAGGCAGAGCCGGTGGTTGCACGGATATGGGAGCGGGGGGTACCGAGGTGGGAACATTCTCAGACCCAGAGGAACAATCTTGCTCCTGCCTCTCATCTGTCATTGACACTGGGGGTGCGGAACCTAGGGGTGGAGTGCCGCGCTCTGGGACCACTGGGAGGCCTGTGCCACGAGTGTTCCTGGCTATCACCTCCAGGGCCTCCGCCATCCGCGGAACGTAGTCCATCATGGTGCCAGAGATGCTGGCCAGCTGTTGGGATATTCCCCCCAATGTATTTAGGATCTGGTCACCTATGTCTACAGTCTTCCTGGACAACTGTACCGTCTCTCCGCTCTCATCTGGCGCTCGTGGACCAGACCTGCTGCGTCCACGAAACCTCCGCGGAGTCGGTGACGTCCTAGAGACAAATGGGGTGCCCTGTGGCGAGGTGCTCGGGCCATTACCTCCAGAGTGGAATGCCTTCTGGAGCCTGGCGATGCAGACTCCTTAAAGTCTGCGCTCTCATCCATGGAGAACAGACCCAGCTGATTGACGGGCGAGAATCGGAGCTCCTCAGCAGCAGATGTAGGATCATCCGCTGAGTCCGGCCCCGCGCCCCCACCTTCTGGCCTCTGTGGTCTTGCCTTGGAACGTGCTGCTAGCTGAGCTGCAAAACACAAATGAGGTTATTAGAGGAGAAAGGGGTGCTATGGTCACAAGGTGAGTCCAGTGCTACACACAGCATGTGCACGACAAAAGCACCACCACTATCAAAATCATCACAGACATCACATTTCATCAACACATTCTGCATTACAATGATTCTCATGAGGCCAGCATTATTTATAGGACAATTTTAGAAATCATCTGTCATAGATTATTGTTTGGATATGAGTGGGTATGGCATCTATTGACTTTAGATCATGTAATGGTGTATACTTTACTCACGTGGCATCACTTCAGGGTCAGCACCTGCCTGCGCGCCGTCCAGGGATGCCTCCCCACAAGTGCGAGCACCCGCTCTTCCATGTCAGTGATGTCACTGGTGACTGGTGGCCCCCCACCCGTTCGCCTCTGCTTGGACCTATTTGTCGAGAGCTTCTTCTGTAAAAGGTAACAGGACGACATGGCATGAGATCATTGCGTGATATCATTGCTAGGTACTGTCACAGAGACTGAAATAACGCATAATCGACAGATGTAATCATGATTATTATGAGAATTATCATTCTTTACTACATTCCCGGTAAAAGTGAAAGACCTCACATCTGATGATATAAATACATAAGTACATGTAAATAAATGTAATACTTACTCTTGTGGATCCCACAAGGTCGTTCCATCGCTTGCGGCATTGGTTGCCCTCACGCACCTCGTCGGTCGCCGACGAGACCACCTCTGCTATCTCGGTCCTTATCTTCTGGTAGGCCTTTGGGGTGGGCTTCCCACGCCCTCCCTGTGTCAAATCACCCCAGCGTGACTGAACCTCCTGCATTAGCCTCGTCCGAGAATCTCCTCGTTCTTTTGCATCCTCCAATGTGCTCCTCTCCCAGCTCACTGCTCTCACCAGCGTCAGTCTCCATAGCGTGCTGTGCCGCCTCCTCTTCTCCCTCTATGATAGGCACCAAATTCGGGAACAAATCTGGCTGGTAACAGCTACGTTTTCTTGGCACAATTTGCTATAAAGCTCCCTCCTTTTTCCACACTACACCCACACAGGCCTTCACTCCCTCTCAGCTCCCTCTCTGTCTCTTATGCACATGTAATGATGATCCTTGACCCCCTGAAACGCGCGAATCGAGCGTTGCCATGCCGTTGCTAAGGACGGTGACACTTTACAGCAGAAGGTCAGAAAGATTTAACGCTAACGCCCATTTCATATCACTTGCGGTAACGCCCAATTTTTAAAATGGAGACTAGTGGCTTTGAAAATGGGCGACAAGCCGGCGATCTGAAAACCCATTTTTACCGCCCACACCGGAAATAACGCCCATTTTTTGGCGATCTGCACGAAAGTGTAAAATCTAGCCCTAAGGTTTTTTTAACAGACCCGTTTAGTCTGATCGATTGCTCAGGGAGCAGCAGTCAGTTTTTCATTTATTTCAATGAGATGAAAATTGGGCAGTCGTACAACGGGCAAGCAATCTGCTCTGCCAGATCACCGCCCAGGCGGTGAAGATAAAAATGACCTCCAAACCTTAACACAGTAAAATGTGACTCAATAGTCTGACAGCAAAAGATGGAAACATTTGGAAATAAATCCTTTGTAGAATAGAAGTGATTAGTGACAGTGTATCATTGACATTCTTTCAGTTGTGGGAAAGCCTGTTGTAACCCATGAGCTTGACATATCTGTATTCTTAGATATCTTCACTGGTTATATGGTAAGTAGGATGTGATGTATATAAGATAACATTTTCCATATATTTATTCTTTTTCTGTTTTTAAATATGAGATGAGAGTATCTTGGATACCGGCGTACTTGTCTGCAGCGCGACAGAAAGGTAGACTATGAACTTAGTTTTGCATATCCTCATCAAGCAGAAAGGCAGTCCACTGAGAGAGGAAAAATCAGAGGTTAGTCAAACCATGGCACACTCATATACCAGTGGCAGGTTCTAGAAATAAAATCATAGAATGGGTACAGCACAGAAGGAGGCTGTTCAGCCCGTTGAACCTGTGCCAGCTCTCTGCAAGGGCAATTCAGCTAGTCCCACTCCCCCACCCTTGCCTCGCAGCTCTGCATTTTTTTTTCCTTCAGTTACTTATCCAATTCCCTTTTGAAAGCCACGATTGAGTCTGCTCCACCACCCTTTCAGGTAGCGCATTCCAGATCCTAACCACTCGCTGTGTAAAAAAGTTTTTCCTCATGTCGCCTTTGGTTCTTTTGCCAATCACCTTAGACCTGTGCCCTCTGGTTCTCGACCCTTCCGTCAGTGGGAACAGTTTCTCTCTATCTGCTCTGTCCAGACCCCTCATGATTTTGAACACCTCTATCAAATCTCCTCTCAACCTTCTTTGCTGTAAGGAGAACAACCCCAGCTTCTCTAGTCTAGCCGCGTAACTGAAGTCCCTCATCCCTGGAATCATTCGCGTAAATCTTTTCTGCTGTACCCTCTCTAAGCCCTTCACATCCTTCCTAAAGTGCGGTGTGCAGAATTGGACACAATACTCCAGTGATTTATAAAGGTTCATCATAACTTCCTTGCTCTTGTACTCTATGCCTCTATTTATGAAGCCCTGGATCCCGTATGCTTTGTTAAAGGCTTTCTCAACCTGCCCTGCCACCTTCAACAATTTGTGCACATATACCCCCAGGTCTCTCTGTTCATGCACCCCCTTTATGTTTGTACCCTTTAGTTTATATTGCCTCTCCTCGGTCTTCCTACCAAAATGTATCACTTCGCACTTTTCTGCGTTAAATTTCACCTGCCACATGTCCACCCATTCCACCAGCCTGTCTATGTCTTCTTGAAGTCTATCACTATCCTCCTTGCTGTTCACTCTACTTCCAAGTTTTGTGTCATCTGCAAATTTTGAAATTGTGCCTTGTACACCCATGTCCAAGTCATTAATATTAGTATTTGGCAGAAGACTTGAAACAGACCACCTGCTTGCCTTCTAGGCTGGAAATGGTCTGTGGAGGAAAACCATAAAATGCAGAGAGGAAGGGGAATAATTTGTTTGTCGAAAGTCCAGACAATTTGAGGCTTTTGCTGGATTAAGTATATTGTATGTTACTTCACATATATCTTTAGAACACTTTATTTATTTTTTAAAATCATTTTACCCACACTTGTCCATCAGATAGGAGGGTGACACAATCTTCACAATAAATGTTGGTATGTGTGGTTGGCTCACGGAAGGTATGCTGTGTGGAGCTAGAGATGTTTTGCCAGATTTTTCCTCTCCAGAGTTGGAGCACTCCTCTGTTGGGCAATGCTCCAAGGAAGCAGTTGAGGCTAGCTCATTGAATGTATTCAAATCACAGATGGATAAATTTTTAACCAATAAGGGAATTAAGAGTTATGGGGAGCGGGCGGGGAAGTGGAGCTGAGAGGAGCCATGATCTTGTTGAATGGCGGAGCAGGCTTGAGGGGCTAGATGGCCTACTCCTGTTCCTAATTCTTATGTTCTTATGTTATAGCAAGCTAGCCAAAAACTGAAAGGACATAACTAATGAGTGGAGGCTATCTCAAATATCAGTCCAGGGAGGAATTCAAAGCCCCAACCTATAAATTGTGAGCCCAGTGCCTTTTTGTCAGAACTGCTAGATTGACCTAGCAACAATATTCCTTTAGAAATTTTATAGTAACAGATTTATGAGAAATTAATAAAATGGTTAGTTTTATATTTAGATATAAATACTTTATTATAGGTTATATTTGTGCTGTTTTTAACCTGTATTTTCTTCTACATCAGCTATTTTGGTGCAACTATTTCAAACTGAGGAAAGACAAGTGATTTGTTTCCAGACCTCGCCCAATAATGTGGTAAGAGATGCGCTAGAGCAGTACAAATCTAATTGAGTTTTCTCCCTTACTGAAAGCGCCTTCTCCAGGTAATTCCAGCAGAAATGAGGAATTTACCATGTGGAGAATCTGCTTCCCCCAATTCCATAGCATAGCTGTGAGCTAATGTGCTGCACCATTGGTAATGTTCCAGCTGTAGTGTTTGATTCATTACATTTTTGACAGTGCTATTGACTTCTAATTGCAAATGAGATTAGATATTGTATACTAGAGAGTGGATAATCTTATCTGCTGGAAAAAGTAAACTAGACTACAGGTCCAGTCAAGTGATAAGGCATACATTTTGGTTTCTATTTTCTTTTCTCCCAGTTTTCTCTGCTCCATTCCCGAAGGCAGTGATTGATTTGGCGAATTGATCCAAGGTCACTAACAGTCCTCTGGTACCTTGCCCAAAGAACCATTCCTCATACGTGAATGTAGACAGCAAATGTCAGCAGGCTATTTGCCAGAAGGGGCATTACATAAAAACATAAGAATTAGAAGGAGGCGTAGGCAATACGGCCCTTCGAGCCTGCTCTGTCATTCAATAAGTTCATGGCTGATCTTCAACCTCAATTCCACTTTTCTGCCCGATCCCCATATCGTTTGATTTTCCCTAGAATCCAAAAATATATCTATCTCAGCCTTGAATATACTCAATGACTCAGCATCCATAGCCCTCTGGGGTAGAAAATTCCAAAGATTCACAACCTTCTGAGTGAAAGAATTTCTCCCACTCAGTCTTAAATGGCCGACCCTTTATCCTGAGATAAGCCCCTTAGTTCTAGATTCTGCAGCCAGGGGAAACAACCTCTCAGCATCTACCCTGTCAGCCTCCCTCAGAATCTTATATGTTTCACTGAGATCACCTCTCATTCTTCTAAACTCCTGAGAGTATATGCCCAATCTACTCAATCGCTCTTCATAGGAAAACCTTCTCATCCGAGGGATTAATCTAGTAAATCTTCTTTGCACCGCCTCTAGAGCAGGTATGTCCTTTCTCAGATAAGGAGACCAAAACTGTGGTTAGTACTTCAGGTGTGGTCTCACCAAAGCCCTGTACAATTGTAGTAAGACTTCCTTACTTTTGTACTCCAAACCCCATGCAATAAAGGACCACAGACAATTTGCCTTTCTAATTGCTTGCTGTACCTGCATGCTAACTTTCTGTACTTCCCATACAAGGACATCTAAATCTTTCTGAATGCTAACATTTAATAATTTCTCACCATTTCAAAATATTCTGTTTTTCTATTCTTCCTACCAAAGTGAATAACCTCACATTTCACTCCATCTGCCACCTTATTGCTCACTCACTTAACCTGTCTATATCCCTTTTAAGTCTCTTTATGTTGGAAATTGCCCCTCATCCCGATTGGGGACAGTAACCTTCCGGGGCTGGGACTTCCTGCGAATGGCCCAGAAATTCCACCCCCGACACGGAATTGGTCTGGAGACAGCGCTCTGCTTCCTTTGAGGGAGTAAAGCTCCCTCTGCACTGTCCCATCAAACACTCCCAGGGCAGTTAGTGCAAGGGTTAGATACATAGTAAAGCTCCCTCTACACTGTCCCATCAAACACTCCCAGGGCAGTTACAGCATGGATTAGATACAGAGTAAAGCTCCTTTTACACTGTCCCATGAAACACTCCCAGGGCAAGTATAACACGGATTAGATACAGAGTAAAGCTCCCTCTACACTGTCAGCCCACAATGAGCAGGGCTCAGGGAGGTTGGTTGCTTGGAACTGCAGTGATGCCATAAAGCAGGGCCATTCAGCCCAACTGATCCTATCCTTATCCCTTTAAAGGTGGAGAACTGGGACATTCTGTCATAAAACACATCCCCTCCCCCCCTGTTCATACTGAGAATCCCTGGGAAGGGCCAAGGTCCAGTGTGTGGAACACAAAAGGGGGAGAAGAGGAGGAGAGAAGGTGCAGTGTGGGAGATGAGGGAGGAGTCTGCTCATTCCCAGGGGCAGATCAGACAAAGTGCTTCGAGTGGTGGGTCCAGCAGTGAAACTGAAAACAAACCAAAGGGAACAAACCTGTATCTAACCTGTGCTGTACCTGCCCTGGGAGTGTTTGATGGAACAGTGTAGAGGGAGCTTTACTCTCTATCTAACCCAGGCTGTACCTGGGAATGTCTGATGGGACAGTGTAGAAGGAGCTTTACTCTGTATCTAACCCATGCTTTACCGGACCGGAGAGTATTTGATGCTGGCACTAGTTACTCAGATCGATGAACACACCTTATAACCAAAAGATGATATAAGATAAACCCATCAACTTCTCTCCTGGACACATATCCTGAAAGTCAGTGAGTGTTCAAACATTTTAAACAACCCCACCGCCGCCCACTCCCTCACATCTCCTTTTATCCTTCTTTTGTTGTAATGAAAAGAGCCCAAGTTTCTCTCTCCTCATAACAAATGCCTCTTGTCCCTGGTATCTTCTCAGTGCATAGCTTCTGCACTCGCTCCATGGCCTTGACATCTGTCCCAGAGTAAAATGCCCCAGAACTTGACACAATATTATAAATGTAGCCTAACCAATGATTTGTGCTCGACACCCAATTTATCAAATGTAGGATAGCATTTTTTTAAACAACTTGATCAACTTGTTCTCCCATTTTTAAAGATTTGTATACATGAACCCTTGTAGGGTTTTAGAGATATTAACACAACATAGCTAAAATACATTGACATCAAATGGCTGATATAATGTATAGAGACAGGTCCTGTGGGAAGGAGAAAGGAAGTATGTTTGAGTTTGTGTGTATGTATTGGCCCATGCGGCGGAGCTTGGTCTCCAGTCTTCTTGGATCCCTTTGCCACTGGACCAAGACCTTGCTCCGTCAAGCCCGTGTGGTGGCTGGTGTGCAACAGTCACCCCAAGTTTAAAGAATTCACACACAGGCATCTTCACCGTTTAAATGAGGTGTTACATCAGTCACTTGAGTACTCACTTTTAGTATGGAACCAAGTCATCCTCGACCCCGAGGGACTGCCTATGATGATGATCCTTTGAGGGGGTCGCTGCATGCTCTGCAGGTCCTTTGGTGGCTGCCACTGGGCCACCAGGGATGTGATCGACCAGGCCAGCAGGCCGGCACCCGGGCTGCACGATGGAGGTCAGGTCAACGCAAGGGCCGCCATTGTTTGGCCAACCCAAGAGTCAACTGACAAATAAAGATGGCGGCCTGGGGCGCTAAAGGTCTGCCCTTTAAGGGGTGCCCCAGTGGCGGATGTCCACCAGCTTCGCGATCCATGGGGCAATTTCCCCTGTAGGACGGAAAGGGGTCGACACGGGGTGGTGAGGGGTTGGTGCGCACAGCGATTATGCCTTCGCTGGTTGCACGCAGGCCGGGCTGCTAACTGTGGTGCGAGGCGCTGCTGTACAGTGCTCCCCAAATCTTCGGGGCAATATCCTGGGAGGCGGTAGCACCACCCTCCTCCAGGCAAAAACACCACTGCACCCCTTTAGCGCCCCCAGAGGCAGGACCGGGTGGGAGGGTGGATGGGGGTGGTGGGGTGGGCAGCCAACCCACTCCCAGGAGGCGGGACATCAACTTTAATATTATAATGAGGCTGGAAGCCTCTTTATTAACCTCCATTTTGTTTGTACCTGCTTATGGATGGGTTTTACACAATTTGTAAAACCTGGCAGTTACAGAAAGCGGGGATTGCTGGATCCAGGAGGTAAATGCTTTTATACCTGTCATGGATCTTACATGGCCCCTGTTGGTACCATATCAAGGTGGCCACCAGAGGGCACAGCAGTGGGAGACTTGTAGGTTACCTGTACAGGTGTGCCTGGCCTAATATAAAAGGCAGGCTACCAGGTGTGATCCTCACTCTGGAGTTAACTAATAAAGGACTAAGGTCGCTACATTTAGTACAACACATTGCCTCATGGAGTCATTGTTAGAGCATCTAAGGACACAACAACTGGCGTTGAGAATATGAACTTTCACGCGGAAATGGCTGCCCTTGGTACGTTGCAGCAGTTCGTCGATGGTGATGATTGGGACGCCTTTGTGGAAAGGCTAGAACACTTTTTCACAGCAAACGACCTGGCAGGAGACGACCCGGCCGCACTGGCTGATAAGCGCCGCGCTAGCCTGCTAACCAGTTGTGGGTCCAATGTCTATGGCCTCGTCAGGGACTTGCTGGCACCAGTGAAGACAATGACCAAGTCATACAAGGATTTCGTAATGCTGATCCAGGAGCAACTCAAACCCAAGGAGAGCATCCTCACAGCCAGACATCGGTTCTGTACGCACCGGCGGCCCGAAGGCCAGGAAGTCGCGAAGTACGCCACAGACCTCAGGAGGTTGGCGGCACCGTGCGAGTTCGGCACCCACCTCAACGAAGCGCTGAGGACATTTTCGTCATTGGAATTGGCCATGAGGGCCTTCTTCACAAGCTACTGTCGGCGGGTACCACAGTCACCCTGCAGAAGGCCATCTCTGTGAGCCAGTCTTTCATGACCTCGACCTGCAACTCTAGGCAGATGTCTCACTCTCAGGACTCAAACCCGGCAGGTACTGTGCACAGAGTGGCGCTGTTCAGGAGCTGAACGGTAGAGCGCGAATCCTCTCAGGGAAGAGAGAACAGCCCCCGAGTCCCTTAAATCAGAGTTCGCCGAGGGGGGCTAATTGAGTAGCACCATGCTGGCGTTGCTGAGGGAATCACAGAGCTTACTCGTGCCGTTTTAAAGACTATGTTTGCAAAGGCTACGGCACAAAGGGCCACTTCCAATGAATGTGTAAGAGAAATAGGACTCACTGTGTTGATGAGGATTCTGCAGATGGCCATAAATCCAGCGGGGATTATGAATTGTTAGACAGAGAGGCAACCCAGTCCCACGGGAGGTACACAGCGTGTTTACCTGCACCAACGAGTGCTCCCCGCTAAAGATGGAAGTCAAGATAGAGGGAAGTCTTCATGGAAGTGGACACGGGGCGAGCCAGTCAGTGATGAATCAAGGAACCTTTGAGAGGCTATGGGACAATCCGGCTGAACGACCCGAGTTGGCCCCGGTTCAGGCAAAGCTGTGCACCTACACCAATGAAATCATCCCATTCGTTGGTAGTGTGAATGTAAAGGTACTCCATGATGGCGCGGTGCACAAGTTACCTCTGTGGATTGTTGCAGGTGATGGACCAACGCTGCTCGGCAGAAGGTGGATGGAGAAGATTTTACCCCTCCAGCGATTGAAGCCCTCTGCGCTCAGAGGCAAAGCAAGTCCTCACCTGAGGGTGGACCCAGCATCGATGAGCTGACCAGCACGGCACCCGAGACACAGACCGCCCAGCACGACTGCGAGGAGGTGATCCAGCTGAGATGACCTAAACGCACCTTCCAGGCTCCAGTGGCAGGACTCAGGAGGGAGAAAATCGGATCCAGCAGCGACTTCCCAACTGCGGAGGCAGAACCCGGGGAGAAGAGGATCGCCGCAGTCAACATCGTGGACGAAGCAAAGATGGCGCCCGCACCACGAGGCGATGCGCTGAAGACAAAAGATGGATGCAGCCAAACCACGAGGTGCAGCTCTGATGGAGCAACACATGGCACCAAACGGAGAAGCGGATTGGGGTAAAGCAAGCAAGGCTCTCTTAAAGGAAGCCGGCAACCCACTACAATTAAAGGGACAGTTCCACACAATTAAGCAATGTAACAAGAATTGTAAGTTAAAGACTAAAGGTGTAACGGATTATGTAAAGTGTGTAACTGAGCATGTAAAATGTGTAACTGATAATCGGAATTGTAAACATGCAACCAGCGAGGAAAAGTCGCGCGATCGGGATCGGACCCCTAGAGTGTCCATCATAAGTAAGGAAAAGTTGTGCGATGCAGGATTCCTACCACTCACAGCCAATGCAGCAGGCAGACACCCATCGAGTGCACACAGGTCCAGCAGGCTACCCAATGTAGTAGCCTGCGTCCCGGGGACTAGAGTCATGCACCACGAAGCGTGGCCACAAACAGCCAACACACACGAGCTGCTAAGCAAGCGACCTCAGCAGGGCAAAGGCACCGGTGGTGATACCATGCCCTGGGTCGGCTCCATTTCTCAGGCAATCGATGGCACCAACAGCCATGAGTCTGAAGGAGGAGACTGCACGAAGGCCATACCCCTAGATATAGGGTCACCCGCCACTGTCTCCCCAGAGGAAACAAGTACCAGTCAGGATCTCAAACCAAGCGACGCTCAGGCCAGCGAGTCAGCAGTTCCCTGTGCACTGCTAGACGACAGCTCCTCAGGGAGCAGCTGGGACCCAGGGCGTAAAGAAAGGACGGGGGGGGGTGGGGGGGCGGGGGTGCAGTCACAGACATCTGTGAACCTGTCTGATGCTAAGAACCACGGCGACAGCCCGAGAGCAGGCTACGCGAGCCAACTGGCTTCCCCCCCCCACTGCCAGCACCAGGCACTGAACCACCACGGACTGCAGGGACACCACCCAGCAGCTCCGGAACTAGCTTGTCCTTATGCACCGGTCACCGCATCGACAAGGCACCCAATGCTCTTGTTGCACCACGGAAACACTCAACAAAAAAAAATATGCAAAACCCACTTACCTAAACTTGTGTGTACATGAATGCCAGGAGCCCCCGCCACACCAACATGGGAGGGGGGGGGGGGGAGAATGGAGTGGTCAGGAACACACACACACACAAACAGCAACCACCAGCACGTTACTGCACCAACTACCCACCCAAGGTTGAGCCGGCCCGTTAGAGGTCTACTAGGCAGAACCCACATAGAGCTAAGCCCAGAGCATAAGTAATGCAGAGGCGATTTGCACTAAGGGTTCAGGGGGGAGTGATGTCATGTATCTTTCATGACTCCTGTTGGTACCATATCAAGGTTTGCCACCAGAGGGCACAGCAGTGGGAGAGTTGTAGGTTACTTGTACAGGTGTGCCTGGCCTAGTATAAAAGGCAGGCCACCAGGTGTAATCCTCACTCTGGAGTTAACTAATAAAGGGCTAAGGTCACTACAGTTCAATTACAACACACTGCCGCATGGAGTCATTGTTAGAGCATCTAAGGACACAACAATACCTATGTCCTGGATCCAGGGCCCCTATGTAATCCATCCTTCATGATCGGAGACCCCCTCACGAGGCCTCCGATCAACCCCCCCAGGTCTCTCCTCCCCCCCACCCACCAATGATGCTGAGGCCAGCCACGATCTTCTCTTCACCGCCCTGATCATCTGGCCCGATTCTCTCTCTCCCCCTCCCGATTGTCTGCCCTAACCCCACTCAATCCTTTTAACGGCATGGCCTGATCCCTGGCAGACGACCCTCCCCCCACCCCCCGATCCTTTTAACGACACATCCTAATCCCCAATTCCTGGCCGACCCCTCTCCCCCGATCTTTTTAATGGCACGGCCCAATCCCCCATCCTTGAACGGACCCCCCCACCATCCTTTTAACAGCCTGGCCCGATCCCTGATGGCGCCCTTTCTCCTCTGTGTGCCGCAGGCCTGCCCACGCGTAGCGAGCCAGCCTCTTAATCTGCCTGGCTGCGGGTAGGAAACCGAGGCCTCACATGAAAATCAGGCCCTGCCGTTAAAGTCAGCACACCTGCAGGAAACCCGGCCTCCCGGGTTTCCAGACCGCCTCGGAGCCCCCGTCCCCAACCCGCCAGCCTCCTTAAAATCCAGACTCACGTCTCTGTTATGGCTATTAGATCAAAGCCATTTATCTCTATTTGTGCCACTTGATGCCTATCTTATTACGAATGCTTCGTGCATTTAGAAAACGAGTTCTTAATTTGAACTTTTTACCATTATTCCCTGCTTTCACCTTATTCGCTGATGCACTTTTTGCTATTAAACTCTCTGTCCCTTCCTGTCACATTCTGCTTATCTTTACCCAAATTGCTCCATTGCCTTGACTTTTCTCTTTAAATTTCCTCTCATTTGACCCCTCCCCCCAAACTGATTCTTACAATCAAACAGACCCTGCCCTCGACCTCAGCTTCCAGTTGACTATTAGCAATCAGGAACTATGGCTGATTCCCTTCCATGCACACTCCCTGTCCAATCTACCTTTTTAGATGGCTCTGTATATGGACACTGACAATCTCTCAGGTACATAGGGCCCAAGTTTCGGTTCGAGTTGCTCCTTTTTTTTGGAGCAACTAGCTTAGTATGTAGTATCTTAGAAATCGCAATTCTCGGCATTTAGTTTGCTCCAGTTCTAGTTCGTTAGAATAGTTTCGTTTTAGTACAGTTTTTTTTTCAAAAGGGGTCATTACCAGCCACTTACGCCTGTTTTGCAAATTTAGGCAGCGAAAAGTTACTCCAAACTAACTTAGAACGGAGTAAGTGTCGATTTTTGTACGCTCAGAAAAACCTTGCCTACACTTTACAAATTAGGCGCAGGTAGCGAGAGATGGGGTTGGTTGGGGGGGGGGGGAAGTTAGAGGGAAGTTAGGGGATTTTACAAAGCATTAAACACTTCACTTTTACCACTAAGGATCCATCATCAATAATAAATGATAAATAAATCAATAAATCAACCAATAAATCAATCAATTAAAAAAAAATGTTTTTTAAATAAAAAAATCAATCAATAAATAAAAAATTTTAAGTTTCTACTCACCTACTGTAGCAACGGGAACCCTCCAACAGCCGGCTGAAGAGGAAGGCTGGATGGTATCTGGCCACTTCTATAAATTGAGAACCTGCAATCAACTAGATTTTCAATGATTCATTTACAGCTCTATTTGTCCTTCTCTTTTTGCTCTTTCTCCTTTTTCTCACATTCAGATTTTGCTTCTTCTGCCTCGTGGCGCTTAATCAAAACCTCCACTTCCTTCTGCTTCAGCACCTTTATGCGAGTTTACCCGTTTTCTCTGGTTAGCGTTGCAATTTCCACCTTTTCGGCCGATAGTTTGCTGACGTCCATAGTCTTATTCAACACTTTAACTGCCAATGCAAGTGCTGACTGCAAAGTCATATCTCCTTCTTTGAAGTCTTGTTTCAGCATAGATACTGCAGCGCGCTGTTATTCCCGATGCAGGTGGGCTTCCACCCTCTGTAGTTTCCACTGGGGTCACTCTGATACAACTGGTAGCCATAGTGCTTATCCCATCCCATGTAGAGCAGCAAAACACCAAAGGATGCTTCCCTCCGAACTGCTTGATATCACAGAGTGTTGTGACCAAAGGCTCACATGGCCTGCCACCGAGGAGGAGTTCAGGCGGGGCCCACCACCGAAGAGATGCTGGTCGGGTGGGCCCCGCCGCCGAGGAGGTCGGGCAGAAGGCCCACTCGGCCCGGGATAGGGGCAACGTCCCTTCGGCCAGGGATAGGGTCGTCGCCCGGAGACAGGACGCGCTGGGAGGACCAGGAGCTACTGCGCATGCACGCAGCTGCCGGCACTCTTTTTGGCATCGGGCTGTAGCTCCGCCCCCAGCTGCTCCTGCTGCGTCGCACCGAGCTGCAAACGGGCCTACAGATATTGGAGAATCACGAGGTAAGTGTTTGCCGCTTTTTCAGTTCTACAAATTAGGCGTGCCTCTCCGAGATGCGCTGTTCTACCGGGGGTCCGAAACTTGGGCCCATAATAACAGCCAAAAGTTGACATAATTATTGCTGTCCCTTTACTCATGCAGTATACTGTACCGTAGGTTCAGTTTTAACGATCCTGTTATTGTGGCTGAGATAAGCTGAGTTGACACAGACCAAGAATCAAACCTGGGATTTTCTCCATCTCTATGGCTCAGTATCCCACTAGCTGTTGTATTTACCCAAAGAGCCAGCTGGTGATCCAGCTTTTATATTTTAAAACTGACATCACCCTTCATTTGAAGTTACTCTCTTGGTTTTCATGTGACATTGGTAAAATTGCATCAAAGAAACAAATAGGCACAATATTTAGATATCTCTAACTAGCATCTGTTACAAATGTTAACAGATAAAAACATAAATTAAATGTAAGGCAGTAATTTTAACCTCTGAGCTCAGATGATCGCTAACTGCTCTGGCTTAAGTTCTCTGTGCCCTATGATCCTCTCAGATGGATAACTGCCTTTTAATTCACTTATAGCATCCATTATCCAATGTACACAAGAAAACCACAATGGCTGTTGACATCTGTAATTATTGGTAAGGAACATTTTCTTATCCATCTATTCTATATAGACACTGACAGGCTCTTAGGTACGTAATAACAATCAGAAGATTGCTGGCTAAAACTGATATTGCTATTGTTGGTGGTGCTTTACATTTACGATGTACCACAGCTAGCAGCTTCAAAGACCATTACCCCAATTTTCCCTTTGCAACAGCTATACAGTGCTTTTGTGCTTGTGCCCATTTCAATCCTTAAAACAGTGCAAAAGCAGTTGGATTTTTCCCCTGCTTTTACTAGCATTGGTTCTAGGAAGCTAGCTTCATTTTTAATTAAAACTTTTTTGCAGGGCGTTAATAATGTTTGTGGTTTCTTATGTGCCAGGGACATCAGTTGGGGAATGCTACATTTTTGCATGGGGTGGGATCTGATAACAGCACTAGATACTTCTTGATCAAAATGTGTTGGATGCTGAGTAGCTTCCTTCACGCTACCTGAAAATTAATCTTCAACCCAATCTCGGAAAAGCTTATACTGCTGTGGAATTGTGAGCTTTTCCCATTTTCCATTTTGGGATCTGTTCCAGTGAGATTGATAATTTATGGAAAGGTCCGTGCTATGGGTCGAAGTCCATTTAGAACTGGACAAGCTTAATTTGTGTGAGACCATGACAAATTGAAGAGACATTCATCAGTATGGATTCAAACACTGGTCCAGAGGTGAAAGAACTCTGTACAACCTACTACTCTATCCGGGCATGCCAATCACCTGTGTTTCATGTAGACATGCAGTCTTTTGGAATCAGTGACCTCCTGTCTCCTCCCAGCTCTACTTTTCACAGCTACACTTGGCTCTCACCTGATGCTGCTACTCCAAGGAATGAAACTCTTCTGATTTTATGCTTGGGGAATCATTTTTGCAACAGCTTGGTTAAAATTACGGTATTCCACCCACAGCGTCCAGCAGGCTCCCATCTCTTGAAACATCAGATAGGAGGTGGGACTGGTTCTGAAAGGGTGAGGGGAGAAGGATGCCAGTGTGAACTTGGAGAGGGAAGGAGAATGTCAGTGTGATCTAAGGGGGATGAAAGAGTGTCGGCATGAACTGATGGGAGAGGGTACCAGAGTGCTAGTTTGAATTGAGGGTGGAAGAGAGCAATGCAAATATGAAGTGGGAGGGGGAGAAGAATGCCAGTGTGGATTGGGAGGAGTGGAAGAGAGCCCGATACCTCTCCCTCTTTCCCCTCACTTTACATTGGCATTCTCCTCCTCCTTTAATTCAGACTAGCACTTTTCATCCCTCCGCTAAGTTCACGTTGTCACTCTTTTCCCCTTCTTCCATTCATGCTGGCATTTAGCTCTCCTATTTCCCCCACCCGTTCAAGCTGACACTCTGGTCCTCATGCTATCTGTTCATCCTTGGCACTGTCATTATTCTCCTGAAGGATATCTTTGTGAACTAGAGTGTATATGGATCATTAAGCAAATTTAAAATAACTTAACAATCAGATTTAGCATCAGTACATATTTACATTAGACTGCAATATCTGCACAAGTGGTCTTCTCAATGTGCTATACATAATTTGTGCACAATATTGTAATGTTGCTCAAGCCAAGTCTTAACACAGAATATCAGCTTTGCATGGAAAAATACTCAGGAAAATGTTAAATGGGTGAAAAAATAACATTAGAATCAATGATTCCTAAAGCTGTTCCACAGCTGATAAGAAATGTTGTTTTTACATGTATATGAGTCTGCCACAGCAGCACCTAATTATATTTTACCTGGAAAGGGCAAAACCAACGTATTTGAATTGGTCACTTCCAACTTGGAATCCAGAAGTTCTAATTTCCAAAACACCTTGATCAATGATCAAAAATGGTGATGGAAAGGAACTCCTAAGAGTTTCGTTTTTATAGAACTTTGTTTTAACAGTTTCAGAAGTATGATCATTTGAAAACTTTTGGAGAATGTTGTTGATTTGCAGTGGGCCTATTAATTTTTTTTAATTTTAATTTTCGGGATATGGGCATCGCTGGCAAGGCCAGAATTTATTGTCCATCCCTAGTTGCCCTGAGAAAGTTTGAGACAACTGAGTGGCTTTCTCTGCTGCTTCAGAGGGGAACCACCTTGATGTGGGACTGGAGTGGTACATTGTGTCACCGGGTGATAGAAATTGAGCTAATCATAACTAGATATACAGTTAACATATGGTATGAAATTTATCCCAGTTGTTTTGAATATGCCAAATAGTTTTTTTTTAATTTGGGATGTAAACTCTGTGGATATGTACAAGTGTGATCATTACTGCTGAAGATGATAGATAATAGCGTACAAAATTACGGCAGCCAATGCTTGAAGTGTTCTTCAAAGTTGTAAATGTGTACACATGGAAAATTGTTCGCCTCTAGGTGTAACTGCAATTTGGATGGACAGGTGATTTATTTTTTGCAGTGGGGATATCTGGGATCTTGGTTGTCAGTATTCATACAAATGCCACTAGATGTCAGCACATTTTTTAAGGGTCTACATCAAACAACATGGAATGATAGGTCGCTACAAATCCAACTAAAGCTTTTATATGTACTGAGACCATTACTGAAGATGTGGGAAAAGAAAATATATTGTGATCTATTTGATTTATGAACAAATAAAAGGTGAATTGTGTCCTATCTCCAATATTTATGCTCCAATGTGACCCTAGACTAAGTTGACTTGGTGATTTGATTAAGCTTACTATGTTCAATCTTAAACTTCAGATCTTCTGTCAGTAGTAAGGAAATGTGGAAGTATTCCTTCCCTATCTCTCCTTAAAACATTGATTCCCTGTTGGGATCTGGTTTCACGGGCACCGGTCATACTAGAAGTGGTCGTTCTTCATGTGTGAACCTTTACAGTGAGTATCAAAAAGCTATTGTATCATGGGGGCATTGCATGCAAATCCAATCCTGTTCTCATCAGACATAAGAACATAAGAACATAAGAATTAGGAACAGGAGCAGGCCATCTAGCCCCTCGAGCCTGCTCCGCCATTCAAAAAGATCATGGCTGATCTGGCCGTGGACTCAGCTCCACTTACCCGCCCGCTCCCCATAACCCTTAATTCCCTTATTGGTTAAAAATCTATCTATCTGTGATTTGAATACATTCAATGAGCTAGCCTCAACTGCTTCCTTGGGCAGAGAATTCCACAGATTCACAACCCTCTGGGAGAAGAAATTCCTTCTCAACTCGGTTTTAAATTGGATCCCCCGTATTTTGAGGCTGTGCCCCCTAGTTCTAGTCTCCCCGACCAGTGGAAACAACCCTCTGCCTCTATCTTGTCTATCCCTTTCATTATTTTAAATGTTTCTATAAGATCACCCCTCATCCTTCTGAACTCCAACGAGTAAAGACCCAGTCTACTCAATCTATCATCATAAGGTAACCCCCTCTATCTGCATATAGTTCCATACATGTCAAATGCCAGTGTTTTAAGCTGACAGTCAGTATTTTAACCAATTTATTGGTTTTACAACATTTTACAAGGCAAATCAACTATTTTTCACAAGGATTGGAGATTGTCAATATCAACCAATCAGTTTGATTGCTTCAAGCAGCCTTTAGTGATCTCAGTCATTCAATCAGATGTTACTTTCTCCCACTCTTGAGCATGTTTTTGAGGCAGACAGGTTTTCAGAGGAGCTGATGGTTTCTGAGAGTTTCAGTTACAACTGTAACAACTCCAATGTTTCCCTTTTCTCAGTGGGGAGGTGCCTGGCCTTCCCACCAAATTGCAAACCGAAATCAGTGATCTTCTGTCTTCCTTCCTTCCCCTCAACAACTATAATGTTACTGTGCATTAATATTCTATCACGTTGCACCATTATACCATCAGTAGACCATCCCATTTGAGAAGATGGTTTTCAGGCTAAGGGTAAAACAACAGGAGGCATTAACGAACAAAAAGCATCACCTCATAGACTGAAAATGGAGGGACTAGACAAATTGGGATTGAGGTTGGGGTCCTGCTAAAGGCTTGCTTTTAAATCTGGAAACTCTATAGAGTCTTCTTGAGTGAACAAGTTGATGGAACTAGACCAACTAGCAGGTTACATTTTTCCAAAAAATGTATAATGTTTTAATTATTTGTTTACCTGTAACTGATTTCTGGAAAAAATAATAAAACATGATTTAGAAAATGAATTCATCATGTACAGATCAATAAAATAGATGAGTGCATAAGACTCAAATGAAACAACAATATGTAGGAAATGTGATTTGTCCCAGATTGTGTTGCACTTAATAAAGTCATGTCAATCTTTCATTGATTTTTGAATGTAATTTAATATTATTCCAAGCAGAATTTGAAGGAAGTGATTTAAAGCATATTTTCTTCAGCTGTTAAATAATTCAGGCTCAGAAAACTAAATTTAAAAAAATGTACTTACTGCATTACAAAAACATATATATGTTTTAAGGTACAGCAAAAAATACAGTAAACCGCATAGAGTTGAGCTAACCCAAATCCTGCTCCAATACACCATTTAAATATTATGAGTGGAAAAATCAGAACTGTACAACAGCCCCTCATAATAGAATTTCTGACACACTATGAACTATTTTTCCCCCTCTTCCTGATGTCACCGAATCAGTTCAAATAATGTCCGCAGCACTCCAGTGACCTGTGCAATTGGCCATTCTTCACACGTGACACGAAACAGTGAGAGCCAATGGGCTTTTTATTTGATCCTGTGACTACCTGCTACTCACATATACACACACGCATGCACTTTCCAGTTGAAGTTACTAGCTAGTGATCAAGAGCATGGATACTGGCTGATATAAACCCGTCATAGCTCAAAGATCCTGAGGTACAATTGTACTGCTTCCACCATTGTCCCCGCAGAAATCAATGAAGTCTGCACAGGTCAAGCACCTTCCAAGTCCCATGCGGCTCAATACCACATTCGGCTGTGTAATTACCCACTGAGCCATTAGACTGCATGTTACGTACTGTGATATAAATTGTCTTGATTATGGTGCCATCAAGCACATGCAACAAACTAATAACATCTCCAAGCCTATAATTCATTTATGGGTTCTTGCGGTCATGAGATGGATAGACAGAAAAATAGTTTTCTCGCTTCCAGATACGTTATTTTATATGAAACACAAGTTAGAAAATGAGTGTTTAAAGGTCTTTGGAGTTGGTAGAATTTTAGAAGCAAAACACTCTCGAAAAGTTAAACCAGCTGTTAAAGCTAACAAACATATGCTGAATGAGCTGAAGATAGATAGTAAAATGTAACAAAAATACTCTTAAGAATTTGCTTTTCTGATTAAAATCCAATGTAAAATATTACCAGTAGTGTGGGAATATTAACACAATAGAAAGTGTTTAATCCATTGTGGTGGTATTTGACCAGAAGGCTAATCATGTGGCAGGTATTGCAGAGAAATTATTTTCAATAGATTACATATTTATGTGAAGAAAAAATGGAATTGGTGAGAATCTGAAGTCAAATTTGGAAATACAAAGCTTGTCTGCCTGCGATTGAAAAGTGTTGGCATTATAAACTTGTGTGCATGCATTGCACACACACACCACACAGGCACAGACACACGTAGCTAATGATTATTGAGAAAACTAATTGAATTACATGCTTGTAATGTGTTCATTCCCCTGTACCTCTTATTTTATACATATAAATACCAGTTGCAATATTTAAGGAAACAGATCTTGAACTTTGACTTGACACTTGCTGGTTCCAATGTTAAATTTCAGTTACAAGAAATCCTGAATGACATTCACAAAAAAGGACTCAGCTGCAACGTAGTCACGGTAACCACTTGCATTCATATAGGGCCTCATTGTAAAATGCCACAAGGCACTTTACAGAGGCAAAAACAGATGCAAAGCTGTGGTGTGAGAAGTCGTGGGCAAAGCAGTAGGTTTTAGGGAAGCTTTTGAAGGAGGGGAGACAGGCAGCAAGCTGGAGGAGAAGAATATTATGAATTAAAGAACAAAGAACTTGCATTCTATTGCACCTTTTCACGTCTCTCAGAAATGTGCTCAACACCCCATAAAATTAATTATTTTTGATATACAGTCACTGTTGTTATGTAGGTAATTGCAGCAGCCACTTTACACACAGCAGCTACCCACAAACAGCAATGAGATAACCAGTGCAGTATTGGTCGAACACCAGATCAGAACACCAGACGAACTGCCTGCTCTTTTCTGAAGGATGCCATGGCAACTTTAATATCTACCTCAAGTAGCAGACTGGACTTTGGTTTAAAATCTCATCCAAAAGGCCACAACCCTGACAATGCAGCACTTCCTCAGTTTTACAACAACAACAACGTGTATTTATATAGCGCTTTTAATGTGAAATGTCCCAAGGTGCTTCACAGGAGTATTATGAGATTTAAAAATTTGACACCGAGCTGCATAGTAGAAATTAGCATAGGTGACCAAAAGCTTGGTCAAAGAGGTATTATTTAAGGAGCATCTTGAAGGAGGAAAAAGAGGAAGTGAGGTGGAGAGGTTTAGGCAGGGAGTTCCAGAGCTTGGGGCCTAGGCAACAGAAGGCACGGCCACCAATGAATGAGTGATTATAATCAGGGATGCTCAAGAGGGCAGAATTAGAGGAGCGCAGACATCTCGGGGGTGTTGTAGGGCTGGAGGTGATTACAGAGCTAGGGAGGGGCAAGGCCATAGAGGGATTTGCAAATAAGGATGAGAATTTTGAAATGGAGGTGTTGCTTAACCGGAAGTCAATGTAAGTCAGCAAGCACAGGGGTGATGGGTGAGCGGGACTTGGTGCGAGTTAGGACACGGGCAGCCGAGTTTTGGATCATCTCTAATTTACGTTGGGTAGAATGTGGGAGGCCAGCCAGGAGTGCGTTGGCATCGTCAAGTCTAGAGGTAACAAAGGCATGGATGAGGGCTTCAGCAACGGATGAACTGAGGCAAGGGTGGAGATAGGCGATGTTACGGAGGTGGAAATAGGCAGTCTTAGTAATGCTGTGGTCAAAAGCTCATTTCAGTGTCAAATATGACACCAAGGTTGCGAACAGTTGGGGAGAGGGATTGAAATGTCAGCCTAGATTTTGTATATAAGCCCTCGATTGCAGTTTGAACCCTGGGGCTAGACTTTCCTATCATTTTTGGCGGGTTCTCGGTGATTTTCTCAGCGGTACAGTTGTTTATCCGCCCGGCGAAAATTTCCCCCTTAGTTTTAGTGGTATCACCCAAATCTGAAAATGCTCGCTGGGACCAAACCGCCGACATGCAACGCCAGGAAAATTGCCAGGGCGTAAGTTTGGCCTCAACGGAAGCCCGTCCTGATCGCCGAGAGAACCGCTCTGTAAAAGCTGCTTAAACAGCGCGGTAGGTGAGTACTCTGCAAAGAAAGGTAAGTTAAAAGTTCTTTATTTTTTTAAATTTTAAAACAGCGATTAGGTGTAAAAGTGTCTTGGGAATGCTTTTTATGTTTTTATTTTTTTATTTACATTTTTTTTTAAATGTTTCCTCCCCCCTCCCTAGGCCCAACTGCAGCCTCGGACTAAATTTTTTTTAAAACGCCCATTTTACTTAGTTTCCCCTTAACCACCGAGAAAACCGCCAAGAATAAAGGTGCAACGCCCATTTTCTCACCACCGGCATAAAAATGGAAATTCTCACCAGCGTTACTTACCAAACGTTACCGGTTTTTCTGAGCGGGCAATCGGGCATTTAGGGGCTTATAGGAAAGTCTGGGCTCGATGTTCCACTTTGTTTGCATGCTTAACGCCCACTTAACATCCATTTTACCGCTGAAATGACGTATAACGCCCATATATCGCCCATTTAGCCACAAAATGGAAACTGACAAGCATTTTTCAGAAACTTATTGCCGAGCGTTACTTTCCCCATGTGCGTAACGCTGGGAAAAAATAATACCGCCCGCCCACTTTTTTTGGGCGGAATCATCAGAATGGGCGAAATCAACGGCCATAATATTGCCCAGCGTTAGTTTCCGCACAGAATTAACACTGAGATTCAATAATCCCGCCCGCCCACTTTTTTTTTTGTCATAAATATCATATTTTCCAAAACTAACAGCCATGAGATCACCAAGCGTCACTTTCACCATCTCGCATACACATCGCCCACAATATCGCTCGCCCAAAAAACCGCCCAGAAAAAGCTGAACTAACCGGAACTAATCACAGCGTTATGGACGCCATGTTCTACATCACATGTCGCATCCTTTAAAAGGCTGCTCTGCTTCAACCTCGCGGGAGTTCAGATGTACTCTGGAGGTCTTTGGAGGTGATGTGAACATCTATACAGACATCTTTACCATACTGTGAACGATTGGAATTGAATAGGTGTCTTCGTCGGGACATTCATTCTTTGTGACCAATCGGTGGAAAACAGAGAGCTATTGCAATGGAGCCAGTCCATTCTCACCTTCTCTTGATGACCAATTACATGCTGCAGACTCAAGATGACCAAAGGTATGCTCCACAGCATTATGTGGAGTGTGCCAGACTGATGAGGAGGACCAGACGTTACACCCCCCCACAAGTACAGGGACAAGCGGTCTTACCACGACTTGCCCGACACCACCTGCCTTCGTAAACTGCGCTTCCACAAAGAGGTTATCACTGAGGTATGCCAGCTGATAAGGGCAGATCTGCAGCCTGCCAGCACCATCAGTACTGCACTGCCCGTCAAGGTCAAACTCACAGTGGCACTGTCGTTCTACGTGTCGGGTTCTTTTCATGCCTCAGCTGTCGACATTTGTAGTCTGTCTCTGTATGCCACACGTTGCTGCATTAGACAGGTCACTGAAACCCTGTATGTACACAGGAGATATTTGATCAGCTCCCCTATGACTAGGGAGGCGCAGACTGAGAGAGCTCTAAGATTCTACAGAATTGCAAACTTCCCCAAGGTGCAGGGAGCAATAGACTGTACGCACATCGCGATGTGGGCACCTTTTCAGGATGAAGAAGTTTTCAGGAACCGCAAGGGATTCCACTCCCTGATTGTCCAACTGGTTGTCGACCACCAGCAAATTATAATGGCAGTGAATGCTAAATTTCCAGCCAGCATCCATGATGCTCACATCCTGCGTGAGAGCACTATATCTGACGTTTAACAATCAGCCACAAGGTCAATGCTGGATGCTTGGTGACAAAGGATATGGCCTCACCACCTGGCTGATGACCCCCCTGCGTGACACCCACACCAAAGCCGAGAGGTGATATGAGAGCCACAGAGCCACTCGCAATATCATGGAGAAAACCATTGGCATGCTTAAGCAACGCTTTAGATGCCTGGACCACTCAGGAGGCGACCTCCAATACCACCCTGAGCAGGTAGCTCAATTCGTGGTGATGTGCTCCATGCTACACAACTTGGCTATCAGGAGGGCACAAGAATTGCCTGAGGAGTCTGACAGTCCACCTCACCACAGAAAGGAAGAGGAGGACGAGGACAGCTATCATGCCACCATGGGCCCTTTCATGCGATCTACAGCGGGGCTGGGGCATGGCTTCAGCATCAGCCTGATTGTCTGGGCCGATATCAGTGTCTGCCTCCTCGGAGCCTTATGTCAGGAGCTCATCAATGAGCGCTTTTCTGAAATAACGTTGGTGTTATTTACAAGGCTGACACACTGCTGGGTGTGCAGGTCATACATCAATGGTGGGCATCACCTTGGTGATAGTTAAATTTTAAATTGATTGAGGTTAAGTGTAATTCTACCCTGTGACATTTAAGGAATCACCAGCGTGTAGCGGTGCAGCTATCTGAGCCAATGTGCAATAAGGTTTTGTTAAATAAAAAACATTTAAACTGAGCATTTGTCTGAAATCATCAGTATTTCTGTAAAAAACAACCCTTTCTCCACCCCCCACCCTCCCCCCAGCTTTTCCTCCCCACCTCTACCCCTTCCCCTTCCCCTCCTGACTCCAAGCCGTCTGGCCAAGGAGCTCTTCAGGCAATGCTTTATTGGGGGGCGGGGGAATGACGGCTGAACCGCTGCTTGGACGGATACGGGAGAGGATGGTCCCGAGGTGAGAATATGCTCTGAGCCAGAAGCAAGATGTTGCTCCACTGGGAGCCCTCTGCCACCAGTATTCCTGGCTAACAACTCCAGGGCCTCCTCCATCCCTTCCATGTTATATCTTACTTGTTGGACAAAAACTCGGTGCCAACTATGTTCTTGGTGCTTAATAGGCTTTGTGCTGCTGGTGAATCTCCCTCGTGCCTCCCACAACAGCCAAACAAGCACACACCACAGCCACACATGCTTTGAGTCCCTCTCAGCTCCCTCTCTCTCTGTCTCCTCTTCTGCGCATGTCATGATAACCCTTGACCTCCTGAATCACGGGAATCGAGCGTTGCCATGCCGTTGCTAAGGATGGTGAAACTTTATGGCAGAAGGTCAGAGAGATTTTATATTGCTCGTGGTAATGCCCAATTTCAAAAATGGAGATTAGGTGCTTTGAGAATGGGCGAGAAGCTGGCTATCTGAAAACCCATTTTTACCGCCCACACTGGAAATAACGCCCATTTTTGGGCGATATGCATGCAAGTATAAAATCTAGCCCTAAGTCTTTCTGACTTATGGGCAGGAGTGAAGCTACCTGAGCCAAGCTGACACTTCCAGGGAGAGTTTCACAGTGTGGTGAGGATTTTAAGCAAGCACAAGGATTTTAGATTTAATGCACTGTGGGAAAGGGATAATACAGGAAGGCTATCATTGAATTAGGACAACATTATTGCAGAATTATATTTCTATCTACTTAAAATTGATTTATTATCTATTGCAAGAGAGTATTGTGTCATAAAATTATTTGGCCTTTGCAATAACACACTGTCATAGTTATACAATAAAACAATAAATGTACACAAGATAATTCAGTGAAATTGCAAGGAAAATTAATATATTTGTCTTCCAGATATATTGCCTATAATGTCTATAGGTTTTTCAGTAGTGATAGGAGAGCCATATATATTGTAAGCTGAATCACTTCATTCAACTCAAGGGAGATAATGGTTACATTTGTTACCAGCTGTTTTTCACCCAACATGGAAGAAACGCTGAAGTAATTTGTGGCACATTTAGAGAATAAGACATGAAGGACCATGGATTTTCTTTTCTTTACATGAATTAAATTGACTGGATAATTCATAATGCCCATTATTCTATTTACAACATCTGCATTTTTTAGTGCATAGAGAAACAGTTTCACAGTTGAAACTCCACATATAATAAAAAAATGTTTTTGATTACACGATTACACGCTAATTTACGAGAAAATTATTTTTTTTAAACTGAAAACATTTTCCCTTCTGTCCTCCCCACGCCCCACCCCCTCAAAAAGGTAATTATACCAAGAATGGTAAACTTGATGGCTGTGGAAACATTGGGCTGGATTTTACGATCCCCAGTGGATCTGTGGCGGGCAACATCGGTGGTGGGTCCGGACCCCAGCCTCTCCATCCCTGCCTTTGAAATGAATTTCCCATACCCCAGCGCAGTTTCCTGGCCAATTAGAGGAAGCGGGTCTGGTGACATCATTTGATGATGTGTCATCAGCTGGTTTCCCAAAAGAGACCATGGCCAACTTTCTTTGACATTTGTGCTGTCAGTGTTCTACAGCATTGACGTGCTGCAAACACTGACAATCACTGCACAGAGATGCAGGGCTGCACCCAGGTACTTCCATTACGCCCTCCATATGCTTATGGAGGGAGTCACAGCACACAGGGAGGTCCTCTTCCCTTCCCATGGATGGAAGAGACCTCCCTAGGAGATCAACACAGCCTGGTTGCACATTGCAGAGGAGGGCACAAGCAGGGATGTGGTCAGGAGGACCTGGGTGCAGTGCTGCAAACGTTTCAATGATCTCAGTAGATCACGAAATGTTAGTGCAAAACTACACAACTTCATCCTGCTGTGTCACTCATCACATCCCCATCACTTTGCCTTCCCTACCCTTCTCCTGCACATCCTTACTCACACCAACTTTCCTTGCACCTCCACCCATACTTCTCTATCTACATTATCACATCCCCATCTCACTAGCCACCCCTCACACTCACCCTCACCAATCATACCAACTAACAACAACACAAGGGTAGTCACTTGGGTATTTTATCCAATGTTCATGTAACGTTTCTGTTAATGTGGTGTCAAACATTGAAACCTTTATTTTCAACACTTTGCATTCTTGGACAGATTTGTGTGCACCTTTGGAAGTGGATTAGTGAGTTGCAGTGAATGGTGAGACATAATGGTACACCCTGCAGTGGTGATGAGTGTGAAAGGAATGGCTTGGGCATTGTAAGGATGCTTTATGGTGTGGGGTGGTGTCAACCTGGTGCATCATGTGACAGCCAGGGTGTACGGCGTTAAATGACATAAATGTGGCCATGGTGAGGCCATCCCTGGCCTCTCGGGCAGCAATGTGATTGGGTGCTGATGCCTGTGTCCTGTGCAGCATCAGTTGATTGTGGAGAAGGTTGGTGTTATTGTTGATGTGCCTAGTGATGATGGTGTGCCTGGTGATGCTGGTGTTGTGGCTGATTGTGGTGAGATTCTGAGGACCAGGGTGAGAGCGTTTCAAGGGCACTCATGCTGATGGAATAGATAGCAGGTGAAGTCGCGACGACAGAAGCGATCTGTCAATGGTGCAAGAAGTAATGAAGTCAGACTGGATGGAAACTTGTGTAAAGACTTGCAACATTCAGAATCTGTAATGGAAATGCAGTTTAGAGAAGCGAAGTGGTGAAGGGTTCTTTTCTCAATCAGCTGAGTACTATGATTTGACATTTGAAGCTGTCAACTCATCAGCTTATTCAACGGCCACTGATCTCCCACCTCAGCTTCACAGAGGAGGTCTAGGCACAGTGGGAAATGGTGGGCGACCTGTCAAATTCAAAAAGCTAGGAAAAATCCACTGCTCCGTGACTAAACAAGCCACTAATGATTTTAATAGCCTCCCCCGCAGCTGCATGTTGGATCTGGTCAGCGCTGACAGACCCAACATTTGGTAAAGGTGCATGGCAGCCGCTTCACAGCGGGGTTCCAACCCGCTGGGGGAAAGAAACACTTTCCCACCTGACCCACCATCGATCGCACTCGCTGACCACCCCCCGCAAAATCCAGCTCATTGTGGGTGACTGTCGAAAATAGAACAGATTTAATTGATGAAAAGCTCTAGGATTGCTAGAGTCATTCTATGATTTCATGCCCCGTACTTTTCGATCACCAGCAAAGTGATGGTGCTCATCGTGACCTGGAAGAAAGCTGCCCACAAAGCTCTAGCGATTCCTGTGGTGTCTATTTCACCTTTCCCCGATGTTAATTTGATTCTGGCACCAACTCAAGGGGATCTCCAGCATCCAGCAACTGTGATGTCTTCAAGCAGGCTAAGCAGCCAATCACATTGAAGAATTGTCACAGGCAGCAAACCAGGAAATAAAATGCACTGATTATTCTTCACTTTTTATAAATTTTACCGAGTGCAAAATAAAGATTGGGACATACACATGAGATTGAGGCAAAAGCTGAAATATCATAAAGAAACATTTTTAAATTATGTTAAAAAATGATGACATTTTTATCATAATGTAAAAAAATGACATTCCACAAATATAAATGTAGTGTTTCAAGGCGATAACAGTTGTTCGGCAGTAGTTCTGACTTAGTACACCGTTAAAAACTCAGTTACACCTCATTCAAAGGTTTAACTTTTTCGGGAGGTTTTAACATCGCGAATAGTGCATAAAAGGGGAAGTTCTCATCAGTTCAGTGTTTTCTTAAGATTGCCGTCTGTGGGAACTTCAACGGCATGCCCTGTGGAACAGCAGGAAATCACTGACCGCAACTTCTGGATTTCTGCGTTTAACTGTGCATGTGCGGACGCCAAAAGTTGCTGTCAGTTTCACAGAGTGCTGACAGTTTTGCCGTCATGACAACTGCAAAATATGTGCCATTGAGTCCCAGATCCCTGATTATAGCTATCTGATTAAGTGTCAGCCATAGCTCAATGGTAACACTCTCACCTGAGTCAGAAAGTTATCGATTCATATCTAGGCTGACATTTCAGTGCTGACATTGAAGGAGTGCTGCATTGCGCTGTCTTTTGGATGAGACATTAACTCGAGGAGCCGGCTACTCTCTCATGTCAATGTAAAAGATCCAATGTTGCAATTTGAAGAAGGGCCCAAGAGTTCTCTCACGGTGTCCTGGCTGACATTTATCCCTCAACCAACATCACTAAAACAGATTATCTGGTCATTTATCTCATTGCTTTATGCGGGACCTTGCTGCGGGAAAATGACTGTACTGGAAAAGTGATTCATTAGGTTTGACATGCTTTAGGGTGATCTGGAGATCATGAAAAACATTATATAAATTTAATTTTTAGGAGCAAGCCAGCACAATGGGCTGAATGAATCTATCTGTGCTGTAAATATCTATGTTTCTCTTGTTCCACTAAAAGTAGCTGTTTGGATAATGAAATTCACTTCCTGGAAAGTGTTTGGGCTGCAGGTCATGCGGAAATGTCATTTTATAGGAACATAAGAATTGCTTGATGATAAAAAGACCAAGGGCCATCTAGTTCGCCTTCGACCATCCTGGTAGCTGTAGTTTTTTTTTAATGATGCAATAATAGATTTATCGCTTAATTAATCACTACTTCCTGATTTAGCTGGATTCGTTTTACTGTTTTCTGCTTTGCCAATTCGCACTGGTGTAGTAAAGAAAGGCATTAGTTATTAAAAAGAAAAGAAAGACTTTATATAGCACCTTTCATGACCTCAGGATGTCCCAAAGCACTTTACAGCCAATAAAGTACTTTTTGAAGTGTAGTCACTGTTGTAATCTAAGAAATGTGGCAGCCAATTTGCAAGGTCCCACAATTAACTTTGTGACGATGACCAAATAATCTGTGTGCACAGCAAGGCCCCATGAAAAGCGATATGATAATGACCAGTTAATCTGTTTTTTAGTGATGTTGGTTGAGGAATAAATATTGGCCAAACACCAGGGAGAACTCCCTTGCTTTTCTTAGAAATAATGCCATGGGATCTTTTATGTCCACTTGAGAGGGTATGATAATCTTACAATGCGGGGCTTCGGTTTAACAGCACATCCGACTGACGGCACCTCCAATAGTGCAGTGCTCCCTCAGTACTACACTGGAGTGCCAGCCCAGATTTTGTGCTCAAATCTCTGAAGTGGGACTTGAACTCTCAACCTGCTGAATCAGATGCGAGAGTGCTATCCACTGAGCCATGGCTGACATATATATAAAGTCATAGAATCATAGAAATTTACAGCATGGAAGGAGGCCATGTTGGGCCATCGTGTCCACGCCGGCCGACCAAGAGCTATCCAGCCTAATCCCACTTTCCAGCTCTTGGTCCATAGCCCTGTAGGTTACGGCACTTGAAGTGTACATCCAAGTATTTTTTAAATGTGGTGAGGGTTTCTGCCTCCACCACCCTTTCAGGCAGTGAGTTCCAGACCCCCACTACCCCCTGGGTAAAGGAATTTCCCCTCATATCTCTTCTAAACTTCCCCGCAATTACTTTAAATCTATGTCCCCTGGTTGTTGACCCCTCTGCCAAGGGAAACAGGTCCTGACTATACATTCTATCTAGGCCCTTCATAATTTTATACACCTCAATCAGGTCTCCCCTCAGCCTCCAGACCCAGCATCTCCAATCTTTCCTCATAGTCAAAATTCTCCAGTCCAGCCAACATTCTTGTAAATCTCCTCTGTACCCTTTCCAGTGCAATCACATCTTTCCTGTAATATGGTGATCAGAACTACACACAGTACTCCAGCTGCAGCCTAACCAGTATTTTATACAGTTCAAGCATAATCTCCTTGCTCTTGTATTCCATGCCTCGACTAATAAAGGCAAGTATTCCATATGCCTTCTTAACCACCTTATCCATCTGGCCTGCTACCTTCAGGGATCTGTGGACCTGCACTCCAAGGTCCCTTTGTTCCTCTACACTTTTCAGTGTCGTACCATTTAATGTGTATTTCTTTGCCTTGTTAGACCTCCCCGAATGCATTACCTCACACTTATCCGGATTGAATTCCATTTGCCATTGTTCCGCCCACCTGATATCTTCCTACAATCCACAGCTTTCTTCTTCATTATCAAACAACCAGCCTATTTTAGTGTCATCTGTAAACTTCTTAATCATATCCCCAACATTCAAGTACAAGTCATTGATATATATACCACAAAAAGCAAGGGACCCAGCACTGAGCCCTGCGGAATCCCACTGGATACAGTCTTCCAGACACAAAAACACCCATCAACCATTACCCTTTGCTTCCTGCCTCTGTGGATACAGCCTTCCAGTCACAAAAACACCCATCAACCATTACCCTTTGCTTCCTGCCTCTGAGCCAATTTTGGATCCAACTTGCCACTTTGCCCTGGATCCCATGGGCTATTACTTTCGTGACCAGTCTGCCATGTGGGACCTTATCAAAAGCTTTGCTAAAATCCATATACACTATATCATACGCACTGCCCCCATCGACCCTCCTGGTTACCTCCTCAAAAAATTCAATCAAGTTAGTCAGACATGACCTTCCCTTAACAAATCCATGCTGGCTGTCCTTGATTAATCTATGTCTTTCCAAATGAAGATTTATCCTGCCCCTCAGGAATTTTTCCAATAATTTTTCCACCACTGAAGTTAGGTTGACTGGCCTGTAATTACTCGGCCTATCCTTTCTCCCTTTTTAAACAAAGGTACAACATTAACAGTTCTCTGGCACCATACCTGTAGCCAGGGAGAACTGGAAAATGATGGTCAGAGCTTCTGCTATTTCCTCTTTTGCTTCTCTTAACAGCCTGGGATACCTTTCATCCGGGCCTGGGGATTTATCCACTTTCAAAGCTGCTAAGCCCCTTAATACTTCCTCTCTCACTATGTTTATCTTGTCTAATATTTCACACTCCTCCTCCCTCATTGCAATGTCTGCATCATCCCTCTCTTTTGTGAAAACAGATGCAAGGTATTCATTAAGAATCATACCTACATCTTCTGCCTCCACATACAGATTTCCTGTGTTATCTCTAATCGGCCCCACTCTTTCTCTAGTGATCCTCTTGCTCTTAATGTATTTATAAAACATCTTTGGGTTTTCCCTGATTTTACTTGTCAACATTCTTTCATGCTCTCTCTTTGCTTTCTTGATATCTTTTTTAATTGCATTTCTGCACTTCTTATACTCCTCTAGAGTCTCTGCAGTATTGAGTTCTCAGAATCTGTCATAAGCTTACCTTTTTTTTCTTTATCTTACCCTCTATGTCCCTTGACATGCAGGGGGCTCTAGATTTGTTAGTCCTACCCTTTTTTTTAAGGGAAGATACTTGCTCTGTACCCTCAGGATCTCCTCCTTGAATGCCTCTGACACTGATTTACCATCAAGTGGCCGTTTCCAGCCCACCTTGGCCAAATCGCATCTCAGCTCAGCAAAATTGGCTTTACCCCAATTGAGAACTTATTTTCCTGGTCCACCTTTGTCCTTTTCCATAACTACCCTAAATCTAATGGAATTATGATCACTAGCACCAAAATGCTCTTCCACTGATAATGTTAATTCCCGGATTCTTTTACTTCAATCTGGTTCAGTAAAATTACTGAGTCGAATACCTCTTGTGCTTTGAACAAAGCAGTCTTTATTACCGGCCAGTAAGACCTATCAGACAGAAGATATACTCTCTGGATAGAGCGTACACACTCCCTACGGATAGGTGAAGTTACATCGTAAAGCGTTAACAGTTATACAGTTTTGAAATCAGATAACAAAATACAAATGGATTGACAGTCTAACTCAGCCACTCATTAGTCAATCTATATGAGATGTTCTTCTTGAAAGCTCAAGTATTGCCTCTAAATGTTCCAATCTAGTGGTGTGACTATTCATGTTACAATTAGATGTTATTGGCAGGATTAGTGACTTGAAACCTTGAGAAAGACTGTTAGCTATGCTGATGTTGCACTATTTGCAATCTGACATTCTCCCAGCTATTCTTCCATGGCTTATACATTTTCATATATCCCGTTTACTTTACTGTCCTTAATTCCATATATTCCGTTCAGATATCCACATCCATCCTTTTATCATTCTATGATAACATTTAGGATCATTCTAGGAGTATTGCATTGTTGAGTAGTTCTCTAGTTTGTTGGATCATAACCCGGGAACCCTTGACCACAAGAGGGTCTGCTAACCTTGTCATTACTTAACAGCAGAGGTTAAGGCAACCAACAATCAAACAGCAGGTAATTATTATGATGAGAACAATTGCCCCATGTATTAGATAGGATCTCCAAGATCCACCCAGAAACCAATCAAACCTGCTAAGTTCTTTTGCTGGTGTGGATAACTTTTTCATCTCCCTCCTTATGTGATCGGCAAGGTGGGTTATGTTTTCTGAACTATCAGGAATGTAAGTGCAACATTCAGATCCTATCAGGGCACACGTTCCCCCTTTCTCAGCTAACAGGTAATCGAGGGCCATTCGGTTTTGTAATGCTACGGTCCTTATCGCTACCATTTCAGCTGTGATGCCCTCCAGAGCCTCAGCAGTGCGGTTAGCTACCTGTTCCAATATCGTTTCTTTGAATCCATCTAACAGTCTCAGTTAGGGTCAGGGGAACGGTGCGCAAAGGAATTCCCCCTTTGGAATGTATAGGGATATGTGAACACACCCAGCATCTAGTAAAGCGCCCTTTTTCCGCATAAACGTAAGACATATACAAAAAGGTGTTTACATGGAGCTCTCGCCTTTGTCTTCCTTCCCGTGCGCCAAAACTGTCATATCAACACTATTATGCAGACAGTGGCATACAGACACAGTCTCATCTTATAAATAGTCCAATTATTTAGCTGATAAAAAGAGTTCTGTTTTCCTGTTTCCCTTCTTCAGGTCTCCGTCAGTGTATTTGGCTGTCTTACGGGTAAAAGTTCAAACTGATCCTCCTTCAACTGCCTTGTTCAGCTATGGGGAAGAGGAGATCTGGAACAGAAACAGGAATTAGACTAACCAGCAAAATTTGTTTAAATGGTGATGAGCTTGCAGTAGTGCAGGTGAACCCAGGCACTTTTCCCCTCAACCTTGGCTGCGGTGGGGGTAGTGAGTGACACCTAAAAAGGCCCCTCCCATTGTGGCTCTAATCCCTTCCGAATCCATACTTCCCTGGTGCCACGAGGGACAATTCGGGTAAAACTGGGAGGTCGAGGTGAGCATCTTGAACCTGGTTGTGAACTAGTCGCAGAGCCTGAGTCAGAGAAAGAACATAGGTGGTCATCAGTCTAGCTGAGATCTCATATCTAGGAACAATTTCCCTCATTAACACCTTAACAACAGTCTGAGTCTTATTGTCCAGGTTAGGGTAGGCTTCAATCCATCTGCTAAACACATCTACTATTACTAACACACATTTGTAACACTGAACTTTTTGCAACTCAATGTAGTCCAACTGAAATGTCTCAAAGGGACCTTCGGGTAGGGGCGTTTTACCCCAATCACAGGGGACTCCCTTCCCTGGATTATGTTGCTGGCCAACCAGGCAACAACTACTGATGTTCTGGGTGAGCGCCTGGAGTCTAGGGTGCTACCAAGTAGCCAAAAGCGTATCACTTGTTGCCCTTGCTCCACAATGAGTAGCAAAATGCAGACATTCTATAACCCATGAGGCCAACTCGTCAGACATGCAAGTCTGTTCCGCGGGAGTGGTCCAGAGTTTAGAAACATTGTCATAAGTACATGCATAATATTTCCACAACAGTTTATCTTTTTCAGGAGCGTCCTCCTGTGCTTTTATAACATCTTGGATGGTTGGCATTGGTTTTTCCGAGGCTAACTTATCCTTCGCAGGATTTTTAGTCTGACTCATAATTTTGGGCACTACCATCTGTTGGTCACGAGAGGCCTGTTTGGCCTCTTGGTCAGGACAACGATTCCCTATATCAACCAGAGAATTTCCGGTAGTATGGGCGGTACATTTGACAATGGCAATGCGTTTGGGGAACATGAGGGCTTGCAACAAATCAGATACTAACTGTTTATAAGATATCTCATTCCCCTGTGAGGTTAGGAATCCTCTATTGTCCGAAATCATGGACCACCCCAAAGGCATACCCAGAGTTGGTATAGATATTAACCTTGAGGTCTTTAGCCAGGATACAGGCTCTGGTAAGGGCGAATAGTTCAGCTTGTTGGGCAGAATAGGCGGTTTCAAAGCGGCAGATTCCAAGACTTGATTCTCCTGGTTTACTATGGCGTATCCTGAGATTCGTGTATCTTGTGATTAATAGAAGTACTTCCGTCAACATACATAAACAATCATGACTGGGTTCTTCCTCATCTTGGGGTGGCTCAGTAAGAATACAGGCCGGATTAATTGCAGTACAGTGCCGAAAGGTCAGTTTAGGATTGCCTGTGATTTCAGTGGGTTCTGTCGGATAGAGGGCCAGTCCACATTGCCCTGCACTGGGAGCTCAATTAATGGGAGTATAACCCACTTGGGAGGGGTCCTCTGCCCACACATGAGGATCCACATAGTCAGGTATGTCCGAGCCAGTATGATGTTGTAGAGTTGTTAAGACCTTCTCGGGGTCCCCATGAAATTGGACTGTTCGGCCATGTTTTACGATTTGCACATCCCGGCTGGTAGGGTCAGCCTCATCTATGGCCTTGCGTACCATAACTCCCAAATCTTTAGCATGGTGAGGGGCTAATACTTCACGAGCAATATACGGTGCCATTGTTAGGGGCTGTTTCCACAGATTCTTATCCACTCCACAAAATCTGCCTCTCTTTCCAGTCCAGTCACTCTAGCCCTTAATAGAATTCCCTTCACTTCTCCTTCGTGATCCTGATAAAAGTTCTGCAGGTCCTGATTCTTTCCACTGGGATCGTATGCTAGGGTCACGTGGTAGGGTGCCTGCGGCAGGTCCAGAGACCACCACTGAGGGGTTCTAGTTGTATAATACTGCCGCTTAAGGGTTTCCTGTTTTACAATAATCCCATTATCTCTACACTCCAAATGCAACTGGAATTTGCAAAGGAGGTCTCTAGCCATCAAGTTACAGTCCAGATTGGTTGTGATAACAACTCGATGTTCCACCGATTCTTCCTGGTAACCCATTTTAACCGGTTCTGACACTGGGAATGTCGAGATTTGTCCCAGGAATCCTGAAAGTTCCTGTGTTTCAGTAGAGGCAGGGAGTTTAAGCTTTGATTGTACAGAAGACATGAAGGCTCCCGTATCTATCAAAAAGGATTGCCACTCATTCAGAATGGTTCGTCGTCCGGGGAGGATCCCTGCACAATCAAGCTGCGTAGTCAATCGGGGGACAATTGACCAAAGGGGTTGTTTCTGGGAGAAGTTAGTGTAAGATCCTCCTCTCCCCCCTTGCCCCCCTCCTCTTCCTTTTCCATGCTGACGGTAGGGGCAATTTTTATTCCAATGTCCTTCCTGCCCACAATTAAAACAGTCAATTCCTCTTACCCAGTCCCGGCCTCTTCCCATACCATGCCGGGGACAATAGGGAGGTTTATTAGCAGGGCTCGGGCCGTTTGGTTGTTTAGTATAACGGTATCCTTGCTTATCCATCCAATCCTGTATGCCACACTACGGTTCTATTGATCCTTCCTCCCGAGATGGCTCTTCTTTTCTAGTCACGTATTCAGTCTTGACCCGGGTTGGGGGCGCACCTCCCCCCTCCCCTTTCTTTTCCTGCCAATAATATCTAACTGCCCTTTCCATCTGTCCGGATAGCGTGAGCAATCAAATAGTTGTTTGAAGATCACAGACATCTATAGAGAGGTGGTCTGCAGCTTGTTGTGCATCAGGGTTTGGCATTGGTCTGACAGGGAATTGGTGTCGGGACTTTGGGATCTTGGAAATCATTTCTAGGCCGGAGGATGTTTCAGAGCTGTCTGGCTGCTTGACAGTTCTGCGTCTCGATCGGCGGGGGTGTTTGCTATGTCTTTCACAACTTGGACTGGTAGATTGACTAGAAGATTTACGGGACTGTCTGTGATGTCGAGATATAGTTCTGCCCTTTCGAGTGTGAGATCTGGTCCTTTCGGCTATATTGCCTGTGAACTGGGGATCCGAATCGCTATCAGAGGATGAGGAGTCAGTTTGGGTTAGTTGCTTTGGTGATATGGGGTTGTTCCTAACTCTTTTTACCGGAGTGTTAGGTGGAGGGTGTTGGGAAGAGGACTGGAGCAAGAGGCCAGGGGGTGCGGGAGGCGCCGTTGGGCGCTGAGTCAGTGGCCACTCATCAATTTCATCATCAGCCTCGGTTAACACAAAGCCAGCCATTTTAACTTGTAGTTGATCAATACCTTTCTCAGAGGTTCCACCTTTTCCTCTTCATTCTCCAAAACTAAGTCCAGAACTGCCCCCTTCCTTGTTGGGCTTGTTGCGTACTGACTAAAGAAGTTCTCCTGAATGCATTTTAGGAATTCCGCACCCTCTGTACCATTCACACTGCTTTTTTCCCAGTTAATATTAGGGTAGTTGAAATCCCTCATTATTACAGCTCTATAGTTTTGGCACTTCACAGCAATTTGCCCACATATTTGTTCTTCTTTCTCCCTCTGACTGTTTGGGGGTCTATAGTACCCGAGATAAGGGAAGTGGTCTACGTTGTCCAGGGCCGCGCCGTGGAACTTGATGACAGGGAGGCAGTGCTGTGCGGCGAGGACAGGCTGGTGGAGGACCTTTGTCTTACTGATGTTTAGCGTAAGGCCCATGTTTTCGTACGCCTCGAGTAAATACGTCGACTATGTCCTGGAGTTCAGCCTCTGCATGTGTGCACATGCAGGCGTCGTCCGCGTACTGTAGCTCGACGACAGATGTTGGGATGGTCTTGGATCTGACTTGGAGATGGCGAAGGTTGAACAGGTTCCCACTGGTTCTGTAGTTTAGTTCCAATCCAGCGGGGAGCTTGTCGACTGTGAGGTGGAGCATGGCAGCGAGGAAGATTGAGAAGAGGGTTGGGGCGATGACGCAGCCCTGCTTGACCCCTGGTCTGGACGTGGATTGGGTCTGTGATGGATCCACTGGTAAGGATCACTGTGGACCACTTCCCTTATTTTGGGAGCCTCCTATCAACATGAGCAGGCAATGACGACGAGATCCAACACCGCCTCCAGTGCGTCAGTGCAGCCTTCGACCGCCTGAGGAAAAAAGTGTTTGAAGACCAGGCCCTCAAAACTGTCACCAAGCTCATGGTCTATAGGGCTGTAGTAATACCTGCCCTCCTGTATGGCTCAGAAACATGGACCATGTACAGTAGACACCTCAAGTCGCTGGAGAAATACCACCAATGATGTCTCCGCTAGATCCTACAAATCCCCTGGGAGGACAGACGCACCAACGTTAGTGTCCTCGACCAGGCCAACACCCCCAGCATTGAAGCACTGACCACACTTGATCAGCTCCACTGGGCAGGCCACATAGTTTGCATGCCAGACATGAGACTCCCAAAGCAAGCACTCTACTTGGAACTCCTTCACAGCAAATGAGCCAAAGGTGAGCAGTGGAAACGTTATAAGGACACCCTCAAAGCCTCCCTGATAAAGTGCAACATCCCCACTGACACCTGGGAGTCCCTGGCCAAAGACCACCCTAATTGGGGGAAGTGCATCCGGGAGGGCACTGAGCTCCTCGAGTCTCGTCACCGAGAGCATGCAGAAATTAAGCACAGGCAGCGGAAAGAGCGTGCGGCAAACCAGTCCCACCTACCCCTTCCCTCAACGACTATCTGTCCCACCTGTGACAGAGACTGTGGTTCTCGTATTGGACTGTACAGCCACCTAAAAACTCATGTTAAGAGTGGAAGCAAGTCTTCCTTGATTCCAAGCGACTGCCTATGATGAGTACACTCCCAGCAGTGTGATCACCCCTTCTTTGTTCTTCAATTCAACCCATATGGCCTTGTTTGATGACCCCTTTAACATATCATCCCTTCTCGCAGCTGTAATTGTTTCTTTAATTAGTACTGCAGCCCCCCTCCATTTTTATCCCCTCTCTATCCCATTTGAAAACCCTGTAACCAGAAATGTTGAGCTGCCATACCTGTCCTTCTTTCAGCCATGTCTCAGTAATGGCTATATTGGCTTGGAAATCCTGGCCTCCCCAGGTCCGTACGAAGTTTCTACGGACCCGCGAAGACATTGGAAAAGCCGGTTTTCAACGCACAATGCGCCTGCGCTGTAAAATGGCTAAACAGATGATCTGCATCTCGGGAGCGAGGACATTTGCATGAGCAAGATTGCGGTATTTGCCCACATCTTGCCCAGCAAATGTCCTCAAAATTCTTGTGCCTGAAAAAGCAGGCGCATAGCCTACTTTTACAAGCATAAGTGTTTAAAAACATATGCAAATATAATAAAATTAAATAAAATAAACACATTTTATTGTTAAAAACTCTGCCCACTAAGATAAGTTTATTTTTAACTCGAATTACAAAACTTTAAAAAAAATCAAAAAATATTGTTTTTCTCTAAGGCATTTATTAACTTTAATTTCAATTAATTTTAATTATGTGTGATCTGTTTTTTATTTTTTATTAGTGTGTTTGTTTTTTTCCCCATTAATAGCAATGAGAACTCGTAGATATGGAGTTCTCATTGCTATTAATGGGAAAGCTGTGGAATACAGTACCTGATTGGCTGAGCAGTCACACGTGCCTGCATCTTCAACGTGGGAACCCTCCGGACAAGAGCGCGCTTCGCAGTGCGGGAAGAGAAGGCCTCCCCAATGGAATCGCAGGCTTCTCCCGGATCAGCGGGTAATTTCATAGAAATATTTTGGGTTGGAGGCAATTGCCCGCGGGAAACCTCCGACCGCAATATTGTACTGCCAAGTGTCTATCTGTGCTCTCAGCTCATCTGCCTTATTCCCAATACTCCTTGCATTGAAGTATATACCATTTAGTGGTGCCAAACTCCCTTGTCTATTTTCCAGCCCTTCTTTCCTCTGTCTTCCAAATTCACTTTCTACTTCTATTTTTCTGTTGCCCAATTCCAGCTTTGCTTCTCTCCCCACTAAATCTATTCGACGGTTCCCATCCCTCTGGCCAAGCTAATTTAAACCCTCCCCAATAGCAGTAGCAAACCCTCCTGCGAGGATACTGGTCCCGGCTTTGTCGAGGTGCAACCCGTCCGGCTTGTACAGGTCCCACCTCCCCCAGAAACGGTCCCAATGCCTCAGGAATCTAAAGCCCACCCACCTGCACCATCTCTCCAGCTACACATTCATCTTCCCAATCCTATTTCTGTACTCACTAGCTCAAAGCGCCGGCAGTAACCCGGAGATTACTACCTTTGAGGTCCTGCTTTTTAATCTCTCTCCTAGCTCCCTAAACTCTGCCTGTAGGACCTCATCCCTCTTTCTACCTGTGTCATTGGTACCGATATGGACCACGACCTCTGGCTGTTCACCCTCTCCTCCCAGAATGCCCTGCAGCCGCTCGGTGACATCCTTGACCCTGGCACCAGGGAGGCAACATACCATTCTGGAGTCACGTATGCGGCTGCAATAATGCCTGTCTGCTCCCCTGACTATCGAATCCCCTACCACTATTGCTCTTCCATTCTTCTGTTACCCCCCCCCCCCCCCCCCCGTGCAGCTGAGCCACCCATGGTGCCGTGATAGTAACCAGAATAAACACATTAAATATATCACCATTTGGCACTTCAAGAATGTACGTATGCCAATCTATTCCAAACATCAGTTCTACAGTTTTGTGCGCTGGTTATGGGCTGTCGCAGCAAATGGCTCAAACTGTACTAAACAGTGTGTTTTTCATTCGTTCACACAACCTCCAATGTTTATGTACAAAGAAAAAAATACCTAAATAAGAATATGCTAGCATTAAGAGGCATATGCACTACTGCAGCCTCAACAAAAGCATATAGTGCTGAGGACAATGTTAAATTATTGCCCATCCCTAATTGCCCTTGGGAAGGTGGTGGTGAGCCGCCTTCTTGAATCGCTCTAGTCCGTGTGGTTAGGGAGGAGTTCTAGGATGTTGACCCAGCGACTATGAAGGGAAGGTGATATACTTGCAAGTCAGTGTGCTGTGTGATTTGGAGGGGAACTTGCAGGTGATGGAGTTCCCATGCGCCTGCTGCCCTAGGTGGTAGATTTCCGGAAGAAGTCTCGGTGAGTTGCTGCAGTGCATCTTATAGATGGTACACACTGCAGCCACGGTGCGCCGATGGTGGAGAGCGAATGGTTAAGGCGGTATATGGGGTGCTAATCAACTGAACAACATGCTAAGTTTCCTCCATGTTGGTGACTGCAAACATCAGGGCATTAGTAGTCGGGAGTGAGATTTGTGCTGCAAAAGAGTGGCAGAGATTTGCAAATTCCAGGTAAGCAAAATATAACTTTGCAGCGTTTTTTTTTTGCAACTTAGCGGAATAGGGGGCTGCAAAAGACTGCGAGCCTGCGCTTTCACTTTCTATATCTTCAGCAGTGGGAGGGGCACGTGCGCCACGCCGGTAGTTGCCAGGGAGACGGGTCACTTTGGCACGTTGGGAGGCGAGAATCCATGACGTCATGGAGGTGGCATGGGGGGGCGGGGCTATCGCCAGTGTTAGTCCTATTCGGTCCGCGTTCCTCCCCTCGCTCCCTCGCTGCTACCCGGGACATGGACATGTCCACGCTGGGCACTCTGCTCGCAGGGTACGTAACTTTCACATGCTTCGCGCTTAGAATTAAACAGCAAGCACAACAAATGAAATGCATCTAGATAGCCGGCGGGGAATGAAAGCGTTTTGTTTGTTGTTGGACGAAATGCAAACGTATTGGTGAAAGTGCTCAACACCTTGTGTGCTGAAGATGTAATAAATAGAAATGTGGGGCTGGCTGGTATCCCGGTGACAGAATGTGACTGTTTTTTGTTGTTGTGACTCTTGATTTCTGGAGGGTTTTTGCCGTTTTTATTGCTATTTACTTTAGTGAGCAATGCAGAATTACTTGTGTTTTCTTTTTTAAAATCTGTTCTTTCTAGATACTTTCTGATTGCATAAGAAGGGGAACATTGCATGGCAGATTTTGTTCTCTTCCCTCTCTCTCTTTTGATAAACTTGCAGCACTCTACCGGCTGACAAAAGAAATCTTCGCTGCAAGTGTTTTTTTTTTGGATGGGAGAGACTAGAGAAGAGGTGGCGGGTGAAATTGATCATCCCATTTATAACGAGAGCAGATAGGCTTTGGAAACTGATGCTGGTCACATCAACGTGGCGGACAACATTCTGCGGCTTCTATCGACACATCATTTGCACGTTTCTCGATAAGATGGAGAGGATGCTGGAGCAATAATGTGGCAGGAAGCATTCGCCCTGAATTCGAGGTGGAAATTTGGCTGCTGCTGTGCTGCGTTCACCAGACATTCTAGATTGAAACTGAAATAATAATTTTTTTTAAAAAGGGTGCAAGATATTGGGGGGGGGGGGGTGGGGTTGGGGGCTGGGAGGGGGAAGAAAGAAAAATGATTTTAAGTCAGCGGAAAGTTTAATTTGTATAACCTTCCCTGTGATGGGTGACACCAGAGCAAGATTTAAGGGTCAGCCGCCGAACTGAAAGGATATCTTTCGTCCCACTACGGTTTATTTTTGGAGAGGACTCAAAAAGGTGCTGTCGATTCGGAGCTGATACCGGGGTGACTTTTGATGTTGGAAATGGAAACGGGATCAGAGTCGAACCGACACCAAAGGAAGCCTGTAACACACGGACTGGAAGACCAGAAAAGAGTAAGTGAACACATTTATTGAAACAGCGTATCTTTCCAGACCCCCAGGCGGTGCAATGTTGAAATGTGGTTACATTGAAAGTTAAATACATTGTTGCTGTTCAGTCAAACAGACTGATGTTTACACCCATTTGCACTGGGTGCGCATTGCAAACAAAGATTGTTGTCTCTCGGAATGTTACTCTGTTTATTTTCGGCACTTTTATAAATTAATAGCCAACTTCAGTGCTATGATGTCTCATTTGTTTAATTTTAGGATGCTGCTTGGGGCGTGGGGGGGAAACAGCATGCCGGTTTGCGCGTATTGACCAGGTGATGAAACGCAAACGGGCGATTCTGACGTTCATTAAGTGCCATATTGGTCATAAAATGAATAGGTGATTAGGGGTTGTGGCGTGTTGTTGATGAGGGTCCACAGTCCCCATCTGCTCTTGGCACTGACCGCACAGTGCACTTGGAATCTGTGACTCTGTGTAATAGAACCCACGCCAGGCTTCAGTGGCAGCTGTGATAACATCAATTGGTCACGCTTTAGTGATGTTCATTTTAACTTTACCCCAATCGTCACGGCGATTATTACATTTCACAACGTTATACGCAGGATAATGTTCAATAACTGCTCAAAGTCGGCTTTAGTTCTTTTCTCCCTCATGTTTACAGAGAGCCACTGATGATTTGCCCCGCAGTATTTCACCCTCACTGTAAATCTGTTCCAAAAAAAAAGTTCAAATGTAGAATTTGTGGCTTCAACATGATTTTGGATTTAAAAGTTGAATGCTTTCTATTTGGCTGAGATCAAACCAGTTGGTTATTTTGGTGGAATGTGGTACTTGTTCATGTCTTGAAGGAATAGCTTGTTATTGTTAACCATTTGTTTATATTTTTTAAGCCATGGATTTAACATAGGGAGAGATTTTTTAAAAATGGCATTATGCTGATATAATTGTCCAATTGAGTTTTAGTAGCAAACGCATGCATCCTTATCCCACTCTAAATCTGGAGTGTTTACACCTAGATTGAATACCACTATGACCGCCTGTCTTTAAATCAGACTTTATTGACGTTGCTACCCTCATAGGATCAGTCAAGTGTTGCTAAAGTAAGCTGAAAGCACAGCCTGCAGTTGAAATAGGGAAAAAAGTGTTGAATTGTGCCATTGGCATCTGACTACAAGCAGTAGTACTGGTGATGTGGGCTGCTTTTGGTCTGACTGCTGTTTAATAGAAAGAGTTAGTGAAATTTCTGATATCCAGTTGGTGCTGGGAAGTTCAGTCACGTACAGGCAGAATGCAAGAAAGAGCTGGAAGATTGAGTGCAGACAAGTAAAATGCTTGATAAGATTATGACTGTGGGTATGGTATGGGAAGTTGGTGAATAATTCGGTGGAATGTTTAATCTAACATGGAGGAGAGTAGTAGGGCACAAGCTTGTGTCTAAGTTTGTCACTATAGTGAGTTGTCAGTGTTGTTGGGAGGTCTTAAGTGGAGGTCACGTGCTTCCCTTGAGGGGGAGGAGAATCATTTCAGGGCAACTCATCCTTGGTTGTATCTCAACAGTTGCTTATGAGTGACATCGATGGAAACAAGGAACATAGTTGTGTTCCTTAACCTTTTGTAAAATCTTTGTAAAGGCTGTAAACCTCAGGCAACTTTCAACAAACTTTGCATTAGATTGTGCTATATGTCTACAAAAATCCACAAATCGGGGCATTTTGTTGGATTTAGAACCAAATACAAGTAGCCTGATAGTCTGGTGGAATATTGTAGTCGCTTGAGCAAAGGGCTGAGAGTTTGAATTCCATTATTAATGATAATCTATTCTACTGGATGGAGCATTGTCTGGCAGGTGTAATATTGCACTTGCAAAAAACAAAATCTAGAGGGACCAGTGCACCTTTAATAAGTTGATTGACCAACCGATATTGAGAGCAACCCAGAGAGTCTTATTCTACTGGATGGAAGAGGAGATGTATGACACGATGAGGAAATATTTTGGCAAAATCAAAGATCAAATGCACAGCAAAATTTTTTTTTTTTAAATTCCAAATGTTTTTTGGAGGAAAGTGCTACTTCAATCATTAGTGTTAATTTTTCCCCATAGCAGACTTGCATTCTATTGTAGTGTTCAACTTCATTACCATGACTATTCATAACCTCTGTCAATAATGAAACCTCTCTTTATATTTTTCATTAATCTACTTGGAATCCACAAAATGACTGACTTTTGCATGTCTTTGTCATGCAATAATTAATATAGATCACAATATTATTAAACCCCTGGTTCACTCAGAATTCTTGCTTCAGAAGAGTTTGCACACAGATTGGTGTTTCTGACATGAATAGGGGATATGAATTGCTGAAAACAGCAAACAACTTTGTGACCAACTTAATGTGCAATATATCTGACTTAAATAACAGAAGTACCCAGTTGCTGGAGCTTTCATGCAAACTTTGTGTTATGTAGTCTGCTTCATCTCTGGAATAAATACTGTATTCAATTTTAACGTGCAGGGCCCTCTGTTCATAAGCATATGCACAACTTTTGTGTGCTATAGTTCTGGGGAAAAAACTGGTACATTACGATTGGAGTTTGTTTTAGTGTGCTGCAGAATGCTTAGTGACGGAAATCTGTGTTGACATGGTGTGGCTGATCTGAATCAGTATTGAATACCAATAATGAATGGTTAGCGATATGATTTTTAACTTTCCAATATTTTTCTCTCTCTTGCTTTGTCTTAAGGTAGTGGCATCCACACATGTGCTTCGAGCAATGGCCACTGGAGAGCATTCTGGCAAAGGAACATCTTAGTGCTTATTTGGATGCCTATGGGTAACTGCATAAACTGTCATTCGACATTGAATCCCTAATGTACTCTTGCATTACTCCTTTTCCCCTTCTATACCACTTGGTGGCTCATGCTTCTGCTCATGCATAATCTGTTGTTTATGAGAAGATTAAAAAAAAAACTTGAATATTGAGTAGACTTGCCCGCCACTGCATCTGCCTTTGTGAATTTAAATGCTGAGTCTGCTTTACATAAAGCATAGGGTCTCAACATAAACACAATATAATTTCTGCTACTGGTAATTCCGGTTCCCTGAAGTTTCAAACTGCAGTGTTAGTGCATACTTTTTAAGACCATGTGATTTTAAATCCTTGGTACTGTGTACTGTGATTAGTGTGCCACTTGAAATTGATATGTGCAATGTCAAATATTCATGTATGTGAATATAGTTAAAGTCAGTCAAGCATATGTTGAGATTTCTAACCATGCGAAACCTGTCATAGAGTATATTGTAGATAAATAAGCATACTGAGCAATGATTGCAAGTGGTTTCTAAACTTATCAAGGCACTTGTATTGTCGATGGCGTTGGTGATGAAAAAACTAAGAGCGCAAGGTTTATTTTAGCTGGAAAGTGACATTGCGTTCATTTTTAATTTTGAAAGGTGACTGAAATGTATATCTAAAATAATGAAAGAAAGAACTTGCATTTATATAGCATCTCTCAAGACCAAAGGACGTCCCAAAATGGTTTACAGCCAATTGAGTACTTTCTCTGAAGTGTAGTCACTGTTGTAATGTAGGAAACGTGGTAGCCAATTTTGTGCACAGCAAGCTCCCACAATTAGCTTTGTGACAATGACCAAATAATCTGTTATTTAATCAAAAGATGTGAATTGAGGGATAAATATTGGTTAGGACATCGGGGATAACTCCCGTGCTCCTCTTCGAAATAGTGCCATTGGATCTTTTACATCCACCTGAAAGGGAAGACGGGGCCTCGGTTTAACGGCATCTCCGACAGTGCCACAACCCCTCAGTACTATACTGGAGTGTCGGCCTAGATTCTGTGAAGAAAGTCTTTGGAGTATGACTTGAACCCATGACCTTCCGACTCTGAGGCGAGTGGACTGTCAATGAGCCATAGATGGCACATCAGTGGGTAATAAGTGAACAGATGATAAAAAAAACTTCATATATACACATGAGCACTTTGCAATTCATAAAACTAAATGGTTGTGGCTGGACATGCATGTCCACATGGTCGCTGTGTCAAAATCCTGGAACTCGCTCCCCAATAGCACTGTGGGAATACCTTCACCACATGGAGTGCAGCAGTTCAAGAAGGTGGCTTCTCGAGGGCAATTAGGGATGGGCAATAAATACTGGCCTTGCCAGCGACACCCACATCCCAGGAACAAATAAAAAGAAACATTGTAAAGATGAAGTGGCTTGACTCATTAGCAAAGCTTTGAGTGCTTCTTGTGAAAGATGATAATGTGATAGGCGCTGCAGAAATAAAAAAATAATGTTTCTGCCATTGATATTGGCTCATCCATAACACAAAATAGTTGCTGTTGGCTGCACTGAAAATATTTAACAATTCAAAACTTTGATGGCTTCTATTGCCTAAAATGTGAGTTTGAAATTGGTTGCACAGGCTCTTGATAAGTGCTCTCTGAAATGTTAAATCTATAAAGATTAGCATTGTTACATAATGTGTGCAAATTACATCTCTGAATGTCAGTGGCCAGAGGGCTTCCCACTAATTAATTTCTTAATCTGTCATTATTCCTAACTAATGCTTGTCAATCACCTACATCGACTAATGAGTGTGCATGTTTTTTTTTGTAACAGATGTTTTAATATTCAATGTTGTGGGAAGTGTAGCAGACTTATCTTTAAATTTATAAACTCTTCCAAAAATGGAACTGCCGAGCTATTTTATAGCTTCGATCTATCTAAATGTGTGTTACAGTATTGATCACATTTACAACCGATTACTTTGGATACTTATTGCATATTAATGAGAGACTTTGATGGAATGAAGTATTCAAAAGGTTTAGTCCTATATTGTCTACAGGTGCTAAACCTTGAAAAGGGACAAACTAATTTTCTTGATGTAAAAAGGAAGAACTCTCGTGCTAAAATTCCTTGTTTGAAGAGTGTGATCACTTTCTATCATATTATATTTCCATTTCTATTGCATTAAAATTGAAGAAAGTTTATAATGGGGAAACCTTGTGCCAAATACTTGTAGATAAGCAGAGTAATATTGTGAGTCTCTTGATTTAATAAAAGGCATATCTGTTTAAGCTCATTGCTGTAGGATTAGTTAATAGCTCTGTTTATTGTACTGGAGATGGATGTAATCATGATTGGATTACAGTTTCCTTATCTGTCAGTTGCTTTGTAGTAGATCAATATGAAGAAATTGTTTCTAAAAATTGTTGGCCAGCAGATTCTTAACTAGTTGAATATTTTGACCTCAATTATAATTGTTACTATATCTCTTTTTCTTTTTGCAATTCTGAGAACTATTACTGGTGATGGTGAAGATGGTGAGTCAAAAGGATGGGAAAATTACATTATTGCTGAACTTATCCTTTTTTTTGACAGTTTTTCAGTTCCCGGATTTAATTTATTTCAAACGATAATTTGCACCAATTTGCCATTGCTTCCCAGCTTACTTTGGATGCCTTTCTTGAGTTGTCAAGATTTGTATTGGCTGTACATATGCTGATAAGTTTTTGAAACACACTGCATTATGGACGCTTGCAGGAAAATAATAGAAATGTTGCATATTGATGTAAATCCAAATGATCTTGCTGCGTGGCCAAAAAGGCATTGTTTTTACGCAATGTATTTTGTAATATGAATGGTGTGGAACCATACCAAACCACTGAATATAAAATGAAGTATTTTGTTATGTTTTCATCATCATCATAGGCAGTCCCTCGAAATCGAGGAAGATTTGCTTCCACTGTAAAAGTGAGCTCTCAGGTGACTGTACAGTCCAATACGGGAACTACAGTCTCGACCACAGGTGGGACAGACAGTGGTTGAAGGAAAGGGTGGGTGGGTTGCCTGGGCTGCTTCTGCTGTTTGCGCTTGGTTTCTGCATGCTCTAGGCTGGCGCAGCGCCCTCCCGGATGCTCTTTCTCCACTTAGGACGGTCTTTGGCCAGGGATTCCCAGGTGTCGGTGGGGATGTTGCACTTTTATCAAGGAGGCTTTGAGGGTGTCCTTGAAATGTTTCCTCTGCCCACCTGGGGATCGCCTGCCGTGCAGGAGTTCTGAGTAGAGCGCTTGCTTTGGGAGTCTTGTGTCGGGCATGCGGACAATGTGGCCAGCCGAACGGAGCTGGTCGAGTGTGGTCAGTGCTTCGATGCTGGGGATGTTGGCCTGATCGAGAACACTGACTTTGGTGCATCTATCCTCCCAGGGGATTTTCAGGATCTTGCGGAGACATCATTAGTGGTATTTCTCCAGCGATTTGAGGTGTCTACTGTATATGGTCCACATCTCTGAGCCATACAGGAGGGCAGATATCACTACAGCCCTATAGACCATAAGCTTGATGCCAGATTTGAGGGCCTGGTTTTCGAACACTCTCTTTCTCAGGCGACCGAAGACTGCGCTGGCGCACTGGAGGCATGGTTGGACCTCGTCGTCGATGTCTGCCCTTGCTGATAGTAAGGCTCGGGAGCTCCTCCCAAAGTCGCACTGCGGTTTCCGTCCACTACGTGGGACAACGGACATGATCTTCGTGGCGCGACAACTGCAGGAGAGATGTAGGGAACAGCATCAACCCTTGTACGTGGCCGCCTTTGGCCTCGCGGGAGCCTTTGACGCTGTCAACCGTGGGGGACTATGGAGCGTCCTCCTCCGTTTCAGCTGCCCCCCCCAAAATTTGTCGCTATCGTCCGCCTGCTCCACAACGACATGCAAACCATGATCCTGACCAACGGATCCACCACAGGCCCAATCCGCGTCCGGACCGGGGTCAAGCAGGGTTGCGTCATCGCACCAACCCTCTTAGAAACATAGAAATTATGTGCAGAAGCAGGCTATTTGGCCCTGCGAGCCTGCACCGCCATTCAATAAGATCATGGCTGATCATTCAACCTCAGTACCCCTTTCCTGCTTTCTCTCCATACCCCTTGATCCCTTTGGCTGTAAGGGCCATACCTAACTCCCTTTTGAATATATCCAACAAACTGCTCTCAACAACTTTCTGCGGTAGAGAAATCCACAGGTTAACCACTCTCTGAGTGAAGAAGTTTCTCCTCATCTCGGTCCTAAATGGCTTATCCCTTATTCTTAGACTGTGACCCCTGGTTCTGGAACTCCCCAGCAACGGGAACATTCTTCCTGCCTCTAACCTGTCCAATCCCGTCAGAATCTCAATCGTCCTCGCTGCAATGCTCCAGCTCACACTCAACAAGCTCCCAGCTGGAGTGGAACTAAACTATAGAACCAGTGTGAACTTGTAACCTTCCAGGCTAGATCCAAGACCGTCCCATCCTCTGTCATTGAACTACAGTACGTGGACGACACTTGCGTCTGCGCACATTCAGAGGCTGAATTCCAAGCCATCATCAACATCTTCACCGAGGCATATGAAAGCATGGGCCTTACACTAAACATCTGTAAGACAAAGGTCCTCCACCACCCTGACCCCACCACACAGCACTGCCACCCCCCCCCCCCCCCGGTCATCAAAATCAACTGCGCAGCTTTGGACAACGTGGACCACTTTCCATACCTCGGGAGCCGACTATTTGTTCTCATATTTGTGTATTGAAGGATCTTATTCACCAGCGTTCATCTTTTATTCTTCTATCGATGATTCTTAACATCTTCCTTTAGCAATAAAACAAGCAACTCGCGGTCTTAAATCATAAAGCCTGTTAGTTCATCGCTGCAAACTATCCAGCCTCTGCAGGTGGCAAATTGCCAGAGTGAGAGAAAATAAACGTTGCTAGCCACACTGGGGCTGTCGGGTGTTGTGCTTTGCACTGATGACAAGTGGTTGGCCCTGGCTACTGCTTCATTGGACATCGCCCTTATTCTCTTCTCCCCACCCCCCACCCCACCCTTTGTGCCGGCCCTGATGGTCGCTTGCGATTACCATCTGGATATCTGTATGTATGAGCGAACGGACCATGTGCTGTCTGTCAAATCTCCGCGTACACCATAACAGGTTTTTTGGCCTCGAGCGATGAATGCTTATGTTCGAATACAGATATTTAAATGCAAAAAAACCTGCTCTCAGTGGATTACCAAGCCCCGCTCATTATTTGTTTTAAAAATTAAAATGGATGATGGAAAAATTGAAGGGGTTGATCGCACTTTTTAAATATTTCTTCCATTTAATAAAAAAGTTATTTCTACTTCCTTTTCCTGTCTAATTTTCTCCCCATACTAGCTGGTCTCTTGAAAGCATTGACTGAAGTACATTTCCACAAGTGTTGGTTGGCACTGAGAGAGAGTTTGTATTTATGTACTGCCCTTAATAAACTACCGGATTGTTGGAAAAACCCAATTAGTTCATTAATGTCCTTTCGGGAAGGAAATCTGCCGTTCTTACCTGGCCTGGCCTATATGTGACTCCAGAACCACAGCAATGTGGTTGACTCTTAAATGTCCTCTGAAATGGCCCAGCAAGCAATTCAGTTGTACCAAACTGCCATGGCAAAGTCAGCACTGTGGGAGTACCACTCTGGGAGTACCTTGACCACAAAGACTGCAGCGGTTCAAGAAGAGGGCTTACCACCACCTCCTTAAGGGCAATTAGGGATGAGCAATATGCTAGTCTAACCCACGACACCCACATCCCTTGAACGAATAAATTATTTTTAAAAAATACATATATTCCAAAGCGAAATGCAGTGACTGTTATTTTGTCGGCAAACAGCTAATCTGTTTTTGTGGTGGTATTTGAGGGATAAATGTTCAGGACATCATCATCATCATAGGCAGCCCTCGAAATCGAGGAAGACTTGCTTCCACTCTAAAAGTGAGTTTTTAGGTGACTGAACAGTCCAATATGGGAATTATTGTTTTTGTCACAGGTGGGACAGACAGTCTTTGAAGGAAAGGGTGGGTGGGACTAGTTTGCCCCAGGCTCCTTCCGCTGCCTGCGTTTGTTTTCTGCATGCTCTCGGCGACGAGACTCGAGGTGCTCAGCGCCCTCCCGGATGCTCTTTCTCCACTTAGGGCGGTCTTTGGCCAGGGACTCCCAAGTGTCAGTGGGGATGTTGCACTTTATCAAGGAGGCTTTGAGGGTGTCCTTGAAACATTTCCTCTGACCACCTGGGGTTCACTTGCCGTGTAGGAGTTCTGAGCAGAGTGCTTGCTTTGGGAGTCTTGTGTCAGGCATGCGAACAATGGGACCCGCCCAACGGAGCTGGTCGAGTGTGGTCAGTGCTTCGATGCTGGGGATGTTGGCCTGATCGAGGACCCTAACGTTGGTGCATCTGTCCTCCCAGGGGATTTGCAGGATCTTGCGGAGACATTGGTGGTATTTCTCCAGCGATTTGAGGTGTCTACTGTATATGGTCCACGTCTCTGAACCATACATAAGAACATAAGAATTAGGAACAGAAGTAGGCCATCTAGCCCCTCGAGCTTGCTCCGCCATTCAACAAGATCATGGCTGATCTGGCCGTGGACTCAGCTCCACTTACCCGCCCGCTCCCCGTAACCCTTAATTCCCTTATTGGTTAAAAATCTATCTATCTGTGACTTGAATACATTCAATGAGCTAGCCTCAACTGCTTCCTTGGGCAGAGAATTCCACAGATTAACAACCCTCTGGGAGAAGAAATTCCTTCTCAACTCGGTTTTAAATTGGCTCCCCCGTATTTTGAGGCTGTGCCCCCTAGTTCTAGTCTCCCCTACCAGTGGAAACAACCTCTCTGCCTCTATCTTGTCTATCCCTTTCATTATTTTAAATGTTTCTATAAGATCACCCCTCATCCTTCTGAACTCCAACGAGTAAAGACCCAGTCTACTCAATGTATCATCATAAGGTAACCCCCTCATTTCCGGAATCAGCCTAGTGAATCGTCTCTGTAGCCCCTCCAAAGCCAGTATATCCTTCCTTAACTAAGGTGACCAAAACTGCATGCAGTACTCCAGGTGCGGCCTCACCCATACCCTGTATAGTTGCAGCAGGACCTCCCTGCTTTTGTACTCCATCCCTCTCGCAATGAAGGCCAACATTCCATTCGCCTTCCTGATTACCTGCTGCACCTGCAAACTAACTTTTTGGGATTCATGCACAAGGACCCCCAGGTCCCTCTGCACCTCAGCATGTTGTAATTTCTCCCCATTCAAATAATATTCCCTTTTACTGTTTATTTTCCCAAGGTGGATGACTTCACACTTTCCAACATTGTATTCCATCTGCCAAACCTTAGCCCATTCGCTTAACCTATCCAAATCTCTTTGCAGCCTCTCTGTGTCCTCTACACAACCCACTTTCCCACTAATCTTTGTGTCATCTGCAAATTTTGAGGAGGGCAGGTATCAATACAGCCCTGTAAACCATGAGCTTGGTGGCAGATTTGAGGGCCTGATCTTCGAACACTCTTTTCCTCAGGCAGCCGAAGGCTGCTCTGGAGCATTGGAGGCGGTGTTGAATCTCGTCGTCGATGTCTGTCCTTGCTCATAATAGGCTCCCTAGGCATGGAAAGTAGTCCATGTTATCCAGCGCCGTGGGTCTTGATGACTGGGGGGGAAGTGCTGTGTGGCGGGGTCAGGTTGGTGGAGGACCTTTGTCTTAATGATGTCTAGTGTAAGGCCCATGCTTTCATATGCTTCAGTGAAGATGTTGACTATGACTTGGAGTTAAGTCTCTGTGCTCAGAAGCAAGCGTCATCCGTGTACTGTGGTTCAATGACCGAGGTTGGGACGGTCTTGGCCAGCAGTAGGGTGGGGCTTAGGTGCTTGGGCCTTAGGTGGCCTTGACTGCAGTGAAGAATCCTCGCACATCATGGCTATCAGTGAGCTGCTGAATCTCCTGTGCTTTCTCCACCCACCATCTATTTTTTAGGTCGAGGTTTTTTGTTGGACCTCAGCCTTGAGCCGTCTGTAATGCTGCTTTGCTGTTCCCGAGTTGGGTTGTTGTTTTAGGTTCAGAAATGCCCTGCGCTTGCAATTTATTACCTCTTGGATTTCCTGGTCATTCTCATCAAACCAATCCTGGTGTTTCCTGGTTGAGTGACTGAGAGTCTCTCCGCAGGCACTGGTTATGGAGACTTGGAGGACAGACCAAGCGCTGTGGGCACTCTGTGTCTCGGGGTCATCAAGGGTCGCCAGGTTAGCAGTGAGGCGCTGGCTGTATAGGGCTCTCTTAACTGGGTCTTTGAGTGCCCCGGCATTGACTTTTTTGCGGCAGTGCTTCTGCCGTCGCTGCTTTGGGGCTATATTGATGTTAATGATGGAACGGATTCGATGATGGTCCATCCAGCAGTCATCAGCTCCTGTCATGGCGCGGGTGATGAGTACATCCTTGCGATCCCTGGCTCAAACGATGAAATAGTCGAGCAGGTGCCAGTGTTTAGAGCAAGAGGGTGTTGCCAAGATGCCTTGTACTTGTCCCCCAGTCGGAACAAGGTGTTAGTGGTGACGAAGTCTTGTTCTCGGCATTTTGTCAGGAGCAGGGTACCGCTGGTTTTCTCTACCCCCTCTCTGCCGATCACTCCTCCCAAGAGGTCTGTGTCCTTGCCAACTCTGGCATTGAAGTCGCCGAGGAGGATCAGTTTGTCGTCTGTAGGGACGCGGGACAGGGATTTTTCGAGGCTGGAGTAAAAACCCTCGTTGGTCTCATCTGTTGCATCAAATGTTGGGGCGTACGCACTGATGATCATGGCGCGCTGGTTCTGGGATAGGGTGAGTCGGAGAGTTATGAGACATTCGCTAATCCCGCAGGGGGAGTCTCTAAGGCAGTCGACCAGCTCATTCTTGATAGCGAAACCGACTCCGTTGGGGCGGCACTCTTCCTCTGGTTTGCCTTTCCAGAAGAAGGTGTAACTTCCACCTTGTTCCTTGAGCTGGCCTTCCCCTATCCACCGGGTCTTGCTTATGGCGGCGATGTCGACATCGAAGCGTCGAAGTTCCCGGGCAATTATGGCAGTGCGGAGTTCCGGCCTGTCGCTGTTGGAGTTGTCCATGAGGGTCCTGACGTTCCAGGTCCCGAACTTCATATTGAAGGGTGGAAGATGCCTGTGCGTGAGTTCTTTTATCGTGGGGTGGCCGTTGCACACCGGCAACCACACGGGCTTAGCTGAGCAAGGTTTTAATCTAGTGGCAAGGGGTCCAAGACGACTGGTGACCAGGCACTGCTGTTTGAGCCTAATTGCCTACAGCAAGATGCGGGCCGTAAGCTCTGCGCTGAGCAGTGCCCTTCGGTCAGGACACCTTGCTGTTCATTGGAAAAGTGCCACGGGATCCTTAATGACCATGGAACACCAGACGGGGCCTTGATTTAACATCCAGAAGATGGCACCTTCGAGACTGCAGCATTCCTTCAGTGCCTGGCTGAAATATCAGCGTAGATTAAGAGTTCAAGTCCTGAAGTGGGGTTTGAACCTACAATCTTCTGACCTGGAGGTAAGCCAGAACTCTAGGTGTATCGAGGGATTTGGGGATCGAGCCGGAAAGTGGAATTGAGATCGAAGATCAGCCATGCTTTATTATTGCATGGTGGAGCAGGCTTGAGGGGCCATGTGGCCTACTCCTGCTCCTAATTTTTATATTGTATTTTAATGTGCTAGCACTGAGTTAAAGCTGATTTTTTGCCAAATGCACGCTCTTGTATGAGCCTGGACAATGAGCAATTTGACCATGAGGTATCATGGCCAAACACCATGCTATCCTCACCTTACATCAACACACAAAGAAAAATTAAAGTAAGAACATAAAAACATAAGAAATAGGAGCAGGCGTAGGTCATATGTCCCCTCGGCCTGCTCCGCCATTCAATAAGATCATGGCTGATCTGAACTTGGCCTTAATTCTACTTTCCTGCCCGTTCCCCATAACCCTTGCTTCCCCGATAGTTGAACTTGCACTTCCAAAGCACCTTTCATGACACCCCTGGACGCCCTAATGCGCTTTACAGCCAATGAAGAACTTTTTGAAATGCGGTTATAGTTGTAATGTAGGAAACGCAGCAGCCAATTTGCGCACAGCAAGCCCCCACAAACAGCAATCTGATAATGACTAAATAATCCATTCTAGTAACATAGAAACATAGAAACATAGAAAATAGGTGCAGGAGCAGGCCATTCAGCCCTTCTAGCCTGCACCGCCATTCAATGAGTTCATGGCTGAACATGAAACTTCAGTACCCCCTTCCTGCTTTCTCGCCATAACCCTTGATCCCCCGAGTAGTAAGGACTTCATCTAACTCCCTTTTGAATATATTTAGTGAATTGGCCTCAACTACTTTCTGTGGTAGAGAATTCCACAGGTTCACCACTCTCTGGGTGAAGAAGTTTCTCCTCATCTCGGTCCTAAATGGCTTACCCCTTATCCTCAGACTGTGACCCCTGGTTCTGGACTTCCCCAACATTGGGAACATTCTTTCTGCATCTAACCTGTCTAAACCCGTCAGAATTTTAAACGTTTCTATGAGGTCCCCTCTCATTCTTCTGAACTCCAGTGAATACAAGCCCAATTGATCCAATCTTTCTTGATAGGTCAGTCCCGCCATCCCGGGAATCAGTCTGGTGAACCTTCGCTGCACTCCCTCAATAGCAAGAATGTCCTTCCTCAAGTTAGGAGACCAAAACTGTACACAATACTCCAGGTGTGGCCTCACCAAGGCCCTGTACAACTGTAGCAACACCTCCCTGCCCCTGTATTCAAATCCCCTCGCTATGAAGGCCAACATGCCATTTGCTTTCTTAACCGCCTGCTGTACCTGCATGCCAACCTTCAATGACTGATGTACCATGACACCCAGGTCTCGTTGCACCTTCCCTTTTCCTAATCTGTCACCATTCAGATAATAGTCTGTCTCTCTGTTTTTACCACCAAAGTGGATAACCTCACATTTATCCACATTATACTTCATCTGCCATGCATTTGCCCACTCACCTAACCTATCCAAGTCACTCTGCAGCCTAATAGCATCCTCCTCGCAGCTCACACTGCCACCCAACTTAGTATCATCCGCAAATTTGGAGATACTGCATTTAATCCCCTCGTCTAAATCATTAATGTACAATGTAAACAGCTGGGGCCCCAGCACAGAACCTTGCGGCACTCCACTAGTCACTGCCTGCCATTCTGAAAAGTACCCGTTTACTCCTACTCTTTGCTTCCTGTCTGACAACCAGTTCTCAATCCACGTCAGCACACTACCCCCAATCCCATGTGCTTTAACTTTGCACATTAATCTCTTGTGTGGGACCTTGTCGAAAGCCTTCTGAAAGTCCAAATATACCACATCAACTGGTTCTCCTTTGTCCACTTTACTGGAAACATCCTCAAAAAATTCCAGAAGATTTGTCAAGCATGATTTCCCTTTCACAAATCCATGCTGACTTGGACCTATCATGTCACCATTTTCCAGATGCACTGCTATGACATCCTTAATAATTGATTCCATCATTTTACCCACTACTGAGGTCAGGCTGACCGGTCTATAATTCCCTGTTTTCTCTCTCCCTCCTTTTTTAAAAAGTGGGGTTACATTGGCTACCCTCCACTCCATAGGAACTGATCCAGAGTCAATGGAATGTTGGAAAATGACTGTCAATGCATCCGCTATTTCCAAGGCCACCTCCTTAAGTACTCTAGGATGCAGGCCATCAGGCCCTGGGGATTTATCTGCCTTCAATCCCATCAATTTCCCCAACACAATTTCCCGACTAATAAAGATTTCCCTCAGTTCCTCTTCCTTACTAGACCCTCTGACCCCTTTTATATCCGGAAGGTTGTTTGTATCCTCCTTAGTGAATACCGAACCAAAGTACTTGTTCAATTGATCCGCCATTTCTTTGTTCCCCGTTATGACTTCCCCTGATTCTGACTGCAGGGGACCTACGTTTGTCTTCACCAACCTTTTTCTCTTTACATACCTATAGAAACTTTTGCAATCCGCCTTAATGTTCCCTGCAAGCTTCTTCTCGTACTCCATTTTCCCTGTCCTAATCAAACCCTTTGTCCTCCTCTGCTGAGTTCTAAATTTCTCCCAGTCCCCAGGTTCGCTGCTATTTCTGGCCAATTTGTATGCCACTTCCTTGGCTTTAATACTATCCCTGATTTCCCTAGATAGCCACGGTTGAGCCACCTTCCCCTTTTTATTTTTACGCCAGACAGGAATGTACAATTGTTGTACTTCATCCATGCGGTCTCTAAATGTCTGCCATTGCCCATCCACAGTCAACCCCCTAAGTATCATTCGCCAATCTATCCTAGCCAATTCTCGCCTCATACCTTCAAAGTTACCCTTCTTTAAGTTCTGGACCATGGTCTCTGAATTTACTGTTTCATTCTCCATCCTAATGCAGAATTCCACCATATTATGGTCACTCTTCCCCAAGGGGCCTCGCACAATGAGATTGCTAATTAATCCTCTCTCATTACACAACACCCAGTCTAAGATGGCCTCCCCCCTAGTTGGTTCCTCAACAGTTATACGAGGGACCATTGGCTAGACCGAGACTCCATATCTGAGAGTGCTCATGCCCACTGTAGCACCTGTTGAGATCAGCATGGATTGAGGGTGGAGCATGAGGTCTTCCTGGTCCATATGGCATGGCCACGTACTGCCCTAATGAGCTGGGCCAGCAGGCAGGCAATCTTTACTTGCAGGTTGCAAAATGTGTGTAGTGGTGTTCTTGCTCAGGAATGTTATTAAATATAAATGAATGCAGTGAAAAATAAATGGCAGGGATTTGCAATTCATGGAAGCATGTTTTTTTTACTGGACTAGGAATCCAGAGGTCTGGACCAACAATGCAGAGAAAATACTTTAAAAGTTCAAAATTCAGTTATTAAAAAATAAAGAAATCAACACATTTTTTTAAAAGTAGCATCGGTAAAAAAGACCATGAAGTTGTCAGATTGTCATTACAATCCCAACCGGGTTCACTAATGTGCTTTAGGGAAGGAAAGCTGCCATCCTTATCCAGTCTGGCCTATCTGTGACTCCAGTCCCACACCAACAGGGTTGACCCATATCTGCCCTCTTGAAGTGGCCTGGCAAGTCACTTCTTTGCTTCAAACTGCTACACACAGTGGTTCGAGCCCACCACCACTTTCTCAATGCAATGGGGGATGGGCAATCACAGCCTTGCCAGCGACGCCCACATCCTGAGAATGAATGAAAAAGAATACAATGGTGGTCTGAAGTGTTAATTGGTTAATCAACCCAGGAGGCCATCATCTGCAAACCCTTACATCTTGGAGAGTGGCCAAAAATGGCCCACATTGTACATTTTGGGACACTTTGCCTCGAAAGAAAAACAATGTGGGCTATTTCTTGACCAGCTGTTTGGTTTGTAGATGATAGCTCCTTGATCTGTTCAATTACCAAGGATTTTTAATATATTTGCAATTGTATTTTTTTAGCTTATCTGTGCATTTCACAGTCTTTTTTGTGCTATGTATTAAATGGTAAAGAAGTTTCTCTGGAATTCTCATCAGATTTATGAGTGACTATCTTACATTTAAAGCCCCAAGTTCTGGTCTGGCCCACGTGGAAACATCTTCTCAATGTCATCGAAAATAATTCTGATATTTTATGATGTACTGTAAACCGTGCTGCAATACGTATCGGAATAGAAGAACTTTTATAGTGCAGTACATTTTTTCTATTTTTTTTTCACTATTTAGCTCTCCATGTCATTTATTGATGTCGTTGATTCAATGTTTAAAATATATATTACAAAACGGAAGCTTTTGAGGTGCGTTGCAGCTTCACTGTTTTGTTAAAAAAAAGACTCTAGTTTCAGATGCTGGACTTGTTCAGTCTCCTCGTGTTACAATGAAGATACTGACTAACTGAGATGTTTTTGCAGGGATTTGTTATGCACAATATGACAGCTGGTTCATGTTGAGCCTCTTGATTTGGATGTTAAATAATATTCATGCCACACTGAAGTACAGTAATTGCAGTAACAGGACACAGGAAATGGTTTCGGGTTCGCAATATGGATTCTTACTCTTGGTGACCCATTAAAGCTGTTTTGGGTTGCACATCGGAACAATGAAATGTCACGCTCACAAGGACAATGTTGGAATGTGATACATGAGGCTGACGAGCTAAATGTAAAATAAATGGTATTGTGACTGGTTTAGCCCGGTGAAACTGTAAAGCATTAATATGATGAAGAAAAGTCCCTCTCGGGTTAGCAAACAAAAAAGGTGTCATTACAATAGTTTTTAAGATAAATTGTGAAATCTACAAGGGTTGGTGGTTCATGATTTCATGGCCAACAATTGTGCCATCTGAGATCTTAGAAAATGCTAAAGTTTGCTTTTGATCATTTGTCATTTTTTTCAACAAGATCTAACGTAATGAAAATAAAAATGGAATAGTTTTGAATCGATGCAACCAATGACCTGTGAAAATGCTTCATTATTTTTATGTTAAAATGTTGTCTGCCTTGAAGCAGCAGCAAAATTAGTCTTGGATGGTTGTGGTTTGAAGAAATAATACATAAAATGCTTTTGAAAAATCAATAAAACTGAAGACAGTTTGTCTCCGCATAGCTATGCATAAAATATTAATGAATTATAACATCCTGCTGGAGAACATGATACATTTTTTGAGACTGTTGGGGAGGGTGGGAGCGGGGCAGGAGGGTTAAAAAGAAGTCAAGTTGTTAAAAAAAAACAGATATAGTGATTCCCTTTTAAGAATTTTTCCTTGCTCTTACTTGACATGAAAACATGCTTTTTTTTAATTTATAAGCTTCTTTTGATCTTTGATACTGTAATCAAAGAAAATGAATTAATTTCAATATATTAAGCTTTTACACTCTAATTGAGTATTCAAACTGTCTTTGAGGTATGTTTTTTTTTATTGAGGCGAATTTAGTGTTCTTATTTTAATAGTTATTGATTTTTGTTGTTACAAACTTTATTAGAAAACCAACTATATTGAAAGTGATGACCCGTGATAGATATATATTTTTGAACAGTTGACTGTACTGTCAAAATATTGCATGGATACAACTCCATTTGTTTGACTGAATTGGTGAAGACAAATCATTTAGCTTCAGCATTCAAATCCTATTTGATCACAAAGAATACAACAGAATTTATGTAACTTGCCTGCAATTAAATACAGATTATGTCTCAATTTTCAAATCTGCAGCCATGATATTGCGGTAAGTGTTTGCTTGGGTTGTAGTAATCCTGTATTAAAGGCCTATGTGGAATGAATCTCCTGTGTAGAATTCTAACCTTGTGCACATTGTGTGATGTCTGATATCTGGGAATGATTTCAAAGCGTATTCCAAATTTTGGAGTTAAGGCGGTTACATACAGCTTCCGTGCAGCACTCTCTCTTGTAACATCATCTGTATCTTTTGAGCAGATTACCTCTTCATAATCACTCCTATGTATCCAATATTCTACATAAATCTTGACAGAAATTGCAAACATAATTCTTTGAATATTACAATAAGACACTGTTGTGAAATATCCCTTGGGCTAAGTCAGGTTATTATTAGGTGATGTTTGCTTTGTTACCACCCAGTATAAATATGTCCACCTCTCTTGCTACACAGAGAAAATTCAAATTCCATTCATGAGAATAAGGGTTTGCACAGTAAATAAAGTATCAAGTTGTTTGTTAATCTTTTTAGTCTTTTACAACTTATCCCTTCAGGAACATTTTAAGAACTATTGACATAATTAATGAACTGGCCTTGGGTTGTTTTTTTCTACATTAAAGGCACTATACATAAACACAAGTTGCTATTTTTAAAAATTCGTTCCGGGATGTGAATGCCGTTGGCAAGGCCAGCATTTATTGCCTATCCCTAATTACCCTTCCGCCACCTTGAACTGTTGCAGTCTTTGTGGTGAAGGAGCTCCCACAGTGCTGCTAGGGAGGGAGTTGCAGGATTTTGACCCAGCGACGATATATTTCCAAGTCAGGATGGTGTGTAACTTGGAGGGGAACTTGCAGGTGATGGTCTTATAGATGATACACACTGCAGCCACGGTGCGCCAGTGGTGGAGGAAGTGAATGTTTAAGGTGGTGAGTGGGGTGCCAATCAAGCGGGCAGCTTTGTCCTGGATGATGTCGAGCTTCTTGAGTGTTTTTGGAGCTGCACTCAATCCAGGCAAGTGGAGAGTATTCCATCACACTCCTGACTTGTGCCTTGTATATAGTGAAAAGGCTTTGGGGAGTCAGGAGTGAGCTACTCACTGCAGAATACCCAGCCTCTGACCCGCTCTTGTTGCCACAATATTTATGTGGCTGGTCCAGAGGAAGTAGAGGAAATAGTGCAGTGAGTTCTGAATATGTATTGCAAGTCTATCACTCTGCACAAAGTGGAAATGTCAAACATAGTTCAATAGTAGATTTGACTTTTTTCAAATGGTAATCCATCTCTGGTATAGTTAATTTGTATTTCATCCCACAGAGCAAAGATGGTGCAACTGTTGGTAACGTTGACCTCTGTCATCCTTACTCTTGATGTACTATTGTGAGGCCACTTCTAGCAGTAATATTAAAAGCCATTACAGATTGTGGCTGATGTAAATAACAGTTTGATTCCTTGAATTGAACTCTGAGCTCTGCAGTGATAGAAACTGATTTTTTTATTGAAAGTAAAAAGAAAGACAGACTTGCATTTCTGTAGCGCCTTTCATGACCTCGGGATGTCCCAAAGCGCTTTACAGCCAGTGAAGCACACTGTGAAATGCAGTCACGGTTGTAATGCAGGAAGTATGGGGTAAATAACCAGGGAGCAGTTATTTACGTCTGTGACTCTGCAATTTTAGTGTGGTTTCTGTTTTGATTTGATAGCTAATCAGTTTGAAATATGCGAATCTAACTTGCCATACAACAGAAATGGCTAGCTGAACAACTTGGTTAACAAAAAAATGTTGATATGGCCAGTGGATAGGGGTGATTTTAACCCTGCTCGCTCAGCAGAAACCTGGCGGGTGGGCAGTTTAAATCGCCCTGGCTTTTGCCTGTCCGAAAGCTGCCATGATCGCAACATCTCAAGTTTAACCTGCACTCCCAAACAGGCAGCAAGGACACGCGCCCAGAGCTCATGGACCCTTCTTTACATGTGCATGTTACGGCCCAATGACATCATTAAGACCCGACTGTAATTTTAACACCGGCTTGAGCGGGGAATCACCTGAAGTTAAAATCAGGACCAATTTTTTTGTTTTGTTGCGATTTTTATTATTTAACTCCAGGAAATATCCATAGTATTCTCATTGGTGGTAGTTGAAGAAGTCCCGGTTGTGTTTCAGTTCACGGAGAAGATAGGTTTCAATAATAAATTGGCTGAAGGAGAAAAAGGCGTGCTTAAATTACTATGACTGTGCTACCCTAGTCTTTTTCTTTGGCAGCTCCCCGGAGTCGAGGATGATTTGCTTCCACACTAATGAGTCCTTAGGTGACTGATGAGATCAATGCGGAATCTACAGACTCTGTCACAGGTGGGGCAGATGGTGGTTGGAAGGACGGGTGGGTGGGGTGCTTGGTTTGTTGTGTGTCCTTCTGCTGTTTGCGCTTGACTTCTGCGTGCTCCCACCGAAGAGACTCGAAGTGGTCGGTGCCTTCTCGGATGATTCTCCTCCGCTTTGAACGGTCTTGGGCCAGGGATTCCCAAGAGTCGGTGGGGATGTAACATTTTTTTACAACCCTAGTAGTACAGTGCAAATGCACTCGATGGTTTGGTGGTTTGCTATATAGATCACAAATACCACATTCAATCCCAGGTCTGCACTGGGTTCACAAGATGGACACACATGAGTTTGGCAATTTGACCCCTCTTAGCTCATAGACCTTACAGACCTTTCCCCTCCAGCCCCACCCCCCAGCCCCCCATTTCATGACATCCAACTTTTTTTTTAAATCCTGATTTATTTCTGCCGGTACTCTACCTAGAAGTCCATTCCACGTGTTTTTAACGCCTTGTATGAAGAAGTTGTTGCTGACATCATTGCTAAATTTGTCACCTTCAAATCAGGAGAGGAGAAAACTGGTGCTGGTGGACTTGCCTATGATGAGCTGCCAGAACTTCAGATACTTGGTCATCTTAAGACACATGTTGATCAGGATGAACCCAGTAAAAACTGTGGTTCCTTCGAAATCAATCCACTTGTGTCTCCCTGCTTACAATGCATTACAGGAAGGAAGAAAAATGGTTAGGGAGTGGTGATTGGGCGGTGAGGAGGGAGTAGTGTTCACCTATTCATTGCCCTCATAGATTATGAAGACATTAACATCTGGATTGGAGTGTTTTAGAAATCCATTCATGGTATTTATTCGGGTATAAGTTGAGTCTGCTCTTTACAGGTATCGAAGAAAAGACTTTCATCCCACCTATCTGGGGGATCTTCAAACCCAGGCCGCTGGAGTGAAGATGAAGCGTGTAAAGCTGCTGCACCATCTAGTCAATCTTTAAATCAATCAGATTTATTTATTTTAATCATATACCCCATTCCACCAATATTTAGGAAATAAAGTTTTCTTGATACAACATATGAGACTATAAATACTTCAGTTTATGCAACTTTGGTCACCAGTTGATGTTGCAAGTTTTCTACAATTACGAGTGGGCTAGATTTTCGGTTCTGTTCATTTCGGGGTGGTAATGTCAGCGGGGCGGTAAAAAGTTTGCGCCCAGGAACAGTTTGTGCCTCAGTCAGCAAAATTCATTCGCTGGGCCCTGAGTGTGGGGCGGAGCGCTAAGGGAGGCTGAGCAACTGAAAATCCCGAGCAAAACAGCAAGACCTCTGAGTGTTGTAAGAGAGGGGGGAAAAAAACCTGCAAAAAAAAACCCTCACCAAAAACATTCCAATAAATAACTCACCACCACCACAACATAAATCGCAACAAAACCCCAATCTTGCCTGAAGTCGACATTACTTACCTCACTGCGGCCGCCAAAGCTCGGACCGCCAGCTTTTACAGGCAGTTCCAGCACGGGGTGCTACGGGGCGATACGGATCGGGTGGCAGCCAAAAATCGAGCCAGCGTTGCAACCAGGGGCATTGCACACCGGCTCGCCTCTCCCGGTGGTAATGCTCCGCGTCCCGTCAAAACCGGCACCGAAAGTCCCGGCGGGGCGCTGGAAGCTGGCCACCCGCCTGGAAATGATTACCGACGTCATTGCCACCACTCCAGGGCGCTAACAGGGGTGCCAGAAACCTGAACATGCCGTCCGCTGTGTTTTGCTACTGCAATGTCACTGACCGTTATTCCGAAAACAAATCTTTGCTGTTGTTACTTTTCTGCAGAATAACGGCATACTGAAAGGTAGAAATCTGCTTCCAGTCAGCATCCTTGTGTTTCGTATCTGTTTACAACTAATTACTGCTAGCCCAAAGAGACGTACAAATCACTGCTGAGTGATTTGAAAGGCTCTGTTACATAACCTCCCTAATGCATTTGGTAATATATACTCTTGAGTAACCTATGGTCACTTTGTTCCTACTTACATGCTAGTCACTTGACAAATATAACATATCGGTATTGTGTTCATTATTATTTGAATTGGATATCTCAAATAAGTTTCTAATTAAATCGAGTTTACCTTTTCATGAAAATTTCAGTTTGTAAAATGTGCAAGGCACCGTTATCAAAAGCAAAAAAGACTTGCATTTGTATAGCGCCTTTCACGACCTCCACGCATCCCTAAGTGCCTTACAGCCAAGTGTACTTTCGAAGTGTCATCACTGTTGTAAGGTAGGAAACGGGGCAGCCAATTTGCGCACTGTAAGATCCCACAAACTGCAATGTGATAATGACCAGTTAATCTGTTTTTATCGGGTGTTGGTTGAGCGATAAATATTGGACGCGTTTATTTGTACTGCCAAAATGGCCGCCTTGTCTCTGATTGGCTTTCCATTATCACATGACCTGTTGCTGATTGGTCCCCTTGAAGGATAAGCCACACCCTGAAGTTTCTCTGGAATGTGTAACTGGGACCACCCAACCCAAGTTCTGACTGACTTTGCATATTATAATTCGATCCATTTCGACTTCAGAAGCCAGAGACAGTAAATCTTTATCCCAGCGCAAGTGCATTCAACTCCCAGCCGAAGTCCCTTACACCAGCGCAAGTGCAGCCTCCGAAGTCCTTTACCCCATCTATGGCGGGTGGGGGGGTATTGTGTGTAGGTCATGGATTGTTAACAGGTTTATTGGGTGCGAAGTGAATAGTGACAGTGTCATGACTTCCGATTTCATCCACTCCGACAATGCCCCTTGTAACAGACTCATCGAGCTTTCTGAGAAATTGGGTGTGGATGAATGTGACCCATCTTCCTTGAGTTTCCCCTCTCTCCCTCCCCCCTTGTCTCTCTCTCCCAGCCCCCCCGCCCCCTCTCCCCCAGCCCCCTCCCCCTCTCCCTCTATGTTTCTCTCTTTCCCCCATCCCCCACCCTGTCTGTCTCTCTCTCTACCTCTGCCCGCCACTTCTCTCTCCGCCACCCGCAGGCTCTGAGGAACAATGTGGTCTATTGTGGGGCCCCACTTCTGGTTCTGGTTTAGGGCGGGAGGCCTCGGGGGCGGAGTCCAGAGGACGTAGGCGCAGAAGAACAGTACAAATAGTTACTCTGATAAATATTGGCCAGGACACCAGAAAGCAATGCTGTGGGATCTTTTACGTCCATCTGAGCACTCCCTCAGTACTGCACTGGAGTGTCAGCCAGATTTTGTGCTCCAGTCTCTGAAGTGGATCTTGAACCCACAAACTTCAGACTCCAGAGGCGAAAATGCTATCAACTGAGCCACAGCTGACACTGTGATGATTGGGATTACTGTACTTATGGTTAAGTCTGGGACTCAATTCTGTCTACTTAAAGTTTAAGTTGTAATGGTTGACTTGACTTATAAAGACTTCCCTGCAGCAAAATACAGACTGTTCTAAATCAGTCCACTTGTGTCGCCCTACTTACAATACATTACAGGAAGAAAGAATAATGGAGCTGCTTGGGTATTCGAAGAGGATTCGAATATAAGAGTAAAGACATCTTAATGCAATTATATAGGGCTCTGGTGAGACCGAACCTGTAGTATTGTGTGCAGTTTGGTCTTCTTACCTTAGGAAGGATATACTTGCCATAAAGGAAGGTTCACCAAACTGATTCCTGGGATGGAGGGATTATCCTATGAGGAGAGATCGCCCTTTATTCTCTAGAGTTTAAAAGAATGAGAGGTGATCTCTTGAAATATACAAAATTCTTACAGGGCTTGACAGGGTAGATGCTTCCACTGGCTGGGGAGTCTAGAACCAGGGATCACAGTCTTGGCATAAAGGGTTGGTCATTTAGGACCGAGATGAACCTTAGGAATTCTCTATCCCAGAGTGCTGTGGAGGCTCAGTCTTTGAGTATACTGAAGACGGAGATCGATAGATTTTTGAATATTAAGGGAATCAAGGTAAATGGGGACAGTGCAGGAAAGTGGAGTTGAGGTAGAAGATCAGCCATGATCTCATTGAATGGTGGAGCAGCCTCGAGGGGCCGAATGGCCTACTCCTGCTCCTAATTCTTATCTTCTTATGCACAGTGTTTCAAGTTAGATTCTTTTGCGAAACGGAAGCACGCGGTTTGAAGTTTACCACCTTGTGTAATCTGGTTGTGCTTGACTGTTACTGGCCAACAGAGGGGAAAAGAGAATCTGCCAAATGCAATTATTCAGTACATTTTGTGTGTGCTTTGCAGGGCTGCAGTATATTTTTTTTAAATAAAAAGCTGAGAGGTCCTTCAATGGCAATTAATTTCAGCAGTTGGCATGGTAACGAGCTGCACACGATCGAAAAGATCTTTGGTCAGCATTGATGTCACCTGGGGTGGGAGGAGGGATGCAGCAGTTTGACTCCTTGCCTCCCAAGGTAGGGAGACCATTAATCAGCTGCGGTGCTGCTTATGATTATTATCTGGCGGTTTATGATCATTATCTGGTAGAAGAAAAAAGTCAGTGAATGTGGATATATTTTCACAGCTAAGCTTGATTGTGATGCTGGCTCTCTCCCCACCTCCCCACCCTGCCAAAGTCTCATAGCTCAATAGACTGTTAACACTCTGTTCTAGCTTACTCATGAAGCATTGCTGCTTCGGTGAGGTACTAGAGACTGCCACTGGCCCATGGAACTGTATCCCTGCATGAATCTGTGCTTTGAGATGAGGAGACAATGATGGGTTTGAAGTAATATTAGGCTTGTTTATCATGCAGTTTGTATTTAACTCTTAGTGACTTGAGTCAAGATTTCAGCATCAAAAGGAAAATACTGTATTTAAACATTTGGCATCAAGTACAATACCATATTCTGTTTTGACTTGGTAATATTTTTCTAGGGACAAGTTTTACTGACGACAGACGAGGGGTCATCAATGTGCAATTATTCTAAACGCTGCCAAAAGTTACATTGTCTCCTTTTCATGCCAATGCAGTTTAAGTTGTGCATTCAGGTAAATGGCTGATTTGGTTTCTCTATCATACTCTAGTTGAAACAAACAAACCATCGTTCCTTCTTCTTTTGTGACACAAGTGTTTTCTTTCCCCAAGTCTTTTGCAGCAAAATTGGAAGTTCTGAAATGTAGATCTTTTCAAATTAATCAAGCTCTGTTCTCTGGCTCTCAGTAATCAGGTTGGTTTGGTTCTCTGCACTGCTCATACTGGCCTATGTAGCTCAATGCAGAAAGATGGCGATCTCCTGAAAGTACTACGTCAGACCATGTAGGGGAGTTGGGAATGTGAATAAGTTGAGACCCACCTGTGTCTGTATGTCTGGGTGGGGGAGGGAGAAATGAGCTGAGAAAGAGGCTTTATTCCAAAGCATTACCCAGCAGGGAGTGAAGTGCTATGTCATCTGTGGCTCAGTAGGTAGCACACTCACCTCTGAGTCAGAAGGTTGTGGGTTTAAGTTCCATTCCAGGGACTTGAGGACATAAATCTAGGCTGACACGCCAGTGCAGTGCTGAGGGAGTACTGCACTGTCAGAGTGCCATCTTTCAGATGAGACGTTGAATCGAGGCCCCGTCTACCCTCTTAGGTGGACGTAAAAGATCCCATGGCACTATTTCGAAGAAGAGCAGGGGAGTTATCCCTGGTGTCCTGGCCAATATTTAACCCTCAATCAACATCACAAAAACAGATTATCTGGTCATTATCACATTGCTGTTTGTGGGAGTTTGCTATGCGCAAATTGGCTTTATTTATTTATCCTATCTATCTATTTATTTGTTTGTTTATTTATTTATTTATGAGGATAAATGGGTGTCTCAATTTTGCAGATGATACTAAATGGGAAGGGTGGGTGGCAGTGGCCAGTAAGGTCTGATGCTGGCAAGGAATTTCAGAAGGACCTAGACATTATTTGCAAAAGGTGTTGAACTCGGAAGGGGTCAGTGGATGGTAAACTAAAGACTGGAGGGAGTCACGTCTGAAATAGGCAAACAATTACAGAAGAACTTGCACAGCATTTTCAAATTGGTAAGAACCATTGCAAATTAAATTGTGGAGTTCAATCCTGAGGCCTTCATGCTGAAGCTGTACATTACTCTGGTCAGGCTGCACCTTAATTATTAGATTCAGGTCGTTAAAGGACATGGAAACCTGTGAACCCTGGAAGTAGTGCAGAGAAGAGCTAAAAGGCTGATCCCTAATGTCAGAGGACTGAGCTACGAGAAAAGTTAGGAAACCTCAGATGGTTCTGCCTTGAGAGCTGGCCTTTTTGAGGTACACAAGATATTCAGTGGGATAGAAAGATTTAATCCTGAGTGCTATTTTGAGTTGAACCAAAATTGCAGGACTAGAGGTCCAACTGGTAAAAGACAAGGTTAGGACTGATGTCCGAAAGCACTTCTTCACACTCAGCGATTAATACTTGGAATTGAGACAAAAACCTCCATGTCATTCAAGTGACAGTGGGTGCTGTGATGGGGTTGGGAAATAGTAGGTTTCCATGGAAGGATACATCTCATGAGCTAAATGACTGCTCTCCTCTGTACTTACCTTTACAGTCTTATTCAGACTATGTTACTTCTTCAAGGAAGGCGAAGGAGAAGAGGAGGAAAACCAGGAAGGAAGACATCCAAAAAGTTAACTGGCGAACAATGTGGCAGAGTTATGTTAAAATTTTGGTTGCTGGTTTTTGACATAATGCGGTCAAGAATCACAGCTGGGATTTTCCCCCAAATCCTGGAATTTTTGGGGTAGAGTGAGGAAAATGAAACTACGTTTGTGGCATATTATTTTATCCCAAAAACGGTTGAGATACTGGGTGCTCGCATACTCTATGCCCAATTAATTAATACAAAAGCGAAATACTGTGGATGCTGAAATCTGGAATAAAAACAGAAAATGCTGGAAATCTCAGCAGGTCAGGCAGCATCTGTGGAGAGGAAGCAGAGTTAATGTTTTGGGTCGATGACCCTTCGTCAGAACTGATGCTGCTTGACCTGCTGAGATTTCCAGCTTTTTCTGTTTTTATAGCCGAGTTTATTAATATGCGCACGGCTAATTGTGGAATTGGTTACGACGGTAAATTCATGTTGTTTAATGTTTGTCAGGCAGTTTTTCATCCCTGGATTACATTTTTTTTTAAATGTTTTAGTTTGCATAGTAATTCGGATAATTTGCATAAAGATTGTTGGTGTTCTGTGTCGTCTTGTATAAAGATTAACATCTTGCTGTGATAAAAACAGCACGTGGCAGACCTGCTGATTCAATCCTTTGTTCATTTTGGCAGCAAATCTGCACATTCGAAGGTTGCTGCGAAGTTGAAAGTATTTGAGTACTTCAATACCTTGCTTGATGAGGAATATAGCATTACTTAAAATTTTAAAAACTGTGTGCGAATTTGCCAGAAGGGATTGAATTACATAGTTTAACTGCCTTATGGGTATGTATGTTAGGCTTTCATTGAAGGTATCCTGAAGGTATAAATATTTGAGGTAAAGTTTCAGCTTCTGATCTCTGGATATATTGAACCCAATTCCTAAAAGCGCTCTCCCTTCAAACAAGTCAAGCACTCTACTGTAGACATTGGTCCAGATTTTGTGGTAGGAATAACAGTGAGGCTATCGGCGCACATCTTTAGTAAGGACTAAATCGGACAGTAACTTTAGGCGTCCACACATGTATAGTTAAACACAGAAATCAGGAAGTTGCTGTCTGAGTTGGTCTGCTCCTCCACAAGCTTCGCGAGAGATTCAGCATTCAAACACCTGAATGCCGCGAAGTTGCGGTACTTACCCACGAGATGCCCACTAAACATGCTAAGTGTAAGCGAATTTTTAATGGTGTGACGTCTTAATTGCCACCAAACAACATCTTTGACACTCAATGTACTTTTACAAGTGTCATTCCTTCAGATTTTAATTATAATTGGATATTTTTTTTAATTATAAAATTTTGAACTTTTATCTTTCTGTCCCTTTAATCTCTCTCCCAGTCCCATCTTTCTTTCCATCTCTTTATTTTACTTTCTGTACATGATTTTACAATGAATTAAATATTCTAACTTACACTACCTGGTTTCGACTCTTCGGGGCCGAAATTGCCCAACGCCCCAAACGAGTCGCGCCTACTGCTCTTGAAGTGTTCCGGATTGGGGCGAACAATCCGGAGAATTCAGATGTTGGTGCTTTTTTTAAAAAATCGGGGCAGAAGTGGGGGCGGGACGGAGTGGCCGACGCTGCAAGTCATCAGTGCCGCGCTGTCGATGTCATCGCACTGGTGCGTCACAGCGTCCCTCCCCATCAGTTAAAGGGGAGGGCCGCTGCGAACTCTGCAGCCACTTTCGTGGCAAACACTGGGCCACTAGGGAGGGTTTCGGCCGGGCCAGTGGCCTGGCGTTGGCGGCCCGGCCGAACCCATGGCAATAATTGTTGACGCAACCTGGCAGTCGTCCGCCAAAAAAAAAAACATGGAGTCGCCGGCAGCACCACCTCCCCTCTAAGGGCAGCCATGCCAACAGATAGCGTACCGACAACTCCCGCGGGGCAATTTTCAAATGGGGCAATTTCAGTGAGGGGTCGGCGCATGCACACTGCGGCGGGAAAACGGACAGAGTGGTACCCTATACCGCTCCGAAACTGAAGCAGTGCCATTTATAAAATGGCGGAGACTCGGCGACCAGTCTGCACCGACCTGGCACGGCTGCCCTTAAAGGGGAGGTGGCGCTGCCGGTGACTCCATGCCACGGGTCTTATCGAAACGAGCAAAGTCGGCCTGTGACTCAGTAAGGACTCTTCAATCTGACTGGTTGAAGATACATGGGGGCCGAAATCTAGGGTCCGGATAAGGCCCGTTACCGCCATTTTGCGGCGGCCATGCGGCGGAATCAAGTGGCCACCACATTGCAGTCCATTGGCCGCCACGATCCAAAATTAGATGCAGTTGAAGCTCAGTTGAAAGTAGCTTGTTAAGGCATGAGTTGATCTATTGGGGATCAAGGGGTATGGCGAGAAAGCAGGAATGGGGTATTGAGGTGAATGATCAGCCATGAACTCAATGAATGGTGGTGCAGGCTCGAAGCGCCGATTGGCCTACTCCTGCACCTATTTTCTATGTTTCTATGTTTCTATTGCATAGCTCTGCTGTGGCTGAATTAAACTGGTATAAAGCAAATTGACTCGCAGCAAGTCAGGTTATCGGTTGTCATGACTACACTGATTTTTTTTACATGTAGATATGTGACTGCTTATGAGATATGGAACAAAGATAATTTTCTGCAGCAGACTTGGGTATCTGTAAGGAAGAACCTGCATTCATATCATGCATTATCATGTCCCCAAATGCTCCAGAAGTCACCAGCTGAATTGCACACAGCAAGGTTTCTCAAATGAAGTTAATCTGTTGTTTACCGGTGTTGGTTGTGGGAGAAACGTTGGCCAGGACACAAGAAGGAACTCTTTGCTTTCCAAATCATATCATAGGCAGTCCCTCGAAGCGAGGATGACTTGCTTCCACGCCAAAAAGGAATGAGTTCACAGGTGTTTCAATGAAGGACCTAATATTCCAGATCCCAAACTACATCTTGAAGGGTGGAAGATGCCTGTGCGGGGATTTTTTTAACGTGTGGTGGCCGTTGCACACCAGCCACCACACGGACTTGACAGAGCTAGGTCTTGGTCCAGTTTCAAAGATTACCCAAGATGATTGGAGACCAGCTCTGCTGCACGGACCTAGCGCGCACACATATCGCAGTGTGGGCTGGCCCGTGCTGCCCCTGGGCCCTCGCCTCTTCCGAGCCCCAAGCTCACGCCCCTCCTGGGCCCCGATCACTTCCATCTACAAGCTCTTACCGCTCCTTCGCCCTTCCTGCTGTGCCTGCCCGCACTGCAATCAGTAACCTGGCTTCGCAGCTGTCTCCCTCCTGCAGCAACACGCCGCCACTCACTGCTCCCTCCAATGGCCCCGGCCTGCTGATGGTCTTGCACAATCCACACGTTCAGAGTGCTGTGAGCTCTTTAATATCTAGATGACCAAGTGTGAGTTTACTCACTGGCTATTTCGCTCGGGTTTTAAAATCTGCTTAGACCTTTGTAGGGATTATTTCCGACTTTCACACCTCCCACATTAGGTGTTAGAATTGAGATCGTGGACCTGAATCCACTTTAACAGAAAACCACACAGATACACTATCTCCCAGAGATCTTTTATTTAACTACTAACACGTGGATTAAATAAGAACCCAATTAATCCTGTCCTGGAGCCTTCAAGTGCCCGGTGGCCAAACCGACGATCACGTGAAGTGTGTTGAAATCTTTAAATGTCTTCTCTTCGTTAGGCTAGATAGCCGACTGCAGTAAAAAAAACTAGGTATTGTGTCAGTTCTTATACTTTTTGTGTTCAGATTCTTCTCATGGTGTTCACATGTACACCTCAATGATTGGCTTACTCAAGCATGGCTTTTCCCTTGTTTATGGTTGGTTCGAAGTTTAGTGGGATTAATTTATTACGCATGTCACTTGTTGCAGTTTAATGAGGGTCTTATCTCAAGACACTGATGGTCAGTTCCACTGGTTCCCAGATTTGTCCTTGGTTACAATTGCTTCTTTTGTCTGAGCAATGTCTGTTAAAAAATGTTCTGTCATATTCCTGTTCTCAACTTGAAAGTTCTCCTTGTTGTCGGGGATGTTTAAAATAGATTTTCCTTCACGTTTTAGTAATTTAACAGTGGGGTTACATATTGAAGTTTCATCTGAAGGATGACACCACAAATATTGCAGCTCTCCCTCACTATTGCACTGGAGTGCCAGCCTAGGATTAGTATTCAAGTCCTAGGTTGGCACTTAAACGCACAACCTTATGCCTCAGAGGGAAGAGTGCTACCAACTGAGCCAAGCTGATGAAGGCATATCTTCAGTACTCTGGGATGTTGCAGATAATTGCTTAGTCAACTAGATCATTGGTGGGACTTGGATAGGTAGCACTGGGATTCTTCCCACTGGGCTCCTGGTAATTCTTCACTAGTGTCTTTCAGACCCCATAGCCTTTCCATCACCGAGACCACCTACTTCCACCTTCGTAACATCACCCATCTCCGTCACTGCTTCTGCTCATCCGCTGCTGAAACCCTCACCCATGCCTTTGTTATCACTAGACTTGACTATTCCAATGGTCTCCTGGCTGGCTTCCCATCATGCACCCTCAGTAAACCTGAGCTCATCCAAACCTCTGCAGCCCGTGTACTAACTTGCATCCAGTCCCATTCACCCATCTCCCCTCACCTACATTGCCTTGTTTTCAAAACCATCCATGGCCTCGTCACTCCCTATCTTTGTAACCTCCTCCAGCCCTACAACCCTCCGAGATCTCTGCGCTCCTCCAATTCTGGCCTCTGGCTCATCCCCAATTTTCTTCACACCACCATTGGCGGATGTGACATCAGCTGCCTAGAGCCTAAGCTCTGGAACTCCCTCCCTAAACCTCTCTGCCTTCCTACCTCTCTCCTCCTTTAAGCCATTCCTTAAAACCTGCCTTTTTGACAAAGCTTTTGGTCACTTGTCCCAATAACGTTTTATCTGGCTTGGTGTCAAATTTTAATTGATAATCGCTCCTGTGTAGCACCTTGCGACATTTTACGACATTAAAGGTACAATATAAATGTAAGTTATTTTTTGTAGCTGGACAAGCCAGTGGCTAACTTTTTGCTCGTAAGGTGTGCGGTTTTAGGTGTTAAACCTCTGCAATACCTTAAGCCTTAGCTCTTGCTAAACTGTGAATAAATTCTTTGGGCTTAGGTAAGAGAATGTACAGGTATTTCTACATGGAGAGAATTTGCATTCATTATTTGATAAACTGCTGCCCCACTTACAAGGATTAATTAGTAATTTGGGGATTTGTGACATGGTGATGGGTTTCTGTACATGTGCATCCAACTTCCTCCAAAAAAATATAAAGATTCAGCCTGTCTCTTGTTTTCCAATGGCACCTTTTGCTACGTTGCTACCTTTTATATAGCACCTTTCACGATTAGTCGAAATCCCAAAGCACTTTCCAGCCAATCCCACAAACAGCAATATGATAATGACCAGATAAACTGTTTTTGTTATGTTGGTTGAGGGATAAATATTGGCCAGGACACCGGGGATAACCCCCCTGCTTGTCTTCAAAATAGTGCCATGGGATCTTTTACGTCCACTTGAGAGAGCAGACGGGGCCTCGGTTTAACGTCTTATCCGAAAGATGGCACCTCCGACAGTGCAGTGCTCCCTCAGTACTGCACTGGACTGTCAGCCTAGACTCTTGTACTCAAGCCTCGAGTGGGACTGAACCCACAACCTTCTGACTCAGAAGCGAGAGTCTCTTCATAAAACTTCATAATAAATCTTAATTTAAATGTATAATTTAGGTTTAATCTTTATTACTGTTTTCAGATACCAATTATTAATGACCTACCTACGAATCTATATAGAAACTGAATTCACTTGAGTCCTGCATAGTACAAAGAACTTTTAATTGATTGTAATTGCTTTACTCTCCAATGCTGTCAAGTAAATGATGCAGCCCTGCTGCTCCTGGAGATGCTGGCCAGTGTTACATCCTCGTGCGTTCAATAGCCTGCGATTTTCCTGTCCACTGAAATGATGGGAGGAAAGTAGAAGCAGGAAACCCTGCCCATGACTCTAGCATGAAGACGCTGTAAAGAAGTGTTTTTTTTTGTGTCATTGCACATAGGAGCAGGAGCATCATTGGAGGCAAATAAAAAATGGGGCTGCCAGAAGCAGGGACCATTGTTTTTTTAGTTGCTCATCTGTGAGGTTCTTGCCCAAACATCAGAGAAAGTCTTGTGTCCAGAAATAAAATAGCACACTGCCAATTTGAAACATTGATGTGTGTGCGTGTTTGCCTTTTGCTCCGGTGCTGTGAAATCTGCCTTACAATATAAAAGGCACAGATTCAAAAAAACGCCCACTGAACTTCTTCACAAAATTGATTGATTTTGTAATATGAAAGGGATATCAAAGGAATAAAAGCCAGTCAGCTAAGATGAATTAGATTGAAAAACCTGTGGAGTTGTGCCAACATTTGCAAATGAGATGCAGGGTAATTATTCAATGGTATTACAATGAGGTTGCTGAAGGGGGAGATGGAAGGGAGCTCAGCATTACTTAATAAAAAATCTGCACTACTTTTTCTCTTGTCAAATTTCTCCACTTCACCCTTCTTTCCTAAAGGCATTGACTTCTTCCTGAGGTGGTGCTGCCAATCCTCTGGTACCTTAGTCACGTCACCATTATTTATGCCGGAGTTATGATGGTGATGGTTGATAAACTATCTGACTGTGATGGAATCACAGCTGAGACCAATCCTGAGCTCTACTGATGGAGAGAAGAAAAGACTTGCATTTATATAGCGCCTTTCACGAATTAGGCCTAATTTGGATGTCCCAAAGGGCTTTACAGCCAATGAAATACTTTTTGAAGTGTCGTCACTTTTGTAATATAGGAAAGGCGGCAGCTAATTTGAACACAGCAAGCTCTCAGAAACAACAATGTGATCAGATAATCTGTTTTTGTGATGTTGATCGAGGAATAAATATTGGCCAGGACACCGGGGAGAACACCCCTGCTCTTTGAAATAGTGCCATGGGAGATTTTACATCCACCTAGGAGAGAGCAAACATTTAAAGTCTCATCCGAACGACGGCACCTCTGACATTGCAGCGCTCCCGCAGCTCTGCACTGGAGTGCCAGTGTAGATTTTTATGCTCAAGTCCCTGGAGTGGCGAGGGTGCTACCAACTGCGTTGTGGGTGGCACAGACATACACTTCTAGCTGTATAGTGATCAGGCCCAGCAACTTTGGCTGATTTTTTTCTCTATAACTTATGAGTGCTGAGACTAGTTGTACTGCTGCTGCCCCCCCCTTTGCTGAGATCAGTTAACTCAGTGTGGACTGATGATCAGGATTTTCTTAGAATGTACGTCGTAGCTGCTTATTATGTAACCCTACGGACTTAAATTTCTTTATAAACTGTCAGTGACATTTTGAGCAAACGCACAAAAAAAGTGCAAACTATTTTTTTTAACCAGAAGATGAAACACATCAACAATTTCAGAACAATATAAGAAACGGAGAATTATTGTAAATAGTTCAGATATAATGGAAGCCTAACCAAATCAGCTAAGGAGCTGGAAGAGGATCCCTATATGGCCACAGAAGATATATGCAAGATCTGAAAATTTGAAGCCATGATGAGCAGGTGGAATAGAGTAGAATGAGCCTATCAAAAGTACAGGCCCGGAAATCTATAGCAAGATGCAAGAACAAACTGAGTGATCAATCCTGAGAGGAGAGGCAGATAATGTGAGATTGTAACTATTGGGTGGCCAGCTGACTGAGCGGGCAATTCCTCCAGTTAGATCCCGGTTCACTTTGAGGCTAGGCCTAATTAACGTACATCTGGCGAATTGCATGCCCTGCATGTGTGTCCAAACGCAGCTCCCTAGCTCTGGACCAGTCCAGTGTCCCGGAGGCTGACTGGATCGGCAGATAGATTGCTCCGGGGTTGGCATTGGGGTTAGTGGCCCACGTTATCCTGTTCAGCTTCTCCCCTTGGCCTGCAAAAATAAATCCAGCACCTATGCCTTTCCGGGCCTCTTCCTATTGCCTGCCAGGTTTTACTGAACGGCGCATGCATGGCCCACGTACCGCCTAGTAGGCTGTTTAAATTGCATCAGAGTCCTGCGTTCGTCAAATAACTCTGATTTGTTTGCATTCATGAGCCTGCCACCTGATTCAGGCCAGCATCTGGGCTGCCCAAAGAAAAGCCCCAGGAAAAATCATGGCGGAGCAAGATTGAGGCAGTAACCTATCTTTTCTTTGTTCACGGGATATGGGTGTCGCTGGGAAGGTCGGCATTTATTGCCCAACCCTGATTGCCCTTGAGAAGGTGGTGGTGAGCAACCTTCTTGAACCGCTGCAGTCCGTGAGGTGACGGTACTCCCACAGTGCTGTTGGGGAGGGAGTTCCATGATTTTGACCCAGCGATAATGAAGGAACGGCGATATATGTCCAAGTCAGGATGGTGAATAACTTGGACGGGAACTTGGAGGTGGTGGTGTTCCAAATCGACCACCTCGATATTCGTTCTGCTACAGCCCCAATTCCGTTGGGAGGAGCAGGCTAAACCCACCCACCCACCCACCGACCCCCCCTCCCCCCCCCCCCGCCCCCGCTGTAGAATCACTTCTTCGGAGACAATTTCCTGGGTGACCGGGGGTGGGAGGAGAAGGAAAAGAGATGCTAAACCCTCTATCACTGAGAACGGAGGTAATTTTCCCCCCTTGCGAGAGCGTGTGCCAATTAAGGACTGCTAGAACTCCCAGTGGCAAGATTTCAGAAAGGAAAATCATAGCCACATAAATTTCACCTAAAAAAATAATGTGAAAATAAATAACCCTCTCAGAAATGGACTGATCCCCAGGAGTCATTTTAAACCACGCAATTTGGTGATGCAGAACTGCGTGGAACCTTGGAACTGCACAGAAGAGATCATTAGCAAGATCCCCCATGAAGAACATTCACTGACGTGAAGTGGGTTGCGATCAACCTTGATGCCAGCAAATCATAACAATAACTTGAGGTGAGGTGGTAGTCCCAAAGATTTGTTGTATGGACAGTTGCTGACATCATTACAACTTCTCCGACATTAATCAAGGATCTCTGATCGCTAGCAAAATGAATGGTGTGCTACATATGATGAAGGACTGATTGTCCTTCCTGCAAATGCTGACTGCAGGAGATTTTGCGAGTTGCCAGACAAAATACTTTGCTTTCCTCATTTGAGATCTTCGTTCAAATCAGTGTCCCTCATCTCTCAAAAAGGAGTTAAACTTGCCATGTCCACAGAAAGCAAAATTGCATAAAGCTGTGAAAACCTACTCAAATGTAGAATCTGTTAAGATTCTCACAGGTTGACACCGACCCAAAGAAGGCCTGCCGTGAAGCTCCTAGAGTCATCCAGACCTGCAGAGCAAGGCAATTTAATTTTTACTTTAAGCATGATGCATTTCTTCTGATGGTCCAACTGAGAATTGGTGACCTCCTCCCCCCCACCCCTCTCCCCCCTCCCTCCGCACCCCCCCCCCCCTTCAGAACTCGAGAGGACATAATTAAGTGGATTTGGGAGGGGGAGTGGGACTAGCTGGGGTGCTGTTGCAGAGAGCCAGCACAGGCTCGATAGGCCGAATGGCCTTCTTCCATGTTGCCATCATTCTATGATTCTATGATTGATTCTATGAACTGTTATAAAGACAGTCCTAACTGTGCTGGAAACTAAAATTTGGTTTTGAAATTTGAAGTGAGCAAATTGCGAATTTGCTGGTTTTCACTGTGCACCTGCTGAACGATGTTGAGAATTTTCCATCGAAAGTAAGTACTTTTGATTTTTGATCTCATTGCTCTAGACAGGATGACAGAAGTGAAACTATGGCAGAGATGTTCATGGGAGTCGAAAGTCTTAATTTCCACTGTGGTGCCACAACTTCACAAGTTAAATTACTTCCAGTTACCCAGCACAAATTGTTCTTGTAAAGTTTTTTTTCAGACTTTAAGTCTTGTAAGTTAGAAATGGAACACTGGATTGGCCGTCCATGTTTTATAATACTCACTTCCAGTTCTGCTTGTGATTTATGACATCAGTGTCATTTGGTGAAATGGTGTATTATGAGGTTCCCTGTTTCCCAGCCTCCGTGTCTTAGTCACTTTCTTTTTTATGTTTGGTAAACTGTGTTGGAATCGAGCCCAGTGCAGCATGGTTTGAGATTATATGACTGTCTTGACATCTGTTAAGGATCACATGTGAAATGAATTCTGGCACTGTTGGATGAGTTTTAGTATAGTTGTATTTTTGAGGCTACATAAGTGGAGATTAGAGGAAATGCGGTGTCTAATGCACAAAACAATGCTTCACACTATTGGTAGGTGAATGCAGAAATGGAGAAAAAATTGCCATCATCCATTTCTCTCTTTTTAATGAGCATTGTAATTTAATTCATTATAAATTTATGAACGTGCCAGTTTTTTTTGCCTTGAATACAATTAAATGTTAGTTTTTAAATAAAGGCTAGTTAAAAGCCAAGGTCTCGGTTACAAATGACACGCTTACCTGAGAATCGACAAGGAACTTCAACTGTGAAGTTGTTAAAGTATGCGGACCTTGACCCTGACAAGGAAAGACTCAGGAAGCATGCAGGCAAAATCAAAGGATAAGGAGTCTAGAGTGTGGTAAAGTTGGTGTTTATCAGCTTGACATGCTTGGTAGCTGCCTTGCCTCTGAGTTAGAAAGTTGTGGGATTGAGCCACAGGCACAAATGCATTTCATCGAGCTTGACACTTAAGTACAGTTTTAAAAAAAAGAGCAGAAAGACTTGTATTATACAGCACCGTTATCATGTTCCTGAGAAGTCTGACAGTGCTTCACACATGACTTCTGTAGCACGGATTGCAACAGCATAGAGTGGCATTTGTGAGTTTGGTAAATGGGTGAGTTCGGGCAAGCGGGGGTGGCAGGTGCTGTTTTGTCTTGTTTTTCCTACCAGTGCTGACACTAGAGCAGCTGATAAGGAGTGCGAGAGTAGGAGACGGCGGCCCAGAGACCAGCCCAACCAGTTGCAGACAAAGATAGAGGGGTGCGAAAGTGAGAGGTGACGTCATAGCCAAGCTGGTAAGTGGTTGGCTGTTCGACTGGTAAGTATAACTCTCTTTTAGACTGACTTTTAGATTGGTTTAATTGGCAGCGAACTACTAAGTAGCTGTTTGGTGTTTAAGTAAATTTTAGTAAGTAAATTAATTTAAGGGTTAAGTCATGGCAGGAGAGCTCGAACCCGTGCCATGCTCCTCCTGTGCTATGTGGGAAGTCAGGGACGCTTCCAGTGTCCCTGACTACTATGTGTGCAGGAAGTGTGTCCAGCTGCAGCTCCTGACAGACCGCATGACAGCACTGGAGCTGCGGATGGACTCACTCTGGAGCATGCGCGACGCTGAGAATGTTGTGGATAGCACATTTAGTGAGTTGGTCACACCGCAGGTAAGGGTTAGGACAGATAGTGAATGGGTGACCAAGAGACAAGGCAAGAGCAGGAAGGTAGTGCAGGAGTCCCCTGCGGTCATCTCCCTCCAAAACAGATATACCGTTTTGGATACTGTTGGGGGAGATGACTTACCAGGGGAAGGCACCAGCAGCCAGGTTCATGGCACCGTGGGTGGCTCTGCTGCACAGAAGGGTGGGAAAAAGAGTGGGAGAGCTATAGTGATAGGGGACTCTATTGTAAGGGGAATAGATAGGAGTTTCTGCAGCTGCAACCAAGACTCCAGGATGGTATGTTGCCTCCCTGGTGCAAGGGTCAAGGATGTCTCGGAGCGGCTGCAGAGCATTCTGGAGAGGGAGGGTGAACAGCCAGTTGTCGTGGTACATGTAGGTACCAATGATATAGGTGAGAAGTGGGAAGAGCTCCTACAAGCTGAATTTAGGGTGCTAGGAGTTAAATTAAAAAGTAGGACCTCAAAGGTAGTAATCTCTGGATGTCTACCAGTGCCACGAGCTAATCAGATTAGAGGGAGCAGGATAGTTAGAATAAATACGTGGCTTGAGCAGTGATGCAAGAGGGAGGGATTCAAATTCCTGGGACATTGGAACCAGTTCTGGGGGAAGTGGGACCTGTACAAAAGGGACGGTCTGCACTTGGGCAGGACTGGAACTGATGTCCTGGGGATAACATTTGCGAATGCAGTTCGGGAGTATTTAAACTAATATGGCAGGGGGATGGGAACCTATGCAGCGAGATAGGGCGAAGTAATATGGAGTCAAAAATGCAAGGAGAATCTGTAATAAGGTGGATGAATTAACTGTGCAAATAGATGTTAACAGATATGATGTGATTGGGATTACAGAGGCGTGGCTCCAGGATGATCAGGGCTGGGAACTCAACATCCATGGGTATTCAACATTCAGGAAGGATAGAATAAAAGGAAAAGGAGATGGGGTAGCATTGCTGGTTAAAGAGGAGATTAATGCAATAGTTAGGAAGGACATTAGCTTGGATGATGTGGAATCTATATGGGTAGAGCTGCAGAACACCAAAGGGCAAAAAACATTAGTGGGAGTTGTGTACAGACCTCCAAACAGTAGTAGTGATGTTGGGGAGGGCATCAAACAGGAAATTAGGGGTGCATGCAATAAAGGTGCAGCAGTTATCATGGGTGACTTTAATATGCATATAGATTGGGCTAACCAAACTGGAAGCAATACGGTGGAGGAGGATTTCCTAGAGTGCATAAGGGATGGTTTTCGAGACCAATATGTTGAGGAACCAACTAGGGGGGAAGCCATCTTAGACTGGGTATTGTGTAATGAGAGAGGATTAATTAGCAATCTCGTTGTGCGAGGCCCCTTGGGGAAGAGTGACCATAATATGGTTGAATTCTACATTAGGATGGAGAATGAAACAGTTAATTCAGAGACCATGGTCCAGAACTTAAAGAAGGGTAACTTTGAAGGTATGAGGCGTGAATTGGCTAGGATAGATTGGCGAATGATACTTAAGGGGTTGACTGTGGATGGGCAATGGCAGACATTTAGAGACCGCATGGATGAACTACAACAATTGTGCATCCCTGTCTGGCGTAAAAATAAAAAAGGGAAGGTGGCTCAACCGTGGCTATCAAGGGAAATCAGGGATAGTATTAAAGCCAAGGAAGTGGCATACAAATTGGCCAGAAATAGCAGCGAACCCGGGGACTGGGAGAAATTTAGAACTCAGCAGAGGAGGACAAAGGGTTTGATTAGGGCAGGGAAAATGGAGTACGAGAGGAAGCTTGCAGGGAACATTAAGACGGATTGCAAAAGTTTCCATAGATATGTAAAGAGAAAAAGGTTAGTAAAGACAAATGTAGGTCCCCTGCAGTCAGAATCAGGGGAAGTCATAACGAGGAACAAAGAAATGACAGACCAATTGAACAAGTACTTTGGTTCGGTATTCACTAAGGAGGACACAAACAACCTTCCGGATATAAAAGGGGTCAGAGGGTCTAGTAAGAAGGAGGAACTGAGGGAAATCCTTATTAGTCGGGAAATTGTGTTGGGGAAATTGATGGGATTGAAGGCCGATAAATCCCCAGGGCTTGATGGACTGCATCCCAGAGTACTTAAGGAGGTGGCCTTGGAAATAGCGGATGCATTGACAGTCATTTTCCAACATTCCATCGACTCTGGATCAGTTCCTATCGAGTGGAGGGTAGCCAATGTAACCCGACTTTTTAAAAAAGGAGGGAGAGAGAAAACAGGGAATTATAGACTGGTCAGCCTGATATCAGTAGTGGGTAAGATGATGGAATCAATTATTAAGGATGTCATAGCAGCGCATTTGGAAAGAGGTGACATGATAGATCCAAGTCAGCATGGATTTGTGAAAGGGAAATCATGCTTGACAAATCTTCTGGAATTTTTTGAGGATGTTTCCAGTAGAGTGGACAAGGGAGAACCAGTTGATGTGGTGTATTTGGACTTTCAGAAGGCTTTCGACAAGGTCCCACACAAGAGATTAATGTGCAAAGTTAAAGCACATGGGATTGGGGGTAGTGTGCTGACGTGGATTGAGAACTGGTTGTCAGACAGGAAGCAAAGAGTAGGAGTAAATGGGTACTTTTCAGAATGGCAGGCAGTGACTAGTGGGGTACCGCAAGGTTCTGTGCTGGGGCCCCAGCTGTTTACATTGTACATTAATGATTTAGACGAGGGGATTAAATGTAGTATCTCCAAATTTGCGGATGACACTAAGTTGGGTGGCAGTGTGAGCTGCAAGAAGGATGCTATGAGGCTGTAGAGTGACTTGGATAGGTTAGGTGAGTGGGCAAATGCATGGCAGTTGAAGTATAATGTGGATAAATGTGAGGTTATCCACTTTGGTGGTAAAAACAGAGAGACAGACTATTATCTGAATGGCGACAGATTAGGAAAAGGAGAGGTGCAACGAGACCTGGGTGTCATTGTACATCAGTCATTGAAGGTTGGCATGCAGGTACAGCAGGCGGTTAAGAAAGCAAATGGCATGTTGGCCTTCATAGCAAGGGGATTTGAGTACAGGGGCAGGGAGGTGTTACTACAGTTGTACAGGGCCTTGGTGAGGCCACACCTGGAGTATTGTGTACAGTTTTGGTCTCCTAGCTTGAGGAAGGACATTCTTGCTATTGAGGGAGTGCAGCGAAGGTTCACCAGACTGATTCCCGGCATGGCGGGACTGACATATCAAAAAAGACTGGATCAAACTGGGCTTGTATTCACTGGAGTTCAGAAGAATGAGAGGGGACCTCATAGAAACGTTTAAAATTCTGATGGGTTTAGACAGGTTAGATGCAGGAAGAATGTTCCCAATGTTGGAGACGTCCAGAACCAGGGGTCACAGTCTAAGGTTAAGGGGTAAGCCGTTTAGGACCGAGATGAGGAGAAACTTCTTCACCCAGAGAGTGGTGAACCTGTGGAATTCTCTACCACAGAAAGTTGTTGAGGCCAATTCACTAAATATATTCAAAAAGGAGTTAGATGTAGTCCTTACTACTAGGGGGATCAAGGGGTATGGCGAGAAAGCAGGAATGGGGTACTGAAGTTGCATGTTCAGCCATGAACTCATTGAATGGCGGTGCAGGCTAGAAGGGCCGAATGGCCTACTCCTGCACCTATTTTCTATGTTTCTATGTTTCTATGTTCAGCCATGAACTCATTAAATGGCGATGCAGGCTCGAAGGGCCGAATGGCCTACTCCTGCACCTATTTTCTATGTTTCTATAGCCACTGTTATGTAAGGAAATGTACCAACTAATGTTCCGAACAGCAAAATCCCGCAAACGGAAATGGGATGAAGGATCAGTTAAACTGCTTTGTGATGTTTGTTGAAGGACACACACTGGCTTGAACACCCACGTCAGTTGCTTGGGGATGCTTTGCCCAAGTAGCTATTCATCATGTGTGAGCCCTGGCTATCTGATCGCTTATCACAGAATTCTGTTCTCAATTGATGTTTACACAAACACTATTTCTACAAGCAGCACCGGATAGTGATCATGAGTACAAACTCTGAATAATTTTTCCTTTTCTAACTTGGATGCTGAGGTGAACTGCAGCTTACCATCGGCACAGGTACGATGGGCCAATCGGCTTCCATATATACTGCCGTTCGGCCTGAGACCAGCCGAATAAATAGACACTCGGGAATTGACTCTCGGACTTTTCTCAGTTGCACAGCTCAGCCACTCACTGCCTTAGCACCTGAGCTATTTGGGGAGCTTAAGGCAATTTGTACTTGGTAATCAGTAAAAGTGCCTTGTCACACCTGGATATCTGCTAATATTTCCTCAAAAGGCTCTACGTAGGATCCTTTCATTTCATGTCAGTTATATAAAGCACCTTCAGACATAGGCTGTATTAATTACAGACCTTTGTGGGTTGAGCAGAGGGAATATGGAGTGAACAGAGCACTGTGAAGACTGATTTAATTGAAAAGCAATGCTCTTATGTAGCAAGGAAGTCTGGTAGGAGACTGTCAGTTAAATAAAGCTTGTCAGTTGGAGATGGGAAAAATGAATCACTTATTAAAAGTTATTTCTATTGCACCATGGCATGTAAATGTAAATAGAGAAACTCTTTTTTAAGTTCTCCGAACATTAGAAACTTTGATAAAGACCAAGTTCTGCAGTCTTTCTTTCTTGCTTAATCCATAAAATTGATTGTTCTGCAACAGAACAATGTGCATACTGTTTGCTTTCTTCTGTGCTACTTTCAGCTCTGAACAGGTAAGGCTGGTTTATCTTTGAAAGAATAAGCTTGCAGGCAAACACCTATGATATGAATTTCAGTAAATATTTAGGTATAGCTCTGTTCAGCTCTTCTCGGCCCATTTTATGGAAATATGTAAACATATTAATAATCTTTGCGATTGGAACTAACATTTTGCCATATGTATGCAGCCAATTGCTACCATTCCTAGTTAAAAGGATGAGGTAGTTGACACAACTTCAACTTGAATCAAATTTCATACATACTGTATGGTGAATTTGGATGAATGGAAAAATGCTTATTCCCTTAATTCCATTATATTTTCTAAGAATTGAACAGATGCAAGTTGAAACTCGCTTGAATACCTGTCACATGTATTTGTTTCCATATTTTTGAAAAAAAAATTCCTTGGCGCAAAACACCATTCTCCAAACGAAAGGATGTCCTGCTCCTTGACCTTTACCAGTGCCATTATTGAATTCATAAGAACATAAGAAATAGCAGCAGGAGTAGACCCTATGGCCCCTCAAGCCTGCTTTGCCGTTCAATAAGGTCACGGCTGATTATCGACCTCAACTCTACTTTCCCGCCCGATCTCCATATCCCTTGATTCCCTTAGACTCCAAAAATCTGTCTATCTCAGCCTTAAAAATATTCAGAGACTCAGCATCCATAGCTCTCAAAAATTCACAACACTTTGAGTGAAAAAATTCCTCCTCATCTCTGTCTTAAATGGCCGACCCCTTGTCCTGAGACTGTGCCCCCTAGCCAGGGGAAACAACCTCTCAGCATCTACCCTGTCAATCCCCTTCAGAATCTTGTATTTTGTCAAGGTACTTTTTTAAAGGTACGCCTGGTAGATTTGCCTTCAGTTGCCTCCTTCCATCTGCTTGGCATGACCCACAAGCAGGCTGAGATCAGGAACTGGAAATCTCTTTGTTGAGTTTGGGGGATGTATTACTGAAGGAAAACTGTATTAGTATTTTTCAAGAATGAAGGTCTCGTTCCATATCTTAAATACCATTTTTGTTTCCAATGGAGCTGTGTGTAAAGTTAAGGCATAAACATAAAAAAGTACAGATTCAGTGGTAACTTCGAGTGGAAAATTAAAATCTTGATATTATTTTTGGATACTAGGCAAAAATGCTGCTAAGGCTCAAGTTTTCCAGATGAGACTTCGATATTCTGCCACTGCATTCAATCCTTTCTCTACATTTTTCAACTTTTAACTGGAAAATGTTGGATGTAACTCATTCAGACTCTGTCGGTGTCCAGAGAAATATGAGAATATTTACAGGCCTTGATGTGTGCCAAGTGTGTACCATTAAAAAATTCTAGTCAGGCATAGAGGTAATTTTAAAATGTTTTGCTCACTTTATATGCCATTCCTTTTTTCCTGTTTGTTGCCAAATTGAGAATGTGTTGTGCACACTTTTTGTAGTTTCTGTTAGCTGAAGTTGTGCAGTAGATGTTGGAAATATTTGATTACATTTATGCGCGGATCTCAGTGTTGAAACAAAGCAGTTTCTGGCAGATGTACCTCTCTGCAGGTGAAGATTTCAGACCCAAAGTGCAAATTCCTTAACTGCAGCATTGACACTGTCTTCAGCAATGTGAACCTCAGTCTTTATTTCTATTGACCACTGCATTGTAAAGTCAGAATGTCACAGGACTTGAAATATAGATTTGGAAAAGAAAGTTAACAGCGAATTTGAGAACAATTGGTTCACTATGCCCAGTGTAAATGCACCCTTGGAGAATTAGCATGTCTTCAAACACATAGATAAAACATCAGTGATATTGGCGAATCGAGAATTGGACACATGATGGCTGAAAGTTATGAGTACACTGGAGTAGAAAGAAGGGAGAACATAGTTGGATTCTGAGCATAAAATCACAGTGTGCCATTCGCATTCACTCCCAGCATGTATAAATCTTCCTTCAAGCATAGGTTTTTTACAAAATGTAGTTGACATTCAAATATGTTGTAAGGATCCAATGATTTGATCTTGAAAGCTGGTATAACTGCTGCTGACAATGGAAGGTTGGAAATGCCAACTGTCCGTAATAGACTTGTTCATGTGATCACCTCAGCCAGGCAAGTCTGCAGTATTGGTGATTGAGTCGGCCTGGTTAACTAATGGGAAGAAAGAACTTGTATTTATATTGTACCTGTCATGTCCTCAAGACATCCCAAAGCAGTTTACAGCAGTTGGATTATTTTTGAAGTGCAGTCGCTGTTGTGAAAGCAAAAAAACAGCAACCAATCGGTGCGCAGCAGTGTTCCGCAAAAAGCAAATGAATGAATGACTGGATTTTTTTGATGGTGTGGTCGAGAGAGGAATTTTGGCAAGGAAACCGGAAGAACACACTGCACTTTTTTGAATAGTGCCAAGGAAGGAGGAGGAAAGATTAGATGGCCCTGCTGAAAGGCTGAAGCTCTGACGATGGAGTCTTCCCTCAGTACTGCATTCATGTAAACAACTCCGTGCATTCATATAGCCCCTTTAACATAGTAAAATGTTCCACGGCATTTTTATGTGTCTAAGCCACAATTATGTGTGCATCATGTCCAGATGGGGTTTGAAGATGTGACCCTATTGCCCTCTGGCATCCTGCATGGTAAACCTGCAAGTTTATTTGCATCCTATACGAATTATAAAAGCCTTTTTACAGCCTTTTGACCATGTGGATATGATTTCTTGGGTAGGACTTTTTTCTACTGGCAGTGGATAGCACAAGCAACTCTATAAACTCTTGCTCAACCATAATGTTACCTCCTTTTGGGGAAGCACTTCATTTATTTGGCATTCTGTACCATAATAGATAGATAGATAGATGGATGGATGGATGGATGGATGGACGGACGGATGGATGGATAGACGGACGGACGGATCCCACCTATCCGGCACCCTCGGGACCCGGCCTGTTCCTGCTAAGGGATTCCGACGGGCGAGGGATGGTCATGTTAAACCGGATGGTACAGGTACTGAGCAACTGGGAGTGCGGCAGAGAGATCGTGGCGGGGGTAGACCGCAGGGTCAGGCCATCGATTGTGGGAGTCAGCAGCGAGGAAGGACTTCAATTTGTTTGTGTTGGAGTTCTGCGCATGCGCCACCCGGTGGCTGGGAATGGTGCCGGACGAGGGGTGGTTCTTGATAAGTGAGCCCCGGATAAGAGAGGTTCAAGCTGCATAGCCCTAGCCAAAATTTATCCCTCAACTAACATCACTAAAATAGATTATCTGGTCATCTCATTGCTGTTTGTGGGACATTGCAGTGCACAACTTGGCTGCTGCATTTCCTACATTACAACTGTTGACTGCACTTCAAAATAAATACTTCATTGGCTGTAAAGCGTTTTGAGACGTCTTGAGATAGTGAAAGGCTATAGAAATACAAGTCTTTCCATCTACATCTGGAGCTTCAAAATATATTTTTTAAACTTGCTCTCAAGTGATGTCTCACTGTGTATAATAAAAAATACTCTTTAAACTCCGTGCTGCTGCCTGGTTACTCTGCTATCCCAAAAATTTGCAAAATAGCAATCAGCAACTTCTTTCTAATGATATTGGCTTATGAGAAGTGTTAGACTTGATTTGGAGCCAGAAAGCTTTAATCACACAGTCATTCCATACCCAATTGTTGCAGAATTGGGAAAAAAAAGTCAGGAAACTTGATCACAGATGACCCCAAGACGTGAATTATCCTCCGAAATGTTAATTTTAAACTAGTTTGATCTTGACCTTGTGTTGAGTCAAAATAGTTTGTACACAGAAATATGTTGCTCTTGAGCCAAAATTGATCTCACTCGATTTTATCTTAAGTGGGCCCCACTGTATTAATTTTATCCATGCTTATTGAAAATTAAATTCACCAGCCAAATACAGTGTCCTCATGGGTATAGGTGCAGTACATAGCAATAACTGACAGCTATTTGGCAAATGCAAGGAAAATAAATCTGTTTTCAGTATTTCTAAAGCACGCTGTGTTTTTCAGATATGTGCTTTTTTACTTTATTTTTAAGCTTGACAAGAAGGCTTTTCCAAGTTCAGAAACCCGATTTATTTTTCCCATCTCTTTTGGCTCTTAGCTTTTGGAAGAACAGAAATTTTAGTCATAAGTCCTGTTATATAGATGTATTATATCTCTTGGTGTGAAGTGCGTATTAAAATGAGGGGTATATATGTATAATCAGAGCAGGAGTCATGCTTCAGCCTCTGCTCTTTCATTAACCTATGAGGTGGGAGTGGGGAGACCAGGGTGCCGTGATGCATCTGTTGTTAGCGTCATGGGCCAGCACTTGGAACGTAGATCTTTCCGGTGAACGAGACCAAATACTGGGTGCAGGTATGTTTTGATCTTTTAGTATAGTTTTATTGTTAGTTTAGGGCAGTCTTCAAACAACTGCGAAGGGGACGAGGGGACGTTGGGGGGGGGGGGGGGGGGGGGAGAGAGGAAAGCAAGTCATCTCTAGAAGCAAGGCTTGAATTTATTTCTCGAAGTGGACACAGGGTATAGGAAATCATTTTACACCAGTATGTTGCTTCCTTGATGTTGGTGAGTAAGAAATTGTGTAAGAGGCTATTTAAACCTATGTTTAAGTATTTGTTTTGGGATTTTCTTTACATTGATCTCTTGGTGATTCACCAACCTAGTACTCCTCCTTTAGGGAAGAGATGGTTGTGAAATGTGTGTAACTAAATATTTCTAGAGTATGTTAAGATACATAATAAACACCACATTGATATAATTAGTACCTGCAATATCGCTAAAGGCAGCGAGATACATCCATCACATTATACAGTGCCACTCATATAAAGGAATCTGAAAGAAAGAAAGAAAGAATTTATATAGTGCCTTTCACGACCTCCAGGACATCCCAAAGTGCTTTAAAGCCAAGTAAGTATTTTTAATGGAGGGAAAAGCAGCAATCAATTTGCACACATCATGCTCCCACAAACAGCAACGTGATAATAACCAGATAATCTGTTTCAGTGATGTTGGTTGAGGGATAAATATTGGCCAAGACGCTAGGGGTAACTCCCCTGCTCTTCTTTGGAAGTCAATGTCAAAAGCAAATGTCTGTAATGGGCTGCCACACTGGTGGATAATGAGCATTTGGGCCGATCTGTGCTGAGAAAAAGTACTTTATTGTGTCTGGACTAGAAAAATAGGAGGTTATCCCAAGGGAAAGAAAAGCTAATCATAACAGTTGAGGTGCGTGCATATGTATATGTTTTATTTTTTTTCTTGAAGTTATTTTCCTTTTTGAAGTTGATTTATTGAATTTTAATGCAATCTTTTATTTTTTTAAAACTGGCTTCTTCAGTGTCTCCTCAGATCCTACCTGCCCTGACAGTTCAGACTATATAGCATTTTGTGAGTCAGTAAAAGATGCAGCAATCAGGGTCTCTCCAATTACAGAGGGATGGTTGAGCGATATGCTCATCGTTACTGAGTGCTAATTGATTTTAATGAAGCTGCTAAACTTAGTACAGCCCAATAGATAGGTTGCTCGCTTCCCTCTGGACGACCAGAGCTTTTAAATATTGCTAAAGTCTGCCGAATTAAGGTTGCAGTAAATTTTGTTGCAGCTCTCACCGAAGGCCTTGCTCTGCTTTATTGAGGTACCCATTTTACCCTGTTGCTGAGACTTGTGGGAATTCACATCTGCTGGTCCAAATGTTGGGCTCAATTTTGCCCAGTTATCTGCGGCAATTTATTGGCGCGCGCCGCTTTTTTTGGCGTAAATTAAAATATCCAAGTTTCCCTTAAGTTTTTGTGCCAGCGTAACACAGTTCTGAATTTTTTAGGTTAGTATTTTTTTGCGTCATAGAGCCTGATGTTTGCGCCAGTTTTTCACATTTAAGTAAGTTTGGCCAACATACATTTTTCTGAGGATGGCGTATGTAACCACTCCCAAAATATCTTCTGGGCACTTCAGATAAAACCAGCGCACATTAACAAAATCGGCACAGAAAGATGCCATTGTTTTTATGCGAAGTTTTGGAGGGCGTTAAGAAAACAAAGAATATGCTTCATGAAGCTTCATTTTTTCAAAGTCAAAAAGGAGAAAATGGAAGTCTAATGCAATTCTTTAATTTTTGATTTTTTTCAAAGTACCACGCCACCACTGAACGTCTCCTCACCGGGCTCGAGGGTCGGAGCGTCAGTCGGCCGAATCGCTCCCTCGCCCGGACACAGGCTTGGGGAGAGGAGGGGTGGGGTGGGCGGTTGGACACCGAACCCCTGTGTCCGGGTGAGGGAGCGATTCTGCCAGCCAAGCCTCGAGCCTGGTGAGGAGACGTTTGGTCGATGGTGGGGTGCTACTTTGAAAAAAAATCTAACATTAAAGAATTTCATTTGACTTTGTTGCCCCAAATGTCTTCATTGAATGCCTAGCTTCCAGTTCTAATCTAGCCTATTGTGTATGCGCAGACCAGGGTGTGGTCTATTCTGGGGCGTCAACCTTGGGGAGAGAGAGAGGAAAGAAGGCCTGAGTTCTTTGTCCTGCTGTTTTGAGCTTCTTGCAAAGTTACCATTTAATTATGGGGCAATATTGGCAATGCCATACCTTGTGCAAGCTTTCTGCATGATTGTGCTGCGGAGGAGACGATTGATTAGACATGATCACATGAGGAACCTCAGAGCACGTAGGATGATGGGCAGGAGGCCTAACCCACATCAGGTATATCGAGACGGGCATTCATAGTGATGCAGACTGTGAGACGGCTGCATTTCCGCAAAGATGTTGTAATCGAGATCTGTGAGTTAGTAATAGCAGACCTGTACCCTAGTAGCGTCAGGAGGACTGCTCTGTCAGTTGAAGTAACAATTACAGCTGCACTTTCATTTTATGCATCTGGATCATTCCAGATCACAACTGGGGATGTGCGCGCCATTTCTCAACATGCAACACATATCTGCATTCGGCAGGTGACTGTTGCACTATATGCCTGGAGGAATGACTACATAAAGTTCCCCATGACCGCCCAGGCAATGCATGACAGGGCTGTGGGCTTCTACAGGATTGCTGTCTTCCCAGGGCTGCATTGATTGTACCCATATCGCCTTGCGAGCACCTTTGGAGGATTCCAAGATGTACAGGAACAGAAAAGGCTTCCACTCCATGAATGTGCAGCTCGTCTGTGACGACATGCATTGCATCATGTTAGTTGATGCGAGATACCCTGGGAGCACCCATGATGTGTTCATCCTATGCGAGAGCGCTATATCTGCCATGTTTCAGTAGCAGCCAGAAGGGCAGAGCTGGCTTAATAGAGAGGACTATTGGCATCTTGAAGCAGCGTTTCCAATGCCCAGACCATTCCGGAGACTACTTGCAATACTCCCCTGAGATTGTCGGTCAGTTCACTGTTGTGTGCTGCATGCTGCATAACTTAGCCATCATGAGGCAGCAGCAGCTGGTAGTAGAAGAGCCACCTGAGGTGAGAGTGGCTGATGATGAGGAGGAACATGCAGACGAAGATGAGGAGGAGGAGGAAGCCATGCAACTACCTGAATCCGGAGCACGACGACAGAGGAGGGCGAGCCGTTGTGCCCCTTTAACGATTGCTCGAGCCTTGCGCCAGCAGCTCATCCACGAACGCTTTTCTGCCCGAAGGCTTAGCGGCAACTATTCCAAATGGACCGTGTTTACCGTTTGGATCTGTTCCGTAATGTTGTGTTGTGTTAATGGAAGAAATAATGGAAATGATTCTTCTTTATTTGAAAAAGTTGTGTTAATAATGGAACAAATAATGGAAATGATTCAGTTATAATTTAAAATATATTTTATTCAAAAGTTTAACACGTGTTTGTACTTAACTTTAATAAAAATATTCTTGTATCTAACTTTAAAGCTTTCAGTTAAGATCACTTACAAACTTTAAGATCACTTAAAAACTTTTAAACTTGTAAATTTACATCACTTACAAAAAACGTTGAACTTGAGAACAGTTACAACAGTAATACCAATAACAGCAGCAGCAAAGAAAGGCTGCACTCGTCTCTCCTCCACCTTATTCTAAGGTCGCCCGCTGCGCTTGGTCTTGGTGACTTCACCCCTGCCTGCAGGCAGTGGTGCAGCGTTTCTTGGGTTGATACCAAGCTTAGTCTTTCGAGCATCTTGGGTAATGTGCACTACTTGATGGGGGCGTGGGCAGGTGGTAATGTGGAAGGCCCTGCTTGGGCCTCTTCAGAGGCTGGTCTGGGGATTGGAGTGGGAGTGGCAGTTGATTCCGTCAGTGGCCGCGGGGTCTGGGCATGTTCCCTTATTGCAGCAGCTAACTCCGACATCCCCTCCCTCACGTTCACTGACAGTGTCTCAATTACCTGCGACATTCCCTCCCTCATGTGCCCGGACAGCGCTCCCATTTCTCGTGAGAGTGTTGTTAATCCTCCTCATACCTCGTCACGCACTCCACTGACGGTTTCCAGGAATGACCTCGTGAGGTCAATGCTCTCCGCACTCATTGCCATCATCTGCACCTCAGGAGAGTGCTGTCGAGCTCTCCTTCCCCTCCTTACCCTGGGTGTGGCTCGCTGCATCCCACTGGGACCCGCAGCCTCGGATGATGGGGCCCTGGGTGTGGCTCGCTGCATCCCACTGGAACCTGCAGCCTCAGACTGTGCGAAACCACGATGAATGATAGCACATTGCATCAACCGAAGCGTAGCTGATGGAGACATCCCCATGAACCGAAGCATGGCGAGCCTGCGCAGTACTCGACTGTTAGCAAAACCAGAATGTGGAATTTGCAGGACTTACCTCGAGTGTGGGCGCAGCGTGTGTAGTGGTGGTTGCTTTTCTCCAGGCAGGACCCACCAAAGCAGCGACCCTCTCTTCCAAGGGTGTCAGTGGGTGCAGATTTGGCGGGACTCCTCCTGTTCGAGTTCTTTCCCTTTTGTTGTGTGCCATCTTCGTCTGCAAAGATGAAAATGTAACTTTTTAGAGAGGGTGTCTTTCTGCTAGGTGGAACATACAGATGGTCACATTTACAATTGCAATTCCATTGAATCAATGAAAATACTACTTACGCTAACTACTTGACCAAGGTCCTGCCACTTCTTTTTGCACCGGCCTCCAGACCTCAGGGTGGTCACCACTGCACAGTAATCTTCTGCAAGTTGGTTTTGGCATTTCTTCATTTCTGTTGGTGAAACCTTTATGTGATCTCTGCTGGTGTCCAGCTCGTGCCATCTGGCCTCAATTACATTAACTGATGCCTCCACTTCATCCTGTGAGAAATTCTTGGTCCTTGAGCCACGGCATGTTGCAGCTCCGATTTTTCCACTGAGAATTAAAGTTCTCACACACAACTGGCTCTTTAAAAATGAAAATACTACTTACACTAACTACTTGACCAAGGTCCTGCCACTTTTTGCACCGGCCTCCAGACCTCAGGGTGGTCACCACTGCACAGTAATCTTATGCAAGTTGGTTTTGGCATTTCTTCATTTCTGTTGGTGAAACCTTTATGTGAATGCAGACCGGGAGGTGTACTGGGCATGCGCCCATAGCAGTCACGTCAAAAACATGATTTTTTTTCATGCACGCGCAGAAGGCGGGGCATTGTTTTTTCGGCGCAGAAGTTAGGCTGCCCTCACCTCTCCATCAGTATTGCTTTATTTCTTTTGAATTATTTAATAAACCTCGATAACCAGGCTACTGTCTCCTGACAAGAAAATGTGGAACACATTTACCGACTGAAATATGTTGTAAAGTGGGTAGTTAATCCGAGCCACGTCAGCCTATTAATTTGGGCAGACATTACACTGCACAGTACACCCTTCCCACTCAAATCTGTCACAATTTGGTGTGAGATACGCTGCATCACAGCGTGATAGCATATTATACAGATAATTGTGAACTTCTATTAGCCTAATGTTTCTCTTTTTTTCCCCCCCTAACCTATTCAGAAGGCTCTGACTGATGCTGTTCATTTGGTTCAGTGACCACCAGAAACTGTCCCTACCCTTCATCAAATTAGGCCTGTGCAAGTATAGACAGTGGCCCGAAGATTGCGGCCTCTCCGGGTGCGTACGATGCGGGTATGTATCCGAAGAGACCTCGCAAATGCCAGTTCTTGGCGCGCAATGCGCATGTGCCGGGAACGGACTTTTGCGATCTGTCAAAATGTCATTTGACAGAGCGCATGCATCCCCGGGAGAAGGACATTCGTGGGGCAGAGATTTGGGCTATTTGCCCAACTCTTGCCCAGCGAATGTCCTTCAAACTCTTGCGCCTGGTAAAAGCAGGTGTATAGCTTACTTTTATCAGCGTAACACTTTTAAAACATAGAAAAATGTAATCATTCATTTTTATATTTAAAAGCTCTGTCCATCAAGGTAAGTTTATTTTTTAACCATATCAACACATAGGGGGAGAGGAACTTAATACAATCACAATCGCCAAGGAGCTGGTACTCAGTAAGATAATGGGACTAAAGGCAGATAAATCCCCTGGACCTGATGGCTTGCATCCAAGGGTTTTAAGAGAAGTAGCGGCAGGGATGGTGGATGCATTGATTGTAATTTACCAAAATTCCCTGGATTCTGGGGAGGTCCCAGCAGATTGGAAAACTGCAAATGTAACGCCCCTATTTAAAAAAGGAAGCAGACAAAAAGCAGGAAATTATAGACCAGTTAGCCAAACATTGTGTTTGGGAAAATGTTGGAGTCCATTATTAAAGAAGCAGTAGCAGGACATTTGGATAAGCAAAATTTGGTCAGGCAGAGTCAGCATGGATTTATGAAGGGGAAGTCATGTTTGACAAATTTGCTGGAATTCTTTGAGGATGTAATGAACAGGGTGGATAAAGGGGAACCAGTGGATGTGATGTATTTCATCTTCCAGAAGGCATTTGACAAGGTGCCACATAAAAGATTACTGCACAAGATAAAAGTTCACGGGGTTGGGGGTAATATATTAGCATGGATAGAGGATTGACTAACTAACAGAGAACAGGTGGTCGGGATAAATGGTTCGTTCTCTGGTTGGCAATCAGTAACTAGTGGAGTGCCGCAGGGATCAGTGCTGGGACACCCACTATTTACAATCTATATTAACGACTTGGAAGAAGGGACTGAGTGTAACGTAGCCAAGTTTGCTGATGATACAAAGATGGGAGGAAAAGCAACGTGTGAGGAGGACTCAAAAAATCTGCAAAAGGACATAGGCTAAGTGAGTGGGCAAAAATTTGGCAGATGGAGTTTAATGTCGGAAAGTGTGAGGTCATGCACTTGGGCAGAAAAAAATCAAAGAGCAAGTTATTATTTAAATGGAGAAAGATTGCAAAGTGCCGCAGTACAGCGGGACCTGGGGGTACTTGTGCATGAAACACAAAAGGTTAGTATGCAGGTACAGCAAGTGATCAGGAAGGCCAATGGAATCTTGGCCTTTATTGCAAAGGGGATGGAGTATAAAAGCAGGGAAGTCTTGCTACAGCTATACAAGTTATTGGTGAGGCCACATCTGGAATACTGCGTGCAGTTTTGGTTTCCATATTTACAAAAGGATATACTTGCTTCAGAGGTAGTTCAGAGAAGGTTCACTCGGTTGATTTCGGGGATGAGGGGGTTGACTTATGAGGAAAGGTTGAGTAGGTTGGGCCTCTACTCATTGGAATTCAGAAGAATGAGAGGTGATCTTATCAAAATGTATAAGATTATGAGGGGGCTTGACAAGGTGGATGCAGAGAGAATGTTTCCACTGATGGGGGAGACTAGAACGAGAGGGCATGATCTTAGAATAAGGGGCCGCCCATTTAAAACAGAGATGAGGAGGAATTTCTTCTCTCAGAGAGTTGTAAATCTGTGGAATTCGCTGCCTCAGAGAGCTGTGGAAGCTGGGACATTGAATAAATTTAAGACAGAAATGGACAGTTTCTTAAACGATAAGGGGTTATGGGGAAATGGGTGGGGAAGTGGAGCTGAGTCCATGATCAGATCAGCCATTATCTTATTGAATGGCGGATCAGGCTCGAGGGGCCGTATGGTCTACTCCTGTTCCTTTTTCTTCTGTTGTTGATACGTCCTTACTATACAGTATAAATGCACACGAGGCCCATGCTTGAGAGAAGGTCAGTCTGTGACCTGTGCTTTATTCCTTAGCACTCAAGTGATGAAGGTGGGTGGAGCTTCCCCTTTTATACCTGAAGGTCCAGGTTAGGAGTGTCTCCCACCTAGTGGTCAGTGTTCTCACGGTGTACAACTTAGATCAGATTATACATGGGTTACAATGCTGGTTGAATACATGACATCACCTTCCCCCCCCAAAGTCTTATTGGGATCACAGGTTAAGTCACTCTGGTGGTTTACGCTCTCTTGTAGAGCGCCTGAGTTGGGGCTCCGGTTGCTGGGCGCTGGTCTGAGTGTCTGCTATTTGCGGTGCCTCAGGCTTATCCAGACTGCCCACAGTGATTGGGCTCTCCTCCCTTTGGTTCCGGTGTTCGGTCACGTGCGGTGGAGTGAACTCTACATCGTGTTCTTCCTCTGCTTCTTCTATGGGGTTGCTGAACCTCCTTTTTGTTTGATCCACGTGTTTGCGGCAGATTTGTCCATTGGTAAGTTTAACTACCAGAATCCTATTTCCCTCTTTGGCAATCACAGTGCCTGCGAGCCATTTGGGCCCTGCAGAGTAGTTGAGGACAAAAACAGGATCATTTACATCAATACATCGCGCCCCCGCATTCCTGTCATGGTAGTCATATTGTGGCTGGCGCCTGCTCTCGACAATTTCTTTCATGGTGGGGTGTATAAGGGATAGCCGGGTTTTGAGCGTCCTTTTCATTAGCAGCTCTGCGGGTGGAACCCCTGTGAGCGAGTGTGGTCGGGATCTATAGGCCAACAGGAGGCGTGATAACCGCCTTTGTAGGGAACCCCCTTGGATTCTGAGCATCCCCTGTTTGATTATCTGCACTGCTCGTTCTGCCTGGCCGTTTGAGGCCGGCTTGAACGGTGCCGTTCTGACATGGTTCATTCCATTGCCTGCCATGAAGTCCTGGAATTCAGTGCTTGTGAAGCACGGGCCATTGTCGCTGACCAAGACGTCCGGTAGACCGTGGGCGGCGAACATTGCCCGTAGACTTTCTACCGTGGCAGAGGATCTGCTTGAATTTAAAATGTCACACTCGATCCATTTGGAGTAGGCGTCTACTACAACAAAAAAAATTTTCCCATGAAAGGACCTGTGTAGTCCACATGGATGCTTGACCAAGGCTTAGCGGGCCATGGCCAGGGGCTAAGGGGGGCTTCCCTGGGCGCATTGCCCAGCTGGGCACACGTGTTGCACCTGCGAACACAAAGTTCCAGATCTGCGTCTATCCCTGGCCACCAAACGTGTGACCTGGCAATTGCCTTCATCATGACAATGCCCGGGTGCTCATTGTGGAGTTCTCTGATGAACACCTCTCTGCCCATCTGGGGCATGACTACGCGGTTTCCCCACAGTAGGCAATCGGCCTGAATCGAGAGTTCATCCCTGCGCCTGTGGAATGGTTTAAATTCCTCAGGGCATGCCCTGTACGTGGCTGCCCAGTCCCCATTTTGGACACATTTCTTGACTAGAGACAATAGCGGGTCTCTATTTGTTCAGACTTTAATCTGACGGGCTGTCACGGGTGAGCCTTCGCTTCCGAAAGCTTCAACAGCCATGACGATCTCAGCAGCATGCTTGGTAGCCCCCTCAGTGGTGGCTAGTGGGAGCCTGCTGAGTGCATCGGCGCAGTTTTCAGTGCCCGGTCTGTGCCGAATTGTATAGTCATAGGCGGCTAACGTGAGTGCCCACCTCTGTATGCGGGCCGATGCGTTTGCATTTATGGCCTTGTTGTTGGCTAAAAGAGACGTTAGGGGTTTGTGATCTGTCTCCAGCTCAAATTTCCTGCCAAACAGGTACTGGTGCATTTTCTTTACCGCATATATACATGCGAGCGCCTCCTTTTCTACCATCCCGTAACCCCTTTCTGCCTGGGACAGACTCCTGGAGGCATAAGCTACCGGCTGTAACTGACCCTTGACACTGACATGCTGCAACACACACCCGACACCATAGGACGATGCATCGCACGTTAACACAAGTTTCTTACATGGGTCGTATAGTGTTAACAGAGTGTTGGAACATAACAAATTGCGTGCTCTATTAAAAGCCCTTTCCTGGCTGTCCCCCCAGACCCATTCGCGACCTTTGCGTAGGAGCACGTGTAGCGACTCTTGCAACGTGTTCAATTTGGAAAGAAAGTTACCAAAATAGTTCAGGAGCCCCAGGAACGAACGCAGCTCCGTCGTGTTACGGGGTCTGGGTGCTCTCTGGATTGCTTCCGTCTTGGACGCAGTAGGGCTGATCCCGTCTGCTGCTACCCTCAACCCCAGGAATTCTACCTCTGAAGCTAGGAAGACGCACTTCGCCTTTTTCAGTCGCAGCCCTACCCGGTCCAGTCTGCGTAGCACCTCCTCCAGGTTGTGAAGGAGTTCTTCAGTATCGTAACCCGTGATGAGGATGTCGTCCTTAAAAACCACCGTCCCTGGAATTGACTTGAGGAGGCTTTCCATATTTCGTTGGAAGATCGCGGCGGCAGAGCGAATCCCGAACGGACATCTGTTGTACTCAAATAACCCCTTGTGTTTCGTGATGGTGGTCAGCTTCTTCGACTCACTCGCCAGCTCCTGGGTCATGTAAGCTGAGGTCAGGTCCAATTTTGAAAAAAGTTTGCCACCGGATAGCGTCGCAAAGAGGTCCTCTGCCCTCGGTAGCGGGTACTGGTCTTGGAGTGACACCCGATTGATGGTGGCCTTGTAATCACCACATATCCTGACCGATCCATCCGCCTTGAGCACCAGCACGATCGGGCTCGCCCAGTCACTGAATTCGACTGGTGAGATGATGCCTTCCCTCATTTCGCCTTCTATCTTTTCCCGCATCATATACGGCACCGCTCTGGCCTTGTGGTGTACTGGCCTGGCGTCCGGGTTTATGTGAATCACTACCTTAGCCCCCATGAAAGTGCCGTTGCCGGGTTGAAATAATGAGTCAAATTTGTCCAGGATCTGTGAGCATGATACTTGCTTCACAGAGGAAATTGCATTGACATCGCTCCATTTCCAGTTCATGACAGCAAGCCAACTCCTCCCCAGTAGTGCGGGATCGTCCCCCGGGACAATCCAGAGTGGCAACCTGTTCTTCGAATCTTTGTGGATCACGACTACCGTGGCGCTACCTAGCACCGGAATGATCTGCTTTGTGTAAGTCCGTAGCTGTGCGTCAATTGCCGATAATTTTGGCCTCCTGGCCTTGGACGCCCACAACTTTTCGAACTGTTTGATACCCATCAGGGACTGGCTGGCCCCTGTGTCTAGCTCCATTGAGGAGCACTTCCATCATTATCAGTGGCGTCCTGGTGTATGAACTATAAACGTGCTCCACATGAACTTCAGCTTCCAGCGATTTACCCCAGCGTTCATTTCTGCAATTTCTGCAGGTATTTTGCTCATCTCTGCAAACTCCGGCTGAGTGTGTGCCTCCACGCCTCCAACATGAGCTGCTGTTGGAAACAAAAGGTCCCTTGTCAGTCGATCGTCCCTGACTGCCCCTGTGACTGTCCTTGAGTGCGCCATTAACAGGTGTTGATGGCCCCATTACTGGCCGCATTGTCCCTTGCAATGGCGTGAATCGCCGTTCAACTTGCCATTGTCTCTGTCGAACTCCCCCTCTGGGTTTCGACTACATGTTGGGGCATGCCTGACTGCCCTTGTCTGCCTGGAGAACTGTGTGCTGCTTTAACAATGTTGAATCTCTGTCCCAACCATTCCTTAACACAGTACCTCTCGTCTGTTCTGCTAGTGGCCATGTTCGTGTGGTTTAAATCCCAGTTTCTCGTCGCCATTGATACGTCCTTACTATACAGTATAAATGCACACGAGGCCCATGCTTGAGAGAAGGTCAGTCTGTGACCTGTCCTTTATTCCTTAGCACTCAAGTGATGAAGGTGGGTGGAGCTTCCCTTTTCATACCTGAAGGTCCAGGTTAGGAGTGTCTCCCACCTAGTGGTCATTGTTCTCACAGTGTACAACTTAGGTCATATCATACATGGGTTACAATGCTGGTTGAATACATGACACTTATATTTAAAAACATTTCAATTTTAAATACGTGAGGTGTTTTTTTATTTATTGTGTTGTTTCTGTATTTTTGGGGGTATTCTCATTGATAGTAATGTTAGCTCGTACAAACAGAACTCACCATTACTATCAATAAGAATATTACATTGCGATTGGTCATCCAGGCCCACGTGATCCCAGGTTGCGCTTGCGTTCCTGTGATGTGTGAGCCCATACGCTGGGCTGCGCCTCTAGACCTCGGACCGCTAGTCTACGTTCCTCCAGGACCACCAGGTACTTCCGGAAAATACATTTTGGTCAGAGATGTCCTCCCGTAATTTTCGGGCCAGTGTGATCTGGCTATCTGGCTGTGGGTTGGCGGGGAACAGCGCAGCTGAGGTCGATCTTGTCCGCATCCAAAGGATAGAGATAGACTCGCCTGCTGTCGCTCCATCGTGCTCTTCAGCTTGAGTTGCTGGACCGAGATCGAAAGGGAGCAATCACTGACCTTCTTTTCTGTCTCCTTATCATGGAGAATTTAAAAAAACATTTTATGAGGAGAGTACACCATTGTATTCTGTTGACTTGAGAAAGTGGGACTGAATAATTGTGGAGATCCTCTTCATGAGGGCGTCTTAAATTTTGGAGTTGAAGACCCAGCAAGTAGTCTTCTGTTTAGAACACTGGTATGAAACCATAAGAAAGCAGTCGACTTTTTAATATTTTAGTCTGTGAACTATGTGGTGTAGGTCCTTTAATCTCTCGAACCTGCAGTGGTAACACCAATACCGTATACAGCCTTTAACATACAAAACAATCCCTCGGCACCTTACAGATGAGTAGCTAGATGAATGGGGATCACGTTAGAGGAGGTGATTGAAGGCTTGGGAGAAGATGGGTTTTGTGACGGTTTATAAAGGAAGGGAGATTGGGAAAAGGTTTGAGAAGTCGATTGTTTTGATGGATTAGCAAGGTGCTGGGGTAATATTTAGCTTTCCAAGTACAGTGGTAACTTAATTACGATGTGAGAGTTGTGATGGTTGTATTTGAGGAATTCTGGAACCTCAAGACATCCAGAATCAATAGCAAAAGAAAGAAAAAGTAACAACCTGACTCAACGTGCAACATTGCCACTTCTTGAAACTTTATACAGCTTTGTCTTTGGAATAAAATGTGGATAGCAGAGTTTAGAATGAGTTAGGGCTTGAATATGGTGGAGCTTAGGAAGGTGACGAGAAGGGTGATGGACTCATTACCAAAGCTGTCTAGCATGCTGCAGCATGGAATGGTTGAACATGTGTTCATGTCCACAATCTACTTGATTGCATTCTAATTTCAAGTGTGCTGTATTGGAGAAACACCCAGTGAACGTCAGTCATTTTCCCCACAGGGACGAAAATAATTAGAGGCTGGTTACTCTACATTTCTGTCGTGCGTGTCTTAATGGCTAGCTGCAGATTGACATTGGCAGGCCTCGGGGTTAGGTCCTCTTGGTTAGCAAAAATATTAAGAGGAGACTTTTTGGAATGGATGAAAATAAATTCACTATCTCGTGATGTGTGTTCCTCACTTTAAACTACTGTCTTTTATAAAACCCAAGAGGTTCCTGCACGGCAATGCACTGTATTGCCTCAGTGGTTATGAAGGAAATGAGCACTTGTGTCACATCAGAGTATTTCTCTCTTTACTTCCCGATAGAACATACCACAGCTGGTTTCCTTCAAAGGTCATCCTCGAGTAAGACAAAACTCCTTGCATTTAGTGGCTGGTTAGAGTGGCTCTGTTGTGGTTGATATCTATGTTGACAGATAAGTAAAGAGAGTACTGAACCACTGCTGTATTTCCCTGCTAACCTGGATAGTGTTTTAAGTCTTTTTATACTGGGAAATGGAGATTAAATGCAACCTTCGTTTAACCATTATTAAATGCAAATTTTGCATTCCATATCGGCAGCAGCAAAGGCTAAACCAAATTAGGTAAATTTATGCTGTTACCCCTTTGAACAGTTTAGTTGGTCGAGGATTTGTGACTTGAGTTTCTCTCCTTCCTCTCCACCTCCCCAGGCCCCACTTTCCTAGCTGCTGGTAAATTCCTTGCTCCCGGTCACTGATTCTTGTGTGTACTCCCTGCTGTACTTACAGCCCTTCATTCCAAATAAAGGAAAGCATTAATTGTCTGTGTGTTTCACAGTATCTGATCTGTCCGTGTGCGCCTTGCCTTGCACATTGTGAAAAGTAATTAGACAAATGTTCCTGTCGGCCATTATAAGTGGGCAGTTCCACTCAGCCCACCTTTAATGCACATTAAGGCATTTGGTCTCTGTGCGAACAAAGCATAAATTGTTATTAAAAGCACCAACTCTGACAAGAGCAAATTGTGAAGAACAGATATCTGCTGAGGAGTGAAATTAAAAAGGGATATCTTTAGTATATTTCAATTTAACTGCTTGTCAGTTTATTTTTATGTGCTTTCCTCAATACATCTCTTCTGTCTAGGGCTGCAGATACACTACGCTGCCAGTTTGAGACCAGTAGTTGTTGAGTGTGAAGCACAACCAAAAACATTAGAATTATACTGTGGCCATGTGCATTCTGCTGGCCAACTAACAGCTCTGTACATACCAATTCTTTTTTTATTACTAAGTATTTACACCACAAAAACTGGACATTTGGCCCAAACCGCTACAGGTTTGTAGAGCTGTTGCATTGTGAGTGGCTTAGCCAGTCAGGTGATGTTCACAAAACTCAATAAAACCAGTCAGTTGAGTCTAGGTTATCCACGATGAGGTATACAGTTGTGAGCCTAGTGGATGAACTGGTAATGTGTAGTGTGATTGTTAAACCTTTGTTAATATACCAACTAGTTCTTGATAGCAATGTGTTGCTATGAATTCCTAAGCAAAGAACCTATGAAACAAATACATTACACACGTCTCTTCATCTAACCCCATCAACATATCCCTCTATTCCTTTCTCCCTCACATGTTTACGCAACTTCCCCTTAAATGTATCTATGCAAGTCACCTCAGCTACTCTCTGTGATAGCGAGTTCCACATTCTTGATACTCTCTGAGAAATTCCCTTATGATTTATTGATCTTATAGTTCTGCTCTTGCCCACAAGTGGAAACATCTCCGGGCTGAAATTGCCCCCGCCCGAAACAGGGTGCTGCATCCCATTTCAGCGTCCGTTACTGCTGATATGGATGGGATGTTATTAAGATAGAAATTGCCCTTTTTTGTGGCTGAAACGGAGCGGAGTGTTAATTCCCAGTGGTAATGGCTGGTTTCAGTGGTGTGCCTGCGGAGTGAAGTTTGGACTGCGAAATTCCCTCCTATCCATTTGATGCAAACCATTGTGCTAACGATGCAGCTGCTCCCTGGCCGCCTTAAAGGGCCGGTCTTGCAGCTGTGTCTTGAGTTCGTCTTGACCTTTATTTGCACAGGATGGCCGCTGCCCTGGAAGCTCAGAATGCTCTCATGCACTCTGGGCACAGAGAGCATCTGACTGCTTTCATCTCTGATGGCTTCCAGAGTGTGGCTGCTGTCATGCAGTGTCAGCTGGAGGCTACAGGAGATCTGACTGCTGCCATGGCGTCTGGGCCCACCGGGGGCCTAATGGTGCCACCACACCCCGCCGACCTGTGCTCCAGCAGCTTGTTGGAGAAGGTGGGGTGCTGCCCTGGGGGTGTGGTGCTGGCTCCTCAGATCAGGATATTGATGTTGCCTCTCCGGTTCACATCAGCCCTGAGCCGAGAGCTGCCAGTGCACCATTGCTGCCAACCATGGCTTCGCCCCAGCCACTTCCAACAGGAGGATGCGGTTCATCATCAGCCAGCCCTTCCAGGGCCAGAGCTGGTCGAGGGCGTGTGAGAGGGACATCTACAGCTTCCTCTATGTACACACACACAGCCACTTTCCCAAAGCCATGAGACAGCCACAGGGGAGACATAGAAACATAGAAACATAGAAAATAGGTGCAAGAGTAGGCCATTCGGCCCTTCTAGCCTGCACCGCCATTCAATGAGTTCATGGCTGAACATTCAACTTCAGTACCCCATTCCTGCTTTCTCGCCATACCCCTTGATCCTATGGCATGCTGTAAGGATAGGTCTGCGTAAGAGGGATAATAAGGAGTTGGACAAGGGGTGATAATGGATTATGTGAGTGTTTTTTGAGACCCATTGTGTGGGTTGTAATAAATCTTGATTTAGTGTTTGGAATTTGTGATCAGGTCTCTCATTTCAGTGTGCAGGAATGATGTGTGAGAGGGCTCACAGGTTGGCCCATGGAAATGGCCAGATGCAGACTTAAGTGGGCATTGACTTATGTGAACCGGGCAGCTTTGAGACGGCATTGTGCTTCCTTTGCAGGGTTAGGATGGGGACGGCGTCTCCTGCGTGGCTGCCCACCCGCTCCCTGCTCCTCCTCATACGTCGCCTCCTCTTCCTGCACAGGTGCCACTGCTGCTTCGTCCTTCAACGGCTGCACCCTAATGTTGGCAAAGTTGTGGAGCATGCAGCACACCACCACAAATCTGGAGACACGCTCAGGCGAGTACTGCAGCATACCCCCCTGAGTGATCGAGGCAACGGAACCTCTGTTTCAGAATGTCTATAGTGTGTTTGATTATTACCCTGGTGGCCGTCAGACTCTCATTGTACGCAACATGCCCATCAGTTCTCGGGTTGCGCAGCGGAGTCATGAGCCAAGTGCTCAGCGCATAGCCCTTGTCACCCAGGAGTCAGCTGCATTGTTCATTGGGACCAGTGAAGATGCGTGGCACAGTGCTCTGGCTCAGTATGAATGAGTCGTGGGTGGTGCCAGGTTACCGGGCATCCACGTGCATAATCTTGCGGTTGTGGTCGCAAACGAGTTGTACATTGAGGGACAGGAAGTCCTTGCGGTTTCTGAATTGCTCTGCAGCCAGGTGGGGTGCCCCGAGAGCTACATGGGTGCAGTCAATCATCCCCTGGACCCTGGGATAGCATGCAATGGGCATGAATGTTATCTGGCGCTCCAATTGCTTCTCCCTGGTCATGGAGAAGGAGATGTAGTCGGCACTCCTATAAAGAGCATCTGTGACCTCCCGTGTCGCTGTGTGGGCTGCAAACTGGGAAATGTTGCAGATGTCCGCAGTGACAGCTCGGAACGAGTCTGTGGCATATAAGTTGAGGGCCTATAGTGACCTTCGATGCCACGCTCAGGGCTGTCCTTACCCGTGTCTGTGGCTCCAATTCTGGCTGCAGAAGATTACAGATCTCAGTGACTATGTCCTTCAGGAATCTCAGTCTGCACAGGCACTGATCATCACACACATATCAATGTATGCAAATTGATGACGGAAGACCCTTCCACGATATGCCCTCTCACCCCCACGTCTGTGTGGCAGTCTTGCTATGCGAGGTGGCTCATTGGCTGCTCCCTGTTGCTGTTCTGCCTCCTCCAACTCTACAGCCTCCTGCTTCCCAGCATCTGGCTCCGCTGCAAGCTACCTCCTGGGCAGCTCGCCCATTATCTGGTGAGCGTACTGCACTCTCCTCCTTGGGCGAGGCCCTTGCTGAGGCCCTTCGTGTGGCACCTCTTGCTTGCCCTCTGTGGCCATCTCCCTGGCCCTTTCCATGCTGGTCCACAATGATGCCTGCGGCCCTTGCCCGCTGCCTCTGCAGCCGTTGCCCCCAGCGCCGCCTTCTCCCCCGTGCCTCGGCGGTATGCACAATGCGCAGGAGGCATTGGCCTGCAAGCACTGTCCCCCATCTCTAAGGCTTCCACAAGCACAGCCTCCTCATAGTGGCCTCCCTGCTCTGCAGCTGGAAGGCACCTCCAGCACTCGCAAAGCAGTGCACACCGTAGCCTGGCACTGCTACTCAAAGAAAGCAAAAAAAGTTGCCGACACTAAATCCAATTAAATCACCAAACCTTTAAGGCATTCCGGCGTTGTGCATCAGCAACGATGCACCACTCTCAAAATCCTACTCTTGGCACCGCCACGCAGCTGGACAAATTTTGAAGGGGCATTAGGGCTTCCGGCCCGGAACTTCGCTGGTGCACGCAGTGATGACGCACTTAGGAGTGCTGTCCATCACCGCCGCGGAAGTGGGGGGCAAGAGGTGCAATGCTGCACATCGCCGCTGAGGCGCATCAGGGCAATACGATCTCGACGGCCATTTCACGAGAACTCGGCGACCACTGCACTCGGCAGCGTGGTCCCCGGTTTGAGGTGCTAACAGGCCTTATCAAGAGGGGCAATTTCGCCCCCTATTCTATGTCTAGCCTGTCAAACCCTTTCATAATCTTGAAGGCCCCTATCAGGCCACCCTTCAGTCTTCTCTTTTCTAGAGAAAAGAACCTCAGCCTGTTCAATCTTTCCTGATAGGCATAACCTATGTTGGAAAGCAAGCAACAACATCTGCTTTCTTGTAACATGAAAAAAGACTCATTGCTAAGTTTTAAAAAGTTTAGGAGGTCCAACTTCTTAAGCTCAGCCTTCACCCAGTTGCAAACAGTGTGAGATGCCCTCCTGGGAACTTACACTGTTTGACTTACTGCATGTGGGAATAAGATCAAGGACTTGATCCCATGTTGCACTGCGACTTTTCATGTTGATGTGCAACTGAAACTGCTCCACGCTTGTGTGAAAGTGGGAGTATACCTTGAGTCCAACATTCTGTTAAATACAAAGCAAACCTCTATACTTTTAAGGCTTCATTAATTGTTTTGTTAAATAAAAATGGTTCACCTCGGGAATCTGGTTGGTGCAGTGGGTTAGGCACATTGGCCGGAATTATTCCATTTGGAGCTTGTGGGCAGTTGAAATGTTCAAAATAGGATTCCTGACCTGATCCCGTCTCCAATCCGTCCATTTTGAATTTAATTGCCTGGGGACTGGTTTCTCACAGTTCATGAAACCCAGCAGTTAAACCAAGGCTGGGACTGCTGCGTCCAGGAGGTAAGTAGCTTTATGCCTACCACCTGGATCCAGGGTTCCTACTTAACCCACCCGAGATCAGGGACCCCCCATCCCTCGGCCGCCCCTTCCCCCCCAACGACTATGATGAGGCCGGCCACAACACTCTTTCTTCACCCCCGCCCCCCCCCCTCCCCTGCTGATTGCCGACCCCTCTCCCGTGATACCTCCCCCGGACCTCCCCCTCGCACTGAGGCCTACCTGCCTGCATCCGGCCAACCTCTCAAGCTGGCTGGTTGCGGACAGGAAACTGAGGCCTCGCATTCAAATTAGGCCCTGTTCCCGCCCATCTCAGACCCCGTCTCCCCAAAGAAAATTCCACCCATTGGCTTTCATTTCCTGGGTTCAATTCAGAAAGTTTTCTCTGCTTGATGGTTAAAAGGGAGATGGGTTTGGAATTCTCAGTCCAGTTCCTCGTGGCCCTACAGTCCAAAACTCCCCTTTGGTTTACTGCTAATTAGCAATGTTATTCAGACAAGGCGTGGGAAATGGTAACATTTGTCTCTTGGGTTTGTGACTTTGAAATGGGGAATGGGACATATTGTTGGACCGTATAGTGAGAGTTTTCCTCTGCATTCCGCAGGGGCAATAAGTGACCTGGAAACACTTGATGCTGACACAGGGTGGCTGAAAAGGAAAGCATTCAATCCCCTAGCACACTAACCATCACACATCAAAATCCATAAAAATAAAGATGGTAGTATTTATTGTACTTGTCAACTTCTGAGTTGGTTTCCTAAAAGATGCAGCGACTTAGAATCATCTAAATGTATAAGTAAGAATTCTCAGCAGTGGAAATAAAGTTATCTAGATATTTTCCAATAGCTTAAAGGGAAATCATCTTCACGAAAAACTGTTTGGAAAACCATTTTAATGTTAATTTACAAACGATATAATTTGCATTAATCGCGTTGAATCACATCACTGCATCACTTAGGTGCAACATCAGTCTGACAGCAATGCCACACTTGGCTCTCCCTCCTCACCACTCAAACAAAACATTTGCCAAATGCTTTTGGGCCGGATAGTTTAAAAATAGACAGTTTAGGTTGTGTATTAAAGCAAAGCTGCAGAAAATTAAAAGGCAACCTTTCATGCACTGGGCTTTCCTCTCTGCTTTCCATGCCTTACCTTTAATTTTAAAAGGACACCGCGTGCTGAACATACTGCGTTCAGTAATTAAATAAAATGATTAGTCTCCAAGGGTTAATCAGATTGCTGCCTGCCTGTTCTGCTACCAAATGTTTGATTTTTAAGTGAGTTCATTGGGACATTGCTTCACTGTAAAATGCACTGAAATGATGTGATTTTCACAACTTGCTGTTTAAAATGCCTACATATCACAACACCATCAGCCACCACCGCATGGAACCTAGGAAGATAGCGATGAGATCACTCCTCAGATAACCTTAGATGACTTTGTATGGTAGCATTCTCATTGTGCCATTAGCCGGCTACAGTTCAGTAGACTTGTTCAGAATTCATTTTAATCTGAAATCGTGAATTGAGTTGTAAAATGCACCTGCTCCAAAGAGTTCAGCTCCTTTAATGAACTGTTGTAATATTCCCTGAAGGGTGTTTTTGAAATTTTATGGGTCACTTTCGCCTTCAAATGCTTTGAATTCTGCCTACCATTAAAATAAGGTGAACTCTAATAAAGGTTTTTTGATGTATGCTGTTTGCATACAGTTGGCATTCGTTTCTTGAGTGATGTATGGGGAGGCTTCCAATATTTACGACTTCCATTATTCAGACAGCAGTAGGGAATTGTAAAAACGCATGTAGGGTTTGGCCTGGTGGTGCAGGGTTTTAGTGCACTGTTATTAGCAGCATGAGAAAACTTGGGGCGGGGGGTGGGGAGGGGGGGTGGTGAAGCTGTTGCTTTATTAGCTGAGTCCCATTCACCCATCACCCCTGTGCTTGCTGACCGACACTGGCTCCCAGTCTACCAACATCTCAGTTTTAAAATCCTCATTCTTGTTTTCAAATTCCTCCATGGCCTCGCCCCTCCCTATCTCTGTAACTTCCTCCAGCCCTGCAAGCCTTCGAGATCTCTTGCGCAGGTCCGATTTTAATCGCTCCACCATTGGTGGCCGCGCTTTCAGCTGGCTTGGCCGTAAGCTCTGGCATTCCCTCCCTAAATCTCTCCGCCTCTCTACCGCTCTCCTTTAAGACAAGCCTTAAAACCGACATCTTGACTTCGCTTTTGGTCATCTACCCTGATATCTCCTCCTATGGCTCGGTGTCAAACCTTTATTGATAACTCCCTTGTTAAGTGCCTTGGGACATTTTGCTATGTTAAAGGCACTATATAAATGCAAGTTTTTGTTATTACACTACCATGTTTCACCCCCGCAACTCTCAGCCAATGTTTCTCACCTTTTTTCCCCTCCTCTCCTGGCAGCATTGACTCATCTTAGAGTACATTTCATGGGCAACATCATCATCATAGGCAGTCCCTCAAGGTCGAGGATGACTTGCTTCCACACTAAAATGAATACTCAGGTGACTGATGAACTCATTTTAAACAGTGCAAGATGCCTGTGCATGGATTCTTTTAACGTGGGGTGCCGTTGCACACCAGCCACCACACGGGCTTGACGGAGCAGCAGTCCTGTGGTATCTCATTCATGTAGCCCTTTTCATGTGTGTTCAGACAGTGAGTGCTGGCTAGGTATCTGACCACAGCTCTACTTGGAACTCCTACACGGCAAGCGTGCCCCAGGTGGGCAGAGGAAACGTTTCAAGGACACTCTCAGCCTCCTTGATAAAGTGCAACACCCCCACTGACACCTGGGAATCCCTGGCCCAAGACGGCCCTAAATGGAGGAAGAGCATCTCTAGTCTCGTCGCCGAGAGCATGCAGAAATCAAGCGCAGACAGCGGAAGGAGTGTGCGGAAAATCAGACTACCCACCCACCCCTTCCTGCAACCATTTTCTGCCCTACCTGTGACAGGGATTGTAATTCCCATATTGGACTGTACAGTCACCTGAGAACTCACTTTTAGAATGGAAGCAAGTCTTCCTTGATTTCAAGGGACTTTCTATGAAGATGATGATGATGACCACAGAGGCCATCACAGCTGACCTTGCTGTTCTTTGAACTCTGCACCCAGACACATGCACTTCCAACAGGGGTCACAGGACGGAAGGATTTTTGGTCGAATTCCTCCATTCCTTTCCTAGCTCCAGCTCACTTGTATTATCTTCACTGCTGGCCTGGCTTAGTTCAGCTAACGTGCGAAAGGTCATGAATCCTCCTGATCTGTATTTACCCATTGAGTCATTGGGAGAGCCATTAAAAACGGTATAAATGCTATAAGTGATGGGGCACTTCATGTGCAATGAGATGGTTGTAGTTTTGAATTCCAGGACGGCCTGCCTACTAAAGAACGCTTGCCAGTTTTTGGGTGTCAATTTTGCCAGACTGACCAAGTTGCTGGATGAAGCAACCTTCTGCAGGGATGGGAAAAAACAGTTGCAGCTGTCGAATCATTCTATAAATGCACGTCCTATTGGTCGATTATGGTGTTGCGGTGGCTTTGATTATCGAGCAGTCATGCCCTGACCAAATGACCCTTCTGCTACACAGGAAGTGAATTCCGTGAAAGCAGAATTTGGAGTTGGCATTGGATGGCAACTGGGGATATTAAAAAAAAATGTTTTGAAGAAGAAAATGGAAAAAAGTTGAGGCATTGTGGCATTTCTTGGGACTGGGAAATGCATTTTCAGATATTAATTAAATTGTGGTTAGAAGTGAATGACTTGTGTCTTGCGTTACTGCTCCACACCCACAAAATCCCAAACAGCTTCCATCACTAGTTCAGGCATGTTGCGCAGGTGTTGGTCAAGGGAATGCATTTGGTACAATGCTGACATTTAGAGGGCTGAAGCAGCCAAACGTATATCTCACCAGGTGTTTATAACTGAACTGGAAGATTGCCAGAAAAAAGGAGTGCTTTCCATGCATGAATTGTAGTTGTCTGTCTAAACAAGATGCTTTAAGTATTTGTGCGGAAAGGAAATTAACGTGAGGCAGCCTTGGGGGAATTTGTTAATGAACGGGTGCGGATATAAAAGTTTGCTTGTTTGGACGTGGCTTCTTTAAATTAACAATTATTTAATGACTTTGTACTGTACAATGTATTTGTTATGTAATTTTACCATAGCAAACAACTGTGCACACAAATGAATGCATTTACACATCAGCAACATGTGTAATCTATTTAGTTCAGAGGCTTACTGCTGTGGGCTCAGTAAACTCTGCCAGCTTCAATGGTGTCTCCAGAAATGTATCCAGCGAGTAGTGTAATATAAAGCTCCCCCTAGTGGACTACTGTGGTAATGCAACTACTGATGTAAATACAATAAAGGATCAAAGGTCACATGACAAGTCCCTGTAGCGCCACAGTATGTGTGTGTTTTTGATGTCGTAAGGAAAATATCACAAGTAGTTGAGCCACACAGATGGCGATGTCCCAGGGTAGTTGTGTTGCCAGTTGATCCTGGGCAGGGTGGCAGCAAGGGGATCTGCAATTGGCCTCTAATCCACTGAGGTAATAAAGGGAAAAGCAACCTGATTTCCTGTTGGACGTTCACGTGTGTGGACATTGGATGAGGATTGGATTGGGATCAGCTGTGATGTTCTCTTCTCTCTCCCCCATCCACCCCCATCACACAATTGAATACCATGTATTCACACATGATAGTACTTGGGTGAGCTAATGAGGGCGCCCAGCACCTGTGGAACCAAACCCCAAAAAAGAGTCCATGCTCTTTCAGGTGGATGCAAAAGATCCCAGGGCATTATTTCGAAGAAGAGCAGGGGAGTTATCCCCGGTGTCCTGGCCAATATTTATCCCTCAAATCAACATAAGAAAAACAGATTATTTGGTCACTATCACATTGCTGTTTGTGGGATCTTGCTGTGCGCAAATTGGCTGCCGCGTTTCCTACAACAGTGACTACAACACTTTAAAGAAAAAAAGTACGTCATTGGCTGTAAAACGCTTTGGGACGTCTGGTGGTCATGAAAGATGCCATGTAAATGCAAGTCTTTATGTGTGTATGGTAGAAGAGCAACAGTGACCATGAAAGGTCCAATTCAATGATTATTTGTAACTTGGATAGTTCAGATGACTTGGCTAATTAAGAATGCAACATTTAACAATTGTTTGTGTGTGTGAATTACCTGAAAGTAGGGTATATTGTGTAGCATCATATGATGGTCATTTACCATATAATTTAACATGCACACAACACTTATGCCCTGCAAGTCTAAGGGAGAGTGACTCCTTAGCAAATATTAGAGTAACTTAACTTAAATTTTAAATTAGTAATCCATCTACAGTAGCTGTGATTCATTACTAGTTATAAAAAATGTGGGTCTTTTGGACTAAATTTCTCCTCTCACATCAGATCACAAACACAGTTTGTTCGAGATTGTATGGCTGTAATAATAAATTAATAATGTTTTCATTTGGCCCAGTGTTGTGAAGAAATGTGTTGATTCAGTGAGCAGAAACATTGTTTCATTTGTATCTTGCAGTAACTTTTGTGCCTAATAATTTAAAAATAAGGGGGTTATATTATCTGTAAGTAGCTACTTCAACAATGATAATGAGGAAAATAATATATGTTATAGCAGACTGTGCAAGGATGGGATTACAGACGCCCCCCCCCCCCCCCCTGTTTGCCTTCGTGTCTGGAGAATTTACAGCTATGCCTTGAAAGGGAGGGGGAAAATTGGCCAACAAGTTTCGGGATAAGGTTAATAAAACATTGAACCTGGTCAGACCAAAACTTATGTACATTAAGTCGAACCTTGCTTTTGAACATTACTTTCATTTTTTTTATTACCATAGAGAGATTTGTATTATCCTTTGAAGGATAATTGGAATTTTATAAATGTCCACATTTTGTCCAATTATACACAGAGCTTGCCAGTGTTTCTGCTTTTATAGTCCTCCATTCTTTATGTACTTATAATGGAGATTCAACATCAGAGTCTGTGTAAAAATATATATCAATAGAGGTTGCTGTCTCTAGCACGCAATCTTGTGAGATGGGTCCCATTCCCCATTCTTGATCTTACTCGGGTAGAATTTTTTCATGTTACCGTAAGGGAGGTTATTGCAGGAACTATCTCCTCTGAACCTATCATAGGTTAAAAGTAGATTCTTTTTAAATATGGTCCATTTTAGCAGTGTTCCACATGGTGGAGAGGGGCGTGGAGAATTGCCTAATAAATGTTTTGGACCATACGCTGCTTATATAATCCAGTGTGTACAGTGACTGGTTATATTCATCACTCCATCATCATCATCATCATCATAGGCGGTCCCTCGAACGAAGATGACTTGCTTCCACACCAAAAGGGATGAGTTTGCAGATGTTTCAATGAAGGGCCCGATATTCCAGTCGTGAACTCCAGGGGGTGGAAGATGCCAGTGCGTGGATTTTTTTCGTGTGGTGACCGTTGCACATCAACCACCACACGGGCTTGACAGAGCTAGGCCTTTATCCAGTGGCAAGGGTTAACCAGGACAACTGGAGACCTACTCTGCTGCATGGATCGTGCGCACACATATCGCAATGTGGGCTGGCCCGTGCTGCCCCTGGGCCCTCTGCTCTTCTGGGCCCTGTACCCTCATTCGCTGCACCTCCGCCACGATCTCTCACCGCTCCTCCGCCCCGATCATCACTATGAGTCATCACTAGGGAGATGCCATTGCTTGCCCTTGCAGTGTTGATTTGAAGGTGTATACATTCTAAGGCATGTATCAAAGGTATTTTGATTTGTCTTTCTTTTTGGGATGCGACAGATTCATGTTGGAATGACTATTTTGGGAAGTAATTCTAAAGAAAAACAGTTGTTCATTTTCATTTGCTTCTTTTCCCCATTTATATCTCCATCTAGTGTGTGTCACACCTCAAAAATTTCTCACATCCGTGAGTGGGGTGGGGGGGGGGGGGGGGGGGAGGAGGGGGGAGGGGAAAGAGATCGAAATAATCACCGCCCATTAAGTTCACCATTCACATTGGCTCAAATGTCACATTCGCTCATTTCAAAACAAGTTCCATTCAGTAGAAAAACTTCCAATTAATAATGAAGCACCATAAAACCACACAATAAAATTACTGATTTTTTTAAAATTCCAAGCCTGGAACCAGCAACTATGATAAAGTTAACATGGTACATCTTGACTTGCAGAAAGCCTTTAGAAATGTTTTCCATGAAAGGCTGCTGCATAAACTTAAATTCAAAAAAAATCAACAAGAAACTGACAAAGAAAAGGAGTAATAAGGCTGGATTAGGTTGGATAGCCTCTTGTTGGCTGGCGCGGACACGATGGGCCGAAATGGCCTCCTTCCGTGCTGTAAACTTCTATGATTCTATGAAACTACTAAGAAACTGAAAGAAAAGTAGTGAATACTTGTTAGGGATTGGAGGAAGGAAGTACTGAACGCAGTATCTCCATGCTTGATGCTAGGAGCCCTCCTGTTTCCAATTTAAATCAATGACCAACTCAAACTCAATGCAAAATGGTCAATTTTGAAGATGACACTTAAAGTGGTTGTGGGAGGAAGAGAGGGGAAGGGACCGATAAAAAGAGTGAGCTTAAATCTGAAAATGGGCAGAGGCTGATGAAGTGTAATGTAAAATTATGTGCAAGGTGCTGTTCATTGAAAAAACTCAGGTGACGCCGAGATTTTATGAATGGTGTAGAAACCGTTCACAATAAGGTTGAAAGAGGTCTGAGGATGTTGGTAGACCCAGCAATTGGCATGCCAAAGCACTGTGGAGCATCAGTTTCAAGTCGTTAAAGAAAGATTCTGAGCTGCCTGTTGTTTATGTTGCCAAGGGAGATATTTATATGCTGTTGTATTGCTGAGCTCAGTCATTGTAGCTGGGGTGAGTCAGTCAGTCAGCCAAATAGGCCTAGACCCTGGTGTATGACGGTATATTCAGTACACTGGATATGGGTAATTGGATAGGTGGAAAAACCTTCCCTGGTACACAAACGACATCTTTACCAAGAACCACAGATCCACCTTGGGAAGTAAGAGGAGGGATTGGGGGTGACGCGGAGGGGGGGGAAGGGGGCAATTGTGTTGAGAAGGTGGAGGCACGAAAAATGAAGTAACTGCTTCTTAGCAAATAAGAACATAAGAATTAGGAACAGGAGTAGGCCATCTAGCCCCTCGAGCCTGCTCCGCCATTCAAAAAGATCATGGCTGATCTGGCCGTGGACTCAGCTCCACTTACCCGCCCGCTCCCCATAACCCTTAATTCCCTTATTGGTTAAAAATCTATCTATCTGTGATTTGAATACATTCAATGAGCTAGCCTCAACTGCTTCTCTGGGCAGAGAATTCCACAGATTCACAACCCTCTGGGAGAAGAAATTCCTTCTCAACTCGGTTTTAAATTGGCTCCCCCGTATTTTGAGGCTGTGTCCCCTAGTTCTAATCTCCCCGACTAGTGGAAACAACTTCTCTGCCTCTATCTTGTCTATCCCTTTCATTATTTTAAATGTTTCTATAAGATCACCCCTCATCCTTCTGAACTCCAACGAGTAAAGACCCAGTCTACTCAATCTATCATCATAAGGTAACCCCCTCATCTCCGGAATCAGCCTAGTGAATCGTCTCTGTACCCCCTCCAAAGCTAGTATATCCTTCCTTAAGTAAGGTGACCAAATGCTGCAAGTCCATTTTAGGAGGGAGAACATAAAAAAAAGGTAAATAGCTGGTAAGTAAATAATGATCCAGATATTACGGCCTCTGGCATGCTTCCTACCATCTGGACTGTTTAAGGGCTGGGCACAAGGGTTGGCAGTTGAGTCCAGGCTACCAGCATTGAATGGTGTGTGAGCAAGGAATCTGAGAGAAGCCAGGGCCTTTGCAAGTGCTCAGGGAGTATTGTCTTGCAATGGTCCAAGAAGGTGGGGGTGGGAGGGCAACAAAAGTTTCCAATTAAAAAAATAATTGTCCTGTCTGTTAAGTATAGCTCAAGTAAATTTACTGTCATGTTTTAGGCTGTAATGAGAAAGCAGTAAGTATTATGGCTTGGAATTTGCAGTGGGTAATGACTGTGAACTGTCAGCGTTAGCCGTCCTTACCCCTCTGAAATTGACTGGAAATTCAGGATTTAGCGTTTGCGCAACTAAACACACAAATCCTGAAGTTGCGGTCAGTCATTCCCTGCTCCGACACAGGTTGCGCTGTGAAGCCCCCACCCCCACCACCCCTCCCCACACCCATAGCCGAAGAGCAGTGAAACTGCTTTTCCACAGTAATATCTCTTAAATACCACATTAAATGTTCAGCCTTGTTAGAATAGGTGTAACTGGGGTTTTAACAGCATGTTGACTGGCAAACAAATGTTCTGGTCCTGAAAATATAATTTTTATATTTGTGGATTGTCAAATTTTCTTATGATAAAAATGACAATTAAAAAGAAAACTTTTCTGAAATTTGTTCATGATATTTCAGTGAATGTCCCAATCTTTATTCAGCTCTCTAACATTTTTTAAAAGTCCGGATAAAAGCAGCGTCTCATTTTCTGGTTTCCTGTCTGTGAAAATTCTTCAATGTGCATGGTGTTGTGTGTGTAAATAAACAGACTAATTGCAACAGGAGCAATGTAATTAACTGTGTCCTTTATAGCAACTCCCAAAAAGGTGTCCTAAAACCAACATGAACCAGCATGTTTACAGCAACAATGAATAGCTCCCGTGGGGTCCTAGTGCCTGTCTAGTGTCATGTGACACAAAATGGTCAGAAAACAGGAACATAGGAACAGGAGTAGGCCTTTGAACCCCTCGAGCCTGCTCCGTCATTCAGTGAGATCATGGCTAATCTATGGCCTAACTCCATATGAACATATTCCTTAATACCTTTGGTTAACAGAAAGCTGTCAATCTCCGATTTTAAATTAACAAGTGATCTAACATAGAAAATGAAACATAGCAAATAGGTGCAGGATTTGGCCATTCGGTCCTTCGAGCCTGCACCACAATTCAATAAGATCATGGCTGATCATTCACCTCAGTGCCCCTTTCCTGCTTTCACTCCATACCACTTGATGCCTTTAGCCATAAGGGCCATATCTAACTCCCTCTTGAATATATCCAATGAACTGGCATCAACAACTCTCTGCAGTAGAGAATCCCACAGGTTAACAACTCTGAGTGAAGATGTTTCTCCTCATCTCAGTCCTAAATGGCTTACCCCTTATCCTTAGACTGTGACCCCTGGTTCTGGATTTCCCCAACATCGGGAACATTCTTCCTGCATCTAACCTGTCCAGTCCTGTCAGAATTTGATATGTTTCTTTGAGATCCCCTCTCATTCTTCTAAACTCCAGTGAATACAGGCCCAGTCAATCCAGTCTCTCCTCATATGTCAGTCCTGCCACCCCGGGAATCAGTCTGGTGAACCTTCGCTGCACTCCCTCAATAGCAAGAACGTCCTTCCTAAGATTAGGAGACCAAAACTGAATACAATATTCCAGGTGAGGCCTCACCAAGGCCCTGTACAACTGCAATAAGACCTCCCTGCTCCTATACTCAAATCCCCTAGCTATGAAGGCCAACATACCATTTGCCTTCTTCACCGCCTGCTGTACCTGCATGCCAACTTTCAATGACTGATGTACCATGACACCCAGGTCTCATTGCACCTCCCCTTTTCCTAATCAGCCACCATTCAGATAATCTGCCTTCGTGTTTTTGCCATCAAAGTGGATAACCTCACATTTATCCACATTATACTGCATCTGCAATGCATTTGCCCACTCACCGAACCTGTCCAAGTCACCCTGCAGCCTCTTAGTGTCCTCCTCACAGCTCACACCACCACCCAGCTTAGTGTCATCTGCAAATGGAGATATTACACTCAATTCCTTCAGCTAAATCATTGAAATATATTGTAAATAGCTGGGGTTCCAGCACTGAGCCCTACGGCACCCCACTAATCACTGCCTGCCATTCTGAAAAGGACCCGTTTATCCCGACTCTCTGCTTCCTGTCTGCCAACCAGTTCTCTATCCGCGTCATTACATTACCCCCAATACCATGTGCTTTAATTTTGCACAACAATCTCTTGTGTGGGACCTTGTCAAAAGCTTTTTGAAAATCCAAACACACCACATCCACTGGTTCTCCCTTGTCCACTCTACTAGTTACATCCTCAAAAAATTCTGGAAGATTTGTCAAGCATGATTTCCCTTTCATAAATCAATGCTGACTTGGACCGAACCTGTCACTGCTTTCCAAATGCGCTACTATTTCACCTTTAATAATTGATTCCAACGTTTTCCCCACTACCGATGTCAGGCTAGCCGGTCTATAATTCCTCGTTTTCTCCCTCCCTCTTTTTAAAAAAGTGGAGTTGCATTAGCTACCCTCTAGTCCATAGGAACTGATCCAGAGTCGATAGACTGTTGGAAAATGATCACCAATGCATCCACTATTTCTCGGGCCAGTTCCTTAGGGATGCAGACTATCAGGCCCTGGGGATTTATCGGCCTTCAATCCCATCAATTTCTCCAACACAATTTCCTGACTGATAAGGATTTCCTTCAGTTCTTCCTTCTCGCTAAATCCTCTGTCCCCTAGTATTTCCAGAAGGTTATTTGTGTCTTCCTTCGTGAAGACAGAACCAAAGTATTTGTTCAATTGGTCTGCCATTTCTCTGTTCCCCATTATAACTTCCCCTGATTCTGACTGCAAGGGACCTACGTTTGTCTTCACTAATCTCTTTCTCTTCACACATCTATAGAAGCTTTTGCAGTCAGTTTTATGTTCCTAGCAAGCTTCCTCTCATACTCTATTTTCTCCCTCCTAATTAAACACTTTGTCCTCCTCTGCTGGATTCTAAATTTCTCCCAGTCCTTTTTTTGGCCAATTTATATGCCTCTTCCTTGGATTTAACACTATCCCTAATTTCCCTTGTTAGCCACGGTTGAGCCACCTTCCCCATTTTATTTTTACTCCAGACAGGGATGTATAATTGTTGAAGTTTATCCATGTGATATTTAAATGTCTGCCATTGCCTATCCACCGTCAACTCTTTAAGTATCATTCGTCAGTCTATTCTAGTCAATTCACGTCTCATACCATCGAAGTTACCTTTCCTTAAGTTCAGGACCCTAGTCTCTGAATTAACTGTGTCACTCTCCATCTTAATAAAGAATTCTACCATATTATGGTCACTCTTCCCCAAGGGGCCTCGCACAACAAGATTGCTAATTAGTTCTTTCTCATTACACATCATCCAGTCTAGGATGGCCAGCCCTCGAGTTGGTTCCTCGACATATTGGTCTAGAAAACCATCCCTAATACACTCCAGGAAATCCTCCTCCACCGTATTGCTACCAGTTTGTTAAGCCCAATCTATAAATAGATTAAAGTCGCCCATGATAACTGCTGTATCTTTATTGCACGCATCCCTAATTTCTTGTTTGATGCTGTCCCCAATCTCACTACTACTGTTTGGTGGTCTGTGCACAACTCCCACTAGCGTTTTCTGTCCTTTGGTATTCCACAGCTCTACCCATACAGATTCCACATCATCCAAGCTAATGTCCTTCCTTACTATTGCGTTAATTTCCTCTTTAACCAGTAACGCTACCCCACCTCCTTTTCCTTTCTGTCTATCCTTCCTGAATGTTGAATATCCCTGGATGTTGAGTTCCCAGCCTTGGTCACCCTGGAACCATGTCTCCGTAATCTCAATTATATCATATTCGTTAATAGCTGTTTGTGCAGTTAATTCGTCCACCTTATTATGAATACTCCTCGCATTGAGGCGTAGAGCCTTCAGCCTCGTCTTTTTAACACATTTTGTCCCTTTAGAATTTTGATGTAATGAGGCACTTTTTGACTTTTGCCTTGGGTTTCTCTGCCCTCCACTTTTACTTTTCTTCTTTCTAACTTTTGCTTCTGCCCCGATTTTACTTCACTCTGTCTCCCTGCATAGGTTCCCATCCTTCTGCCATATTAGTTTAACCCCTCCCCAACAGCACTAGCAAACACTCCCCCTAGGACATTGGTTCCGGCCCTGCCCAGGTGCAGACCGTCCAGTTTGTACTGGTCCCACCTCCCCCAGAACCGGTTCCAGTGTCCCAGGAATTTGAATCCCTCCCTCCTGCATCACTCCTCAAGCCACATATTCATCTTAGCTATCCTGCTATTTCTACTCTGACTAGCACGTGGCACTGGTAGCAATCCTGAGATTACTACCTTTGAGGTCCTGCTCTTTAATTTAACTCCTAGCTCCCTAAATTCAGCTTGTAGGACCTCATCCCGATTCTTACCTATATCGTTGGTACCTATATGCAACACGACAACTGGCTGTTCACCCTCCCCCTCCAAAATGTCCTGCAGCCGCTGTGTGACATCCTTGATCCTTGCGTCAGGGAGACAACATACCATCCTGGAGTCTCGGTTGCGACCGCAGAAGCACCTATCTATTCCCCTTACAATAGAATCCCCTACCACTATAGCATCAATTGCTGTTTGCGGAAGAGAGTTCCAAACTTCTACCACCCTTTGTGCGTAGAAGTGTTTCCTAATTTCACTCCTGAAAAGGTCTGGCTCTAATTTTTAGACTATGCTCTTAAAATGCTGGAAAGTTTCAAGAAATAAGGTGGAGATAGACAGATTTCTGAACGATAAGGGAGTCAAGGGTTATGGGGAACGGGTAGAGAAGTGGTGTTGAGGCCAAGATGAGATCAGCCATGATCTTATTGAATGGCGGAGCAGGCTCGAGGGGCCAGATGGCCTACTCCTGCTCCGATTTCTTATGTTCTTATACATAGCAGTGACAATTTTGAGTAGGACCTGTATTCCAAGATGTGGAAATTTATTTGAATACTTTTTTTTGTTTCAAAATGCCCTTTTTGCCATTTCAAATTACTGCGAAAAACCATATAATTTTCAATTCTTGATGCATGAAATACAATTTAAATGTATTGTCTGTGTGTCCATTATTCTGTCGTTGGCTTCTATTTGAATCAATTTATAAGTAACTTACTGCCACTGCAGAAGAATGGAGCAATTGTGTGCTTGGAAGCTTTTGATTAATATCCGATAGTATTGGATTCCTTTATTACTTAGTAAATTATCACAAGGATGAGTTTTCATTTGTGGGAAAATCTTAAGCAATGCAAATTTTGGGGGAAAAATTCACATCAAGCAATGTTGTAATATAGTTAAGTCACAAATAAAAGCTAGCTTATATGAGTAATAATTTTTGCAAATTATACTCATTTTTAAAATGCACAAGTACAAAATGACAATCTTTGCAAACCAAATGCTGGAACAATTTCTTTCAGCACTCATTGTGATATGAGTAATTGTGACACTAGGGCGATAGCCTTCTTTCTGCCTGAAGCGATTGTTATCGTGTTTCCAAAATACAGTCTTTTTTTATTACCAATCTACATTGATCAGTCCCATTAAATCTGACAGCCAATTGTGATTTAGTCATTTTTTTTAAATTGCTGCTATCTACACATTGAGGGTGATGCTAATTTTGGAGTGAAGTCTATGCCCACGGTAGGACCTCTGCATTGACCGATTCTTTCAAGCAACGACCTGGGTAGGCTCAGTGTTACTATCTAACCAAGGCCAGGTTTGCTGTGTAAATGAATTGTCCTTTCAATCTGATCACCCATTAATTTGTGTTAATTGCTTTGTGATGGTGTCATACAGTTTCCTTTGTTGCTCGATTTTAATGCTGCTGACACAGCAGAGATGGCTGGATCACTAATCGGGTAATAGCATCCAGGATGGTAGCGACGGTTGTCCCTAATCTAATTGAGGGCAGATGAAGCCTGGAGAATTGTGTTATTGAGCCCGGAGATTGAGCAGATTGAGAAAGGAGCTGCAACATTTTTGCATCACATCTGCATCAGCGTTTCCTTCATAACTGGTTTTCAGAGTCTGTTGACTATTTTATTTGTAGTGGATCAGTGACTATAGAAACATAGAAACATAGAAAATAGGTGCAGGAGTAGGCCATTCAGCCCTTCTAGCCTCCACCGCCATTCAATGAGTTCATGGCTGGTGAGGTCATGTTTGACTCTCAAAACACAATTTATTTGACATTAACCACTCCTCTTTTTCAAAGTCAGTAAACCTGAATCATCAGGCTTTATTTTTGATCTTTCACTAAACACATTTCTTTAACTATAAACAATTATATTTCAGAATTTAAAAGGCGACAGTCATGAGTACAAGATGAAACTGATTTACTTGCACGACCAATGATCGGGTGTTGGAAAAGTGGCTCAGTTATACTTGTTGGGGGTTCTAGTCTGTCCTTGGTGTAAAGTTAAGGCTGTCCAACAATTGTATTTGGCAAGATATTTTGTGGGGAAAAAATGTCTATTGACTGAAGCAGTGATGAATACAGAATTTATCAAAAGAATGAGGAAGATCTAACGAATTGCATCATCATCATAGGCGGTCCCTCGAGCGAGGATGACTTGCTTCCACATGAGTTCACAGATGTTTCGATGAAGAACCCGATGTTCCAGTCCTGAACTCCAGTTGAGGGGACGGAAGATGCCTGTGCGTGAATTTTTTTTTACGTGTGGTGATCGTTGCACACCAGCCACCACACGGGCTTGGCAGAGCTAGGTCTTGGCAAGGATTAACCAAGATGACTGGAGACCAGCTCTGCTGAATTACAAGTTACATGATGAAGATGAATCCCTTCTACATGAGTGCAGTACTGTATCCCACCATTCTGCACTGAATAGTCAGTTTGCATAACATTTAATTTTTAAGTTTAGCTATTGTGTTGCCTGAACGCGTGTGTACTTGAGTGAAATATACATATACGCAAAATGTACTTGTCCTCTCTGCAAAAGTAAGTTGCTGTCGTCTTCAAAGTTTATGAAACTGCATGGGGGCCACAATTGCCCCTTTCCTTAAGGCCTCTTCCCACCGGAAATTGTCGGCCACGCTGTGGAGTGCAATCGCTGTCGACTTTTCGTGTAAGGACCACTATTTTGAAAATTCCGCTCCTGCGGTATCCCGCCGATAACCCGCCGCCCCCACCGCTCCGCTGCTGCCGATCCGTCCTAAGTGCGTTATCAGAGTGCACACCGTCTGTGTTCAAAGGCGAAATTCTGCTGAGAAAATGTTCCTCCCGCTGGGCGGTGCCAAAAGCTGGTGCAGTGAGGCTGTGGCCTTCTGAAATGATGGTGCGGCTCCCATTAACTGCCGCCATGTTTTTTTTTGTTGGCCGACTGTCATGTCGGGCTGACAATTATGCCCCTGGGTTCTGCTGGGCCACCAACGGGCAGCCTGGCACCCCCACTTGGATGCCAGGCCGCTGGCTCAGCCAAAACCTTCCCTGGTGGCCCAGTAGACCGAACTTTAAAAATTGTGCAGGCTCTCCCTTTTAAGTGTTCATGCAACGGAAAATATGCTGTAGTTGGCAGAGGGAGGATTACGGATTAAGATGGAAGATGTTTGATATCTTAATAAGTACAATCCTATTTATGATCTTTCTTCCTCCTGACGCCTTAACTTTACCTCTGCCCAACTCCGCCCCCACCCCTGCTTTGCAGGTTTGCATTTTTTTTTTAAGACTGGTTTTGTCACAAAAGGATCTATTATGAGGACAGGATGCGTATAAATCCACTCCACAATTGTCTTGTATAAATACCACCAAATCCGTGCTTCTTCTGTACCTGAAACTGTGACCCTTCCATGCAGAAATTCAGATGTAGAGCTGGGCATCACTTACAACAAAGCTGTTCAAATCTTTGTCTTTGTGGGTCATGGAGTCTCTGTGGGCTGCATAGGAAGGCATGTTCCCAACAATTGGCTTACACCTCAAGCTGGTGGTACAGGTACCAACAGTTCCCGGTGTTCTGCTTTTGGATTAATTTGCCAACGTGGCAACAAGCCTTTCCAAACGTCCAATTTCCCAAAATTTAAACAGGATGAACCTGTGAATAGAAATGATAAATACCATTGGGGCTGAGATGCCAAGGCATTCAAGAGCCAAGATTACCGGGCTTGAGGAAACGTGATAGAAAAAAGAAGGGTTTTGGTTATTGCATCTAGCCACGTGATAGCTTTGTCCTTGCTGGCTCCCCTAGTAAGCCTTCCTGTGCTCTTCGATCAAATATGCCTGTGGCTGTGACCTTTAGCCTTTTTGAATCATAGAATCATAGAAATTTACAGCACGGAAGGAGACCATTAGGTGCCAGCTGCCAAAGAACTATCCAGCCTAATCTCACTTTCCAGCTTTTGGTCTATAGCCTTGTAGGTTACGGCACTTCAAGTGCATATCCAAGTACTTTTTAAATGCGATGAGGGTTTCTGCCTCTACCACCCTTTCAGGCAGTAAGTTCCAGACCCCCACCACCCTCTAGGTAAAAACATTTCTCCTAAAATCCCCTCTAAACCTCCTACAAATGACTTTAAATCTATTCCCCCCCTGGTTATTGATCCCTCTGCTAAGGGGGATAGGTCCTTCCTATCCACTCTATCTAGGCCCCTCATAATTTTATGCACCTCAATTAGGTCTGCCCTTGGCCTCCTCTGTTCCAAAGAAAATAGACCAGCATCTCCAATCTTTCCTCATAGCTACAATTCTTCAGTCCAGGCAACATCCTCATAAATCTCCTCTGTACCCTCTCGAGTGCAAACCCATCTTTCCTGCAATGTGGTGACTGGAACTGCATGCAATACTGTGGCCTATCTAGTGTTTGATACAGTTCAAGCATAACTTCCCTGCTCTTATATTCTATGCCTCAGCTAATAAAGGCAAGTATCCCGTATGCCTTCTGAACCACCTTATCTGCCTTTCCTGCTACCTGCACTCCAAGGTCCCTCTGTTCCTCTACACTTCTCAGTATCCTACCATGTATTGTATATTCCCTGAGTCAAGTCCGCTCCGGGGCCTGTGTTGCCAGGGTCGCTGCGCTCTCTCTGCCATCCTCCCCTGAAGGAATTGAATGCTGCTGGGGCACAGCCGAGCAGTCCTGACAGTGCGATGTGGGTAGGAAGAGGCATGGACACTATAATATATAACGGGGTTGTGTTGGCATTGCAGGTTCCTGTCTCCAGAAATAACAAAGTCTGAAACAAATCCCATTCCTGGAACGTTAAACACTTTTCTAGGGCATATGGGTGCCCAGAGATACCTCAGTGTGCGGGATGTAAAGTGTGACCACGATGATGAAAGGAGCTGCCAGACGGGGCTCGAGTTAGACTGCCAGCTGCGAGTTGGCTCCGTGAGCTGCCAGCCCGCAGTCGGCAGGCACTGGGCCGCGAGCCAAGGACCCTGGCGAGCATCTTCGCCCCGGAGCTGGATGGGGAGCTCGATGGGAACATGCTCGTCGAGCTGGAGCCCGAGTTAGCATTGTCTATCCATACAGCGTGGAGGGCCCGACCTGTATGAGAACACCAGCGGCAGGTCGGGGCCATAAAAAGAGCGGAGAGCAGCGGCCTGGGAGCAGCGTGGAGGCATACCACTACAGGGAGCAGCACGAGCTGCAACGGCAGCGAAGAGTGACATCATCAAGGTCCAGGTTGGTGATTGGTGATTGGAACTGGGGGCAGATACAGCAGGAGCGGCAAAGTCGAGGTGAAGGAGCGGCGAGACACTGTAGAGGGACGTGTTCAGGGCCCAGGGGCAGCACGGGCCAGCTCACACTGCGATATGTGTGCGCATTAGGTCCATGCAGCAGAGCAGGTCTCCAGTCGTCTTGAGTAATCCTTGCCACTGGACCAAGACCTCGCTCTGTCAAGCCCGTGTGGTGGCTGGTGTGCAACGGCCACCACACATTAAAAAAAATCCCCGCACAGGTATCTTCCACCCTTCAGGATGTAATTCAGGACCTGGAATTTTAGGTCCTTCGTTGGAACACCTGTTAACTTATCCTCTTTTGGCGTGGAAGCAAGTCATCCTCGTTTTGAGGGACTGCCTATGATATGATGATTCCCTTGCTTTGTTAGTCCTCCCCAAATGCCTTACCTCATACTTCTCTGGATTGAATTCCATTTGTCACTGTTCTGCCCACCGAACCAGCCCATTGATATCTTCCTGCAGTCAATGGCATTCTTCTTAATTATCAACCACATGGCCAATTTTTGTATCACCTGCAAACCTCTTAATCATACCTCCTGCATTTAAGTCTAAATGATTGACATAAGCCACAATAAGCAAGGGACCTAGTACTGAGCCCTGCGGAACCCCTCTCTGCCTGCACACTCAAGCTGTGGGGTGACCACTTCCTGAAACGTGCTTTCCACAAAGCTCTCAGCCTCGCAGATGCATTGCAGTGACGCCAGCCGCCTCTCCAGCTCCGAAACCTGGAGATCGAGCTGGTCTAGCTGGCGACACTTCCTGCAGACGTGGTCATCCAGGCCACACTCGTCCAAGCCACAAGAAGCATCCAGGACTTCCCACATGGCACAGGATGTGCATTCCACAGGACAGAGCTGCCCTGCCATGCCTCTATTTATTAGATTATTAGCTGAAGTTTTTAGTATACCCCTCTGCCCTAACTTACAGAGAAGATAAGGCACCAACCAATCACCTACCTGCTGTCCTGTGATGTCACGCATTGATTTTTTTTTGCTGTTCTCGCTGCTCTCTGCTTTTTAAAAAATAATTCCCTGTTATATCTGCTTTTTCCAACAATCTGCAGGCTTTAAAACCTATCCCCCAAGCTTGATTTCACCTAATCATTACGACTTGATTTCCCATGGCTTATTTTCAGCTTTTGTTTAACCTAGGTGCTTTTACCCTTCATCTAGGTTTCACAATAAAAGTTAATGTGATTTGCAAGTTGACTTTCTCTATAGGCCATTGGACGCCCTCTTCAAAATCCAGTCATGCACACTTTCCAGCAGAGGGACTATGTATAGCAATCATTTCCACTCCCTTCCATTTGCCTGATGATACTAAGGCCAATTCTGCAACAGCCAAAATCCCCAAAAGATCAACAATGAAACTTGCTATTTTCTTTGTATATTTGTCACAACACACAATGCTTTTATCTACCTGCTATGCAGTAAACATCTTCATTGAGGCGTATGAAAGCATGGGCCTTAACACTAAACATCCGTAAGACAAAGGTCCTCCACCAACCTGACCCTGCCACACAGCACTGCCCCCCTAGTCATGAAGATCCACAGCACAGCCCTGGACAACGTGGACCACTTTCCATACCTCGAGAGCCTATTATCAGCAAGGACAGATAAGAAGGTGCGCCTCCAGTGCGCCAGTGCAGCCTTTGGCCGCCTGAGGAAGGGATTGTTCGAAGGTCAGGCCCTCAAATCTGGCACCAAGCTTATAGTCTACAGGGCTGTCGTGATACCCGCCCTCCTGTATGGCTCAGAGACATGGACCATACACAGTAGACATCTTAAATTGCTGGAGAAATACCACCAACGATGTCTCCGCAAGATCCTACAAATCCCCTGGGAGGACAGACGCGCCAACGTTAACGTCTTCGATCAGGCCAACATCCCCAGCATCGAAGCACTGACCACACTCGACCAGCTCCGTTGGGTGGGCCACATTGTTCGCATGCCTGACACAAGACTCCCAAAGCAAGCGCTCTAATCGGAACTACTACACGGCAAGCGAGCCCCAAGTGGGCAGAGGAAACGTTTCAAGGACACACTCAAAGCCTCCTTGATAAAATGCAACATCCCCACCGGCACCTGGGAGTCCCTGGCCAAGACCACCCTAAGTGGAGGAAGAGCATCCGGGAGGGCGCTGGGCACCTCGAGTCTCATCACCGTGAGCATGCAGAAAACAAGCGCAGGCAGCAGAAGAAGTGTGCAGCAAACCAGTCCCACCCACCCTTTCCTTCAATGACTGTCTGTCCCACCTGTGACAGAGACTGTAATTCCCATATTGGACTGTTCAGTCACCTAAGAACTCACTTTTAGAGTGGAAGCAAGTCTTCCTCGATTTCTAGGGACTGCCGATGATGATGATATGCATGGTACATTTTTAAAAACTTAACTTCAAAAATGAAACTTTTTTTCCATCCTGCAAATATTTACAGAAGTTTTAAATTTATATTTCCACGTGCTTTTGCTGTCAATCTCTTCCAGTCCCTATCTCCGTTCCCGAGGATATTGAGTTCTGGCTAGTACACATTTTCGTAAGTGTGCTTGTCGCTTCTGCTACTTTGCCTGAGTGACCATTATTCATGTATGAGCCTAAACGTTATTTGACTTAATCTCCCAACCTAACATTCATAAACTTGCTCTAGCAGTAGTTACTGGATAGTAATTAGGAGTGAAGAACCCTGGCTATTTTTTCCCCCTTCCGTAACTAGGCTATTTGTAGTTTATTGCTCTGCAGCTGAGGTCAGACTACTCATAACGGACTCGGGATCAAACATAGGTCTTTTGCTGTTCTATACAGTTCAGCAACTGCCTGCTCTTTCCAGCTGAACCATTGGAGAAATGTGTGAGTAGTCAATTTTAGCACCAAATTGGGAAACTGTGTCTCTGCTTAGATCAACTGAAGCACCTGTGTTGAAAAACCAAAGTGATGTGGAGGGTATGATGGTAATAAACTGACTTTTTTAAAAAGGATTTTAAACACAATAAACAAATGCCATTTTAATTTTTACTGCTAAAGTCACTACCTGAAATAAGTTTTGTTTCTAGGGCTATATTCCTTAGAATTTGGACGGTTAATGGGTGAATTGATCAAAGTTTTCACGATATTAAGGGGAACAGATAGGGTAGATAGAGAGAAACTATTTCTGCTGGTTGGAGATTCTAGGAATAAGGGACGTAGTCTAAAAATTAGAGCCAGGCTTTTTAGGAGTGAAATTCGGAAACACTTCTACGCACAAAGGGTGGCAGAAGTTTGGACTCTTTTCAGCAAACGACAATTGATGCTCGATCAGTTGTTGATTTAAAATCTGAGATTGATGGATTTTTGTTAGCCAAAGGCATTAAGGGATATGAGCTAAATATGGTGTTAAATCACAGATCAACCATGATCTCATTGAATGGCGGATCAGACTCAAGGGGCTAAATGGCCTACTGCTGTTCCTATGTTCAATTGTACCTCTTCCCTCTCAACTGCACTTGTGCAGACAGCAGCACAATGCTGACCTGCCCCAATGATGTTTCTGCCTCAATATTTTCATTCTGCAGAATGAAAATTCATAATGATACTGGGCTTTTAAGCATGGTGTAATCTTTCTTATTTGCCTTCTGTCAGCCGGCGACAGCCCAGTGTTTATCAGGTTCCATTCACTGAATGCAAATGATTTTTTTTAACAGCTTATCACACCTTTGCCAGTGCAAACTGGAATAAATGACTCTGCCTTGGCTAACCGTATACAACTGACATTTAGGTCAACATCCTAGTAACAAAGTCATCAAATGCTGTAGCATTGATCCAGCAGTCTGTACTACCTATTTGTCAATATTCTTTTTTAAATCAAACATGATGTGACAAGTCAGTAGTTTGTGCAAAGCTGCAAAATCTATGGACCTATGAATAAGTAACCCATCTGAAGAGTGTACTGACAGCAAATTTTGGGGTTGATGAGATAAGAGAAACAGAACAGAGCTTCTTTTTCTCTCTCTCCCTGCCCTTCCACCGTAACACTTTTCTAAAATAATTTGTTCCTGGGATGTGGGCATCATAGGCAAAGCCAGCATTTATTGCCCATCCCTAATTGCCCTTGAGAAAGTGTTGGTGAGCTGCCTTCTTGAACCACTCACTGCAGTCCGTGTGTGAAGGTACCCCCACAGTGCTGTTAGGAAGGGAGTTCCAGGATTTTGACCCAGCGACAATGAAGGAACGGCGATAAAATTCCAAGTCAGGATGGTGTGTGACTTGGAGGGGAACTTGCCGATGATGATATTCCCATGTGCCTGCTGCCCTTATCCTTCTAGATGATAGATGTCGCGGGTTTGGGAAGCGCTGCCGAAGAAGCCTTGGCGAGTTGTTGCAGTGCATCTTGTAGATGGTACACACTGCAGCCACGGTGCGCAAGTGGTGGCGGGAGTGAATGTTTAAGGTGATGGATGGGGTGCCAATCAAGTGGAGTGCTTTGTCCTGGATGGTGTCGAGCTTCTTGAATGTTGTCGGAGCTGCACTCATCCAGGCAAGTAGAGAGTATTCCATCACACTCCTGACTTGTGCCTTGTAGATGGTGGGAAGATTTTTGGAGTCAGGAGGTGAGACACTTGCCGCAGAATACCCAGCCTTTGACCTGCTCTTGTAGCTACAGTATTTATGTTGATGGTCCAGTTAAGTTTCTGGTCAATTGTGACCCACAGGATGTTGATGGTGGGGGATTCGGCGATGGTAATGCCATTGAATGTCGAGGACCGATGATTAGACTCTCGCTTGTTGGAAATAGTCACTGTCTGGCATTTGTATAGCGTGAATGTTACTTGCCATTTATCAACCCAAGCCTGAATGTCATCCAGGTCTTGCTGCATGTGAGCATGGACTGCTTCATTATCTGAGGATTTGCAAATGGAACTGAATACTGTGCGATCATCAGCAAACATCCCCTCTTCTGACCTTATGATGGAGGGAAGGTCATTGAGAACCAGTTGAAGATGATTGGGCCTAGGACACTGCCCTAAGGAACTCCTGCAGCAATGTACAGGGGGCTGTGATGATTGACATCCAATCACTACAACCATCTTCCTTTGTGCTAGGTTTGGCTCCAACCAGTGGAGAGTTTTCCCCTGATTCCCATTGACTTCAATTTTACTAGGGCTCCCTTATGCCACACTTGGTCAAATACTGCCTTGATGTCAAGGGCAGTCACTCTCGCCTCACCTCTGGAATTCAGCTGTTGTGTCCATGTTTGGACCAAGGCTGTAATGAGGTCTGGAACAAAGTAGTCCTGGCAGAAGCCAAACTGAGCATCAGTGAGCCAGTTAATTGGTGAGTAAGTGCCTTTGATGGCACTGATGGTACTTCCATCACTTTGCTGATGATTGAGAGTAGACTGATGGGGCGGTAATTGGTCGGATTGGATTTGTCCTGCTTTTTGTGGATAGGACATACCCAGGCAGTTGTCCACATTGTCGGATAAATGCCAGTATTGTAGCTGTACTGGAACAGTTTGGCTAGAGGCACAGCTAGTTCTGGAGCACAAGTCTTCAGCACAACACCTGGTATGTTGTCGGAGCCCATAGCCTTTGTTTGTTGATATCACATGGAGTAAATTGAATTGGCTGAAGACTGGCTTCTGTGATGGTGGGGACCTCGGGTGGAGGCTACTATGGATCATCAACTTGGCACTTCTGGCTGAAGATGGTTGCAAACGCTTCAACCTTGTCCTTTGGACTCACGTACTGGGCTCCGCCATCATTGAGGATGGGAATATTCATGGAGCCCCCTCCTCCCGTTAGTTGTTTAATGGTCCACCACCATTCACGACTGGATGTGGCAGGGCTGCAGAGCTTTGATCTGATTCATTGATTGTGGGATCGCTTAGCTCTGTCTATAGCATGCTGCTCCGTTATTTAGCATGCATGTAGTCCTGTGTTGCAGCTTCCCCAGGTTGGCACCTCATTTTTAGATATATCTGGTGCTTCTCCTGGTGCTTCTACATTCCTCATTGAACAAGGGTTGATCTCATGCCTTGGTGGTAATGGTAGAGGGAGGGATATGCTGGGCCATGAGATTACTGATTGTGGTGGAACACAATTCAGCCTCATGCCCAGTTTTGAGTTGCTAGATTTGTTCTGAATCTATCCCATTTAGCACAGTGGAGGGTGTCCTCAGTGTAAAGACGAGATTTCGTCTCCACAAGGACATAGAAACATAGAAACATAGAAAATAGGTGCAGGAGTAGGCCATTCGGCCCTTCTAGCCTGCACCGCCATTCAATGAGTTCATGGCTGAACATGCAACTTCAGTACCCCATTCCTGCTTTCTCGCCATATCCCTTGATTCCCCTAGTAGTAAGGACTTCATCTAACTCCTTTTTGAATATATTTAGTGAATTGGCCTCAACAACTTTCTGTGGTAGAGAATTCCACAGGTTCACCACTCTCTGGGTGAAGAAATTCCTCCTCATCTCGGTCCTAAATGGCTTCCCCCTTATCCTTAGACTGTGTCCCCTGGTTCTGGACTTCCCCAACATTGGGAACATTCTTCCTGCATCTAACCTGTCTAACCCCGTCAGAATTTTAAACGTTTCTATGAGGTCCCCTCTCATTCTTCTGAACTCCAGTGAATACAAGCCCAGTTGATCCAGTCTTTCTTGGTAGGTCAGTCCCGCCATCCCGGGAATCAGTCTGGTGAACCTTCGCTGCACTCCCTCAATAGCAAGAATGTCCTTCCTCAGGTTAGGAGACCAAAACTGTACACAATACTCCAGGTGTGGCCTCACCAAGGCCCTGTACAATTGTAGCAACACCTCCCTGCCCTTGTACTCAAATCCCCTCGCTATGAAGGCCAACATGCCATTTGCTTTCTTAACCGCCTGCTGTACCTGCATGCCAACCTTCAATGACTGATGTACCATGACACCCAGGTCTCTTTGCACCTCCCCTTTTCCTAATCTGTCACCATTCAGATAATAGTCTGTCTCTCTGTTTTTACCACCAAAGTGGATAACCTCACATTTATCCACATTATACTTCATCTGCCATGCATTTGCCCACTCACCTAACCTATCCAAGTCGCTCTGCAGCCTCATAGAATCCTCCTTGCAGCTCACACTGCCACCCAACTTAGTGTCATCCGCAAATTTGGAGATACTACATTTAATCCCCTCGTCTAAATCATTAATGTACAGTGTAAACAGCTGGGGTCCCAGCACAGAACCTTGCGGTACCCCACTAGTCACTGCCTGCCATTCTGAAAAGTCCCCATTTACTCCTACTCTTTGCTTCCTGTCTGACAACCAGTTCTCAATCCATGTCAGCACACTACCCCCAATCCCATGTGCTTTAACTTTGCACATTAATCTCTTGTGTGGGACCTTGTCGAAAGCCTTCTGAAAGTCCAAATATACCACATCAACTGGTTCTCCCTTGTCCACTCTACTGGAAACATCCTCAAAAAATTCCAGAAGATTTGTCAAGCATGATTTCCCTTTCACAAATCCATGCTGACTTGGACCTATCATATTACCTCTTTCCAAATACACTGCTATGACATCCTTAATAATTGATTCTATCATTTTACCCACTACCGATGTCAGGCTGACCGGTCTGTAATTCCCTGTTTTCTCTCTCCCTCCTTTTTTAAAAAGTGAGGTTACATTGGCTACCCTCCACTCGATAGGAACTGATCCAGAGTCAATGGAATGTTGGAAAATGACTGTCAATGCATCCACTATTTCCAAGGCCACCTCCTTAAGTACTCTGGGATGCAGTCCATCAGGCCCTGGGGATTTATCGGCCTTCAATCCCATCAATTTCCCCAACACAATTTCCCGACTAATAAGGATTTCCCTCAGTTCCTCCTCCTTACTAGACCCTCTGACCCCTTTTATATCCGGAAGGTTGTTTGTGTCCTCCTCAGTGAATACCGAACCAAAGTACTTGTTCAATTGGTCCGCCATTTCTTTGTTCCCTGTTATGACTTCCCCTGATTCTGACTGCAGGGGACCTACGTTTGTCTTTACTAACCTTTTTCTCTTTACATATCTATAGAAACTTTTGCAATCCGTCTTAATGTTCCCTGCAAGCTTCTTCTCGTACTCCATTTTCCCTGCCCTAATCAAACCCTTTGTCCTCCTCTGCTGAGTTCTAAATTTCTCCCAGTCCCCGGGTTCGCTGCTATTTCTGGCCAATTTGTATGCCACTTCCTTGGCTTTAATGCTATCCCTGATTTCCCTTGATAGCCACGGTTGAGCCACCTTCCCTTTTTTATTTTTACAGTGCGGTGGTCTCTGCTACCAATGCTGTCATGTACAGATGCATCTGCAATAGGTAGATTGGTGAGGACGAGCTCAAGTAGGTTTTTCCCTCATGTTGGTTCTCTCACCACCTGCCTAGTCTGTCAGCTATGTCCTTCAGGACTCGACCAGAAAAAAGAAAGACTTGCATTTATATACCCACTTTCACGACCACTGGACATCCCAAATCGCTTTGCAGCCAAAGAAGTACTTTTGAAGTGCAGTCACTATTGTAATGTAAATGCAGCAGCCAATTTGCACATAGCAAGCTCCCTCAAACAGTAATGTGATAATGACCAGATACTCTGTTTTTGTTATGTTGATTGAGAGATAAATATTTTCAGGACACTTGGCCAATATTTATCCCTAAGCTTGACTTAGTATTTATTTCATTCAGTTCCTGGTTTATCTCGAGTTGCATTTGCACGTTTGACTCCAAACTATGAGGCTTCTGCTACTTTTAATCCCACGGCTGCTGTACACTGTTTTGTTTGCTTCAGTTAAATTAATGTTGTCAGTTTTCAAATCGGTTACAAGACGGGGAACCACAAGGTGCCCAGCTGCTTGAATGCTGTTGATTCCTGGCCAGTCCTGGAACGATGCTGCTAAGTCTGCAGCAGAGCCACTTCAAAAGAACTGTTAAGAGGGCGTTAAAAGTACTATTGGGTTGTTGAACGCCAACAATTTGAGCTGAGCTGAGGAAATTGTAACAGGGGGCCTTTCTTGTTTCTGTGTCACACAGCATTGCCTGTCAAGGGGAAGGAGCTGCCTGTCTCTAGGCTCAAGGTGATGTACAGGAACATCCTGGAGTGACTTTCTTCTGTGGGGATGTACTTGTGCTCTACTCTACAACTTATAGGTTAGCAATACTCGCTGCCCATTATGGTGACATGAGAACTGCCGTATTTATGTTTCAATGCAGTTTTGACAGAAGCTGGATCCATTTAAATGCCTTTGTATTATACCTGAGGATTGCATCCAACAGCAGGAGTGCTGTCGGCGGCAACCCAGAAGTATAAATGGTCTGTAATTTCCTCATTGTTTTCGACCCAATTACAGCGCAAAAGCGGTATTGTGCCGATTTTTAGTGAGGAAACTTGAGCGTAACTAATTTATGCTGGTTTTACGCTGCAACATTGCTATGGCAGTGTTCCCTCTAATTCTTTCTGGGTGTGTGGTCCCTTTAATGGGTTGCACAGCCTATTCAAAGTTTCGTGCATGCGCAAAATTGCACATTTGAAAAGCTGGTCCCGCGCACCCTAGGACCGGCAGACAGCAGTGCTGCGCAGGGAGGGTATTGCTTGCAAGAACTGCGAATACGAAACGGATTCCTTATCAGAGGGCCCCACAGTACAACCTGGTGGATCAAACCTTAGAAACATAGAAACATAGAAACATAGAAAATAGGTGCAGGAGTAGGCCATTCGGCCCTTCGAGCCTGCACCACCATTCAATGAGTTCATGGCTGAACATGCAACTTCAGTACCCCATTCCTGCTTTCTCGCCATACCCCTTGATCCCCCTAGTAGTAAGGACTTCATCTAACTCCTTTTTGAATATATTTAGTGAATTGGCCTCAACAACTTTCTGTGGTAGAGAATTCCACAGGTTCACCACTCTCTGGGTGAAGAAGTTTCTCCTCATCTCGGTCCTAAATGGCTTACCCCTTATCCTTAGACTGTGACCCCTGGTTCTGGACTTCCCCAACATTGGGAACATTCTTCCTGCATCTAACCTATCTGAACCCATCAGAATTTTAAACGTTTCTATGACGTCCCCTCTCATTCTTCTGAACTCCAGTGAATACAAGCCCAGTTGATCCAGTCTTTCTTGATAGGTCAGTCCCGCCATCCCGGGAATCAGTCTGGTGCACCTTCGCTGCACTCCCTCAATAGCAAGAATGTCCTTCCTCAAGTTAAGAGACCAAAACTGTACACAATACTCCAGATGTGGCCTCACCAAGGCCCTGTACAACTGTAGCAACACCTCCCTGCCCCTGTACCCAAATCCCCTCGCTATGAAGGCCAACATGCCATTTGCTTTCTTAACCGCCTGCTGTACCTGCATGCCAACCTTCAATGACTGATGTACCATGACACCCAGGTCTCGTTGCACCTCCCCTTTTCCTAATCTGTCACCATTCAGATAATAGTCTGTCTCTCTGTTTTTACCACCAAAGTGGATAACCTCACATTTATCCACATTATACTTCATCTGCCATGCATTTGCCCACTCACCTAACCTATCCAAGTCACTCTGCAACCTCAAAGCATCCTCCTCGCAGCTCACACTGCCACCTAACTTAGTGTCATCTGCAAATTTGGAGATACTACATTTAATCCCCTCGTCTAAATCATTAATGTACAGTGTAAACAGCTGGGGCCCCAGCACAGAACCTTGCGGTACCCCACTAGTCATTGCCTGCCATTCTGAAAAGTACCCATTTACTCCTACTCTTTGCTTTCTGTCTGCCAACCAGTTCTCAATCCATGTCAGCACACTACCCCCAATCCCATGTGCTTTAACTTTGCACATTAATCTCTTGTGTGGGACCTTGTCGAAAGCCTTCTGAAAGTCCAAATATACCACATCAACTGGTTCTCCCTTGTCCACTCTACTGGAAACATCCTCAAAAAATTCCATAAGATTTGTCAAGCATGATTTCTCTTTCACAAATCCATGCTGACTTGGACCTATCATGTCACCTCTTTCCAAATGCGCTGCTATGACATCCTTAATCATTGATTCCATCATTTTACCCACTACCGATGTCAGGCTGACCGGTCTATAATTCCCTGTTTTCTCTCTCCCTCCTTTTTTAAAAAGTGGGGTTACATTGGCTACCCTCCACTCGATAGGAACTGATCCAGAGTCAATGGAATGTTGGAAAATGACTGTCAATGCATCCGCTATTTCCAAGGCCACCTCCTTAAGTACTCTGGGATGCAGTCCATCAGGCCCTGGGGATTTATCGGCCTTCAATCCCATCAATTTCCCCAACACAATTTCTCGACTAATAAGGATTTCCCTCAGTTCCTCCTCCTTACTAGACCCTCTGATCCCTTTTATATCCGGAAGGTTGTTTGTGTCCTCCTTAGTGAATACCGAACCAAAGTATTTGTTCAATTGGTCTGCCATTTCTTTGTTCCCCGTTATGACTTCCCCTGATTCTGACTGCAGGGGACCTACGTTTGTCTTCACCAACCTTTTTCTCTTTACATACCTATAGAAACTTTTGCAATCCGTCTTAATGTTCCCTGCAAGCTTCTTCTCGTACTCCATTTTCCCTGCCCTAATCAAACCCTTTGTCCTCCTCTGCTGAGTTCTAAATTTCTCCCAGTCCCCAGGTTCGCTGCTATTTCTGGCCAATTTGTATGTCACTTCCTTGGCTTTAATACTATCCCTGATTTCCCTTGATAGCCACGGTTGAGCCACCTTCCCTTTTTTATTTTTACGCCAGACAGGAATGTACAATTGTTGTAGTTCATCCATGCGGTCTCTAAATGTCTGCCATTGCCCATCTACAGTCAACCCCTTAAGTATCATTCGCCAATCTATCCTAGCCAATTCACGCCTCATACCTTCAAAGTTAGCCTTCTTTAAGTTCTGGACCATGGTCTCTGAATTAACTGTTTCATTCTCCATCCTAATGCAGAATTCCACCATATTATGGTCACTCTTCCCCAAGGGGCCTCGCACAACGAGATTGCTAATTAATCCTCTCTCATTACACAACACCCAGTCTAAGATGGCCTCCCCCCTAATTGGCTCCTCGACATATTGGTCTCGAAAACCATCCCTTATGCACTCCAGGAAATCCTCCTCCACCGTATTGCTTCCAGTTTGGTTAGCCCAATCTATGTGCATATTAAAGTCACCCATTATAACTGCTGCACCTTTATTGCATGCACCCCTAATTTCCTGTTTGATGCCCTCCCCAACATCACTACTACTGTTTGGAGGTCTGTACACAACTCCCACTAACGTTTTTTGCCCTTTGGTGTTCTGCAGCTCTACCCATATAGATTCCACATCATCCAAGCTAATGTCCTTCCTAACTATTGCATTAATCTCCTCTTTAACCAGCAATGCTACCCCACCTCCTTTTCCTTTTATTCTATCCTTCCTGAATGTTGAATACCCCTGGATGTTGAGTTCCCAGCCCTGATCATCCTGGAGCCACGTCTCTGTAATCCCAATCACATCATATTTGTTAACATCTATTTGCATAGTTAATTCATTCACTTTATTACGGATACTCCTTGCATTAAGACACAAAGCCTTCAGGCTTGTTTTTTTAACACCCTTTGTCCTTTTAGAATTTTGCTGTACAGTGGCCCTTTTTGTTCTTTGCCTTGTGTTTCTCTGCCCTCCACGTTTCCTCATCTCCTTTCTGTCTTTTGCTTTTGTCTCCTTTTTGTTTCCCTCTGTCTCCCTGCATTGGTTCCCATCCCCCTGCCATATTACTTTAACTCCTCCCCAACAGCACTAGCAAACACTCCCCCTAGGACATTGGTTCTGGTCCTGCCCAGGTGCAGACCATCCGGTTTGTACTGGTCCCACCTCCCCCAGAACCGGTTCCAATGCCCCAGGAATTTGAATCCCTCCCTGCTGCACCACTGCTCAAGCCACGTATTCATCTGTGCTATCCTGCGATTCCTACTCTGACTAGCACGTGGCACTGGTAGCAATCCCTACCTTCCCTACAAACAGTGGACAACCGTCAACCGCCTCAGAACTGGTCATGGTAGATGCTGCCACCTTCTCCATAGGTGGAAGATTATAGCATCCCCATCAGGTGACTGTGGAGCTCCTAATCAGACCCTGGAGCACTGCCCTCAGAGGAAATTTGCAGGCAGCCTACAGGATATACACAGGCTGTTACACCGGTAGCTTTGGCCTGGATATCCAATTTGGATATTGACATTTGATTTGGTTTGCTACCACCATGCGAAAGAGGAAGGGGGAACATTGTGAGATGAGTGAATTTCCTAATCTTTCCTGCAGTGTGCTCCAAAGAGACGGTGGGAAGAATAATTGTGGCTTGCCGCATACTTCACAATTTCACCTTGTGGGACGGACTCAGTCTGGATATATCTGTCAAGGAACCGTGCTCTGCTCGGTGGAAATCTCTCAGTGAAACTGGAAATTCTGTTGAGACACTGGAGACAAACTGAATAAATAAATATATATACATATATATATTTATATTGGAGAGAAGCAGTCTGACACTTAGCTTCAACTCCCAACCCTTACTGTGACGAATGGCATATGTTGCATACCTTTTTTTTCCAAATGAGAAGTATTTTTATTGCCACATTACAGAATTTAAATGACTAATCATGCAAGCCAATCACTTGATTTCTAAAATAGTTCCAGTAAGAGGCAAACAAAACTGAAGCGCAGATCTCAATTCATTATTGACTCAAAACAAGTCAGTTTTTGAATGACAGAAACCAACTCAAAACAAACTTGAAAGTTTGAATTTGGCCCGTTCCTCTTGCCAAAGTATGGCACAACATTTACAAAACGCCGATTATACTGCATGCGCCTCTTTGCACGCCCAGTCTTCTTCTTCCTCTTCTCTTGCTTTGCCACCTTTGGAGTCTGACCTTTTACTTTTCCAGCTCGAGCAAAGGATCCATGCACCTTACCACCCAATAATTGAGCAACTACTTCCAGAGTGCAGTGCTCAGTGATACCACATTGGTCAATGATGGCATCATCATCTAAGGGAGTGCCAGCCAAAAGGATTACTTGGTCAACAGCAGAAACTCCTTCCAGGGATTCACCATGGGCCTTAAGTTCCCTAACTATCTCTTCCCCAGTCACATCAAGTGTGTGGGTATTTTGAGTGCGTAGAAACAGCTACATGGTGGTTCCTAAGGTCGGCCCGGCTCGACAACGACGACCAGCGACGTATCGACACAGAGAAATGTATGCCTTTATAGTGTTCCGCACAAATTTCCTCGGGCCCCTATTGGTGATGCTGCAGTTGAATTTGTTTCATACTGGTTTTTAAGTGCTGACGCAGGTAACCAAGCAGGAAACATGGGCATAAGTTCCCGTCAGCTAAAACATTGTGGAAACAGACGTAAATTTTGGCAGGATTCACGATCGCGGAAACTCCGGGTCCATAACTCAATTCTGTTAACAAAGATGGCTTCAACTGGAACTGGAATTTCACTTGCTGTCTCCAACCCAAACTCACAGCAGTAGCAAAAATGCAGTCTGTTGGTTCAACCATTTTGGGATTTGGCTGTAGGGTGGGCTAGGCTAGCACCCCTCCTGTACAGGCCAGAGACTTGTTTGCAGCACTGAGGACCTGATATACTGATGAATCATATACTTGCCTTGGAAGGGAGTGCAACGATGATTCACTCGACTTCTTGGGATGAGGGGATTGTCCTATGAGGAGAGATTGAGTAGACGAGACCTACATTCCCTAGAGTTTAGAAGAATGAGAGGTGATCTCATTAAGAATTTTATATGTTTCAAAGGGTAGTTGATGGGAGGATGTTTCCTCTGGTTGGGAGTCTAGAACTAGGGGTCACAGCATCAGAATAAGGGGTTGGCCATTTAGGACTGAGATGAGGAGAAACATCTTCACTCAGAGGGTGGTGAATCTTTGGAATTCTCCACCCCAGAGAGCTGTAGATGCTCAGTCATTGAGTGTATTCAAGATAGAGAGGAATAGATTTTTGAATACTAAGGGAACCAAGGGATATGGGGATAGTGCGGGAAGGTGGAGTTGAGGTAGATGATCAGCCATCATCTTATTAAATAGCTGAGCAGGTTTGAAGGGGCGAGTGGCCTACTCCTGCTCCTTATTCATATGTTTTTACGAATGGTCCTTCCTTTCCTCAGTATGACGAAGGATCTGAGCCAGATTGCTAAACTCCAAACGGCAGCTTTGCACCAAGTATGCACGAATTGCACATTCACTGTAGTGTTAGTATGTTTACGGTGAATTTTCCATAACGTTCAAGGGGTATTAAACAACTGCAAACAGTGACTCTTTCCCTGGACAGTAACGTCCTTGATGGACGACCGGGTTAGCAAGAGCAAAAACTTCACGAGGTCTGTTCAGAATACCCCAGTAACTTGACCTGCTGAATCTGAAAATACAGCTGCCTCTACTTTCATGCTGAAGTTGGAATTATGGACCTAAATAACCTCTTTTGATTGTGAGCATGAGCCTGTGTGTGAGCGTGAACCTGTGTGTGCGTGAGCCTGTGTGTGCGTGTGTGTGAGAGTTGTGTGTGCTGCCTCATTTAGATTACTGGATCCTTGCCAGCAATGGAGCAGCTGTTTGTGGCAAACCAGGAATGTAAATGGACTATTGGATTTGGAATGTGCTATGTGGGAAATCACAAGTATTTTATCCCTCCGTAGCACATGGTGTTGTATTACCAATACATTGGACCACCCATTCAATTAACTTTAACTAGAGATATGCTTATCGTGTTACTGTAGTTTATATTGCTTTGCATATACAGCTTTTATTTATAATTTAATTCAAAATATAATTATTAGTGGTACGGGTTGAGCCTCTCTTTCCCCTCCCGCTCCCCCCCCCCCCGACTTGAATACCCACCCTTAGGCAATCAGTGCCTTCAGAATCGGACCGAGGAAGGAATCTCCGTCTTCAAGAGACCAGAGAATATTGGTGAGTATGAAAAAAATGCATCTGCGCATGCGCCACCTGGCGGCCGGGAATGGTGCCGGACGAGGGGTGGTGTCGGATAAGAGAGTGCCGGATAAGAGAGGTTCAACCTGTATCATGTATTATGGTAGTATTGAGAACATTGGTAGAAAATGTTCAAACTTCTTTGATCAATTCTTCCTAAATTGAGGAATAAAAAATATCTCTCATTTTATCTTGTTACATATTTAAAATAATATATTTTCAAACAAAACTGTTTTTTGGCATACTTGCAGCGTTCCAACCGTTTTTTTGGGGCCCAAGTATGCCAAAAAAAATCAGCCAAGTTTCCCCGTTTGAATTCTTCATTTTGGCGCCACCTAGCCTGTCGTTTAGCTTTGGAGGTGGAGCCCAAGATCTGTGCCAAAAAGATCGGGTTGCCACGGTAACCAGGGACACAATGCAGGCTGAGGCTGGAAAGTGAAACATGCAGCCAGCTCGCAGAAACCTGCAGAAGCACATTACACATTGCAGCAACTTACCTCCATTAAATTATTAAAGTGTAATGACAAAAGTCTATCTCTTTCCACCCACCGATGCCGGTACTAGTTCCCGCTCCTATCCCTGGCCGAATGGCCTTACGGTCCCAACACCTATCCCAGGCCGAATGGCTTCCCGATGCCAGTCCCCGCACCGATCACTGGCCAAATGGCCTCCCGGTACTGGTCCCCGCATTTATCCCAGGCCGAACGGCCTCCTCCCTCCCGATCCCCGCACCTAACTATACCCGAAAGGCTCCCCCTCCGCTCTTTCCCACTCTCTCTCACCTCTCTGCCCGGGCATTTGCTGCGCAAATTTACTTACCTGCGCTGATTCTCTTAATGCACCAGAAGGTTTCTCTACAGAGGCCACATATGCCGTCCTGAGAAGAATTGGAGTGAATCGGAGTTGGCCAAACTTGCTTAACTGGCCACATATAGTGGGGGGTGGCAGGTTACGCCCCCATGACACGAAAAAAAAACCTAAAAAAAATCGTCATTAACTGAGTTACGCTGGCGCACATTGATTGGGGAAACTTGTATTTTTTAACTCAGGCCAAAAAAAGTGGCGCGTGCCAAAAAAACGGCGCAAATCATTGGGAAAAATTGAGTCCATAGTGTTTGGGGTACAGAAGATTCTCTTCAATAATGAGGATTCTCCTTGTGTAAAAAACAATCTGTCTTTTCAGCTACTGGGACCACGTGTTAATTCTCAGCATCTTGAACAGAATAATGTTTTTCTCTTGTGCAGATGCTGGTTGCATTTCCATATAAAAATGGCAGTGATTGTTAAATGCTCATACTCAAAGTTAACATGAGTCAACAGCTGCGTGGGAAAGGGCTGCAGCAAAAAGCAATTCAATTTCACAGACGTCTCTTTCAATGGTTACTTGCTGAGAAGTACAACACGGATTGTTATTACTTATTGCCGACCTCATTGAAGTAAGTCTGAGTCTTTAATAGCTATCTAAAATCCATCTGTGTATCCTCATTGTTCATGGGGTGAAAATAAAACGCCCTGTTTGTTTTCATTCATTTCGTATTTGTAGATCACGTATCGGCAATGGTTGAGGGGAGGATGGGCCTGATTGAATTGCTTGCCAATACAGGTACAGCGTCCAGAATCCGGCAACCTTGGGGCCGAGGCCATGCTGGTTTTCGTATTTTTTCGGATTTTGGATCAGACATTAAAACGGCTCAGCACAACCCAAACTTAAGCATAAAATATTAAAAGGAATGTGCTCATAAAGCATGAAATAGAATAAATAACACAAATTCACAATACCTGTAAATCTCAATAAACAGCAGAGTGTGTGAATCAGGCCGAGGGGAGCACGTGAGTCAGGTCGGGTCGAGGGTCATTCGACAAGGCTCAAACTGATTGCACGCCGGACTACTCAATAGCAAATGCGCTTTTGTTAAAAATGTCTGGTTTTTGGACAATTCCGTTTTTGGGGACGTTGTACCTGTACTTGCTTTGCCTCACATGTGAAGAATGGAGACTTGAATGCTCATCCTATAATCATACCCCAGTATGTGTTCACACATCTGGAGAGGAGGGAAAACAGGAAGTAGGCTAGCTTACTTGAAATTGGTAAACAAAATCCAGTTCATAATTCGTAAATGAAATCAGCCACTTCTGCCCTTCCTGCTTTCCACCCCCTCACTTTTGGTTTATTTAATCTTTTTTCTTATTTTCTTTTGTTTTTCCCCATCCACTTGAAGAGAATAAGATGTATAATTCACAGATTTCTCCACAGATATCATTAGCGCTGGTCGACAATTGACCAATCTCTGTGTGGGCTTTATACCATACATGGAATTGTCAGCTTAGTGAGATCTTTTTCATATTTAATTAAGGTGATAGAGAAAAAGAACTTGCATTTTTTTTATAGTGGCTTACTCATTCAAGACTTCTTGAAGCACCTTACAGACAATTGATTGCTTTTTGAAGAGCAGGCACGATTGTTCTGTAGGTTAATGCAGCAACCAACTTGTATGTCACAAGGTCACATAAAGAGCAGATGAATGACTGACAAGATATTTCTGTTGCTGGTCATGAAGGTTGAGGGAGGAATGTTGGTCAGGACACAAGGACAACTCCCTGCTCTACTTCAAATGGTGGCGTGGGATCTTTTACATCTCAATTGAAAAATGGCACCTAATGCTCCCTCAATGCTGCACCTAAGTATTAACCCAGATGTGGGGCTTTAACATGCAACATGCATTCTGTCACACAGCTAGGTGAGAGTGCTGAGGCAAACTGAGACAAATTGGAAAGCGAGAAAAGTGATTTACAGCAATGTCACCCAAATCAGCCTGCACACCACACATTAGTCCAGCTTAACTTTTGAAGGAGCTCAAAAGTATCGCCAGACGAAAAAGATTTGATGCTCCCGGGAACTAATGCTTTCGCGCTCCAAGAGGGAAGTGGAGCGCTAAACCAAACACGACCACTTCCTGTAGCACGTTAAGTGTGTAAGAGGGGTGGTAGTGGCAGAGCACTGAGCAATGTTTGGGGCAATGCTGCCGTCTTTACAGGCTCCTTCCCTCGCTTAAAGGGAAGGGCCAATGATGGGTTGAATGAATCTTCATGCTGTCTCTAAGACTACGGGGACCTGCGCTATGGGCATACCGGCCCCAAGCACTCTGAGAGACTGCAGGGCTGAGGAATCGCGGGGTCAAAAGAAATTAGAAGGTACCAGACTGGGAAGAGTAATATATTTTGCCCTACCTGACCACCGTTGCTTTTAAATATCACTCCCCAAGCGGCCAGCCGAGGTGACAACGCCTCCTGCAGCTGCCATTGACACTCGGCGATTCTGCAGGTGGTGGCAGCGAATATCACTTCCGGGGCGCTAACTGGGTGTTGCGCACCGGATGACATCATGATCTCCGGGATGCAAGAGAGCAAGACGGTAAATGTTGGCACCAGCGCAAAACCGCTGGGGAAGTTCGCAGGCATTGGTGAAATCGCCGCGCCCGGTCAGTAACCCCTTAGCGCCCCGTTACCGCCCACCAAGGTGCCAATGGGAGGCGCAAACCAGACGAATTTCTCCCTCCTTATTTTTAACATCTAATTCCATCGATTTTTAATTACTCATCCAACGTGATCTAAACAAAATAGCCGATGAATACTGTGGGCTACAAATTTTACCCACGTGCCTCTGAAGATAATTCAATGCTGGTGAGGTAGAGACTAAGCCCACAGATCTTTATTGTCTCTTCCTTCCCCCATCTGTTCTATTCTTGCAGTATGTGTTCATTATATACAGGAAGCTGGGTCTCCTCGTTAGGAGTCCAGTGCTCCAGACTGCCTTGATTTTATTTATAGTAATCCACCTGTTTATGTTGCATGCAGATATTATATTCTCTAACAAAGTATTGCTGGTGGAAAAAAATGATACACTATGAATTAAAAAAGATTGCCACAGGAACAAGTTTTGTTGCTCGTGGCGATCACTAACATTGAAAGAAGATCTTGCTGTCAGACTAGACGTGCCTTTTTATGTATTGAAAGAGGGAAGGATATGATGGATTGCAGTTAGTGATTTATTGCTGCTGCCTGCTACTGTCTACAAATCAAGAACACAGGAATAGGAGCCTAATTATTAATTTAACATGAGAGTTGAGTACATTCTCATATTACTTCTGTTCTGGAGTGTGGTCTTTCAATATTTGATTCCTTGTAAGGTTTTGGATAATTGCAGATCAGCATTTAATCTTATTAATTGATCTGGTGTTGAAACGAATTACCTGCCATCATTTTCTACTTGCGATTATTCTCCAGTTCATGCTGTTCCACAGATTTCTGACTGTGGCTTTGGTTGGGGCAGAAACTAGTGAAGATTAAATTGTACCACTTCTCTTCCATCCACAGTAATTTAGGATAGCTGTCTGGGAAGAGACACCCACTAATAGTTGTGTGCATTTATCACAAGCACAATCATAATAACATAAGAACATAAGAAGCAGGAACAGGCCATTCAGCCCCTCGAACCTACTCCACCATTCAATAAGATCATGGCTGATCTTCTACCTCAACTCCACTTTCCTGCATTGTCCCCATATCCCTTCATTCCTTTAATATCCAAAAATCTATCCCCTCTGCCTTGAAAGCTCTGGAACTCCCTCCCTAAACCTCTCTGCCTCTCGACCTCTTCTTTCCTCCTTTAAAACGCTCCTTAAAACCTACCTCTTTGACCAAGCTTTTGGTCACCTGCCCTAATTTCTTCTTGTGTGGCTCGGTGTCAAATTTATTTGTTTTGTCTTATAACACTCCTGTGAAGTGCCTTGGACGTTTCACTATGTTAAAGGCGCTATATAAATACAAGTTGTTGTTTTTGTTGAATATACTCAACTGCTGAGGCTCCCCAACCCCTCTGTGGCAGAGAATCCCAAAGATTCACCACCCTCTGAGTGAAGAAATTTCTCATCTCAGTCCTAAATGGCCAACCCCTTATTTGGAGACTGTGACCCCTGGTTCTAGACTCTCCAGCTAGGGGAAACATCCTCCCTGCGTCTACCCTGTCACACCCTGTAAGAATACTGATTGCATTTACACTGCTAAACTATTGGTCATCTTATGGAAATTTGATACATTAATTCAGTTATTACTTGTTTAAGGTGGTGGATAGGCTGCCTACCAAGCGGGCTGCTTTGTCCTGGATGGTGTCGAGTTTCTTGAATGTTGTTCAGCCCCTTCCATCCAGGCAAGTGGAGAGTATTCCATCACACTCCTGACTTGTGCCTTGTAGGTGGTGGAGATGCTTTGGGGAGTTGGGAAGTGAGCTACTCACTGCAGAATACCCAGCCTCTGATCTGCCCTAGTAACCACAGCATTTATGTGGCTGCCCCAGTTGTTAATAATTAGCTCTATTGCTACTGAAATATATTACAAGTAGCAGAAATGAATGAATAACACAAAATATAATTCATCCATATTGATGTTCAGACCAAATTGTTTGGCCTATTTAGTTTTACAATAACACTAAATTAAGGACGAAGAAGTATCTCCGCACACGTTCCCTTTCAATAGCAAATTGTAGACATTGCCAATGCCAATATTGATCCTTGTCTTGAATGTTAAAAAACGCTGAGACCAGGGAGCTTTTCGGAGTAAAATCCCACAGTTGCCACTTCAAGATGCACTCAAGTTCTTATTTTTAAGCATTTTGAAGCCTCTAGTTCCCATAATCTGTCTCTGATTGCCTAAAACAGATGGCCTTGTCCTCCTTGATGCTGATTTAAGAAAGGAATATGTTTCTGGAAAATGCACATTGGACCGCAGTGTAAGTCCTGGCCGCTGCATTAATCACTTGTCTTGGTGTAGCATCAGCTCATTGTCGTATTGATAGATTTTCAGGGTGTAGCCTCCCTATTCCACCACATCTTTCGCACCATTCCAGATCTGACAGCTTCCACCACGTGACCTGTGGGTGTAGGAATGATGCTTTTTGTTCAAGGACTGCAGGGCACTCACTTCATGGTGCATCTGCCAGTCTATAGATGATGCTGGGATAATTTCTTTTGACTCATTGTTTGGGGTTGGGAAGGTCGGGCAACGTGCTTGTGATCTGCATCATTTATCAGTCATTGGTTTCAAATCCATAGTCAGCAAAGTGGGGGAAGGGATATCTGTCCCAGCCGGAGCTGTAACGTGCTGACTGGCTGTCTTGCATGTTGCACATTCTAATGAGAGCAATGAACAGACTTTGCTTGCAAAATGAAATAGCTCAAAGCTGAAAGAGTAAAGGAGACCAGACTGCTCACATCAGTATCTAGTTCTGATCAAAATCTGTTGAACTTAGACTCGAAAACCAACTGGACTGATATTTCTCCTGTGAAGTATCTTGGGACATTTCACTCCGTTCAAGGTGCTATATAATTGTTGTTGTAAATTTGATCCTCTTGATAAGAACACCATTGCTGGGGTGACACATCTGCCTTATATAGTGGCTTTCACGACCACTGGACGTCCCAAAGCGCTTTACCGCCAATGAAGTGTAGTCACTGTTGTAATATAGGAAACGTGGCAGCCAATTTGCACTCAGCAAGCTCCCACAAACAGTAATGTGACAATGACCAGATAATCGGTTTTAATGATGTTGATTGAGGGCTAAGTATTGGCCAGAACACAGGAGATAACTCCGCTGCTCCTCTTCGAAATAGTGCCATGGGTTCTTTAATCTCCAGGGCAGACAGGGCCTCGGTTAAACATCTCAGTTTATGCTGATTGTGGATTGCATTTAAATGATTATTGTTGCAGTTGTCCATTTTGTTTTTAATTTTGTTATTACAGTTGCTCGCTGCATCATCGAGTACTACAGTAGTGTATTGATTTGTGGTTAATCAAGCATACTAACTCTGCTTGGATTTGGAAAGACGTGCACAGGAGAGCATGATCTCTCCACTGCGGATCAATCTTGCATGTGTAGAGATGGCTGGCAATTGCTGGCATTCCTCTTGCTGGGCAGTTCACTACAGAGCTGGGAACTATCCCAGCACTCAGCAATAGAGAAGCACCATTATCAAAACTATAAGGGCTTTCATTCCTGTGATGTATGCACCTGTGAGTATGTTCACAGATTTGTAGAGCTGTTGAATCTGGAAGAGTCCGTGTTCCATGTTTTTACTGAGTGTGTGAGGTTGCAGCCCCTCTTCCAATATTTGAAGGGCTGCTCCTCAAATTCTGGTTGCACTTCAGTCCCACACTCCTGATCTTTGGGCACCCTTTGCGGAGGGGAGCGGGTAGGTTCGAGGGCCTCCTCGTAGGACGGCTCCTGGACATGGCCAAGGGGGCCATCAACCTGCCTCTCTTCCGCGGTTACATCCGAGCCAGGGTGTCCCTGGAGATGGAGCACGCGGTGTCCACCGGTACACTCGTGGCCTTCCGGGAGAGGTGGGCGCCGGAGGGACTGGAATGCGTGGCAGATGAAGTATAATGTGGATAAATGTGAAGTTATCCACTTTGGTGGTAAAAACAGAGAGACAGACTATTATCTGAATGGTGACAGATTAGGAAAAGGGGAGGTGCAACGAGACCTGGGTGTCATGGTACATCAGTCATTGAAGGTTGGCATGCAGGTACAGCAGGCGGTTAAGAAAGCAAATGGCATGTTGGCCTTCATAGCGAGGGGATTTGAGTACAGGGGCAGGGAGGTGTTGCTACAGTTGTACAGGGCCTTGGTGAGGCCACACCTGGAGTATTGTGTACAGTTTTGGTCTCCTAACCTGAGGAAGGACATTCTTGCTATTGAGGGAGTGCAGCGAAGGTTCACCAGACTGATTCCCGGCATGGCGGGACTGACCTATCAAGAAAGACTGGATCAACTGGGCTTGTATTCACTGGAGTTCAGAAGAATGAGAGGGGACCTCATAGAAACGTTTAAAATTCTGATGGGTTTAGACAGGTTAAATGCAGGAAGAATGTTCCAAATGTTGGGGAAGTCCAGAACCAGGGGTCACAGTCTAAGGATAAGGGGTAAGCCATTTAGGACCGAGATGAGGAGAAACTTCTTCACCCAGAGAGTGGTGAACCTGTGGAATTCTCTACCACAGAAAGTTGTTGAGGCCAATTCACTAAATATATTCAAAAAGGAGTTAGATGAAGTCCTTACTACTCGGGGGATCAAGGGGTATGGCGAGAAAGCAGGAATGGGGTACTGAAGTTGCATGTTCAGCCATGAACTCATTGAATAGCGGTGCAGGCTAGAAGGGCCGAATGGCCTACTCCTGCACCTATTTTCTATGTTTCTATGTTTCTATCACCCCTGGCAACCAAATTTTAATTTGATGTTTTTTGTCTTAATTTGTTTATTGTGCCGGTTTT